>NW_026623100.1:36973337-37635281 GCF_023065955.2 Ursus arctos
TTTTTGCCATGAGCGAAAGGGCAGACATGGACCATTATGCAACTGTATCAAGTGAAAGTCAAAATAGTTTACCACACAGTACAAAAAAGTTTCACAATACGTTAACTAGACAAAGTTAGTAGAAAATTAAAAAGTCGTACATTACATGGGACTTTGAAAATTCCACATTGATATTCAGTGCTATTCATGCTGGATATAGCAATTTAGCTTTAGCAAACCATAAAACTGATCTTATTAAGTTAATGTTGTTTATTTTAATTTTATTCATTGTAAATTTTTAGATTTAAGGTATAAATTTGTTTTAGGTTTACAGTTTACATAAAGTATTCTTATCTTCTATTTACATACATATAGGTAACACTATCAAAAAAAGTTGGGAGGGGGCGCCTGGGTGGCGCAGTCGTTAAGCGTCTGCCTTTGGCTCAGGTCATGATCCCAGCGTTCTGGGATCGAGCCCCCCATCAGGCTCCCTGCTCGGTGGGAAGCCTGCTTCTCCCTCTCCCACTCCCCCTGCTTGTGTTCCTTCTCTCGCTGTCTCTCTCTCTCTATCAAATAAATAAATAAAATCTTAAAAAAAAAAAACGTTGGGAGAATTGGAGACCAAGAAATTTTTACACTGACAATATGGCAGACTGAGCTGACACAAAATATAGAAATTATGAATTCAATATCATAGTATTTTTTTTAAAGAATTGAGTTTGAAAGAATAGGAAATATCTAGGTACTAGGGCAAAAAAAAAAAAATAAAACAAAAAATAGCTAACTAAAAACCAGAGGAATGTGCTCCTGAGCTGATTTTGCTCAGATCTCAGAAGGACATGAGGCCAGAATTACTCAACAGCTACACGCTGGATTTTAATATCAATACAGGGACAGACCTCAGGTTCCACAGAAGATTGGAGATATAAACTAGACTCCTGCTGTCTTAGCTGTTAAGACAACCACGTACCTGATGCTACAACAAAGTGCCACAGACTGGGTGGCTTAGAAACATCGGAAAGTTATTTCTCATAGTTCCGGAGACTCTAAGTCCAAGATCAGGGTGCCACCATGACTGGCTTCTGCCGAGAGCCCTCGTCCGAGGTGCAGACTGCCAACCTCTTACTGTATCCTCACATGGTGAGAAGAAAACAAGCTCTCTGGCCTCTTCTTATAAGGGCACTAAGATTTATGGAGTGCTTGGGTGGCTCAGTCAGTTGAGCGTCGGGTCATGGTCCCAGGGTCCTGGGATTGAGCCCTACGTCAGGCTCCCCACTCAACGGGATGCCTACTTTTTCCTCTCCCTCTGCTCCTCCTTCCCTGCTCTCCTGTCTCACACTCTCTCTCTCAAATAAATAAATAAAATCTTAAAACAAAGAGCACTCAATTTGATTTCAATATATGAATTTTAGGGGCATACAAACATTAAGTTCCTAACATTGCATACTTTTGAAACCTTGAAAGGCTATACTTTCAATAAGAAAAGACCAGATTAACATGACATGGAAGCTTTGTTTTAACTATGCATTTGCTGTTGGGAAAACAAATAGTTTCCCTTGAGAAAGTAAAATCCAAATGTTGGTGTGCTGTCAGAGTATACAATACTCATGCAATACAGGAATCTCTAAGCTGAAATACGAACAAGAAACTGGTCCTGGTCACTGAAACTCCTGAGACAACCAGGAAAAGCAAACGTAAAAGAGCTCAATAAGGACACTTTCATTAATCGAGGAAATACACACAGAAAAACAATTCTTGCCAAAGATAAGCTCATAATCAAAAATTTAAAACCGCATAAAGAACTGATTTTTGGGGGGGTAGGGGTACTTGGGTGGCTCAGTCAGTTAAGCATCTGCCTTCAGCTCAGGTCATGATCCTGGAGTCCTGGGATCGAGTCCCACACCAGGCTCCCTGCTCAGTGGGGAATCTGCTTCTCCCTCTGTTCCCCACCCCATTCGTACGCGCTCTCTCTCTCTTTCTCTCTCACTCTCTCGTTCGCTCTCAAATAAATAAATAACATCTTTAAAAAAATAAGAACTGAAAAAAAAGAACTGATTTTTCATGAGGTAGAGTCTAAAGACAACAGAAGGAATAAAAAGCATAGAAACCTGAGATAAAAGAACTTTTGAAAGTTAAAAGTTATATTTAAGATGACAAACAAGATAAGAGGAATTTAAAGAATTACAGAATAACAGAACATTATGAACAGAAAGATATGAAGAAGAACCAAACAGGACTTCTAGAAAAATACACACTAAAATGTAAAATTCAATAGATTATCTAAACAATAGATTGGACTACAAGACAGGCATGATGAATTACATAGAATATAAGACAGAGACATAAAAAGATAAAAATCTTGGGATGCCTGGGTGGCTCAGTCAGTTGGGGTCTGACTCTTGATTTTGACTCAGGTCATGATCTCAAGGTCATGGGATCGAGCCCCACCTGGGGCTAAACACTGAGGGTGGAGCTTGCTTAGGAGTCTCTTTCCCTCTCCATCTGCCCCTCTTCCCCTCATGCTCTAAATCAATCAATCAATTGATCAATCAATCAATAAAATCTTTTTTAAAAAGTGATAAGAAAGAAAAGACAAGTTTCCTACAAAGGAACAATGAATCAGGCTGACAGCAATAAGAGGCTAGAGGATAAGGAAATAATATCTTCACAAGGCAGAAAGAAAATAAGGCTTAATTCAGAATTCTAACACTAGTTAGAGATGAACTCAGGTAAAATAAGAACATTTTCACATAAAAGGGTTTCATCCATCACTGCTTAGGTAAGAATCAGAAGCCCACTGAGAGTAAGGTGATTTAGTGCAAATCATGGATATATATTCCCTAAGTCTAGAGAAGACTTTAGTGGCCATCTGACCAGACCCACAACAAGAATGACTACTACAGCATCACCACTGAGGGTGTCTAGAACTTAACACAAATACCTCCAAAGAAGCGAAGCCCACTAAATCAGACGCAGCATGTAACACTTTCGCCAGAAGGTTTTTCTGCCTTTTGTCCTACCTTCAAGAGCTAAGATAGCCCTTTAGCTGACTGAAGGAAACAATTATATGTCTTAAGCCAATTTTTTTTCAAATATCTCCATAAGATTCAGTTTCTAGTCCTTTCTTTCTTTTTTTCTTTTGAGAGAAAGAGAGCAAGAGCGGGCGCGCGCGCGAGAGAGAGAGAGAGAGAGAGAGAGAGCACGCGAGCGCGCGCACTTGGAGAGGCAGGGGGAGGGCAGAGAGAGAGAATCTTAAGCCGGCTCCACACCCAACATGGAGCTTGATCTCACAACCCTGAGATCACGATCTGAGCTGAAATCAAGAGTCAGACGCTTAACCAACTGAGCCACCCAGGCGCCTCAAGCTCCTAGTGCTTTCTATACAATAGCATTTTCTTTTAGAAGCACTCCAAGTTGTCAGCATCTTTTATAGAATATAAATAAAAGCAGAATATTTGATCCATGAATGCTCTGACCAGCATCAAGTAGAAGAGGATACTGTTCTGGATCAGTAGGGCTTAAACTTTAGCATACAGCAGAATTCCCTGGAGGACTTATTGAAACAGATTCCTAGGACAAAAGCTTGAGTTTCTGATTCAGCGAGTCTGGGATGGGGCCCAATATTTTGCATTTTTTTGACAAGTTCTTTGGTGATGCTGACACTGCTGTTCCAGGGACCACACTCTTAAAACTGTTAAATAATATTCTATAACACAGTCTTAGATCAATTTAGTTTTTTGGTAGACCTAGAAAGTCTTGCTTGTTCAACCTGAACTTGCAGCCCACTCAAATTCTCAAGCTGTTACGGGCACTTTTGATTTGAATAACTTACTAAACATTCCCATTCCTTGTTTTCTAACTCTATTGAGAAAATCAACAAAAAGCATGTTATAGATGGTAGATCATTAATGACATATTCATCTAGGAAAGACAGTATATTATTCTTTATATTTTAGCTTTAGTTCATCAAGCTAAGAGGAGTTCCAGACCTCTGTCATCTCTAATTTATAAGTGAGTCAGTTTTTTTTTTTTTTTTTTAGTTCTCTTGGTGTCCTTTTCCTGACTTTGACAGAACTCAAAGGCTCTGTCTGCACTGAGTAGTCTTCAAATTATTTTTTAATCCCATAACAACAGAATTACTAAGGATGTCAAAAAACAATGAATCAACCACATAATGCTTTTCAAAGACCTTTGAAAAATAACTATTGGCTCCTCAAGGATATGAATAGTTCATCTAACTTTCCTATTACTAGTTGTCTAAAAAACCAGTTTTATAAATACTTATCTAAAACTGAAAAAAAATTACTTTCAAGTTTGAGTGCTTGACTCCAGTTAGCTAATGAGACAAGACAAGAACACTGCCATTTCCATACCACATGGACAGAGGCTCTCTGTGCAGGGATATATTAATATGCTGACAGAACAGCCTATCAAGGAACAGATGTACTCAATGTCAATAGGTTACACTTGAGAAATTAATGACCTTCATTAGTCTTACTTAGTTATTTTTTGTGCCAACTTCTTGGTACCAAAGTTGAATTCATGTCAGTTAGACAGACCTAAGATAAATCCCAGAATACAATCTCCAAGTCTATAAAAATTTACCAGTTCGCTGAAATTGCCCAGCTCTGCTCCACCTTACCTCAATTCAAGATGCTTTGGTTAGCAGAGGATCAATTGTCAGATAATTACTAGATTACAATGTAACTTTTATAATTCTTTTTTTCCCTACCTGATGTAAGACTCTATGGCCACTGCCTTAGCTGAATTAACCTGATAATAAGTACTCTCCTTTGACTGAATTAGTGAAAATGTCTCTGGAAGGAATACAAACATGCTGTGTTTTTATACATTTATCTTTATGAGCCATAATCAATTGCTATAGCAACCCTCAGGGATCCTTAAGATTCAGGTACTCATTCCCATTATCGAGTCAGGAAAGATAATGAGCCTTAAGGTTCTCCATTCAGCTAAATTAAAGAAGCCAAATCTTCTGACTACAGTTTTTGCCTCAATCTCCTAAATTTAGGTATGGAGTTCTGAAAATTTACAAATCAAAGAACAAACAAAGGAAAAGATGCTGAGCCTGGGGTCCTGCAAACAATACAGTGATCAAAGGCCAAATCATTATGGCTGGGGGAAAGAAGCAAGGTCTTCTTGAGTTAAAACAAAAAACTCAAAAAACTATGTCTGAAACATTTTGAAAACTCTTTAAAATGTACTGACACTGTAGTTAGAAATGTATGGAAGACTTCCATGTGTTTTTTGACTGCATTCAATCACAGACAGATGCTACAACTCACTGTCTCTAAGTGTCCAAAGTATGATCAACAAATTTAGATCACAGCTTCTAGAATTAATCATGCCAGTGTAAAAGCCAATTGCACAAAACTATTGCACAACACTGTTGCACTACACTAATGAGGAGGAGTTGGTAGCACAAAGTGAAATTCTGACTATTGGTACTAAGTTTCCGACAAAACAGAATCTTGGAACTACAAAAAATAACAACAGTATATATGGTATATATGGAATAGTGCCAAACAGCAATAATAGTTTTTACTCTATATTATTCATTAGCAAAGTGCAGAGAAAAAGTGATCTTTTTTTTCTAGGAGATTCTGGATGCTTAGTATCTTCAGGATTCTGGAGGTGAAAACAAAAACTTTGACCAATATTGATGTACCAGACAATTTACACTAGCTTATGCTGCAATAACAAATAATTCCCAAGCCTTTGTGGTTTACAGCTACAAGACTTATTTCTTACTCATGCTATATGTCAGCTGGGGGTCAGACTGAAGAAGTAGCCCCTTCCTGGCACAGAGGGAAGACAGCCATGGCAGAACAAGGTAATGATTCTCAAGGATTCTGCTAGTAGCTGACATCCATCCATTCTGCTCACATTTCATTGGACACAGGAAGTCACATGGCCAAGCCTGAGGTCACTGGGTAGAGAATTTTAATTCTCTCACAAGAAGAGGCAGTAAATAATGAGGGAAAATAATAATACCACAATCTGCCAACTGGTCACAAATATTTGCTTTTTCCCTCTGCATACAAAATACATACACCCGGCTGCCCAGAAGAGAGAACCAGAAACTCCTATCCAACATGTCACAGAGTCACAAAAAAAGTCCATAATCTTGTAATAGATTCTTTCAAAGTCTAGATCTGGTACCTTTTACTCTGGAGACCAATACACTAAAAAGTCAAGTTAGCTGTGCCTCAAACATCCAACATATAATTGCAGAACAGGAATACCACAACTGGAAGAATCTTCAATTTGGAAAGGGGAAGGTAGGAAACACACGGCAGTCTCTTATCCCTGTGAATTCCGAAATTTTTCCGGACAGAAGTTGTAAGAGCCACTTGCCCTGGGAGTAAAGATTACTCCTTAACTGGGGCCTGCACTGGCTTCCTTGTTCACTGCTCTAGGAGGCTGCTGGCTCTGCCCTCTGGGAGGACATTCATTTTTCTTGATTCTTGCTGGGTACTCAACTTTAATTGAATCTGAGGTTTTAACAAAACTGTGCTGGCTTTAGCTCTGATGTGGTCTTTAGGTGGCTGAAATATAATGGGTTTCTGTCCATTCAAATAATTTTCAATTATATATTTAATCAGTTGAAAATGAGAAACAGTTAAATATGGTGAATCTTCAATTGCTGGAATTTCTAGATTCTCCCTATTCCTTTTATACTCTGTTAATAAACAGGCCAATTCTTGCCTGAATTTATCTCTATTTTGTAAACAAATGAAGGCACTAGAAACCAAAGAACACTGGTCACATTTTGTTTCCCAAACTCTCCTACTGCCTAATACCACACACTCTATCCGGTATATTATCTGATTTCCAGTTAGCTTAGGCGACAATTTCACCAAAAGTTTTATCATGGAAACCACATTCTGCCTAGCCCCGAAGTCAACGTCATATATATTTTAGGTATTTTTGTATGTCTGTTTATTACAGCAGTATCCCATTCAGTTATCAACTTCTGTATCAGTCAATTCATACTGAGTTATGATACAGCAACAAACAACCCCTAAATCTCAGTGGTTTACAACCAAGGCTTAATCCTCATCCAAATTACTGTTAGCGAGGGATTGGCTGCTCTGCTTAATGTCATTTTTATTCTAGAATCAAAGCTGGAAATGGGGCAGCTATGCTTTGGGACATTCCATGCACGTGGCAGAGGAAAAAGAGTGATCGAAGAACCACAGAATGACTCTTACAGCTTCTTCTGAGGAGTAACGTGTGAAACACTTGCGTTTCACTAGCCGGAGCAAGTCATACAGCCAAGGCTAACACAGGGAAGGGAACTGAATATCTGTGAATGATACAATCTACTAAAACAATTAATCAAAACAGACTGAACGCGGAAGCTGTAAGAAATCAGCTGCCTTCTATGAAGCCAGACAGTAAAAGGATTTGCAAAAATGTAAAACAGTGCTGCTCAGAAGAGTAAATTTGTTTAGAAAATAGTCACTATTCATTAAAATGTTATTATACTGGATTTATTATTACTCTTTTAAAATAAAATAATAACTACTTAAAGGCTTCTAAGACGATTCCTAATATGACATATATGCAGAGATATAAACAAATAAAAGTCCTTTGGTGTCCTCAGTAATTTTGGGGAGTATGAGTAGTTCCAAAACCAGAAAGTTTGAGAACTGCTGTTCATAGGACCAACAACAGTAATAATCATTAAACTGGTTGGGTTAAAATAGACGCAGTTTGTAATTCACAGTGCATGGCACAGGGTACATATTTAACAAATACTAAATATTATTGTTACTAATGATAACAACTAAAGGGATGAAAAATAAATGAAAACAAGAGAAAATTCTTTCATAAACACAATACTCAACTTTAAAAAAAAAGCACAATTTTTTATTTTAACAAAAGGCAAATTCCTAAAGAATGTATAGATCAACTGCTATATTAGTGGCTCTCTGATGACAAAAGTAATGCATAATTGTGGTAAAAGAAAGTCATTAAAATTATAGAAATGTTTAAGGAAGAAAGACAAAGTCCCTTGTAATTCTACATTGTAGAGATAACAGATTTCAAACCTTTTATTGACCTCTAGAATTTTTTTTCCTAACCAATATACCTTGCAGATACACACACACACATACACACACACATTCTGGAAAAATGAGAGGACACTAGACAAACTTACTTGTAACATACTTTTTAAAAAAACCTAACATACATCTTTTTTTAAATTTAAATTCAATTAGCCAACATACAGTACATCATTACTTCTGATATAATGTTCAATAATGCATTAGTTGCATACAACTCCCAGCGCTCCTCACATCATGTGCCCTCCCCAATGCCCATCCCCCCACCCACGTCCCTTTCCGCCACCCTCAGTCTGTTTCCCTGCATCGAGAGTCTCTCACGGTTGGTCTCGCTCTGATTTCTTCCCATGCAGTTTTCCCTCCCTTCCCCTATATTCCTCTGCACTATTCCTTATATTCCACATATGAGTGAAACCATATGATAACTGTCTTTCTCTGATTCCTAACATGTATCTTGAACAAATTTTAATGTGCATTTATATTGATCTATATCTTTCATTACATGGACGTATCAATCAATATCTGTTTAAGTCCTTTCTTATTGTTTCCATATCATTGTTTATTTAAAAAATACTATAGGGAGGGCACGTATTGCATAGTGCACTGGGTGTTATACACAACTAATGAATCATCGAACTTTACATCAAAAACCAGGGATGTACTGTATGGTGACTAACATAATATAATAAAAAAATATTTTAAAAAATGCTATCTAAAAACACCCTTACAGATATATTGTTGCCTATTCGTGATAATGTCTTGAAAATAATACATAAGAATGAAATTTCTAAGTAAAAGGGTAGGGACACAGAATTTTAATAAATGAAGTCAATTGCTCACTAAAAATTCATTTTATATATAACAAACACTGTATCAGACTTTTTTGGTCACAATGCTGCCAAGACTGGTTTTTTCCAATCTTTATCCATATGACACATGAAAAATCTCACTGATGTTTTCATCTGCATTTCTATAATCATGAGCACAAGTATGCTAACTTAATTGGCCTTTGTATTTCTTTTTGCCATTTGCACGTTTCTTCTAGTTTTTTTTATTACATTGTTATCATAAAAGACTCAAAATAATGAAGATTTTAATAGTAAAGCAAAAGGTGAAAATTCTTCTTCACATTTACTCACTAAACCAACTGACTTCCAGAGAGATGCCTAACAGCACGGAATACATTCTTCCAGTCTGACTTTTATGCCTTTTCATACATGTACAAGCATATATATATTTTCTTAAAATGTGAAGTCATAATGAATCTACTGTTCTGTAATTTAATCTTACCAAATAGGAACTTACCACATCACTGTGTTTTTTTAAAAGGTCAAATATTATTCCAAGTACTTACTATGGTATATACTATAATTTACCTTAGAAGCCCCCTACTGATGGGCACCTGAATTGTTTTCAATTTTTCATACAACAATGTTGGGATGAATATTTATGTATACTGCTCTTTAATGGGTACCAGATGAAACTGTTGACTCTATGAATGTGCACTTTAAGTTTTGCTAGCTACTGTTAGGTTGTGCTCCAAGAGAGCTTTATTTTTTTTTAAGATTTATTTTTTTATTTCAGAGGGGGCAGGGAGGTAAGTGGGAGAGGGAGAGAGAGAATCTCAAGCAGACTCTGCGTGGAGCACAGAGCCCAACGGGGGCCTTGATTCCACCACCCTGAGACCATGAATGAGCAGAAACCAAGAGTAGGACACCTAGTCGAATGAGCCACCCAGACCCCACCCCCCAAAAGGCTTTATATCATCAAAATGTAGAAAAGAAGTGATTTTTCTGAATTTCATCAATCTTTATCATTTATGCTAATCCATTAAGAAAACTGTTTTATTTTGATTTTGAACTTCATTTTTCTGATTACTAATGAGGGCTGAAAATCCGTCATTTACTCACCAGTCATTCCTAGTTCTTTGGTAAAATATCTATACATATTCTTTCCCAATTTTTCTATTGAGCTTGCTCTTAATAATTTGTAAGATTTATATCTTAATCTTTGCTATAAATAAATATTTTCTTGGTTTGTCTTTAATTATTTAGAATTGTCTTTAATTTTTTATTGTAGTATCTTGCATCATATACGAATTTCAACTTTTATGGGGTCATGCTCTTTAAAAATATAATTTTGGTCTCTTTTACATCATCGTTACCTTTTTCTATTACTACATCTCACTATTTTAGGTACTACTGCTTTATACTGATTATTTCATATCCTGAATCTTTCTATCCAGGAATGCTGTTTTGTCTTCCTGCTAATAATCTGGTTTTCTTCTAGGTCCCTCATTAAAATTTTGATGTTTCCTCTTACATGTCGTACATACTTCTTGTCATATTTATTTCTACATATTTCATCATTTTTCTTGCAATGGTAAATGCAATCAATTTTCATCACATTTTGTAATACAGTATAAGGTATCGCCAAACTGAAGAATATGATACATAATATCGTATCTGGCACTCTTACTAAACTCTTACTAATTCTAATATGTTTGCGGTGGGTTGTCTTGGATCGTGTCGGGTGGATAATCACAATGTCTACCAACTAGACCTTTCCCACTTCCTTCCCAACAGTACCACTGCTTACTCTTTTTCTTGTTTTACTGCACTGGCTTGGACCTCCCGAAAAATACTGAATGGCAGTGGTGGCAATGGGCTTGCTTGTTCTATCTCTGGCGTAGTGTTTTCACCATTAAACATGATGTTTATTCCACATCCCTGGTAAACAGTAACTATTAAATTAATGGAGTTTCTGTTCACTATTAGCTTGTTCACAGCTTCTATTAGGAATGGTTGTTAAATTATATCAAATGTTAAACTGTTAATTTCATGTTAAAGTATTAAACTGTTTTCAATACTTGAGAAGTGATCATACAGTTTTTCCCTCCTAATCTCCCTGGTGTACTGTGTATTTTTTTACAATGTGACACGTACCTCTCCTACCTAATTTTGAGGTGGTTTCTATCTTCTATAATGTGAATATTGCTTTCTTTTTCTTACATCTGCCTGGAATATCTTCTCACACATTTATTTTATATCTTTCCATCATTTTTTATTTGAGCAGTATTTCTTACAAACAACACAAAGTCAAATTTTGATTTACGGCAAATCTGACAGTCTGTATGTTTAAAAGGAAATTTTACTATTTTCACATTATGTGTCGTTTTTGACATCTTTGGACTTAATACCACCATCTTATTTCATATTTTCTCTTTGATCACACTTTCTTTATATCTTCTCCTAATCTGGTTGGTTATATTCTCCTATTTCTGTTTTTCCCTCTTCTCTTATACATTTTTGTTTTACTATTTTTAATTGCTACTCTGAAATTTTAAAAACATTTAAAACACGCATTTCAGTTAGTATGTAGAGCTAATCAACACTGACAGTCTCCAGTGGAATAAGACAAAAATCTTGGATGCTTTCTCTTCCTTTTCTCCCACCTCGTATCCACTAACATGCTGAGATTTTCCAAGATTTGTCATTTACAATATACATGAATATCATTTAGTTTTAAGTACAGATTTACTGGTTTCTTTGTTCATTGTTCTTGCCTGGATTTATGTTAAACTTTGCCAATATATATTCCTGAGTGATTGCAGAGAAAGATGGGAAGCTTTTGAGTTCTGCCACATCCAAGAATGTCTTTCTTTTGCTATGCCACTATAAATACAAGTTCAGGCATAACAGAAGTCTAATTTCAAAATGATTTTCCTTCAGAAATATAACAATATTGATTCACTTCCTTCTAGTATGCAATGTTGTTAATACTCTTTTATCCAAGCTTACTAGATGATTCTTCAGCTGTGTCTATTCTGTTTAGCTAACACACTGTGTTTTTAAAAATTCATTTAGTGTATTTTTAATTTTGAAATTTCCATTCTTTTGAATTCTCTGAGGATTTAATTAAACTTACTTTCAAAAGTTTTTCTAAGTCGGATGTTAGTTCTTCTCTGTCATTTAGTGCCTACCTTTCATGTTGTTGGTTTCCTCAATTATTGGCTTGATTTGTCTGTTCATCTTCGTATCTAAGAATCTACTTATCTTTCTGTTAATGCTGGTTATATCTACAGTAAGATGTCCCCAGTGACTGTGGTACAGGACGGGACACGTTTCTGAGGAGAATGAATTGGCAGTTTATATTCAGGCTGTGAGTGAAGCCCATCTATCCTTAAGGGGCAGAATCTACATAGGGACTGCCTTATCAAGTCAGCTGTGGTACCCACATACACTTCGTTAGACACATGAGCCACTTCTCAACTGTCCACTAAAAAGAAGGAGGAAAGGGTTAGAGGGCCATTGGGCCAACTTCTCTCCAAGAAAAATCACACTGACAATTGTCCCAGAGTCCATTCTCTATTAGTGTCAACAGCGTTGACTAAGAATTATCAAAAAGGATACTTATTATAGGAAAAGGGAAAGATGTCAAGAAGACATCACTGAATCTGGAAGAATTCTGTAGAGGTAAGACAAACCTTGTAGGAAAAAGGCCCGACCTTCTGGAGGAAGACAAAAGTCTAATTACTAGAAAAGGCGGTAATGGATAAACACAAATTAATGTATTTATTAAATTATATCTTTTTTGTTTCTAATCAATTGTTCCTTAGTTAATGTTCATGGTATTCCAGATTTTAGACCATATAATCAGTGAGTAGTAATAATTTTACCTCTTCTTTTCACAGTATTTATCATTTGTTGCTCTTACATAATTGCCTTAGTTAGCACTTCCCAGAGAAAAATCATTAAATACTGATGCTAGGAAACGTTCATCTTGTTTTACACACACATATACACACCAACACATTTATTATAAGAAATTGTTTATCCATTTATGTTTACCTAAGGATTTTATATAGAACACAATTATATCAAATGTTTTAGGTATTCAAAAATTTAATCATTTTTATTTCAATATAATCTCAGAATTATATTAAACTAACCCTGCATTCCTAGATAAATTTTATTTGGCCATGGCTTATCATCTTTTAATACACTGGTGTATTGCATTTGCTGAATTTTTAGAGATGATTTTCATCAATGTGCAAGATTGACTTGCAGATTTTTTTTGTAATTTTTGAGGTCAGGTTTTTATACCAATATTATGTTGTCTCAGGAATGTAATTATTACTTATGCCCTCTATCTCTAAGATCAAGGACAGTTTTAATGGCATTAATATTACCTGTTCCTTATTAGTTAAGCAGAATTCACCAATTAAGCCATCTAGAAGGCATTTTAGTTAAGAGGTAGGGATGGATATGCTCTTCATAACAGTTTTATTCTTCTATTATGTTTTTTTGTTTCAATTTTTCTATCTCCTTTTAAATCTGCTTAAAATTTCCTAGAAAATCATATATTTTCTCTAAAATTTCAAATTTGTAGGTATAGGGGTGCCTGGGTGGCACAGTCTGTTAAGCATCTGACTCTTGGTTTCAGCTCAGGTCCTGATCTCAGGGTCATGAGACTGAGCCCCATGTCAGGCTCCATGCTAAGCACAGAGTCTGCTTAGGACTCTTTCTTTCCCACTCCCACTGTCCCTCCCCCTAAAATAAATAACTAAATCTTTAAAAATAAATAAATAAAATTTCAAATTTGTAGTATAGATTTGTGCAAAGCAGTAGCATTCAATTTTGTCTGTATCTTAAGTCATCTCTCAATTCTCATCTTTAATTTTGGATATTTCTGGCTTTCTTCCTTTCCCTAACTTTAGACTAATGACTTTTACATAAACAAAGAAAAATCTTTTTAATCTATCAGTTCAATTGATATTGAATTCATTGGTTAATGGTTTTATCATTATTATTTAGTTTCTGTTGCTATACTTTTGTTGCTGGCTTAAAAAAATGTATATAAGTGTTTCTTCATTCTTGATAGATTAAAACTGGAAACATTCAAGTTATGAACTTTCCTTCAAGTATGCTTCTTAATTGTACCTCATAGGCTGACATATTTTGCTTTTATAACCATTATTTTAAAGATTTCCAGAAGTTACACTTTTGACTTCTATGATCACAGAAGTGTGTAATAAGAAATTTTTTATTTGTCAGTGTTATTACACAGATAATTTGACTGCATCTCCACATTTGCTGGGACATTGCCATTTGAGCCCATGTCAGTCTGATGCCATAGTTTGAGCTCTGAACTATTATTAGTATTTTCTATTGCCTCTTCTCTTCGCATTTCTTTTGTTTTCAATCTTTTGCTTTATAACTTATATTTTATTATTTTTCACTCCCCTTTTTAATCATTAACTTAAAAATACATAAAATGTCAACTTTTAGTTTTATTAGTGATGACTTTATATGTTTAACATCTATATTTAATGCACTTTAAAATGTCAATAATTAGGGGTGCCTGGGTGGCTCAGCCAGTTGATTTCAGCTCAGGTCATGATCTCAGGGTCGTGAGATGAGCCCTGTGTCAAGCCCAGCATGGAGCCTGCTTAAGATTCTCTCCCACCTTCTCCCTCTATCCCTCTCCCTAAGTAAGAAAGTAAATAAGTAAATAAATAAATAAATAAAATATCAGTAATTATAAGATGCATCGTTACCTTTAGGTGACCAAGAAAGAAAATGTGCCAATTATAATTGTAGGTCACACCTGATTAGAAGACAAATTCCAAGTCCAGAGACGTTAAAATGTGAAAAGAAATGTTCTTTACAACTGATGAACTACACCAGTATGCTGAAGTCATATTTTTCCATTTACATACTTAAAAAATAAACTCCCCTAAGAACGATGAAGCAATTAGCATGTTAATATGACGTTCCCTCCCAAGCTCACCCCCACCAAAACAGTACATTTTGCTGGCTCTTCTTTAACTTTTTACCCCAGCTAATTACCACTGAATTACTGTTTCTAAAGGATACATCTTCTATTTAAAAATTTGAATGTTACATCCTTTTTCCCTAGTCTGCTTGATTCTGTGTTTAACGTGCTCATCACCAACCTTTCTATATGGTAATTTTACCATTTATGGATTTCTTCTTTTGACTCATCTTCTAAGTAAACTTTTACATGGGGTTCACATAGGCAATAATCTGTTACTTTTTAAAAATACTTTTTAATTTTTGATTTTTATTTTATTAAATAATTTACTTTTTAACTTAAGTCATCTATTTTTTCCCTTCAACTGTCTATACACATTATCACAGTGTCATCTGGGGTCTGAGAAAATAATACGGGGACAACTTAATTTTTTTTAACTTTGTAGGTGACTTTTTTCTTACTCTAGTAATACTTATGGAAAGTTTTAAATCATAAAAGTCACCAGGATGCTAAGTCTTTATTACTTTTTTCTGGTATTTAGTAAACGCTTTTCAATCTGTAGATTAAAGTCTTTTATTTCCGGGATCAATTTTTTCCCTCTACATCAATAAATTTCCACTAACAGTTTTTAATCTCTCTTACTGCGTTTTATGTGATTTTTCTCAAGAATTCCCCAAAATCATTGAGTCCATCTGCTACATCATTCACTCTACATCACCCTGTATCTAATGTGCTTTTAATTATTTTAATAAGTTTTACTCAATCCCCCACCCCGACTGTCTTTTAATCTTACTTTAGTGTCCTTTTATCTATATCTTTAATCTCTTAAACTCTTCTTTGATCTCTTATCATACTGTCTACGGTCACTTTTATCTCCTTGAAAGTGTTGAGAATTATTTTTTCTTAGAGTGTTCTTCTACTTCAGTTTCCTGAAGTAATTCTTCTTTCAAAATATATGCCTCCATTGCCTTTTATGTTCCCGTCTATTTTACTTATTTTTAGTAGCCCTCTTACACAGGTTCTAAGTTGTGCTTATCATTTAGCTAAGAGAAGAACAATTAGGTTACCTCTGCTATTGACTATGATTAATGTGGTTGGGTTCTCCTGCTTCTCAGGAGTTTTTTAAAAACATACTTTATAATCTGAGCTGGAAGCCTAGAAATTGGTTGGATATAATGGCTGTTCATTCCTTCGGATGCTTTGGGAAGTGGGGAGAGATTGGTACAGAAGAATGAATCTAGCAGAGATAACCTAAACTCAAATACATTGTCTCCAAACACTCCTATCAAATTGGATGACTCTCTTCTCCTGAGTTAATGTTAAGATCCATGAGGGTAATTCTTTCTGATTTTAGAAATTATCTGCTTCAGACCCAACAGCACAACTGGATGGATTTTTCCACCAACAGGAGGTCCTGACTTGAGAAAAATAAAGATAGTATAACCCAACCCTGTATCAACCTCACCTCCCCTGTCATTCTCTATTTTGAAGTATGAAAATTAGCCCCAATGTGGTATTTACCGTTTGTATCCTTAGTGCTTCTAACTCTAAGTTAAGCATTATTCATAAGGTCTTCCTGAACTTTCTCACTTACGTTGCAGAACCTAGAACCTGTTTGAAATCGGGGATATATTTATCAGCCTTCGGCGCTCAATTTTGATTTAGTTCAAATTTTATTAAAATCAAGAAAATAGTCATTGCAGTAATTGGAATGGGGGCCAGGGTCAATCCCACCGTTTCATTTTTGGCTGAAGCTTATAACTCTATTTTTGTTTCTTTATGCCATTTTGGAGAGTGTTTCAGGTAGGGCAATCTGCTCAATTAGCCATCTTTCCTAGAACTCTCAAATTTCACTTTTCACATAAATTTCAGATAATTTCACATAAGACTTGATGAAATCAAATTTAGGGATATCAAATAATAGGCCTTTGTAATTAGTGATAATTGTATTTGAATTTTACCTTGAACTTTAAGTACTCTAAGATAATTTCATTAATTTAGTCCCATTAAGGGACAAGTGGACAAAACAAAAAGTTACCTTTAGCTTTGTTTGGTTCCAGTGACACTGTCAGTATTCCAATAACTTTTCTGAAAATCAATATGAGAGTCACATATCCTGATATTCACATTTGATCTCTAGAAATATTCTGGCACTTCCTGTCAAATGTGCACCCAGTTGTTTCCAATGGACTATTCCTGCCCTTTCCAGAAATGGAAAAGGCAGATAAAAAGATGAAGATTTTGGAAGATAATGGAACCATTTTTTAAGCTGAAGATTATTTCAGATGATTAAACAAATCTGATTAAAAGCAAACAGGCCACACTAGGAGAAATGAATAAAGTGCCAAGGGCAAGTAATGATATAAAATATAAGCATAGAGTGGTTTAATTTTTTAAATAAACATTCTGTAACTTAGATAACCACAGGAGGCTATAGAGTAGTGCTAATCACTCTCTGAGCATTCTTTTTTTTTATTTCAATTCAATTAGCCAATGTATAGTACATTAGTTTTGATATAATGTTCAATGATTCATTAGTTGTGTATAACACCCAGTGCCATCACATCACATGCCCTCCTTAATGCCCATCACCCACTCTATCCCCCCACCCCCACTCCCTTCTACAACCCTGTTTGCTTCCCAGAGTCAAGCGTCTCATATGGTTTATCTCCCTCTCTGATTTCTTCCACTTCAGTTTTCCCTCCCTTCTCCTATTGTCCTCTGTGCTATTCCTTAAGTTCCACATATGAGTGAAACCATATGATAATTGTCTGTCTCCGATTGACTTATTTCACTAAGCATAATCCCCTCCAGTTCCATCCATGTTGCTGGAAATGGTAGATATTCATCTTTTCTGATGGCTGAGTAATATTCTTGAAACTCCTCTTTTACAACAGCTTTCATGGTCATTACTACATTATTTTCAGTGGAAGCAATTATTCACCATCTGAGTGATAATTTTTAAAAATTTTTAATTCAGACATTAGAGCAGTGATGATTTTGTTTTCCAGGGGACATTTGACAGAGTCTGGAAACATTTTGGTTGTCACAATTTAGGCAGCAGGGGGGGTGGGACCACTGGCATCTGATGGGTACAGGCCAGGGATGTTGCTTAACACCCTACAGTGCAGAGCCCCAACAACAAAGAATTACCCAGCCCCAAATGTCAATAGTGCCATGACTGAGAATCCCTGCTTTAGAGCCGACACTCTGAGGAATAAAAGCGTAGGTTGCTTAAGTATGGTTTCTTGCATTCTTTAGGCATTTAACAAAATTTCTTGGATGAAGAAATAATTGAATTGAATGACACTCTTTGGGATAATAAATAATTATGAAACAACAAGATCCATAAAATGGCTCTAAATATATTGCTTTGGGGAAAACTGTACTGCTTTCCAAAAAGACTATATCCAAGGACAAAACTTATTTACAAGTGTGTTATAATTGCTTTAAAAATCACATACACACATGCACACGGACATACACACACACACACACACACACACACACACACACACAACTAAAGACACATAACATAACTGAGGTTTCATTTCTTCACCTTATTACCTGCAGAGTTTTCTAAGAAAGCAAAAAGAAACTTCAGATACAGCCAGCATCTTCGGCTCATCTATAAAGTTGGTCTTTGCTTCCAAGTATACGGATGAAACAGATGGTTCTCCCTATAAGTCTTGAAGACTCTTTATGCTAAAGTCTGAGGCAAAAAAGATGTAAAGGAAAGCAGAACCTATAAAGACTCTAGTACCTTGAAGAGTCATACCAGAGGGAAAATTTAACTTTATAACTCACTTAAAGTATCATTTCACAACCAAGTTCTATTGAAAGAAATGGATAACCTTAATGAAAGGGAAATAAAAAAAGCAGAAAAAATCCTGAAGTTCTCTATTTTGGTTAAACTATTCAAGGAAACTGAGCTGCCAATCCTGCCAGTAAGAACTGTTAACACGTTGTACACTAAAAAGAACAAATTTTGGAGCTGGAGATTTGACACAGATTTGGGGGCCAACAAATTCATAGCTATGGGAATACAGACCAGGTGCTTAACTGTAAGGATCCCAAGTTCCTCCACTGTAAATTGGGACACTAAAATCTATCGTCTCAAATGCTGTGTGCTATTATTATCATAAATCATAAAGAAGAGACCAAAAGATCAGACAGTTCAGCCTACCCGATTTAATTTCCTAGAACACTGAAAAGACCACAGATCATTTTAAAGTTACTGCAAGACTCTTACCTAGTATAGAAATTCTCACTCTACACATACATTTCCAGAACTGGTATCATAGCATCAAATAAGATTCACCGATGACTTCATAATGAATTGTAAACAATTATCTCGATGAGTAGCTTATTTATTTAAATGTTGCTGCACATTACCTCCACCAATAAATAATGGACCCTGAAATACGGATCTGCACTTTTCTGATGCAGCTATAAGAACAGAAGATCAGCTTCTGCTCTTACCTAGATCTTTAGTGAGGGTGAAGAATTAAATCTGGGGTAAATAGCTATCTACTGACCACAGCCTATTTCAGCGATGAATTATTCTTAGAAAGCACCTTCAGGATAGCTGGATTCAAAATGTATCCCATGCAGTTAAATCAGCAACACTCCAGGGGTGGCTGGGTGGCTCAGGCAGTTAAGCACCTGCCTTTGGCTCAGGTCATGATTTCAGGGTCCTGGGATCCAGCCCCACATCCTGCTCTGTGCTCAGCAGAGTCTGCTTCTCTCACTCCCTCTGCCCCTCCCTCCTGCTCGTACACACACTCTCTCTCTCTGTCTAAAATAAATAAGTAAAATCTTTAAAAAAAAGAGCAACACTCCAAATCATTACACTATATTCCTCCTCAGAAAGGAGATTTCATCCTTATAACCTTACCAAGCAGCACAGTGTATCATTGAGCACACAGTACAAGCTCAATAAATATTGGTCAACCTAAATTAAAAGCCGTGAACTTCAAATTCTAGGAGCTCAAGTTATTCTAAAGTTACACACCTAATAATAAAATAAATTAAACAATGAGAAGGAAATGTCATAGAATTAGAACTGCATTACTACCAATTTATCCAAGGCATTAGACTACGAAGACACATTAAAATTTGATCAGGAACACAACACAGAGAAAATACGGTCATTCCCAAACTTGGGCCCATGGTTCTCAATCTTTATGAACAAGCACTCGTACAGATCAATGTACATGCTTTTCCCTAACCCTTTCAGAAATCATCTTCAACTCACATTTCATGCATTATCTTTTCATGAACACTTCAGAACCCAGTTTAGAGTCCTGCCACATGGATATCTAAAGTAAGATATACAAATGCTGAGGCGATGGACTAGAATTTCCTTTTGAAACTTTTCCTAAAGCCTAATTTTATTTACCTTCCACAATGTTATCCAGAAAAACATCATGTGTCAAAAAAACACTACACCGATTCTCTACAAGCCTGATGTTTTTACTCAGGAACTGGAGGCAACAAAATTCCACCTCTGCCACTTAGGAGCTGTGTGACCCTGGGCAACTTAATTAAGTTCTCTGTGCTTGAGTTTCCTTATCTGTTAAATGAGTAAAATACTATCAATCTCACAGGATTCTTAAACAATCAATACTCGTAAAGTAACTTAGAACAGTTTGTGTATACTACTGGTGTATAGTTTTTGTTAAATAAATGAGATCTATTTTGGGAGGAACAGCCTCAAAAGGTGTGTTTTGAAGATATACAAATATAAAAATTATTGTAAAATCCATAAATTAAAACATTTTAACTTAACCCTTTATGTTTTTACATCTGGCTGCATTTAAGACATTTCTTTGTCTAAAATAAAAATGAAACCTTGAGTGTTATTCTGATCTGGGATCCTGTTCTGTCTCTTTTAGTAAAAAAAAGTCCCCAGAATCATGGCAAAGCTAAGTATTTCTTGCTATAAAACTTACCAGCAACAATATATACAATATAAAAGCTACATGCATCCCACAGAGTTAACACATTTAATAAATTTCGTTATCGGAAATATGCTTTCATTAAATACAGGACAATAACTTTTCCAATAAACTTTCTATAAAGGACAAAGTTGAAAGACATAGGAATCATATAAATAAAAGGAACAATTTAGGTCTATTTATCCCAAATACTTTACACAATGACATATGTGGAACACTCTAATCTGAAGAGTAAGTACATATTAAATGACCTCAAAGTCATGTCCAAATCTAAATTCATCACCTCTTCCTTTTTTTTTTTATTTTAATGTTTTTTTATTATATTATGTTAGTCACCATACAGTACATCCCTGGTTTCTGATGTAAAGTTCGATGATTCATTAATTGCGTACAACACCCAGTGCACCATGCAATACGTACCCTCCTTACTACCCATCACCAGTCTATCCCATTCCCCCACCCCCTCCCCTCTGAAGCCCTCAGTTCGTTTCTCAGAGTCCATAGTCCCCTCTTCCTAAAACTGCTCTTCTTAATAGGTTATCTACCTTTGTGATACTATCACCCTCTCAACAACTGGCTCAAAGCTTTCAGTTATCTATAACTCACTGCTTGCTTTTCATCCATTCGTTATCCTTTTATATTCATTCCTACCTCCATAATATCTCTCTTACTAATTTTCCCTTTATCTCTATTCTGTCAATTCAAACACTCTTTAATCTGAACTAGATGTACTAGGAGAAATTTCTGCAACTACTAATTAGTTTTCTTATCCATAATTTGTTCTATTTATTTCCTGCAATCAAATTAATTTTCCAAAAACAAAGGTATGATTTTAATACTTCCTTGCTCAAAATCCATCAGTGATTCTCCATTTTCCTTAACTTGCTAGTTGGGATCTCCCACAGTCTGGCCCCAAGTATTGCCTTTTCTGATTTACTTTTCCCTGCTATTTTTTTCTTTATATATCTTACACTCAGCAAATACCACACTATTCATTATTTCCCACCCACCACCCTCCTAAGCTTTCAGGCTTTATTGTTTTGTTTTTTTTAATAGGGTTACATCTGTCTTAAGAGATCTTCCCTAAGAATTCTTGAAAAGAATTTTTTTATTTTCTTCATAAATTCATTCCTAAACTTCCTCTCTCTCAGAACTCCTGCCTGGATGTCCACTGTGTTTTATCTACATCACTCTTAGGGCACTGACCATATTTTACATTGACCTGTCATCATTAAAATACCTGTCTAGTGCTTTTCACACAGAAGGGGTTTAATGAACTCATTTGAATGACTGTCTGTTTTTATATGAGGAAATGGAGGTAAAAGGTTTTGAAGCTACCATTTCAAGATCACAATGAGTGTTTACTGGCAGGGGGATTACTATATACCACACCACACTTTCCTTTCACCTGGACTATCGATCTGTCAATCATTCAATCAATCAATCATGTATATGTATACATATATACACTACTACATATATATTATTTGTATGTACATATATATACACACACAAACACATACACACATATTACAGTGGAAAAGAATCTTGAAAGCACTATGGTATCTAAAAAAGAGTGTTGGACTAGAAATCAGGGGATCTGGGTTTTACTTTATTTAATAATTTTGTTTTCCATTAAATAATTGTAATAAGCTAAGTCACTAAAGGCCTCTGAAATTCATTTCACTAATCTGTGTGGAATGAAGTATATTAGGCATCAGGGTAGATACTATAGTGATATAAAGAGACACAGGCTGCTCCATTAGCAAAGACCATTACTGATTTCCTGTGTTCTCTACGCTCAGCACAAAGCTAAGGTTGTCTTTTCTCTTCTACCAGATTATATAGTATACCAAACTGTTATATAATTTTTTGAATCTTCATCTTTTTGAAAAACATGGTGATGTTTATCTAACTTGAGGTGCAGAAGAATACACTCCGTCCTCTATTAATTTAAGAAACTGATACTCAGTTTATGTGATTAGACAATTGTTCACAAAATCAACTTATGATAAAATAGGTAACGGCTTGCATAGATAGAGGAGAATAATGTATTTTCAATATTTTTTTCCATGCATTCTCACTTGAGGTGTACTTGAAACAATAACCTGTGGGAGGAAACTTTAGATATATACTATCACAGTCTCTCAATTAACATAAGGATTTTATCATGGGAACCCAGAATAAACGAACTAAATGTTAAACCAAACATACTACCGAGACAACTAAAATAGTGGCTATATAGAACATTAAAGTAGAATATGAAAATTAGCAAAAATGACTATATGTGGTTTAGAGTATCTACTTAAGTCAGTAATAATATTCAAACCTAAAAGGCTCAAATCAGAGTTCTTTATAAAGACTGAGTGCAGTGCTGTCTTAGAACATCTGAACAGTAGATTCGCCATGGATCAGGTCACTTCAGTAGCAGCTCTGCCCAGTTATGGACAGGACGCTGTAATTGTCACAGTTACATCTAGGAAGATGGCTAAGGACTCTGAGGACAGATGCAGTGTCATCAGCGTTCTTTATATAGTCACAAATTTAAAAGAGTCATATGAGATTTCAGAGTGCCAGAGAATGAAATAAAAGAAAAGCACATAATTGCCTATAATCCACAGCTCATATTATGTAGACTTTGGAAGTCTTACACCAGAGCAATAAACTATAAATTATGTTTTAATTCTTTGCCTTTGCAAGATGAAAGAGTTGTGCACTGAAAACTTTAACACTGGTGAAAGAAACTGAAGACAATGCAAACAAATGGAAAGATAGTCCATGCTCATGGATTGGAAGAACAAATACTGCTAAATGTCCCTACTACCCAAAGCAATCTACAGATTTAATATTATCCCTCTCGAAATGCCAACAGCATTTTTCATAGATCTAGAACAAATAATCCTAAAATTTGTATGGAACCACAAAGACCCCGAATACCCAAAACAATCCTAAAAAAGAACAAAACTGGAGGTATCACAATCCCTGATTTCAAGATATACTACAAAGTTGCAGAAATCAAAACATTATGGTAATGGCACAAAAACAGACACAAAGATCAATGGAACAAAACAGAGAGTCCGAAAATAAACCCATGATTATATGGTCAATTAATCTTTGATATAGCAGGAAAGAATACGCAATAGGAAAAAGTCTCTTCAAGAAATTATGTTGGGAAAACTGGACACCTACATGCAAAAGAATGAAACTGGAAAACTTCCTCAGACCATACACAAAAATAACCTCAAAATGGATTAAAGACCTAAAAGTGAGACCTGAAACCGTAAAAATCCTAGAAGAGAGCACATAATTTCTCTGACATCAGCCATAGCAACATTGTTCTAGATATGTCTCCTGAGGCAAGGGAAACAACAGCAAAAATAACTATTGGGACTATATCAAAATAAAAAGCTTCTACACAGCAAAGGAAACAAACAACAAAACCAAACGGCAACCAATGAATGGGGGAAGATATTTGCAAATGGTATATTTGATAAAAGGTTAGTTTCCAAAATATATAAAGAACTGATTAACTCAACACCCAAAAAACAAATAATCCAATTAAAAAATGGGCAGAAGACACAGACACTTCTCCAAAGAAGACATACAAACAGCCACAGACACAGGAAAAAGTGCTCAACATCACTCATTATCAGGGAAATGCAAATCAAAACCACAACAAGACATCACCTCACACCTGTCAGAATGGCTAGAATCAAAAAACACAAGAAACAAATGTTGGCAAGGATGTGGAGAAAAAGGAACCCTCATGCACCGTTAGTAGGAATGCAAACTGGAGCAGCCACTGTGGAAAACGGTTTGGAGGTTCCTCAAAAAATCAAAAAAAGAATTATCACATGATCCAGTAATTGCACTATTGGGTATTTTCCCAAAGAATACAAAAAGACTAATTCAAAGAGATATATGCACCCTTATGTATACTGAAGCATTATGTACAATAGCCAAATTATGGAAGTAGCCCAAGTGTCCATCGATAGATAAATGGATAAAGAAGATGTGGTATATACACACTCAGGCAGAAAAAAGAATAAAGTCCTGCCATTTGCAACAACATGGATGGAGCTAGAAAGTATAATGCTTAATGAAATGTCAGTCAGAGAAAGACAAATACCATATGATTTCACTCATATGTGGAATTTAAGAAACAAACGAAGAAAACAAAAGAGACAAACCAAAAACCAGACTCTTAACTACAGGGAACAAGCTGATAGTTACCAGAGGAAAGGTGGGTGGGGGGATAGATGAAATAGGTGATGGGGACTACAGAGTGCACTTATCATGATGAGCACTGAGAAAGGTACAGAATTGTTGAATCACTACATTGTACACCTGAAACTCACATAAGACTGTATGTTAACTATAATGGAATTAAAATTTTTTAAAAAATAAATCCTTTACCTTTGCTATTTATGTTCGTAATTCCACTTTCCACTTTGTCTTACACCATCATCTTCCCCCCCCCCAGTGCAGTTATTAGAGGACAGAGTTATAACAAACTTTTAGAACAGATTCCGCCCGTAAGTTTTACAACTACGTTGGATCAAACATAAGTATTTAATAACTAAATAAGAGCAATACAAGAAATATAAGATCAAAATTACTCCCCAAATCCAGGCCTTGATTTAAAGTTATCTTCACTGTCAGTATAATTTTTAATATCTTTTAAAGTTACTATGCTGGATGACCTCTAAACAGTATACACACACCATGTCAAATTATTCACCAAGTTATTCCTCATAGGTGATTCTGGCACACAGGGAAAGAAGCACAGGAATCTCAGGGTTGGAAGACTCAGTCCTAGTCTAACACTTTTTCCTATGCATGCATTACCTTTACAACATTCCTTTAAAAATTATCTGTTCTCTATTCTAACGTTGACCATGAATTAACTAGTTCATGCTTCATTTAATTTTCCTCTCTCTAACTTCTACTTGTTAGAGCCACTCAAAACAGATCTAATCCATGTTCTATGCAACCACTTTTCCAGCATTTGGCTTTCCCATTTCTAGAAGAAACAGAGGGCCACTGAGTATCCAAATTTTACTCTAAATAAAAGGTTGCAAATTAATGGTAAGAGTCAGCAACAAACTTACTCTATCCTTTGGAAAAATAACAAGTAAACAAAATGAGCTCTCCAGAAAATTATGCCAGGTTCCCCAGTATTCACATACATTCTTAATGCAGACCGAGTAAAATGGACTGCAAGGAGATCAGAAGGAAAAAGGGAAAAGAAGCTAAACTCTGGTATTTAAGCAAGATCACTTTCTCAGAGTGCCTCCCAGGTTTTTGGACTAGAAGCACTTAAGTCAAATATCTGCTCAGTCTCCAAAGAGACATTAGAGACAGCCTGGCAGGTTTACCAGAGGGCCCTGAAAGGCAAAGGTCATGTACTGTAAAGTGTATAGAGCCATTAAAAGTTAATCACATGACTTTCACATGATTAAAACAAGTAGAGGTATTAAACAGTGGGAGAGGTTACTTGTTAACTCATGGCAAAACAGTATCAAGGTGAGTCATAGACAAATTATCCATAAAGACATTATAGTTTGGTAGCCTTGGGTAGTGATAGTTTGTCATCAAAAGTAGATCAAATGCTATATAACATAATTAAAGGAATTCATCAAATCAGACGAAAGGTCACTGGACATTCCTCCGTGACTTTCTGCAGTTAGCATCAGTAATACAATTGTGCCAGTTCTAGCAAACTTGCCTCAACAGCGTAAGTTAGGTGTGATTAGCTCTAATCATAGCCATTATTATTTGCAGTAGACTGGGACCATGAACTAACATCAGGGCTGAACTAGGACTGGAGTGTTGAGCATTACTATTGAAACTCAACATGCTATACAGCTGATGCTCATTAGACTCAGACCCTGCCCGACCCCTGGGAGCCAGATTCCACCAGGAAGGTAAAGAGATAAACAAAAAACACTGGAAGGATCCCCATGGGCCACTGTTAAAGGAAAGGGAAACCCTAAAGAAAGAGCACAATTAAATGTCCCCTGGGGAACTGACATTTCATATTTCCTTCACCACCTACGAGGTAGCAAATCAACACTATTCCTTTAATAATGAAATAACTAATGTCTCATATATGTTATAGAAGGTTTTTTAAGTTTTAATAATAACAATACCTATCACATAAGATTTAATATTATCTGTCATAAATATTATAGCCAATATTTATTTACTTACTACATGGTATGCTATGTTGTTATTTACTACATACAAAGGCTCATGGTTTTAGAATAATCTTGAATAATTCATTTCCTGAAATAAAAAATTCTTTTAGGCTTACAACTGTTAATGAAAAAATATCCGTGATCTAGAGGACTCTAACATCATATAAATATTTTATTTACTTTTGTAATCTTTCCTTTTCCTCTCCAACCTACCATTTAATATCATGAATGCTTCAAGCTACCTGCAATGTTTGAACCATAAACAAAAGTATATTGAAGCTATATAATTAAAAAATGCAGACTTGTACGGAGCAGTGATCACATACACCAATACCATAGAATGGACAACTCCATCCTGCTAAGGAAGAAAACAGATGGACTAGAAATCAGAGGTGTGGCACAGAGAAGTAGAATAGGAAAATGGTAACGTGATCAATTTGCCATGACCAATATTTCAATTCCTTAGGAAAAAAAGTTTAATTTTGAAAATTATAGTAGAAAATAAATTTATACTTCTCACAGGGTAATACATCAATAAGAGAGTGAAAAGGTAAGCCAAAAAGGAGGAGGAAGTGTTCGTGATACATACATCTTTTAAAGGACTCATAACCACAAGAGTAGTTCTCAAAGTGTCATCTGCAGATGCCTTAGGGTCTTTGGACCCCTCTCAAGGTGTCCACAAAGTCAAGACAAGTTTCATAATAACGCTAAGATATTATTTGCCTCTTTCACCGCGGTGACATTTGCACTGATGATATTTCATTGTGTTGACATTTGCACAGGCAATGACTGGCAAAACTACTGGTACCTTGGCATGAATTAAGCCTACGGTACCAAACTGTACTAAGTAATCCTCGTATTCTTCAATGCCACACACTCACAATAAAACAAATGCCTGTTTCATTTAAGAATGTCCTTGATGAAGCAGTAAAAATTATTAATTTTATTAAATCTCAACTCTTCTGTATATCTTTTTGATACTCTGTGGGACAAACTGGGAAGTTTGCTTAAAACATTTATGTTGCATAGCAAAGTATGATAACTGTCTCAAGGAAATGCATTTGTGTAACTGTTTGGGTTGCAAGCTGAACTAGCCCCAACTTCATGGAACGTCCTTTTCACATGAAAGACTAGCTGACAGACAAATTATGGTTATTCAGGCTTGGGTTTTCGCTAGGTATTTTCTTCAAAATGATTGAAATGAGCCTGCCACTTTAAAGAAAACAACTGACAGTATTAGCTGCCAATGACACAATTCAAGCTTAGAAGCAAAATTTCAAATTTTGGAAAACTAGTATCTGCCAGCATGATATAGCCTCCCAATATTTAAAAGACTTTTTAAATGAGACTGGTGATAATATTACCGAGTGCGGGATGTGCTTTTTTTTTTTTTTTTTTTAAAGATTTTATTTATTTATGTGACAGAGAGACAGCCAGCGAGAGAGGGAACACAGCAGGGGGAGTGGGAGAGGAAGAAGCAGACTCCCAGCGGAGGAGCCTGATGTGGGACTCGATCCCAGATCGCCAGGATCACGCCCTGAGCCGAAGGCAGACGCTTTAACGACTGCGCTACCCAGGCGCCCCGGGATGTGCTTTTTGATACCAAAAATGTGCCAACATTGGGAAGATCTGCATAACTGAGTGAACCAATATTTTCTAGACGATATAAGCATCATGCTACAAAATCATGCAGGGGTAAAAGATCTGTTCAAAAGACAAAACAGACCAATGAGCTTTAAGGTAACAGAATATAAAAAATTCATTGATAAGGTTTCAGATTCCACATTACAACCAACTTTTACAAAACTATAGTGTGTCAAGTGTTGCTGTAATATCTAAGAACATCAGCGACAACCTGAAAAGGCTCCTTTATGCAACATATCTGCAAGGCCAGATTTTCTCATATACTTTCAACCGACTAATACAGAAGCAGAGTTGAAATATCTGACATTCTTCTGTTAAGCCAGACATTAAAGTTGTATAAACTCTAAAATAATGCCATTCTTCTCACTAAATTTCTTTTGTTGGAAAACATATTCAATATTATTCAGGTTAACACATAATGCGCATATCATTGTTATTTTAAAATAAATATTTTTAAAATTAGTCTCAATTTCAAATATGATCAATATTGATAGCTATAAATAGCATACACAAAATCTTTGAATTCCTCAGTAACTTTTACTTTTTTTTTTTTTTTTTTTTTTTTAGAGAAAGGTGGAGGGTGGGGAGGGACAGAGGGAATAGGAGAGGGAGAATCCACACTGAGCATGGAGCCTGATGCAGGGCTCAATCTCACAACCCTGAGATGATGACCTGAGCCAAAATCAAGAATCTGATCCTCAACTGACTGAGCCACCCAGGCGCCCCCCTCAATAACTTTTAATAGTGTAAAGAATCTGAAGACCAAAAAGTTTGAGTCTAGCTATATTAGCTTCCTATTGCTCCTGTAGAAATTAGGTGACTTAAAGCAATACAGACTTATTATCTTACGGTTCTGGGAGTTAGAAGTCCAAAATAGGTCTTATTAAAACTAAAGCAACATTCCCTCTGAAGGCTGTAGGTAAGGGATAATCTGTTCCTTGTTTTCAACTTCTGGAGGCTTCTCACATTCTTTGGCTCCTGGCTACATCACTCTGACCTTTGTTTCCATCATTACATCTCCTTTACTGTGACACTCCTGCCTCCCTTTTATAAGGACCCTTGAGATTATATTGATTAATCTATATTACTTCTATATGCAATGGATATACCTCACCATTGTAATACTGAGCCTAAGAAATCACACAAAAGAGTATATACCGTATCATTCCACAAACTTGCAAAACTAAGCTACGGTATTAAAAGTACGGATAGGAGTGCCTGGGTGACTCGGTCAGTTAAGCGTCTGCCTTTGGCTCAGGTCATGATTCTGGGGTCCTGGGATCAAGCCCCGAGTCAGGCTCGTTGCTCAGCGGAGAGCCTGCTTCTCCCTCTCCCTCTCCCCCTGTTTGTGCTCACTCTCACTCTTTCTCTCTCTCTCTCTCTCTCAAATAAATAAATAAAATCTTTTTAAAAAAGTACAGATAATGATTACCTTCAGGAAGAAAGGTACAGATTTGATGGGGGAAAGGCTAAAAGGGTCTTCTGGGAAACTGATAATGTTCTGTTTCTTGATCTGCATGCTGAAAACACAAGACTATCTACTTTGTGAACATTCTTCAAACTATATGTAATTTGTTTATTTTTCTATGTTTGTTATTCTTCAATTTAAAAACAAACAGCAGGACGCCTGAGTGGCTCAGTCAGTTAAGCATCTGCCTTCGGCTCAGGTCATGATCTCAGGGTCCTGGGATCAAGCCCCACACTGGGCTCCCTGCTCAGCAGGGAGTCTGCCTCTCACTCTCCCTCTGTGCTCTCTCTCTCAAATAAATAAAATCTTTTAAAAAAAAATAAAAACAAACAGCAAATGAAATTATTCCCTTTTGTAAAAGATGAACTATTTTTAAAAAATACATTTTTCCAGGGGCCTCTTAACTAAAACAATGAGCCACAGGAGCCACCATATCTGTTTTACAATGGAGAAATATAGATATGATAAATATGGCACCAAAAATATAGTTCTAAAAAAAAATCCTCAAATTGTATACAGCTCTAGTTGAAAGCTAGGTTCACATGTAGGAAAAAAAAGGCACAGAAGAAAACAACCTTTAAAAGGGGTTTAGGTTAGACTGCTTGAAACTGTAGAGTTAGGATCTCTCTGTCTATTGGAAGACAGCTTCCCTTATGATTTCAGCTCAGGTCATGATCTCAAGGGTCATGGGATCAAGCAGGGCATTGGGCTCAGCCGGGAGCCTGCTTGAGATTTTCTCTCTCTCTCTCCCTCTGCCCCTCCCCAACTTGCACACTCTCTTTCTCTAAAGACAGTTTCCCATTTTCAGGTCTTTGTCACCTCTTGATCCTAATACTATCTTCCAAAGGAGCTATCAAGATACATATCAATTAAAGGAAACTTGAAATAAAAACAATAAATAGCATCTACCAAAACAGAACAAAACACATATACAAACATAGAACTTAAAACTTCCTTGCTTTGCTAGTTTGACAATCACTATAAGTATTGACAAAAGTCTCCATCCTGGAACAGTTAAAGATAGTAAATCATTTATTTTCAGAAATACTGTAAAGGCAATCAGATTATCCTAAATGAAATACAAATAACAAGTGAATATTCTAAACAGAAACTCTTTTTAAAAACAGAATGCATTCAGGGAAGCATTTCAAGGTAGAAAATTCATTTTTTGGCTCTGTGTGTGTGTATGTGTGTGTGTGAGAGAGAGAGAGACTCTCATCAGGTTTTAAGAAAGCAGTTTCTCCCTGAACAGGGTCTGGACCTCATCTACAGTCAGGGAGCTAAAGCAACAAGCCTGCAGTTGCTAATTCAAAGTAGAAGGAGTCCCCAGGGGCAAGTATGCACTGTGTCTGATTTCCAATAATGTGTGTTATTTGTTTGGAGAAATTCAAGCACTTACTAAACCATATTAAAACTGTGGCTATAAACCACCATGAAAGTACTGCAGAACAGTGGCATGTACCAGATTCCTGTTCATTGAACTGTGAACTCCTCACCCCACAACATGTGCACTGAATGTGCTAGAGTATCTTGGCACCAATCAGCAGGCTCAAATTTGCCATCTTGTCAAAGAAGTAAAAATGTAAATTAGAATGACCTAACTGCAATATTCCCAAGTAGCAGTATTTTCTTCCTTGTGAACTTGGATAAATACCTTTGCAGTGTTTTCCCAACTTCATTCTCAATGAAATGGAATTGTAAAGCAAAATAAATTTACATGAAAGAGTCGTAATAGAAAGATGTCCTGTGATGGCGAGCGGTCATCTGAGTTGGAAGTCACTGTTCCATGTACCATGTTCCTGTTAGGCACATCCGACCTCATCATGACATTCACTGGATACTTACTCGGTGCTGGAGGATATATTAAAAAGTCTAAGACACTTTCCTGCAAAGAACTTGTAACCTGAGAGATGATAAAGGGAATATATTTTTTAAAAACTCCAAAACCAATCGTTTAAGATAACATATCTTCAGTTTCCAATAGAGAATGGAGACAATAAGATCTAATACGAGTTTACAAGAAAGTCAAACCCTTGGGATATGACTTGTGGGGTGACTAGTCCAGAAAGACCTCACTGGGAAAAAAGGCTTTGAAATGTATTTTAAAGGAAGGAAAGATTTGAAAGTGAGATGAGAAGTCCTTCCAAGGAGAAAGAAAACCATGAACAAAAGTCTACAGCCAGAAATAAGCACAGTATGTTTGGGAACAATGAACAGATATACTTGGCTGAGTCAAGGGTTTATGTGGAAGAATTATGGGAAATATATGTAATGTGAATAAGAGTTACCCCAGAAAAAGTACGAATCATTAAAAATTTCTGAGCAGAGGACATAACAGACATACCAGTGTTTAAGAAATACACATCTGAAAATAAACTGGCATAAAGAGAAGCTCCGCATTCCGTTCTTCCTTTAATGACCACACACCCTCAGTTCTCCTCAGTCGTGATTTACTATTTCTGATCGAATCTTGATCATGCTTCGTCAGTCCCCCTTGCCTGGAACTTGGCTAGGACACCTCAAGTCAACAGAACCCCTACAAATTCCAAATCTCCTCCTTTAATCTCCTCCTCCTTTAGTCTTTGAAATTTTAAGGAAAATGCAAACTAGTTCATAGTAAATTAGTTTACTATAGCAAAAAGATCACAGCCTTCAGCAAGAGAGGCCTCAGTCTAAATCTCTATTCTGCCATATGGTGACTTGTACGATCTCAGACAGTAATTCACCTGGCTACGCCTAAATTTAACCTGTGAAAAGGGGTTGATTTGAAGAACGAGATGAGCTAAACGAAGAAGACTGAAATCTTTCACTACTGCAATTTATGACCAAAGGCAAGCCTGACACAAAGGAACAAGACACAAAGATCTAAGCATTTCTTTTTTTTTTTTCTTTTTTTTTAAAGATTTTATTTATTTATTTGACAGAGTTAGAGACAGCCAGCGAGAGAGGGAACACAGCAGGGGGAGTGGGAGAGGAAGAAGCAGGCTCATAGCGGAGGAGCCTGATGCGGGGCTCGATCCCATAACGCCGGGATCACGCCCTGAGCCGAAGGCAGACGCTTAACCGCTGTGCCACCCAGGCGCCCCTCTAAGCATTTCTTAATGAAGCAAATGCTTCAATATTTTTAAAATGCCAATAACAAAAAAAAAATAAAATGGCAATTTTGAAAAGATTAGGAAGCCACACCACAAACACAATTATTCACACTTCGCATATATCCTATTGAACATTTTCCCCACTACTAACATGTTTTTACAGTTTTTACATACTTGTAATCATGTTTGTAAAATTTTCATTCTGCTTTTTTCATTTAACGTTATATTATAAATATTTTGCGGTGCAGCAGTATTACTTAATATTCATAAAATTAGTTTTAACCAATGCATAATAGTTCCTTGACCAACAGTACACAGTTTATATAGCCATTTACCTGTTATGACACAGTTAAGGTTGTTTTTAATTATTTGGTCTTATAAGCAATGTTGAAATAATTGTTTTGTCCTCAGAGAATACCCAGCTTGCCACTACCCCAGTACCAATGCAAAAGACTCAGAGCAGCCTCCTTCCCATTTGATAAAGGTATCTGAGATAGTAAAGTGACCAGACAGAGCAGTATCCAAGATGTTCCCACTATCCCTCTGACTCTAACTAGTGTATTGGATACGGAGATCTGAAGCATTTTGTGGTCCTATAAGCACTAGACTCCATCTCCTTATTTTCTACCCTATCTCAGCAGCAAAAACAAGATTAGAAGCAGATGCCCCTTAGCATTTGGAATTAAACAATCTTAATCTTTTATTTCATAATTATGAGAGCAGGAGGTCAATACTAAAGAGTCAAAGGACTGCTGGCTGAATACAATCAGATAGATTGGCTGTGGCTGTCGGTAAGTGTTCTGGAGAAAGAGTGTTACGTAATAGCTCGACACACAAAGATGTGTCTGAAGAAATATAAAACTCCTGAAGGATGTAAGTCACTAACTAAACTCACTGCCCTGATACCACAGTAGGGGGCTCATCTGTTGATTGCAAAGTACTCTATGTAGCTCAAATAACCAAATTCTTAACAGCACAGAAACAGGGAACACTGATTTCTCAGTAGGCAGATAAATCATCCACAAATCTATAATTTGTTGCATCAGAGGGAAAAAAATAGCAAAAAAGAAAAAACTTTCCTTGGACACTGGCTCTACCTATATAGTTATTCTGAAGAAAAAACTGACTGATATCCTGAAGGCTCTGATGCCTTCTGCTGCTTGAGAACACACCCGAAACTTCCTGACAGGCACGCCTCATTTTATAGCACTTCACTCTCTTTCACTTGGAGATACCGGGTTTTTAGTAAACTGAAGGTTCAAGGCAGTAGAGGAAGTAACTGCAGATGGGGTGGAAATTAGAAATGAAGTCTGAGAGGGGCGCCTGGGTGGCACAGCGGTTAAGCAGCTGCCTTTGGCTCAGGGCATGATCCCGGCGTTATGGGATCGAGCCCCACATCAGGCTCCTCTGCTGGGAGCCTGCTTCTTCCTCTCCCACTCCCCCTGCTGTGTTCCCTCTCTCACTGGCTGTCTCTATCTCTGTCAAATAAATAAATAAAATCTTTAAAAAAAAAAAGAAAGAAAGAAAAAGAAAAAGAAATGAAGCCTGAGGATGGGGCTGAATTGCTGGGATCTCATGATAAAACTTGAACAAATGAGGAGTCATTTCTTATGGATGCGTAAAGAAAGTGGTTTCTTGAGATGGAATCTCTTCTTGGTGAAGATGCCGTAAGACTGCTGAAATGACAACAAATGACTTCGTAGAACATTACATAAACCCAGTGGAGAAAGCAGGGGCAGGGTTGGAGGGATTTGATTAGAATCTTGAAAGAGGCTCTACTGTGGGTAAAATGTTATCAAATGGCATCACATGAACTTATTCCTGAAAAGAAAAGATAATCAATGCAGCAAACATCACTGTCTTCCTTGTAAAAAATTGTCACAGCCTCCCTGACCTTCAGTAACCATCACCTGCTCAGTCCAGCAGCCATCATAATCGAGGCAAGACCCTCCACCAGCAAAAAGATCACAACTCATTAAAAGCTCAGAGATGATGGGTAGCATTTTTAAGCAATAAAACATTTTTCAGGGGCGCCTGGGTGGCTCAGTCCTCAAGCGTCTGCTTTTGGCTCAGGGCGTGATCCCGGCGTTATGGGATCCAGCCCCGCAACAGGCTCCTCCACTGGGAGCCTGCTTCTTCCTCTCCCACTCCCCCTGCCTGTGTTCCCTCCCTCGCTGGCTGTCTCTCTGGCCAATAAATAAATAAAATCTTAAAAAAAAAAAACATTTTTCAAATAAGTTATGTACATCGGTGTTTTAAACGTGATGTTACTGTACACTTAACAGACTACAGTATAGTGTAAACATAACTTACATGCATTGGGGAAACAAAAAAAAAATTCATTTGACTTGCTTAATTGCGATATTCGATTTATTGCTGTGGTCTGGAACCAGACCCACAATATCTCCAAGGCACCCCTATGTTTTGTTCAAGAGAAAACCACAGGGATTGGGCTGGTTTAGAGACGTGTCATTACCACTAGATGAGAGAATTTCCACATGAGATGTCAGCTAAGGGAACTAGGTGAGGTTAGAAAGAGGCAAACTATTTTTAAAATTAAAATTCTGTTACTTGAAAAACAATGATTTTTTTTTAATTTGGATAAGTTTAAGGGAATATGGAAGGAGAAAGACCCAGTTAGAATTTTAACCCATACTAACTTTAGGCCCTTGTCTCAGAATAATACTTCATGACCTTTGCTTTTTAATAATACATGATTACTTATAATGATATGCATGATCCAAAAATGGTTCTCAATTCCTAGGTAGGAATTCACTTAATTTATTACACATAACAAGTAAACTTATTGTGCAGCATTTCATGCAAGGTACTGCACCATACACAAAGCCAGAGATGATTCAAGCAAGATCTCTATCTATCCACAGTTTGTAGCTGGAAATCAATCAAGTGGGCACAATGGTATGATGGGAAGTTTTAAAGTCAAATAAATCTGTTTAAATCCTGACCTTGCCACCTATTTGTTGTATCTCTTACAAAGTACGTAACTTCTCTGAGTCCACTTTTTTTTTTTTTTTTTAAGATTTTATTTATTTAGGGGCGCCTGGGTGGCACAGCGGTTAAGCAGCTGCCTTCAGCTCAGGGCATGATCCCGGTGTTCTGGGATCGAGCCCCACATCAGGCTCCTCCGCTATGAGCCTGCTTCTTCCTCTCCCACTCCCCCTGCTTGTGTTCCCTCTCTCGCTGGCTGTCTCCCTCTCTGTCAAATAAATAAATAAAATCTTTTTTTTAAAAAAAAGGGGGAGAATTGGAGAAGGCTTCATGGAAGGTGCACAATTTGAAATGAGCCTTGAAGGATGGGTGAGATTTCAACACACACAGTTAAAAGAGACAAACAGCACCAAAGGCAGAGAACAGCTGGGTGTGCCTGACAAAAAGCAATACTTCAGTTTGGAAGGAATATCTTGGGCAAATAGAAAACTGAGAGAGACAAGGATAAAATGGCGGTCATATTAATGGAAAGTCTTGATGGTCACAGAGAAGATTTTATACTTAATGGGACGCACTGACACTTTCTAAGTAGCAGAATCATTTGGTTAGTCCTGAGATGGCAGCAGTGCACAGAATTAAATGCAGTGCTCAGAGAAATGTTGCTTAAAAGGGTTTTAGGCAGGAAAGATTTGAGGAACTTTTATATAGAAGATGACTTTCCCTTAAAGATGGCCCATCAAGTAACTGCCCAGGAAGGAAGGCCAAGGACAGGTACCACTGTAGTTTTAGACGAAGAAACTAAGGCAAACCGAAATGGGTTAAGAGAGATCTTGACCTAGGTCATATAAATTAACATTAATAGCAGACAGGGAAAACAAAGTCAGGATTCCCTCCTCTGGGTCCGTTACTTGAGACAGCATTTCCTCTCTCTCATGCATTTCTGAAAGATAATTATCAGGATAACAAGGATAAAGTCTCAAAAGTAGGCTCTTATGCTGAGCATGCAAAACGGGTAGGTGTGCATGCAATTCTTAATCATACAACTGGAGCTGCAAACACGCTTGTGTACTTACCTCATCTCTTAAAGGACAAGGCAACACTTTAGAAGTCTAACTGTGGAAAACCTTATTATTATAATCATTTCTGGGTGCCTCATGAAAACAGGTAGGCCACCTTAGTCATCAAAACTTCAAGGGGAAAATAGTTGCAAATTTCAATAATTTTCCCCCCTGACCATTCAGTGTTCAGTGAAGCGTAATCCAGGACATCCCCTCCCACTCAAACCTTCTCTTTCCCTCTCTATCCACACACGCTCTCTCTCTTTCTCTCTCTCTCTTACATACACACACCTACACACTGCCTTGTCCCTTTGGTTATGTTACTAGCGTGGTGACAAAACATCCCTGAGAACTAAGAAAACCTGGGGATTTCAAAATATAATATAACAAGGCCGTGTGGTTTTCTCTTTGCAGTTCCTTGCATATATATATTTCTTATTATCCAATCTCTCTTTGACAAGAAAGCCCCTCTTGCTAGGGAATTTAAAATATGAAAAGAAATATGCACATTAATTAAAAAACAAATGATTTTTTTTTTCTCAGAAATAGCTCCTTCCTCTCTCATTTCGCACTGTAAGTACACAAGAGCAAATCTCAGACACAGCTCTGTTTGGTTAATACATTTTACTAATATGAGCTTCCATGAAGACCATATCTAGCACACTGGGAAACACAAATACAAATGCCGGGCAGTCTCTTTTGCTGTCAGTAAAAACCAGAAGAAGGTATATTTTTAGAAGCCATACCAATTTGACTCTAGAGTATGTAACAGTTGGTGAATACAAATACGGGAACAGTGGCTTCAAAAAGAAAATCTCTATACTAGACTACACAGAAATATGGCATTTGTGGAAGCAATACTGAGGATTTAGGGCTGTGAGTTACCTCTGACTTTGATTCTAGATAGTACGATAACACCGAGAGGTTCCAGTATTTAGGTAGCAATGGCAGCTCAAAATCAACAAAAAAAGGAAAAATCCTCAACAAATTACTTATAGTATAGACCTGCAAGAAAGGTCAAAACTCTACTGGCGGAAAAAGCATAGACTTTGTGTTAGACAAACAAGAGTCTCATTAACAGTACTGCTTCTAAATGGCCCCGACATTAAAGTAAGTATGGGGCTGACATATGATAGCTATTGTATAAATAGGAACCAATGTATTATATGATATATATAAACATTCACGTTTACTGGGTGTCATTTTTATATCTGAAGAACAGAAAAAAAAAACAAGTAAGATGAATATAGGGAATACCTGTCCAGGATGGCTTCGCATTTGAACTACTGCATTTTATTTCCCATGAATTCCAAAATCTGACTCACTCGAGTAACTATACAGTGCTGGGGGAGACATTACAGCCAAAATACTATTGGCCATGTCCCTTCCACAAAATGAAACACATTTGTAAAAATCTTTCTTCAATAAAAGTGGGTTTTTTTTAAATATAAATTAATTATCAAGGACAGAATAATCTTGGAACACAGAATAACAATTCCAAGTATCACCTTCCCCCACCCCCAGAATTATAAAAGCAGCAAATGTTTCATGACAGAAAAAAAAATTTTTTAAACACAAAGAAGCAAAAAGAAAAAAGAAAAGGTATATAGAGACTGGTATAGTTAAACCAGGCAGTACAGAATTCTAGAGTCTTATCATATATAGTATAGATGATTAATGTGTGTGTATCTATATTAATAAAAGTGAGATCAGATCTTGTTTTCTGACTGCCTAAAATACAACATCTGCAAATTTTCCCAACAGCGTCTTCTGAGTTTGAAACAATGGGTTATATTGTTATATATTACAGATACTAACCTTTGGAAATACTCATTAATTACTTTTGTAGTAAGCTTACATTCTACTTCCTTTATTAATTCTCGTTAGGTATCTTACAGAACATTTTATGTGGTCAAATTATTAACCTTTCCCTTAATGATTTCACTCTTTGGTGTCATCCTTATGATGGTGACTTCTTTTCAGATTACAGAAATATTTGCTAATGTTTTTACTGGTTCTCCCATAATTTCTTTCTTTTTAAAAATGTAAACATGTGGGTGGAGGGGTGGGGAAACTCGGTGATGGGCATTAAGGAAGACACATGATGTAATGAGCACTGGGTGTTATATGTAACTGATGAATCACTAAATTCTACCCTTGAAACTAGTAATACGCTCTATGTTAACTAACTTGAATTTAGATAAAATCTTTAAAAAGTTAAAAAATAAATTAAAATGTAAACATGCATTTGACCTAGAATTTATTTTGATATATGAAAACATCTTTTTATCCAAAGCAGATAGTGGTGGCAACAGCAATTACTAATGTCACCTTTATCTTATACTAAGTTCTTACATGTACTTTGAACTATTTCTAGATTTGATGTTCTCTTCCTCTAATCTATCAGTCTATTCCAGTGTGAGAAGGGTATTAGTTAAATTATTTTTGGTTTATAATAACATTTCTATACTTGATAGGAAAAGACCACATTCAATTTACTTTTTCATATTTTTTGGCAAATATTGTACATTTTTGTCTACAAATAAATCTTAGAATTATTTAGTTAAAATAATCCACCACCACCAAATTCACTTATTACTCATGGCAATTTGATTAATTTTGGAAAAATTCTTTGAAATATGATTATTCCCACCTAAAATGCTGTATTTGTACATAATAAAGTCTCTAAAATTATTTTGTGACATGTTCTTCACATTAGTCCTACAAATAATTTGTTAAGTATACTTACAGAGATTTTATAACCCAATAATGAATAGTGCTTTTTTTTTTTTTGCAATATATTTTCCCTGAGGGTATTGCTAATATAAGAGAAGCTGATTTGTTTTCTAAGTGGACCATCTAACCAACGAAAGTCTTATTGGTCCTAATTATTTTTTAGTTGATTTTCTGGAGGTTATCCAATCACACTGTAATAATCTATGAACAATGATAACATCTATTATTTATTTTTTAACTTTATTTGACAGAACTTCTAAAGCAGTAATAAGAAGTATCTTCACCATACTTCTGATGTAAATGCAAATAAGTGTTTTCAGTGTCCCACTGCTAAATCTATAGTGGTTGCTGAACTTCATATAGATGCTCTTTATCATGTTAATGAAATATTCTATTGCTTGAGTTTTAGTAAGTGTTTTTTTTTTATAAAGATTTTATTTATTTATTTGACAGAGATAGAGACAGCCAGTGAGAGAGGGAACACAAGCAAGGGGAGTGGGAGAGGAAGAAGCAGGCTCATAGCGGAGGAGCCTGATGTGGGGCTCGATCCCGGATCGCCAGGATCACGCCCTGAGCCGAAGGCAGACGCTTAACCGCTGTGCCACCCAGGCGCCCCTAGTAAGTGTTTTTTTGAATCAGGAGAGCAGGCTGGATGTTGTGGAATGCCTTTTTGGAATTCACAAAGATGATCCTCATCTCTTCCACTTAGTAATGTGATAAATTAGATTAACAGATTTTTAAATATCAAACCATCCTTGCATCTCTAGACTGAATCCTACATAGTAGTGGTAAATTACTTTCTCAAAACACTTAGGAACTGACTTGCTAAACTATTGATTGGTTCATCATTTGCTCTTTTGTGCTACTTCCGTCTGGCTTTGGTGTTAAGGTGAAGCTAGATGAAATGACCCAGTTTTCTGCAGGCCAATGCTCCCAGCAAGCAGTATACAAGTCAGTGGAAAATGGAGAGACACCAGACAGCTATGAAGCAATGAGGACTAAAGGGAATGACGCTGCAAAGAGGGCGAGCCTTTTCGAGGTGAGCTGAGGCTCTGCAGCCGGCCCTGGAGGCATCAGCCCAACGCAGGCATAGGAACAGACTGAGAATCTGGATTAGGTGCAGGCAAAGAGTGACTACTGGGGTGAAAAAAAAATCACTGAATTGTTGTTGCTTCCATAGGGCTGAAGTGCCAAAATTGGAGATCTGAGGGCCAGTTTTCTCCTCAAGACATTTTCTGAATCCTAAAGCTACAAGGCTAAGGAAAATAAGGGTCTAAGCCATAACCTTTGAAAAACAAAGTAAGATTTCCCACAGTCTTAGTGTTTACAGAAAAAGACTCACTAGCGGGAGGATTCATGAGAATCTCAGGTGGGAGCTGAAAGATCTTAAGGGAGCGGTGAATTGACCCTGACAATCTGCAACCACTTTTTTCCTGTTGGCAGTCACTGATCTGGGTAAGCCTCCTTCTCAAGACATTTGCCAAACTCTAAAATTAAAAAAGGCAGGAGGCTGAAGAGATAAGGTTTTTCTGATAAGTGGAAAGTTCCATAATCCTCTTGGTCCTGAAGAGATGATGGTGTGTCAGGTTCTGATTAAAAGCTCTGAAGAACCACATCCTAGCAACAGGGGCAAACCAAAGGTACACTGCATCTGCAACCCAAGCTGGACCCAGGTTAGCCACGATGGGATGAAGATGATGAGGCTCAAACCATGAACCACCTACCCATACTACCTACTTAGTAATGGAAGGGATAACCCAGCTCTGGTGGGAGATGTTAACACCCAGAACCTCTACATGTTTTAAATGCAATGTTTCAAATCAAAACCACATGAAGATACCACCTTACGCCAGTTAGAATGGCAAAAATTGACAAGGCAAGAAACAACAATTGCTGGAGAGGATGTGGAGAAAGGGGATCCCTCCTACATTGTTGGTGAGAATGCAAGTTGGTACAGCCACTCTGGAAAACAGTGTGGAGGTCCCTTAAAAAGTTAAAAATTGAGCTACCCTATGATCCAGCAATTGCACTACTGGGTATTTACCCCAAAGATACAGACGTAGTGAAGAGAAGGGCCATATGCACCCCAATGTTCATAGCAGCATTGTCCACAATATCTAAATCGTGGAAGGAGCCGAGATGTCCTTCAACAGATGACTGGATTAAGAAGATGTGGTCCATATATACAATGGAATATTACTCAGCTATCAAAAAGAACGAGTTCTCAACATTTGCTGCAACATGGACAGCACTGAAGGAGATAATGCTAAGTGGAATAAGTCAAGCAGAGAAAGACAATTATCATATGGTTTCTCTCATCTATGGAACATAAGAAATAGGAAGATCGGTAGGAGAAGAAAGGGATAAAGAAAGGGGGGGTAATCAGAAGGGGGAATGAAGCATGAGAGAATATGAACTCTGAGAAACAAACTGAGGGCTTCAGAGGGGAGGGGGGAGGGGAATGGGATAGGCTGGTGATGGGTAGTAAAGAGGGCACATATTGCATGGTGCACTGGGTGTTATACGCAGCTAATGAATCATCGAACTTTACATCAAAAACCAGGGATGTACTGTATGGTGACTAATATAATAAAAAAAATTATTATAAAAAAATAATAAAACAAATAAATGCAATGTTTAACACCAACCAAAAAAAATAATAGGAAGAGATACGATCATATGACTGATAACTAAGAAAAAAAATCAGAAACAATTCCACCTACATGTGGGTGAACGACACTTTACCATTAGTAAAAAACAACTTTAAAATGACTAATTAATATGCTCAAGAAAACAGAGAAAAGAAAGACAAATCAGATTAAAAAGATGGAGAATTTCACCAGAGAATTTGGGGTTAAAAAAAAAAATTAAATGGAGGGGTGCCTAGGTGGCTCAGTCAGTTAAGCCTCTGCCTTCAGCTCAGGTCATGATCCCAGGGTCCTGGGATCGAGTCCCACACCCGGCTCCCTGCTCAGCAGGGAGCCTGCTTCTCCCTCTCCCTCTGCCTGCTGCTCCCCCCTGCTTGTGCTCTCTCTCTCTGTGTCAAATAAATAAATAAAATATTTAGTAAAAAATTAAATGGATAATCTAGGACTAAAAGATACATACCTGAAATTCTAACTCCTAAGTTTTTCCTCTTGGAAATTCACTATGGCATTCACTATGTGTTTGAACGAATTACTTTAGGTGAAATTAGGAGAAACAGAAATAGACATAATATTAGGGACCATTTTCAAAATAAAATGCAAAAGTCAATGAAAAAATGATGGGAGAGTCTCTATATCTCATCAAGGGACGATAATTATAGTAAAAGCTTTTGCATCCTGAAGAGCTTCTCAGTTCGTTAAAGCACAAACATCTTTCACCAAACTAGGTTTTAAGAAAACTTTTTTCCATACAATGGGCAATGTAAGAGCAACTGTCACTTACGGGAAGGTGTGTGAATACAGCAAAAGTGCTTCGTAGAAAGGCAATGAGGTCTACTAGGTAATCACTAGCTTTGTTGCCCAAATCTCCAGTCATCCAGTCATAGTCAGCCAGCTGGAGAAACTGGTCGATCTTCTGGTTTAAGTTGGTATAAATCTCTTCTTCAGCTGCATGTCTGGCATCCTGTGAAATACAGAATTTTAAAAATCATTCAGACTTCCATAATCAGAAATTCCTACTTGGAGACATCTCACACTTACATCCATTAAGTAACAGAACTGGGAATAATAAGTAATATCACAGTCTCCATGAATTTTTCTTTTTCAAAAGCACAGGAGAGTCTTTTCTATTCTGGGTCTGCAAGACAAGCTATTGTTTTGCTTCACCAAATAAAGAATCTACCTTTACTGCCCTCAACTGTCTGCATCCTTTTTTACTTTCCTACATTGGTTCAAAACCATGCTCACTCTCAGGGTCTTATTCCTGTTCATCTCTTCTAGGACTCCAAGAACCTCCCTTGCTGTAATAATAACCTCTCTATAGCCCCTAGTCTCCTCACTTGCTTAAAGTAAGTATTCTGAAGTTTCGGCTTCATGCTATAAATATTCCCACTAGTTACTATCCTACCTCTCTAGTGTCTCTGTCATCAAGCTCCTTCAGATTGGTATACGCCAGTGTTTCCTGAAATGTGTTCTAAGGAACACGAGATCTGAAAAATGCTAACGCAACAGCACATGAGTTCCTAGATCAAATACGTTTGAGAAACCCTGTTTAAGAGATTCATGATGTACGTTTGCATATAAAAGGTTGTAACAAGCATTAAGGGACTAATGTTCCAAGAAAAATATTTTCAGGACAAACAGGTCTACTTGAACCAGGGCAATCAGGATTCCAGTGCTAACCATCTGTCACCATGGTTTGGTCCACAGTAACCCATGACTTCATGCTTCAACGTGCAATAATCATTTTCTAGTCTGATCTTACTTGGTCTCTGTTCAACATTCTCTCCTAGAACTCTGTTCTCCTTTGGCTTTCACAACATGGTTTTCTCCTGGTTTTACTTCTACTTTTCTGGCCTCTAATCCTCTCAATTTCACTGGGTGATTACATCAACTCCTAGAGCTTACACTCTCTCTATCCAAACCTACTCTTGTTAAAGACCTGTGTATCTTTTTTATGTATTTATTTATTCTTTTTCTTAGAGTGAGAGCCCAAGCAGGAGAGGGAGAGAGAGAGAATCTTAAGCAGGCTCCACACTCAGCATGGAGCCTTACGTGGAGCTCAATCTCAGAAGCCTGAGATCATAACTCGAACCAAAATCAAGAGTCAGATGCTTAACCAACTGAGCCACCTGGGCACTCCTAAGACCCATATATCTGATTACTTCCTGGGCATTAGGATCCACAGAAACTTTAAACACAGTGAGCCCAACACTAAATGGATCATAATCTCCACACTTCACCTGTCTAGTTCAGTCCAAGGCAGAGATCTACACAAGATATTGGATTCCATTCTTTCTTTCATAGCCAGTTACTGTGTACTGTAAATTTTAACTCCTAAATTTCTAATTCATACCTTCCTCTCCATTTTCATCCTTTTAGTGGCTGTATAATTTGGCAATGTATTTATATACTATAATTATAGGCACTGACTATATTTATATGAACAATGTTTCACTGAGCATTTCTGTGGTTACATATTTACACACTTGTATGATAATTTAATACTGTCCTTGAATTCCCATTTTACTAAGAGTTTTCATTAATAAACATCATTTTTTAGAAATTTAAACTTGAAGAAAAATTGAGCAGGAAGTACAGAGCATTCACATATACTGCCCCACATAACCCCCCCCCCACACTGTTTACTCTATATCAAAACTTCATTAGTGTGGTACATCTGTGACAACTGATGAACCGGTATTGATGTTTTATGATTAACTAAAATCCATAGTTTGCATTAGGGTTTGATCTTAGTGTGGTACAGTTCTATGGGTACTGATAAATCTATAATGTCACATATTCACCACAACAGTCTCATACAGAATAGCTTTCCTGTCCTACAAATCCACTCAGTTCTATCTGTTCAATCCTCCTTTGGTCATCCCCTGAATCCTGGCAACAACTGACCTTTTTACTTTCTCCATAACTTTGCCTTTTCCAGAATGTTATATACTTGGAATCTTACAGTATGTAGCTTTTCAGATTGACTTCTTTTCCTTAGGGATGTACATTTAAGCTTCCTCTGTGTCTTTTCATAGCTTGATAGTCCATTCCTTTTCATCACTGAATAACACTCCATTGTCTAAATGTATCATAGTTTGTTTACCCATTCACTTACAGGAGGACATCCTGGTAGCTTCCACGTTTGGCCAGTTATAAATAAAACTGCTCTAAACATACATGTGTAAGTTTTGTGTGGCTTCAATTTTCAACTCACTTGGATAATACCAAAGAGCATGACTGGTGGATTGCAGTGGTAAGACTATCTATGTTTAGACTTGAAAGAAGCTGATAAACTGTCTTCCAAAATGGCATTACCATTTTGCATTAGCACCAGCAATGAATGAGAGTTGTTGCTGCTACAGCATTTGGTGTTGTCAGTGTTTTGGATTTTAGCCATTGTAACAGTTGTGTAGTGGCATCTCATTGTAGATGAATTTACAATTCTCTCTCCATTCCTTAGTGAGGTGTCTGTTCAGATCTTTTGCCTGTTTTTAAATTGGGTTGTTTGTTTTCTTATTGTTGAGTTTTACCAGTTCTTTGTATATTTTGGATATGTCTTTATTAGATATGTTTTGCAAATATTTTTCCCCTACCTATGGCTTGTCTTTTCATTCTCGTTACGATGTCTTTCCAAGAGAACAAGTTTTTCATTTTAATAAAGTCCAACTTAGCAATATTTCCCTTGATGGATCATGTTTTTGGTGTTATATCCAAAAAGTCATAGCCACACCCAAAGTAACGGAGAGCTTCCCTTTTGCTATGTTCTACAAGTTTTATAGTTTTGTGTTTTACATGTAAGTCTATGATCCATTGTGAAAAATGTAAGATCTGTAATAAAAGTAAAAGCCTAATAAGTGTAATAATCTATCTAGATTATTTTCTTTCTTTTTTGCATGTGGATGTCCAGTTGTTCCAACACCATTTATTAAAAAGACTTTCCTTTCTCCATGGAATTGACTACTCCCTATCAACATTTGTTTGACTATATTAGTGTGGGTCTATTTCTGGGCCCCTTACTCTGTTCCTTTGATCTATTATCTATGCTTTTGCCAACAGCACATTGTCTTGATTACTGTCACTTTATAGTCAGGTACCGTCAGTCCTCCAACACTGTTCTTCAATATTGTGTTGGCTATTCTGGGTGTTTAGCCTTTCCATACATACTTTAGAATCAATTTGTCAATATTCACAAAATGACCTGTGGGGATTTGGACTGAAATTGCATTGAATTTATAAATCCACTTGAGAAGAACTGTTATCTTGATAAAATTTTAAGTCTTCCTATACATGAATATAGAACATATTTCCATTTATTTAGATATTTCTTCTTTTATTTCTTTTCATCCGAATTTTATAAATTTGATGTAGATCTTGTTTATTTGCTAAATTTATACCTATTTCTCTCTTTCTTGATGTTAATGTAAATGGCACTGTATTTTTAATTGCAAACTGATGGTTTCCTTTGCTGCACTGGTATAATAAGAAAGCAAATGACTTCTGTATATTAGCCTTGAATCCTGAGACTTGCTATATGCACTTATTACCTCCAGTAGTTTTTGTTAATTTTTTCATATTTTCTACTTAACACAATCATGTCATCTATAAACAAAGTTCTACCTTCCCAATCCGTAAATATTTTCTTTCCTGTCTTATTGCATGTTGAATAGGAGTGGTATGAAGGAACATCCTTGTACTTTTCCTGATTTTAGCAGGAAAATGTCTAGTTTCTCATTATCATGTTTGATGTTAGCTGTAGGACTTTCATAGATGTTCTTTGTCAAGTTAAGGAAGTTCTCCCTCTCATCTAGGTCTGCTGAGAGCACCTATTGTTATGACTATAATTCTTCTTTAGCCCATTGATGTGATGCATCACCTTGATTTCTAATGTTAAATGGGTCTTGCAGACCAAGAAAAAAATCTCAGGGTCATAGGGTATAATTCTTCTAATGCACTGTTGGATTAGGTTTGCTAATATGTCGTTGAGAATTTTTGTACCTATGTTCATGAGCGATATTAGCCTGTGGATCTTCTTCCCTGTAACGTCTGGCTGGTATTACATTAATGCTGGCCTCCTACAATGAGTTAGGAAGTATTCCCATTGCTTCTATCTTCTGGGAAATACTCTGGAGGAGTGGTGTAATGTCTTCCTTAAATATATGGAAGAACTTTTTTCAGCTTTATAAGGGTACAATTGACAAAATTGTAAGATATTTTAAATATACAACACAATGATTAGATATAGGTATACACTGTAAGAGGATACCCTACATCGAAATAATTAACACGACCGACACCACACTTTTTTTTTTTTTTTGGTGAGAATATTTCAGGTCTACTCTCTTACCAAATTTCATTTCTATAATATGGTATTATTAGCTATAGTCACCATGTTACATATTAGATGCCCACACCTATTCCTCTTACAGTTGAGTGTTTATACCCTTTGATCAACCTCTCTCTTTTCCCCTCACCTCTCAGCCCCCGACAACAACTTTTCTACTCTCTGTTTCTATGAGTTCAACTATTTTCTTAGATTCCACATATAAGTGATACCATGCAGTTTTGGCATTCTCTGTCTGGTATATTTCATTTACCAGAATGCCTTACTGGTTTACCCATGTTGTTGCAAATGACATGATTTCCTTCTCTTTTGAGGTTGGATGATATTCCATTGTGTATATGATGTGTGTGTGTGTGTGTGTGTGTGTGTGTGTGTGTGTGTGTGTATGCATATATAATTTCTTTATCCATTCATCCATTGATAGCCCATTAGGTTGTTTCCACATCTTGGCTATTGTGAATAATGCTAGAATGAACACAGAAGTATAGGGAAGTATTCAAAATGATGATTTCAATTTCTCTGGACACACACACAGAAATTATATATGGATTGCTGGATGATATGACACCTCCATTTTTACTTTCTTAAGGAATCTTCAAATTGTCTTCCACAGAGGTTGTAACCAGTTTACATGGCCACCAAGAGTGTACAACTGTTCCTTTTTCTCCACATTCTTGTCAGCATTTATCTTTTGTCTTTTTAACAGTTGTGAGGTGTGAGGTGATATTTCACTTTGGTTTTGATTTGCATTTCCTTGATGGTTAGTGATCCTGAACACTTTTGCATGTATCTGTTGGCCATTTGTATGTCTTCTTTGGGAAAATGTCTATTCGTATCCTTTGCTCATTTTTTACTTGGGTTATTTGGGTTTTTTGTTGTTGATTTGTATGAGTTCCTTTTATAATTTGGATATTAAACCCCTATTGGGATATGTGGTTTGCAAATATTTTTTCACATTCCATCAGTTGCCTTTTCATTTTGTTGATGGTTTCCTTTGCTGTGCAGAAGATTTGTAGCTTGATGTAGTCCCATTTGTTCATATTTGCTTTTATTGCCTTTGCTTTGGTGTCAAATACAAAAAAATCAATGTCAAGACTAATGTCAAACAGCTTACCCACTATGTTTTCTTCTAGGAGTTTTACGGTTCAGTCTTAGGTTTGAGTCTTTATTTTGAGTTGATTTTGGTGGATGCTGTAAGATAGAGGTCTGATTTCATTCTTTTGTATGTGGCTGTCCACTTTTCCCAACACCATTTGTTGAAGAGATTACCCTATCCCATTTTGTGCATTCTTAGCTCCTTTGTTGTAAACTAATTGTGCATACACACATTTACTTCTGGGCTCTCTGTTCTGTTCCATTGATTCATGTGTTTGTTTTTATGTCAATACCATTCTGTTTTGATTATTATAGGTTTATAATAAAATTTGACATCAGCAAGCATGATGCCTCCAGCTTTGTTCTTTCTCAAGATTATTTTGGCTTTTCACAGTCTTTTGTAGTTCCATTCAATTTATTTTTATTTTTATTTTTTAAAGATTTTATTTATTTATTTGACAGAGATAGAGACAGCCAGCGAGAGAGGGAACACAAGCAGGGGGAGTGGGAAAGGAAGAGCAGGCTCCCAGCAGAGGAGCCTGATGTGGGGCTCGATCCCAGAACGCCGGGATCACGCCCTGAGCCGAAGGCAGGCGCTTAACCGCTGTGCCACCCAGGCGCCCCTCCATTCAATTTTTAATATTGCTTTTTCTATTTCTGTAAAAAATACCAATGGTATTTTAATAGAGATTGCATTGACTCTGTAGATAATACTTTGAGTAGTATGGACATTTTAACAATATTAATTCTTTCAAAACCATGAACATGGACTATCTTTCCATTTACTTGTGTCTTCTTCAATTATTTTCAACTAGGCCTGGTGTTTTCTGTTTTAGAAGGCTATTAAACTGTTGATTCAATTTCTTCAATAGATATAAAGCTATTCAGATTATCTATTTCTCCCTGTGTAAGTTTTGGTAAACTGTGTCTTTCAGTGAATTGATTCATTTCATGTCAGTTACCAAACTGTGGGTATACAGTTGTTCATAATATTCCTATATTATTCTTTTAACGTCCATGGAATCAGTAGTGATAGTCTCTCTTTCATTTATGATATTAATAATTTGAGTCTTCCTTCTTCTATTCTTTATTAGCTTGGCTCAAAGTTTATCAGTTTTATTGATCTTTCTATGAACCAGTCTTTGGTTTCATTATTTATCTCTTTTGATTTTCAATAACAAAACCATTCATTTCTGCTCTAATTTTTATTCTTTTCTTCTGATTACTTTGGATTTAATTGGCTCTTCTTTTTCTAGCTTCTTAAAATAGCTTAGATTATTGATTTTTTTTTTTTTTTTTTTAGTAAAGCGATAGAAGTTTTTAAGTGAAGATACAGAAAAAGCTCTCAAGACTGAGAGAGGTTCTGACAGGGTTGCCAACAAGGGCCTTTAGGGTTGGTCTTTTATAGAAAGCTAACCAGGGAACTTAAATCCTTCAGCATCTCTATTGATAGCACCTTCAATGGCTCACTTCCTTTTTAGGGTTTGGTTTTAGAAATTTCTTCCATTCTGGGGCACCTGGGTGGCTCAGTCAGTTAAGCATCTGCCTTCGGCTCAGGTCATGATCCCAGGGCCCTGGGATCAAGCCCCACTTTGGGCTCCCTGCTTAGCAGGGAGTCTACTTCTCCCTCTCCCTCTGCCCCTCCACCCCACTTGTGCCCCCCCCCTCAAATAAATAAATAAATAAATAAATAAATCTTTCTAAAAAAGAAATTTCTTCTTTTCTAATATATGCAATTAATGCTATAATTTCCCTTCTAAGCACCGCTTTTGGTGATGCCACAAATTCTGATAAGTTGTATTTTATTTTCATTTAGTTTGAAATACCTTTTTTTAAGATTTCATTTATTTATTTCAGAGAGAGAGCGAGAGCAAGCACAAGCAGGGGGGCAGCAGGCAGAGGAAGAAGCAGGCTCCCTGCTGAGCAAGGAGCCTGATGTGGGACTTCATTCTAGGACCCTGGGATCATGACCTGAGCTAAAGACAGACTCTTAACCAACTGAGCCACCTAGGCTCCCCTAGTTTGAAATACTTTTTAATTTCTCTTTGAGACTTTTTCTTTGACCCACATGTTATTTTGAAGCGTGCTGGTTAATTTCCAAATATTTTGGGATTTTAAAGCTATCTTTCTATTATTTACTTCCACAGTTTAATTCCATGTAGAGAGCAAGTTTTGTATAATTTCTATTCCTTAAAATTTGTTAAGATGTATTTATTAGCCAGAATATGGCCTGTTCTGTGAATGCTCTTATGAGCTTGAAAGGAATGTGTATTCCACTGTCGTTGGGTGAACTATTCTACAAATGTCGATTTGATCCAGTTGATTGTTAGTACCAGTCCATTCCACCATATCATTTCTGATATTCTTCCTGCTGGATCTGCCAATTTCTGCCTCCTGGATCTGTCAATTACTGATAGATGGGTTTGCCAGATATTTTAGCAGGAAGAGTCTTTATATAAAATACCATTTTAGTATCTTTTAAATACTCAGGTGTTTTTTCTCATTTGATCTATTAAAGAAATGGACAATTTTAAACAATTTTCTAATACTAATCATCCTTGTATTCTTAATGTTACTTTTATTTCTACTTTTTATGTCCTAGATTATGTTTGAGAGTCTATTATTAATGATTTTTACTTCAGTATTTATATTTAATTGTTCAAATTATTGTTTGTGGCTTCTCTGTGTTTTCAATCATTACGTCGACGTTGTAAAAATGAACTGAGGCGCTTTCCTTTTTTTCTCTACAGTCGGAAATAGTTCAAATTATACAGAAATTATCTGCTTCATTAAGCTCTAAATGAATTCACTGATAAAATCATATGGATCTTGCCCAAATTTTAAGTCTATAATAACTTTTTAATTTCTTTCATAGTTATTAGTCAATTTTCTGTATCTTCTTGAATCACTTTTTATCATAATTTTCCTATAGATCCTCAAATTTATTAGCAGAGTTACACAAAGTACTCCAGGAATTTAATTTCCTCTGATGATGAATTTCGAGTGACTGTGACTTATTTATCCCTTCCTTTCTTCTTTCTCTTCTTTCCTTCCTTCCTTCTTTTTTAATTAGGCAAGGTGAAATGATTATTTTTTAAAATGCAACATATCCAGAGAAAGACAAATACCATATGATTTCACTCATATGTGGAATTTAAGAAACAAAACAGATGAACATAGGGGAAAGGAAGGAAAAATAAAATAAGACAAAAACAGAGGAAGAAAACCAAAAGAGATTCTTACCTATAGGAAACAAACTGAGGGCTGCTGGAGGGGAGGGGGAAAAGGGGAGGGGGTAATTGGGTGATGGACATTGTGGAGGGTATGTGTTGTAATGAGCACTGGGTGTTGTATGCAACTGATGAATCACTAAATTCTACCTCTGAAATTAATAATATAGTATATATTAATTTGAATTTAAATAAAAAATCTAATTTTAAAACATGCAACATATCCTTGCTTGAAGTCTCTCAAAGACTTTAGTAGGATAAAATCCAAATTATCTATCAATACAAAACAAAGTGCTTCACAGGTTGGCATTTAACTACTTTTCTATCTCATTGCTACCCTTATTCTACACTGAATATATCTAGTTTTATTATATTCTTTCATCTTATTTTAAAAATGATTTTATTTATTTGAGAGAGAGCAGGAGCAGGAGGCAGGGAGAAAGAGAAGCAGACTCCCTGCTGAGCAGGGAGCCCAACGTGGGGCTCAATCCCAGGACCCTGAGATCATGACCTGAGCAGAAGGCAGAAGTTTAACCGACTGAGCCACGCAGGCGCCCCTTATTCTTTCATCTTTGTACACGAAGTTGCCCCTCCTAAAAATATGCCTTACTCTGTCCCCAGCTTGTCTCCATCTGAACACCTTCTGCTGGTCCCAAGACCCATTTCATGTTGTGCCTTTTCTGGGAAGTCCTCCCTGAAGGTCCCAAAGCTGAGATAAGTATCCCCATCCTCTTTGGAGTCCTCTTCTAGACTATAAATGTTGATTTCCCTTGGAGCCTAATCCTCTTACCTTTTCTCTATCTATATTCAATTCCCAGAAGAAAGCCAGCCCCACGGCCTTAAATACCATCTTTATACAGATGAATTCTAAATTTTATTTCCAGCTATGACTTTGCCCTGTCAATTTAGTATCTCTATGAAGACAACTACTAAACACCTGAAGCTTAATGTGTCCAAAACAGAAGTCTTGACTCCACTGCCTCTCCCCACGTCTGTTATTCTCTCACTGTTCCCCATCTCACAGAATAGTGCCACTATTCATCCACTATGCTTAGTTCAAAAATCTTGGAGTTATCCTTGCCGCCACTCTTTCTCTTACAACCCCATCTCCAATCTAGCAGTAAAACTTGCCATCTCTACCTTCAAAAATTTTTCTTACCGCTTTCATCCTACCACAGTTGTCCAAAAAAGCATTATCTCTTATCTAGATTACTGCCATAATGTCCAAATTAACAAACCCTCTTCTTCCACTCTTACTGACCTACGGCATATTTATTTTCCACACAGCAAGCAGTGTTACCAATTAATATATAAACCGGATTATCACCACCACTCCCAATTTTCTAATGGTCTCACATTTCAATTCAGAATAAAATCCTAAGTATTAACTGTGGCCTATAAGGCCAGAAAACATCGGACTCCTGACCATCTCATTTCTTACCACTTCTACCTTCTACTGCCAGACTAAACCCCTTGTTATTCCTTGAACACACCAACACCTAGTATCGTACCGTTCCCTCTGAATGGAAACCTTATCTATCAGAAATTCGAATGATTCTATTTCTCATTTCATTCAGGTCATTTATTTTTCTTCTAACTTCTTGTCATTACCTGAGATTAAATGAGATTTTTTTGTTTGTTTATCATCTACCATCCCCAGCACAACGTAAACTCAGTCAAGTCAGGAGACTTGTTTATTAAGTTCATACTTACATATTGCCTGGTATGCAGTAGATGCTTCATAAAAACTTGTAGAATCGATGAAGGATTGAATGTATTTATGATATTATTCTAGTACTTTTCACATAGTTCTTTATAGAAGTTACAGTGTCTGTCCTCCCTGTAGATTATAAACACTAAATCCAATGACTAAGTATGTTTTCTCCCTCTACCCAAGAACCTACCAGACTGTTGCATAGTAGGTACACAAACAGCATTTGTGATAAACTAATAACTAACCTCATTCTATTTTGTAAGAAAGGAAATTCTTATGAACAAGGGAAGCTAAGAATGCCAGCTTAATTATGTCACATATGGCAGAAACAAGAGGCAATTCTGCAGGAAAATACCTTGAAGACCTTCTGATTATTTTTGCCCCTTTTTTAGCATAAAGGTTTCCATCTGCAAGGGAAAGTTTTCTGGAAACAGTAGCTTAGGAAAATACACAACATGTAGCTGTTATAATTGCCATGTTTATACTGAGTTCTGGGGTAGTTGGTCTGAAACGGTCCTGGTAAAAATAAACTTTCAATGTGTTTTAAGCCATCAGTGTTTCCAGTAAGCACTTGTCAGCGTGACCTTTAGTGGTCTCCAGAACTTCTCCTTTACTAAGTAGTTAACTGGCTACTCAACTCCTATGGCTTCCTGTCTGCCTTTAACTTTCCCTCAGCAATTTTAATGCTGGAGCAACAACGAACTACACAAGCCATCCTCTGGGAGGATTTCTGGCCATAATTTGAAAAGCCCTTGAAATAAGAAAATTGCGGTGGGTTAAGGGAAGAGTAGCAGTACATACTATATATGTTCCCCATATGAGAGACAAGTATAAATGAACCTCACGTTTTAACTCCCTAAATCCCTCTTTTCTGGTGAACATTAAACTATAGTCCCTCCCACATTTTCTTTCCTGGAGAAGTTTTAGCTTCCACAGTAAATCAAGTGGAAATATTTTTGATGAAATTATTGCCCATGCTCCACAATACTACTAATATTTAATAGTAAGGATAATTCCTATTAAACTGTCTAAGGTAATCCTAAACTTCTTAAGCTCTTATCATACTCATTCTTGGGTTTTCCTTATTGGATAAATCTTCTTCACTAGAAGAGTTTCAATATAATATAATGAGACATTATTGAAAAGCTTACAAGTAATGATACCAATATAATACAATGTATAATAAAAAATGTTTCAGGTAATTTGAAACAATCCATTGTGACATCATGAATATGTAACTCATCTAGCAGCCGACCTAATCACCTATGTACGTAAAGAATATTTTGTGAACATCTCATTTTTTTTCAGCTTTACTGAGATATGACTGAAAATAAAATTATATTTAAAATGTGCCCAGGGGCACCTGGGTGGCTCAATGGGTTAACCATCTGCCTTTGGCTCATGGTCCCAGGGTCCCGGGATCGAGTCCTGCATCGGGCTCCTTGCTCAGCAGGAAGCCCGCTTCTCCCTCTGCCTGCTGCTCCCCTGCTTGAGCTCACTCTCACTCTCTCGATCTCTCTGACAAATAAATATTTTAAAAAATAAAAATAAAAAATAAAATGTGCATTATGGTGATTTGATATATATATATAATGAATGGATTCTCATCATCTAGTTATTAATATTCATTACCTTGCATACTTTTTTTTGTGAGAACACTTAAGTTATATTCTCTTAGAAAATTTCGATTATACAATATAGTATTATCAACTATAGTTATCATGTTTTCCATGAGATCCTCAAATCTTACTCATAGCTGAAACTTTGTACCCCTTTACCAATTTCTATTTCCCCCACCCTCCTGGCCCTGGCAACCACTTTTCTCTCTTCTGTTTCTGTGAGCTTGACTTTTTTTTCCTTAAAGATTCCACATATACGTGATACCATGCAGTATCTGTCCTTCTCTGTCTGGTTTATTTCACTTAGTGTAATGCCCTCAAAATCCATCCATATTGTCACAAATGGCAGAATTTCCTTATTTTTCTTGGTTGAATAATATTCCATTGTGTATACACCACATTTCCTTTACCCATTCATCTGCTGATAAACACTTAGGTTGTTTGCATATCTTGGCTTGCGAATAATGATGCAATAAACATGGAAGTATAGATATCTCTTTAAGATAATGATTTTTATTTCTTTGGATATATACCCAGAAGTGGGACTGCTGGGTCATACAGTAGTTCTGTTTTTAATTTCTTGAGTAATCTCCCTACTATTTTCCATAGAGACTGTACCAGTTTACATACCCCTCGACAGCACACAAGGGTTCCCTTTTTCCTACATTTTTGCAAGCATTTGTTTTCTCTTGTCTTTTTGATGATAGCTATTCTAACAGGTATGAGGTGATATCTCATTGTGGTTTTGATTTGCACCCCTCGATGATTAGTGTCATAAACATCTTTTCATGTACCTGTTGGCCATTTGTATGTTTTCTTTAGAAAATGTCTATTCAGTTCCTTTGCCCTCTTTTAGTTGGATTATCTGGGGTTTTGCTATTGAGTTGTAGGAGTCATTTACACATTTCGGATATTAACCCCATATCAGATACATGATTTGGAAATATTTTCTCTCATTCCATCAGTTGCTCTTGTGTTTTGCTGATGGGTTTCCTTTGCTGTGCAGAAGCTTTTTATATTAATGTAGGCCTACTTACTTGTTTTTGCTTTGTTGCCTTGACTTTGGTATTAAATTAAAAACTCAATGCCAACACCAGTGTCAAGGAGTTCACCCACCATGTTTTGTTCTAGAAATTTTATAATTTCAGATCTTACGTTCAAATCTTTAGTCCATTTTGAGTTGATTTTTTTGTATGGTGTAAAAATGGGGGTCCAGTTTCATTCTCTTGCATGTGGCTGTCCATTTACTGAAGAGACTATTCTTTCCTCACTGTGTATTCTTGTGTATACACCTTTGTTGTAAATTATGTGACCATATATATACATGGGTTTATTTCTGGGCTCTCTGTTCTGTGCCATTGATCTATGCATATGTGTTTATGCTAATACCATACTACTTTGATTACTACAGCTTTATAATATAATTTGAAATCAGGAAGTATGATGCTTCCAGCTTTGTTCTTCTTTCTGAAGATTGCTTTGGCTATGCAGGTTCTTTCTCATTTCATGAAGTAGTTATGAATCAAATTTGATTTCTTGTCTTAAATCTCCTTTCAAGGGAAGGTGCCAGTAAATAGGGAAAGAGGATAAAAGGATAGGAAAAAGTAGACACCAGTAGACATAAATTATGATTTCAACTCTACAACTTTATATCTAATTAATTTCAACCTCTACATTTCAAAAGGATGAAAGAGATTTGATTCAAAACTAAAATAATCAAATAATAACAATAACAAAACCCCCAAAACATACAGGTTGGCCTTTATGTCGGAATCTACCATTTTAATGTTTAAGATGTTACCCTATTACTTTTTCTGCTTAATATTTATTTAAAGCTAACATGGCAATATAAAGGCATTTCCTAAGGCTCTTTTAAATTAAGTCATTTACTCTCCAGAAACTCTCTATCAATCTGTCTTTTGCTGTCAATAGTGTCATTTTTCCCATTTGATCAAAATCTAGATCAAAACTAGTGCTGGCACCTTGGGAAATGATTATAAAATTGTTAACCACAGTAGTAAGGGGCAGAAATTCCTCACTAAAAAGTAAAGTGAAAACTCAGAGAAGCAAAAAGAGCTAATTCAAAAATTTTAATTGATGTTGAGTTCAGCCATAACCACTATTATCTAGACCATACTTAAGAACTCTTGACTAAGATGGGGGCCAACTGAGGAAATAGTCATTTTCACATACAAAATACAAGAAGATTTAGTGGATAGAGTTGTAGACATGTTTAAATCTAAACATCTGGAAATTAGCATTGGTGTTTGTTTTTCTAAGGAAATCATAAGCACTTATTTTCAAAACTACGTTATGAATCACACTACAATGCATCTTGGGAGAAACAAAGCCATTTAGGTAGAATGCCCCAGACTATGCACACCAGAGGCCATAGGGCCATCTTACCTTAAAAGTTGTGGTGCCGTAGAGCTTGGTGGTGTGGACTGTCTCTGGAAGCACATTAGTGATGTTAGTGATGAATTCTTCCAAGTACTTACAGGACTTCTCCAAGTGTGTTGTATTGATGATAATCTGGACAAGCTAGAAAATAACAAGCACATGTAAGAGTCATTTGACTATTCACCCCACAACGAATGGCTCAATATGAATCTGCTGGTAGAAGAAAAACAAGAGGCATAGTGGCAGGGGCCATCTGTATTCTACAGAGGGTTCGTTAGAGCATGGGCTTAGGTTGTACTGCCTCTATGAAGCCTTCCCTGACTCCCGAAGCACCTTGTATTCCCCCTACTATAAGAGCACTTGTCACTCTACTTTAAACATGTCTTCTTCTGTTTAAGAGACTAGACAAAGAACAAAAGCTGCTAATGTTTAACACAGTGCCTGGCAATAAATAATTGCCAAATGAATTAAATAAATGAACTCCCACTGAAAGAACGAGAATAATTGAAATGGCAAGAAGTAGTTTCAAAATTAGGCATAATGAGCAATGAGATGTTGGAATAGACTGCAGGATATTAACAAACTACATTAGCTTATGGAAGAAATAACATGGGCATTACAGTCAGTGAAACCAGTGAATTAAGTACTTACAAATTATTAATCTGGAGAAAGTTTCTTAACTTGTCTAAGTGTTTCTTTATCTGTAAACTGTTAATAGTAATTTCTAACTCACACAGCTATTTTAAGGATTAAATATCCTTTTGTTACTACTATATATTCCTTTCCTAACAAGAGAGATCCTTAAAAACAACAGTACTGGTAAGATTAAAAAGTCATTTATAAGTAACTTTGAGAGGAGGATGAGAAAGAATAATTCTTATTGTCAGGATAGAATTAAAGTTCGCAAAGGAGTTCACAATTCATTTTCTTACATTGTCTTCCCAGCAACCTGGAAAACTGAGTTAAGTGGGCATAATTATTGCTTCTCTTTTACTGAACAGAAACAAAAATGAAATTATTTTCTCTGGATCACAGAACCTAAATGGAATTAGGACTCGATCCAAGTCCTCTACCTTCAAATTATGGACTCATTGAAATGACTTCTGACGGTGCCTTTTGGCATAAGCGTAAGATGGCAGCTCTGGAGTGCCACACGCTTACGTACACGAGGCTGAAATATCAGATTCTGGGTCTGCCATCAACTAGACCTCTCCATGCTTTGATTCTACTCCACGTAAAAAATAAATTTAAAAAAGGAGGGGTACCTAACTACTTATTTCAACTATGAAATCTGTTCACATTTCCCAGAGTCTAAAAGAAATACAAAGAGAAAATAGAAGAGAACCTGTTTTTGTTTCTCTTTCCTACGTCTGTAACTTTTTATTTCCACAAGAATGTGTGTGGTGGTGGGGTCGTGGCAGGCAGGGGGAGTTTGGGTGTATAAGGCTACGGATGAACTCCGGTCTTCCTCTCATCCAGGAGAGAGTGGATAGACGACACAAAGGGAAATTGGAAGTGAAGATGAAGGTGTGGGGTAATACACATTTTACAGTCAAATCATACTTCGAAACAATGCTTAATATTGTTGGAATTATACTTGAGTAGAAGTCATCGTATTATACTGAGGAATATTAAACAAAAATATTAATAGGATTATAATCAGAAAGTATACCCTTCTCTCCCCAACAGCAAACGAGCACAGGGCTAGAGCACACTGTTCATTCTCAAAAAATACATGTCAAATCATAATGACAATGCTTTAGTAATAGATGGGACTAAGGGAAAAGGTACCTTCTATTCCCCAAGGATCAGCTGGAAAATGTGAGGAAAATGTCTACTTTTGAAACATGAGAACAGAGGGCAGAAGCCCAGAGATGCAGTTCCAAAAAATCCTGAAAACTTAGGGCAACAATAAGACTAGATCTCTGTATTATTCCCCACAACTCATCAGACAAGTTCGTATTCCTTACTAAGCCCCTTCCCTTCACTCTACAGTTTGAATTTGGAGACTCTGAGTTTTGGACACAGATACTATCTCTACAAAATTACCCCAAACATCAGACTTTTAACTGTAGAATGCTCTAGGAAAAAACACCTACCAAATAAGCAATTCATCACCCTCTCTCTTTCAACATGTTTCTCCCTCAGAGAAAGACTAAAATCATTTTAAAAATTTAAATTGTCTAAATTAAATCACTCCTCTTCCTGAGTGGGAAGGTGGCTACTGGCAAGGTTGTCTTGATGTATTAAGTCAGAAAAGTAAGAGAGTTAATTTGGAGAACTGAAGAATTTCTATTTTAAAGTCAGCATTACCTATAGGGAACACATTCTATCTATCAAAAGAAATCCTAATAATAAGGAGGAATCATGTCATGTTATCGAAATAAAAAACAGTGGCAGTCAAAGAGAAAATTGTCCTGTTTTGCAGGATATTGGCAGTTAAAAAAAAAAAAAGGAGGCGGCTTCACTGGGTACAGTAGTAATTTCCCTTGACTTTTTAAAGATCTGTCAACACAAAAGATCACCATGAATTACATCAATTGGCTGTCAGTCACTTTTGAAATGTTTCATTGCTGAGCATAGAATAGACTATTAAAACACTCTAGGATTACATTAGATACCATGTCATTTTCAAAGGGAATAATGTCTGTTAATGAGGTCTAAGTGATCTCTACTCCTGAATGACAGCTAACCAAAATCCTTACAAGGGCATTTACAAATGTAAAGCCAGATACTGTGGGGGTAATTCTGAACTTAAGGATGCAACCAAGCAATTTCAGATATCAACTCCCATCAGAGTTTTGAGCTCCTTTGATATTTTTAATCCTCACTTCCCACTCTCTTACAAAAATACATCCCTGCAGAGATCCAAACTGTCCTTAACATTGTTTCAAGGACATGGTATTAGCAACAGATTAGGTATTGGTTATAGCTTATATAAAGCAGAGTTCTGTGAGAATTGTCTGAAAAAAAAAGAGAACACTATAAAGCAAGCAATCACCTCTCACAACCAAATGACAGGAGGCACGTAGGTTAAAAACCATTAAGAAGCAGAAAATTTTTCTGTCTCTCATCCCAGTAGCAGAGAGAATCTAATGAGGACAGCACAGAGTAGACTGTGGAAGTCACCTGTTACCTTATCTTGTTTCCCAAAGCAGAGAATTCAGGACATAGAAGCTCCAAGAGGACTAACCCAAAGCAAGAAAATGAGAAGTCACACTCCCTCTCCACACCCCGGATGCTTCTCCCACTGTTGGAATTGCAAGATAAAGAACTGAATAGCATTGTTGGTTCTCATTCACAAAAATAAGATCTCCCAAAGATTTCAAGGAATTTTTTCTCCATTTCACCCCAGCAAAGATACAAAAAGCTGGGTCAACTACTCATTTTTTATCATCTCCAAAGTAAATACCTAAAATACTTAAGTACTTGAAACTACTGGTTCCAAATTCATAGGTCTAGTACAAGGGTTATATTTGACAAGACTTAATTATAAAATGTTTTAATGTGATATTAGCAATATCATTGCTGTTAACAACAGGGGATGGTGAACATTGTTGTGTGGGAGATGAATAACACAGGATAGAGCCATGTGGTCATCAATCTAAATAATATTCAGAAGAAAGGCTGAATGCAAAGCACTGGTTATTTGTTCAGGTCTCCTGGGGCACTATTATAAATATAATAAAATACATATATAAATATTTAATATGGTATCACTAATAGAAAATCTTATAATTTCCTTAACTTTACCCTAAGAACCTACCTACCTACTTTTCTTTTTTCTTTGTTCTCTCTTTCATCAATTAAGAACTCCTATGTGCCAAGGAATGAGAATACAGCTGTACACAATTATACACAAGACGGACAGAGTCCCTGGCCTTGTGGAAATTAGAGTAACCACATACACACAGAAACATATACCATAATGTCAAGTAGTGACAAGCACTGGGAATAGAAGTGAAATAAGGAGTTACATGGTGATGGTAGGTCTCAGATACAGTGGTCAAGGAAGGCCTCCTTAAGGAAATAACATTTGAGTGGAGACTTAAATATATTTAAATGAAGGTGTACTATGTCTTTCTAATAAATACATTTTTAAATCCAATTTATACCTTAAGTCTATCAACTCATTCTTCATAGAGATATGGTATGTTTTTTGATTCTCTTAAAACTTTCTTTCAAACTTAAGTAATTCTCTCATATTCTGAGATTAATAAACTGGTGGTTTATTTCCTTTCTCTCTATGATATTAATGTTTTTAAATTAATGTAGTGAAAGAGCAAAAGTTTAGAATAAAAGAAATCTGACTTCAAACCTTACTTCATTTTTTTTTTTAAGATTTTTTTTTTTTTTTTGACAGAGAGGCAGCAAGAGAGGGAACACCAGCAGGGGGAGTGGGAGAGGGAGAAGCAGGCTCCCAGCGGAGGAGCCTGATGTGGGGCTCGATCCCAGTACGCTGGGATCACGCCCTGAGCCGAAGGCAGACGCTTAACGAATGCGCCACCCAGGCACCCCTCAAACCTTACTTCAAATCTTATTTTTTAAAAGAAAATTTTATCTTTCAAAACATCCCAAATCTTATTTCCAAACTATGGGGCCTTAGGCAAAGTTACTATCTTTTGTCATCTTAAAATTGAGACAATAACATCAATGTCATACCAAAGAAATAATCAATATATTACAAATTATTAAATATAAATACTAATATACATAATAAAACACTGAGTATAATATATATGCCAAATTCCTAAAAGCTATTATTGATATGGACTTACTTATCATATCTCCAGCTCAATATGGCTTAAGAAAATACACAACCATTCTGACTAGTCTCACTTTAACTCCTATCCACGAGCCAAAGTGGGCACTGAAGGCTACAAAATAACCGTATTATCGTGTACCAACCAAATCTCTTTTCCATACCCCCAGATATACTTTCTCTCTGCTTCAACCCCAACATTTGCTCTGGATCTCTACTTTCAGCTGAAGATCTATCTTTCACGAGAAAACCGAGCTTTTGGAGTCTGCCACCAGAACATATGCCCAGCCACCACCATCTGCATCCACATACTCTGAGTCTCATCTGTTCCCAGAGATGAACTTTACTCCACCTAAAGCCAATCCCTTTGCTTGTGCGTCAGATTCTGAAGTCTCTCTCCTCCTCAGGGACATTAGTCCAAAGATTTCCCCCTCTCTCCTCTGTCATCAGCTTTTCGCTTTCTATTGCATCATTCTCATCAGAAATAATACGCTATTACTTTTCCTATTAAAAAACAAAATAAAAATCTCATGGTTAATCCACTTCCCCTGACAATTACCTCCTCATTTCCTTGCTTACCTTTGTAGCAAAATTCCCTAAAACAGTTGTCTTCCACTTGCAGTCTCTAATTGCACTCTTCCCATTCTCTAAATTGTTTAAGTCAACACTGTATTTTAAAATGGTTTTAGATTACAAAATAGTTGCAAAGAGATCCCAAATACGCCATACCCAGTTCCTCCTATCTTAGCATCTTACATTACTATGGTACATTTGCCACAACTAAGGGACCAACACTCGTATATTACTATACTATACTATACTATACTATACTATACTATACTATACTCGTATATTACTATACTATACTATACTCATATATTACTATACTATACTATACTCGTATATTACTATACTATTAACAGAGCAACACACTTTATTCAGATTTTACTAGTTTCTCCCTAACGTTCTTTACCATTTTCAGGACCTGGTCTAAGATCCCACATTACATTTAGTTGCCACGTCGCCTTAGGCTCCTCTGGTCTGTGACGGTTTCTCAGACTTTCCTTGTTTTTGATGATCCTAACAGTTTTAAGGAGTCCTGCTCAGGCATTTTGTAGAATGTCCTTCAATTTGGGTTTAATTTTTTTCTCACGGTTAGAGAGTATTTTGGAAGATCACAAATGCCTTCTCATCACAACATATCAAAGGTACATGAGGATCAATATCATTTACCAATGATCATGTTAACCTTGATCACCTGACCGAGGTAGTGTCTGGCAGGTTTCTTCACTGTAAAGTACCTTTTCCCTCTTTCTATACCCTACTTTTTAGATGCAAGTCATAAGCACAACCCACATACAAGAGGTGGGAGCTAAGCTCCACCTCCTTAAGAGGGTACTATCTACATAAATTATTTGAAATTCTTCTGTACAGGACCCACTCTTTTTTAAACCTACTCCATCAGGAGCCTCCTATCATCATTCTATTAAAAATGATCTTATTGAGGTCACCAACATACTCCAAGTTGCTAAGTCTTATAGTAATTCTTTTTTTTTTTTAAGATTTTATTTATTTATTTGACAGAGAGAGAGACAGCCAGCGAGAGAGGGAACACAAGCAGGGGAGTGGGAGAGGAAGAAGCAGGCTCCCAGCAGAGGAGCCTGATGTGGGGCTTGATCCCAGAACACCAGGATCATGCCCCGAGCCAAAGGCAGACACTGAACGACTGAGCCACCCAGGCGCCCCTAAGTCTCATAGTAATTCTTAATCTTCATCTTACCTAATCAATCATTAGTATTTGTCAAGCTGACCACTCCTTCCTTCTTGATATACTTTCTTCACTTGGCTTCCGAGACACCATACTCTTGTTATTATTCTTGTTTTGTTTTTTCCTTCTCTAGTGGCTCTTCCCAATCTCCTTTGTGAGTTCCTCTCTTCTCCTGACTCCTTAATAATGGAGTGCCCAAGGGTTCAGTCCTTCATCTTCTCTTCTCCATCTTTACAAATTCCCTTAGTAATATCATCTGATCAGGTGGTTATAAATATTATTTGTATTCCCCCAAATTTTTATCTCCAGGCCAAACCTCTCTTTCAACCTCCAAACTCATATATACAACTGCTTACTCAATATCACAAAATGTATGTGAGTAAACACTACAAATTAAATATGTCCAAAACCAAATTCCCAATCTCCTCCACCCTAAACCTAGCTCTACCTAAAGATTTGGCCATCATAGTGCACGGTATATACAACCTTCTAGCTGCTTAAATCAAAACATCTTGGAGTTACCTTCAACTCCTTGCTTTCTCTCTCCCTTCACATCCAGTCATGAGGAAAGCATGCTGACTCTACACTCCAAATCTGATCACCTGTCACCACCTCCATGGCTACCACCCACGCTGCTGTCAAATCTCGCTACATTAGTGTCATAGCTTCCTAACTGGTCTCCCTGTTTACACCCCACGGTTTATTCCCAAAACTGCAGTCAATGTTATTCCTTTGAAATATGTCACATCATATCACTCATCAAATTCTTGCAATGGCTTCCCACCTCACTCAAAATAAAAGCCTAACACTTTACAGGGGCCTACCACAAACCCTTGGCACCTCTCTGAGCTAATCTGCTGCTTCTCTTCCCCCTTCTCACTCCACTCCAGCTGTACCCTAGCTTCCTTATTATTGCCTGAACTGAGCAGTAATTTCATACCTTCAGACCTCTGCTCTAACCTCTGCCAAGAATGCTGTTTGCCCTTCAATAACTCATCATCAAGGTGCTGCTCTTTTCATTAAGACCAACCTTGGACCTCCACCAGACTCCTGATTCCCTTAACCCACGTTCTTTCTTTCTCTTCAACGAATTCACCTCCCTCTATCCTACTACATGATTTACTGTGTATTTTGCCTATTATCTATTATGTTTTCTGCCATTAGAATGTAAGCAAGAACCTCTTTTGTTGTTGTTCTTGTTGTTGTTCACTTATTTATACGTAAGGCTTAGATCAATGCCTGTTACACAGTAGGTACTCAATTAATACCATAAAGTTAATAAGCAACTTAGTTATCTTTAACAGGTCATCTTGCTGTAATCTTCTAACTTCTCCTAGTTGAAAAACCATCTCTGCACTAAACCTGACAATCATTGTTCACCTGCCCAGACCTCTGTCTTAACAACACCAGGTAATACATGCCTTGAGTATTTACCACGTACTAGGCACTGTTCTAGGCACTTCGTATGTTCTTTCAATCCTCACAACAACCCTAATGAAATACATGCTCTTATTGTCCCCATTTTCACATAAAGCCAAGTCATTTTTCCCAGCACACCTTTATTAAGGGAAGAGAACCCCGGCAGAATTGGAACCCAGGCACTCTGCTTTAGAACACATATTCTTAACCATGGCCAGCTGCTCTTCTTCCCATAGACCTGGAAGAAGCAGCCTAAGGAAAACAGCAAATATTGCTGACTAAATAGGGATAGGCACATAAGGTCTGAGAGTGCAAGGCATTTAAGCCACAGTAAGCGAGAGCTGAAAGGAAATGCGGACTTGGCTCAATGCGGGGCAGCAAAGAAGCAATGAGAAAAGCAAAAGGCCAAGGTATAGACAGAAAAAGCTGAGAGAATAGAGCGTAGGGACAGAAATATAGAAGAAATGAGATACCATGTAAATTCAAACAAGACAGGCCAACAGAGAGACATGAGCTTACAGGAACTTTAAAGTCCTGAAAGAATTGTCTGACAACCTGTTGAGCTTTGTATGCTTATAATACTTCTACTGTTTGAATGGCTATGCGCTCGCTGTCACAAAATCACCTCTAACTAGAACATATTACTATGGACTTCTTGTAAAAGTCCCTTTGTTATGATGAAATAATAAAATCAATATGGAAGGCAGTATATTATTTAGAAGTGAATTAAGTTTGGGAAAAAAATTTTCTCATTTTTATCACTTTGTTGAGTACATAACCATGGGCAATCTCCCTGAACTTTAATTATGTCTTCTATAAAATGAGAATAATAACACACACCCAGCCAGTTTCCAATGTGACTATACTAAGTGAGATGGTATCCGTGATGGCCTTTGAAGAATACAAACTGTCTCCCAAACGTTACCTAGCGTGATGATGACTTCAGATGGGAACTCACTTGAGTTCCCTGTAAGTGAAGATACGGTGTCTTCTTTTCCCAAAGGCGATTAACATAGTTATTCAAAGATTTACTGGTTGGTGATAAAAATCACGGGGTCTGTATTTGTCTATACATGTACACACCACCATAATAGCCAAAATACATAAATGTGTGCACTGTTCCTTTAGCAATATGCAAAGATATTGATAATAAAAGTGCATTATTACCTAGAAAGATCCAGTGACTTAGGAATAATATTTAGCATTCACTGAAATGGTGCCAAGAACTGTGATATAGTCTTTGATAAGCTCCTACTGTTTCCTCCTATCCTGACCTGATCTGTGCAGTGCCCTAAAGCACAATGGAGTCAGGAAAACTTAAGAACTGAGAAGTTGGGTCTTTCTCTTAAGATGTCACAGTAAATCCATGGCACCACCACAACTAAACTCAGGACACTTCTGAGGCCAAAGCTGCTTCTATCGCACCGGGTTCCTGCTATGCTACTTGTTTAAAATGTTTGAAGAGACTGTAAAATCAAATGGCACAAGAAAACCGCTATCAAGAGTTATATATAACACAGAGACAGTTCACAAAATAAATAACAAGCTTCCTGTCCCATGGGGATTCACAAAAGGAGAACAGCACAATATAACAAAAGCAGGAGGACCTCCGACTTTTCACTCTACTTCACTCCACTCTCCTTTTTCTTAGCCTGCCTGATGATGAAAAGAAGTTAACCTATTCTCAGACACATAAAGATAACACCTAATATTTCTATACCAAGCAACAGAAAGGAAGCTCTGCAAAATGAGGGAACTGTCCTTCGAATGTAACTTTCGATCGTAAAAAAGTTTGTTGTAAGAGGAACTCAAACACTGCCAAAATTCCACATTATAATATTTTAAAATCTTAACGCAGGGAAAGGAACAAGCAGCCCAAAATCAGAAGTAGATGTTCACCTGGCTTCCAGCTGTCTTTACCTATGACTCAGCATCATTAGCCATTTGCCTACTTTCACCATTATCTTTGACACAGTATATCTGAAAATGTCAATTTTTCCTAGAACTGACTTTCAAACTACACCACCTCTATAAGTAAAACAGATGGCCAACAGCCTTTCCCTTTCCCTGTGAAAAAAATTCCTCCAAGCTCTCACTTTTGGCACTGTAATTTCCATAAAATGGCAGGTTGATGCTCCCATGCAATCCTGGGTTTCCAAGAGAAAGGAAACTTCACATCTTTCTAAATTTTAGGAGCATACGCCAATGGGCCAAATCTTCAGTTTGCCAAGATACTGTTCTCAACATGTGTGTAATATCCCTCCTCGTTTTGTGAGATTCTGTAAGCTTCCATAGAAATGTGACGATTGCCCTTCTCTCACATTTCCTCAATCCCAAATCCCTAGACTTACATGCTGATAAAGAGTAATTTACCACTCCTATCCATGAGGTATCTCAAAAACAAAAGCTGAGTCTAACACTAAGCACGGACTGTAAGTGCCAATATCCTTGGCATCAGTGATTTATGCAGACAAAATGTGATTTCGTATTGTATGTTGTATCTGAACTGTCATTCATTTAGACAGGAACTGATGCTGACTACATTCTCCCACCAACAGTTTTGTTTTTATATAATTGATGGCAAATGATACAAAGTTATCACAACAACTTTGGAAAGGAAAACCAGTTAAGCTGGTGAAAATAGAGAGGGAGAGAAAAAGTGACTTTTCAAAAATGTAATAGATTTCTCCGAAGTGACCAAAGAGAAAAACAAATAATTTGTCTTGCACTTTCACCATTAGAACTCCACTAGGAGGAACGTGATGGACCATATAGAAAGTTATAATTAACTCACAAACAGGCCCCAGAGCTTAGGACATGGTTCACATATTGTCTCGGCTGCCTCCATGAAGAGCAGCTTTACCTCAGTCAGTCCAATATTCTTCCTTTTAATGACATTCTGCAGGGAGTTGCTCAGAGTCCTGGTTAGCAACAGGTTTGTAGACTTGCGAATCATGTCATCGACTTCAGTTGAGCTGAAAAAGAATTCTCAAGAGTCAGTCATCCCAGGTAGCAGGATTACTTTGCAAACAAACAAGGTGCCAGGGATACATCTGATAATAATAATAAGATGATGGAGATAATAATAATAATAATAATAATAATAATAATAATAATAATGGCAGCAGCAAAAACCATTTATTTTGTGCCAGAAATTAGATTTTAAGTACTTTAATATAGTAAAATTCATCTAAACTTCACACAAATGATACTAAATACTTTTTTTATTATTTCTAATTTACAGATGAGGAAATGAAGGCACAGAGAAGTTAGGTAACTTAGTCAAGGTCACACAGTAAGTACACAGCACAAAAAGGATTGTAACACAGGCCATCTAACTCTAAAGCCCACAGCATTTAAACACTATGCTATACTGTCTCTCAGGGTAGAGAAAGAATTCCCTAGCATGATTCCTCATCCTGAAACCATTATTTCTCTTACACTTCCAGGTACCTTCATAGATTGTTAATATTTACAATTTTCCAACATGGTCTCTCTATTGGCTTCCAGCACAATTAGCTAGTAAAGGGCCCTAAGAAAAGATATCTCTGCTCCTGTGCTGTCATCTTTCATGCACTGTCTGTTTAGTGTCTCAGACTAGTAGTTTAATTTTGCATAAATGTCTTATAATCCTTACTATCCCCAAAATGATCAATAAAGATATTTTCTCTTTTTTAAATTTATTCACTCATTTTTAATCCAGTGGACATTATTAAGCCCTTATCATGTGTTGTTGTTGTTCTTTTAAGTAAACTCTACCCCCAATAAGGGGTTCGAACTCAGGACCTCAAGACCAAGAGTTGCATACTCTACCAACTGAGCCAGTGCCCCAATAATGACATTTCCTATATACTAAAGGACACTAAACATAAAGAAAATGATTCAACAGCCATCTTTATATGCAAAGTTAAAAAAAAAAAGACAATAGTCCTGTAACCAATAGACTAAATTCTAGACCTATACATGCTTCATGAGCCCCTGAAAGCATCACCCAAGATGGCTTTCTATAAAAGATATCCTTTTAAGACAAGAATTTCTTTAATGGTAAGGTTACTGTTATAGAAATACTAGATTATAAACATTAAGAAATAACTGTAAATAGAGATTTGCAAGTTCTTTGTAAATTTATTACTTGTGGACAATGGTCACAAAATTTATCTCATCGATTTATCTTTCTAGAAAAGAAAATAAGAGGCTTAGTATAGTCAGATTAAAAATCTTACGATTCTAAATATATAGGCAAGCTACATTATCATGCTAGGTGGAAAACAGAAAAATACTAAGAAGAAACAAGACTACAGAATGCAAGGACATAATCAGGAAAAAATGATACATCAAAATATTTTCACAGAGTCCATGCAAAGATATGCTTAATTGACCAATACCCTCTAGCCCACTGCTAACCTTTCCAAAATTATTACTGATCTGAAATACTTCATTCCACAAATATATAAGGTGCTGGGCATTGTGTTGGTGGAAGAATGAGATTAAAATGGTGAATGAACAGAAGAGTCATGGTTCCTGCCTTCATATATTAAACTCACAATTACACCAGGTCAATTGTAATATGATATACAAATAAGTATAGGTGGCTATAAAAGTGATTAACACTGGCATCTACAGTGATCTGGTGTTCCTGATACTAATCGCTCTCTTAACATCCTGTACTGATTATGCATCTCTACTTTAAGAAGATCCAGCAGAAGTTCCACACTTGGATATGATGCAGAAGTTCAAGAAAACCACCATTACCTTCATAACAACAAAAAAGTTAGGTCTAATCTTGAAAGCTGTATTTTCTTTCAATGTCAACAAAGTGTAATTAACACACACACACACACACACACAATGTATCAACAAAGTGTAATTAACACACACACACAATGTATAACCGAACAAAACTGCACACCACGCGCCGGGACGCGCTTTTGAAAGGTAAGCAAAGGGTAGCAGTCACTTTCATACCTGAGGCCATTTGCCTAATCTGGGTACAGATGAATAAAGGATAAAGGACTGAAACAGTCAGAGGCTGAAAGGCTTTGCTGAGATGAGGAGAAATCGGCCAAACCTTTAATAATATGGGCTACTACTATAGCTTGGAACCCAGGAGAGCCCCGAAACAAAAATAAATTAACTGACCCAACAATTCTCCCCTACAAGAGTTCTGCTCCATAAGAAATGGTGAGGGCAGTGCGAGAAATCAGAGAAAGATCTTGCAAATTCTGCAAGGGGTTTTGGATTCAGGGCTACTGAAATGCAATCCAAAAGAGAGAAGAAACTAACTAATGCTGAAACACAGCCCAGCTCAGATCCCATGAAGATCAGAGATAAGCTCCTGGATGAAAGCTCTGGGATTTCAGAGTTGGTCTCGTGCACACAGAGACTTCTGCATTAGCGTCTGAAATCGGAAGTAACCTGAAGCTAATCAAAACTGAGACATTCAGAGCTCACGCAAATAATGAGGAAATCTCAATGATCCATCAACCAGTTAGGAGTTGCAGAAGAGAAAAAGAATGAGAAAGAAGACCTACTTATAGAAATATTGGCAAAATCATCTCCAAACATGATAAAATATTTCAGCCCACAGATCCATGAGGTTTAGTACATCCCACACAAAATTAATATAAATAAAACAAGACTTAAGAATATCACAGTCAAATTGTAAAGTCCAAAAACAAAAAGAAAATCTTAAAAACAACCACAGAAAAAAAGACAATGCATTCAGAGGAACAACAACAGGAATGATGGCTTATTTCTCTTCAGAAAACAATGGAAGCAGACAGTAGGACACAATCTTTAAAATGTGGGGTGAGAGAGGACTACCAACCTAGAATTCTATGCCTTAGAAAATATATGTTTGAAAACAGAGATGATAAAAATACTTTTAGAATAATTTTTAAATTATTTTAAAGTATTTTAGAGGGGCACCTGGGTGGCTCAGTCAGTTAAGGGTCCAACTCTTGATTTTTGCCTTAGACTGTGATCTCAGGGTCCTGGGATGGAGTCTGAGCCTGCTTAAGATTCTCTCTCTCCCTCTCTCCCTGCACCTCCCCCACTCTCTCTCTAAAAACTTGTTTAAATTTTAAAAAATTAAGTATTTTAGAAATATTTTTTAAAGCTAAGAAAATCCAACACCAACAGATATAATACTAAAGGAAATGCTAAATTTTTCATGCTGAAGGAAGATGATACCAAAGGGTAACCTAAATATATAGGAAAGAATAAGAAGGCCTGAAAATGGTACGTATGTGGTGAGCAAAAATAAATAAATATAAATTTTTTTCTTGAACTTAAACTACTATTAAATGTTCAAAGCACAAACAATAACATATTTTAGAGTTAAAAAGAGGTATATACAGGCAACATACACCAACAACATCAAAAAAAGGAGTGAGTAGGGGCACCACGATGCCTCAGTAGGTTAAGCATCTGCCTTTGGCTCAGGTCATGATCCCAGGGGCTTGGATCGAGCCCCACATCAGGCTCGGGGAGCCTGCTTCTCCCTCTCCTTCTGCCATTCTCCCCACTTGTGCTCTCTGGCTCTCTCTATCTATCAAATAAATAAATAAATAAAACCTTTTTTAAAAATGTTAGAGAAAAAAGGAGTGAGAAGATAAATTACTTTATACTGTTGAAGACTGTTAAATTACATGCAAAATGATATCATATTATTCAGGGTAAGCTATGATAAGTTAACAATGTATACTGTAATCCGCAGAGCAACCACACGAACAAACAATTAAAAAAACCAAAAGATTATATTCAAGTAAAGCCAACAGGGAAAATAAATCATAAGACTAAAAAAACCTAATCAAGAAGAAGGAAGAAAAACAAGAAAAAAATGAGCAAAGAATGAATGAGACAAACAGAAAAACTACAGTAAGATGGCAGGCTTAAGCCGAACATATCCCTAAATTCGTTAAGGTAATGGAATAAACACTCCAACTAGGCAGACTGCATCAAAAAACAATATGCAGGGGCGCCTGGGTGGCTCAGTCCGTTAAGCACCTGCCTTCGGCTGAGGTCATGATCTCAGGGTCCTGGGATTGAGCCCCACATCAGGCTCCCCGCTAAGCAGGGAGCCTGCTTCTCCCTCTCCCTCTACCCCTCCCCCTGCACTCGCACTCTCTTGATCTCTCTCTCTCAAATAAATAAATGAAAAATCTTAAAAAAAAAAAAAACCAATATGCAACTATTTATTGATTCAAAATGATACATTTTAAAATGAAGACACATGCCCAGATCTTATGTTCAAGATACCACTCAACACTAAAAGGAAGTGGGCTCCTTGCATAAATCAATGATACCATGGTTAAGTAATGTCCCAGAATGTGACAAGAATACATCAACAAGGTATAGGAGCTAGTTCAAAATGGCTCACACGCCCTAAGTCTGGGACAGTCTGAGCATTAAAACAACTATAGTACAGGAATGAACCAAGTGAATTAAGTAAGAATCCTGATCAACAGAGAAACAAATAGAAGATAGGCAGCAAGGAAGCAGATGGGGAAGGACTCCTTAAAATAGAAGGCCAAATAATACACAAGGAATTAAGAAACCATAAATTAATTAAAAACCATAAACCAGTAATTATCCGAGTGAAAAGCTAATTCAGGCAAGAATCATTAATGGATACTCTAAGAGGGAGGGAGGTGAAGAACATTTGATAACTAACAGAATACCAAGTATTTCAACATAAACACAAACATTACTTATTACAAAAACAAAACGATAATGATAATTATACAGGGAGAAAAGATAATATCTCAACTAACTAATCAAAATTAATATAAATAGGACTTATAATACTATACACACATACAGATACATACATAGCAAGAAACAGCTAGGGAGGGAAGGATGGAGGGGAAGATCCCATATATTCTTTCCATATAAAGAATTCCCTTTAATTCATGTCTGCAGAAAGACTACAGGTCCATTGGCAATGAACTATCAAGCTTCCGTTTGGCTAAAAAAAAATTTACTTTGTTTCTGAAAGTTATTTCGCTGTCTGTAGAATTCTCACTTGACTTGTTGTTCTGAGTCCTAGAAGCCTGGCACTCCATCGTCTCAGGCTTGCATAGTTTTTGAGAAGTCTGCTGTAATACTTTTCACTAAACTTGCATGTTCCATCTTCTTTTTTCTAAATGCCTTCAGCTCTCTGATAGGTTCCAGAAAAATTTTCATTTTGTAATTTATCTGTTTTGTTTGTGCTTTTTTTCATTGTTAGGGAGGAAACAATACTCTTTCCAGCTTTCTATATGGTAAATAGAAGCAGAAATACCTCAGAGTAATTTGCTTTAAAAAAAAAAAAAGTCCTCTGCACGTACATGTATTCACCTGGAAGAAAGACTAAAAGAAAAAGATTTCTCAGATATAAAGAGTGGTTATTACTACATGTTAAAGTTTTGAGTCTTTTAAATTTTTCTTCTTTGAACGATTCTCTGTCTCCTAAATTCTTTACAGAGATCCAATTTTATAACTTAAAAAACTGTGTGTATATATGTTTGTGTGTGTATTCCTATTTTTTAAGTCAAGGGCAAGTACTAGAACATTATTTTACTAAAAAACATGCTATTTATCTGCTATCTTTAAAAAGAATTTTCTTCCATATTTTTTCAATATTTCTAATGCTATTCAGCATCTTCTATCCAATGTAAAAGGGAAAAGTCTTACAGGAAAAAAAGTAAGAGATTCTTTTATGAGAATAACTATCTTTAAAGCTTCATAAAAATCTCAATACAGCAGTTTTTCCCGTTTTAAGAGTCTTGTGTTTAAGAGAACAAATTGTTTTTATACATATTATTCTCATATCCCAAATTATAATCTCCCCCCATGACAGCTATGATTGTCAAAGTGTTCTCTAACACTGCAGATATAAGGCAAATATAGCCTAGAAAATAAGGTAAATGTAAACCAAAGAGTAAAGGCAGCTGTAAAATCTTCCCAAATTGAATATTTTTGTCAATGTTAAATATAATAAAGGGGGTTTTCAGTCAAAAGCTCAATATATTCAAGCAAGAAAAAGATTTCTGAGCAATTTCCTCACATTATCCCCTTACCATATTACCTTTCCTCCAACACAGGATAGAAAGAGCCACTATGCAATGAACTTGTAATACTTCCTATATAGTAACATACCTGACAGTAGCCTAGAGACCGTTCTTGGTTATTAAGTCGTTTGGTGGTGGTGGAGAAGGTGGGCCCCAAGGGGTAAAAAAAAAGTTTTGGTTTATAACTTCCAAAGATAATCTCATTTCCATGCGACCATTTCTATGAAAACAACCTCATTTTCAAAGAACAGAACAAACCCTATGCTTCATTTTTTACTTAGTAAGAATGATTATCAAACTATTTTCCAATTATGTTTACTTTCAGAGTTGCCTGCATGCCATACATTCCAGTCACTCTTTTTTTTTTTTTTTTAATTTACTGAGCTGGTGCAGGCGATGTTGTGCTGAACAAAACAGTAAATGTTTCTACCCTTCAAGAGGCCTTTTCTAACATCCTTAAATAGTCTCAATTTTTGGCTCCTATGTTGCTGCTAGGTCTCTCCATCACAGCACAACTTCACCAATTGTTCAGTTACTCAGATTACATACTTCTTGAAGACAGGGACCACATTTTCAGCATCTTAATGTCCTCACTACCAAGCACCATCTGACAAATAACAGCATACCTATATTGTAAGGTAAATAAACCAGTAGATAAATAAACAAAGGAGCCTACAGTCTAGCACATAGAGAAACACAAAGATACAAGTAGTCCAATAAAATCTAAGAGGAGTTTTGATAACAGCATTCACAAGGTACAGAAAGAGCACCAAGGAGTCAGGAGATCAACTCCGTTAGGAATGGAAGTGGTCAGAAAGGTATCATTCATTGGGGCGCCTGGGTGGCACAGTCGTTAAGCGTCTGCCTTCGTCTCAGGGCGTGATCCCAGCGTTCTAGGATCGAGCCCCACATCAGGCTCCTCCGCTATGAGCCTGCTTCTTCCTCTCCCACTCCCCCAGCTTGTGTTCCCTCTCTCGCTGGCTGTCTCTCTCTGTCAAATAAATAAATAAAATCTTTAAAAAAAAAAAAAAGGTATCATTCATTAAAGGCTTAAAGTGAACCTGGAAGGATGGTTAGAAGCTAGTAAGGAGCACTAACAAGGAAAAGGTGATTTCAGGTAGAGACAGAGTCATGAGGAAGGCCAAGTATGAAACAGCACATTAGGATCAGAAAACAGCAAACAGGTTGGTAGGACTGAAGCATCATGGACTGACACAGAAATTAGCCTGGGATATGCACCTGGAAAGGTAGAAGGGAGACCAGGTCAAGGGCAGGGGAGGAGGCAGAGACATAACTGTGTCAGGCTAGACTTTGAACACCATGCAGTAGCCACAGAGGAATCCTTGGAAAGGTGAGCAGAGTAAAGTTAAGTAAGATTTGATTTTAGAAGAGTTATTCCAGGGAACATACAGAATAGAATGAGGAGAAAGGGCAGATGGTTGGGAAAGCAAAGTTAGACATTACAGAACAATCAGGAGACTATTTCAGTGGCCCAAGTCAATTATAACTACAATGTGAATGAAAGCAACCACACTGGGAAGAGAGAACTTTAAAGAAAAAAGAGTTGCAAATAAAAAACACACAGCAATCAATTTTGTCACCAATTAGGTTTAGAGAGGCTAATTCACAAATGAACACTGCCTTCATTTGTTAAATGGGAATAATTAACATTTAACATTGTGACAACTATCTGAGATAATGCATGTAAAATACTAAAACAGTGAAGCCAAAGGGTAAGAATTATCAACAGGGCAGTAATCCTTTTGTTGAAGCTGACGCTGACCACATTTGAGTCCTGGCTTAACACTGAACTCCTGTGTGACCTTGATAGTTCCTAAACCTCTCTCTGCTCACTTTCTTCCTCTGAAAAACGGAGTACACTTCCTAGTACTTCATTCAGTAGTACTATTTTCAGTTTTCAAGACGTTTTTAATATATTTGTAAAGTGTTTACAAAAATATAGACCAATGCTTGAAACTTTGTTTTTAATAAAAACAGTTAATAGAAAATAAGGAGTTGAAATGATTCTTAGATTTCTGGCTTGAGTGAATGGTGGTATCATTCACCGAGAGAAGGGGGTTCTTCTAGAAAAGACAATAATCTTTTAGAAAAGACAATCTAAAAGACTGTCTAAAATACCATCTTTTAGAAAGACGATCATAATGACTATTCCCCCTCAAACGCTTTAAAATGAGCTAGCAGTCTTCTAGGTGTTTTGCAAGTCAGCTCTCCATATTTCAACATTCGCCATGGTATATTTTCATGCCTAGTATCCTCGGTACATACTGACAATATCTGAGGGCAAAGAACTGTGTCTTTTACTTCTGCATTTCCAGGAAGCAGGATGTATCTGGTACATAAATAGGCTCGGTATACATTAGTCAAATAATTCAACTTAAAGGAGATGAGGATACGTTTAACAAGTCCAGAGAATATTTGGAAAGAAAGATGTTTCCAAGGGATTATACTTGCTACTCCCCTAGTGGCCTTAAAATTTCATCAAGTAGAAAGTAAAAATTAATATACTGCTTTCTAGTGAAGTCTCACTAACAAAAAAGTGTTGAAATGCAAATCTACAACAAAAATAGAGAGTAAGCTAAGTAATATAAACAAAAACAAACTATTCACAAGTTTCCAACTTCTCCTTTTACCATGACTTTATAAGATAGCAGGTGCCATACTGTGAGGGGCTAATATTAATACTTTCAAAATCAGAGCTGAAGGGGTTACACAAAGGTTTTCAAAGTGTCCCAGTCTCAACACCTGTTACATCTGTTACATTTCCACTGTTTCAAAGCATACCTTAGGTGAAGATCTTCCGAAAACTTCAGGCAGGCATAAATAAATTCTTTAATTTGGTTGTAAACTTTTGGCACAAATTCAGAGAAAGGAAACTTTTTTGGAAATGGTTGCTGTAAATGCAAGAATTAATGAAAGCAAGTCACAGACTAACATACGTTGATGATACTTTTAAATTAATTAAAATGCAAAAGGAATTTTCCTCTACATTGCCAACTGTCTATTTAACAACCTCAAATTTAAGAAAATTTCCTGATGCTGAAAAGAATAAGATATAAATTTAAATAAATAATAATCTGAACATCTTTCAACACATGAAGGGCTAAAAAAAAAAAAAAAAAAAGCTGTGGTAAGTATTCAGCGATAAAAAGGAATGGATTACTGCCACATACACCAACATCGCCGGATCTCCAGAGCATCGTGCTGAGTGAAAGAAGCCAGCCTCAAAATGTTACCTGCTGTATAAGTCTGTTTATATGGCATTCTTGAAAAGGCAAAAGTAGATGGACAGCAACCAGACTGGTTGCCAAAGGCTGGGGGTTAGGGTTGGGAGGAACTGATTAAAAAGGAGCAGCATGAGGGAACTTTGGGGGATGATGGAACTGTTTTGGTATCATTATTGTGGTACATATATGACTCAATACGCTGTCAAAACCAATAGAATTATATAGCACAGTATGCTTTTTACTGTATGTTTGGGGAAAAAATGTCTTAAAACTATAATGAAAGCAAGTATTTCAAAGTATAAACAACATCGGAACATGCCCAGCAATACTCCTAACACTTCAGAGGTAAAAAGACCCTCAGGTCATCTACCGATTCCCCAAAGAGGAACTTCTGTTCTTCTAAGCCCCAAAATCATCCTCGGAGGGTGTTCTAGAGTCTAATGCATTGAGTTGGAGGTAATACCTTCAATGAAACTGATAAAATGAAAGCTTTCAGAGGGTGCCAAAGCAAAAAGAATGTTATCTGAAAGTACTCTTACCTTTTCCAGCTCTGTATCTTGGAACGGGAACTGTCCTATCACCTTTGTATACATTTCTTCACTTGTTACTGGTATCGGACTGTAGTTGTCAGAATCAAGTATGTTTCTAGGAAAAAAAGAAGGAAGGAAGGGTGGGCTGGTTAATCACTGTAGTGATCGCAAGTAATTTTTAGGTAAACTCAAATAGTGCATGTATATAACCACCAAAACAAATGTTTTCCAGTCCTCATTCTATTCCTTCTACAATGAAGCTCTCTGTTTCCGGTAAAGACATCTTTAACAGAAGACCAAAAGAAATCTACACTCTGAAAAAAAGGGAACACAATTATGAACATGATCTCATAGTATTTCAGATTTATAGATGAGACAAAGTTTCATAGCAACATGTAGAAGCTGTAAGGCAAATGAGTAGTAAACAACAAAAGGATGTGTGCTTGGAAAAAAAGCAAAAAGGTTTTATCTGTTTTTTTTTTTAAGAAAATATATTTGATTATGTTCTTTAATCCTGTACTAGACCTTCTATTCTAACTTTCAAAATTGGCAGATGAGGAAAAGTAACTTCTATAATAAATCCAAATTATATTCATTTACTTCTTGACTGTTCTGTATTAAAGATGAACTTCATCCATAGGACATGGCTCCTTCACTAGACTGGAGACTCTCTAAAAGCAGAGACCATATTACCAAAATCAAAATCAAAGTTACTGAAGGAATCGGATCAGACACTCTCAAGACCACGGATATATGATGTTATTAATTTTCAAGGTTCCCACAGACATAATCCTCCCTTAAATATAACTGTACCATTAGTAAGATTAAAGGAAAAATGTAAGATCTTAAAGCTAAAGAATTTGAAAACAGGGTAAGCCGATGTGGGGACAGGGTCTTGCAATAAAGCAGGAAGACCACTTTAAATAAAAGAATAAAGGCTCAAAAGGAGAAGAAACTCAAGTGATCTGACATGGGGTGTGTGCCAGGAAAACAGTGCAAGGTGTAAAAGGGTAACTCTCATATTACTGTATACATGATACATGAGGCAATAACTACTTAAATAATACGCTTCAAACAAAGGATTGTAAAAGGCCTCTTCTCTAAATGTAGAGAAGGAAGAATTTGAGGAATCACATGAGTAAGTCTTCAAAAAAGTTTCCAAAAAAGCCTAAATTATTCAAAGGGGCTCAAAACTACTACCCAATAAGTGAGCTATAGACTAGCCATCTCTTCAAAGAGAAAACCAAAAAATATATTAAGAAGACACAAGATGATCTGAATGGTATGAACTAAGGTATCTGACATTTATTCAAGGGGGGCGAAAGCCAACATGGGGTCTGGGGACTCCACAAAGCAGACATAATACACTGAGATCAGATATCTTGGGAACTTTATTTGGGACGTCTCTACAATTTGCTTGAATTCTAAATCATAATTTGGATCACAGCTAGAATATATAAGGCACACATACTTGTTGCTTATTCTATCTGAGAAGCCTTATGCATAAACACATGTATACACACTAGCACACGTGCGCACACGCGTACACACACACACCACACACACCTACAGATAATTTCTCACCTGAAGATACCTGCCCACTTCTTTAGCAGAGTTTCACTATACTGATCTCTGATTTCTAACAGCATGTCAAAAAGCTGATTTACGGGAAAACCATACACCTGAAACAAAACAAGAAAATAACTTCATTTTATAGGGTGATTTTTTTTATTAGCCACATGAGAGAAATCAGGCACTGAAATATATTATCATTCAGTTTAAATGAAAACATGACAGCAGCATGTTTCATTCTCACTTAATGTCTAGTGTTTGTCTCTCAAGAATTAAAAGATACATACCAAATATTTAAGCCAGTTAGAAAAAAAATAGAAAGATGAAATTTAAAATCAATATATACTTGGTATAACGTCCACTAAGTTCTCCCTGGAACTCCTCATGTACCCTTAGCAAACTTCATGAGTAGGGAAAGAAATTTGAAATGCTACCCACTTCTAATGCTATCCTATTGGATAGGATTCAAATCAACAATCGTTATTCAAGACAGTAGTTAAAAAACTCCAAATCGCTCAGGCATTGTATCTGAATTAAGGACAGTTTTAAAAACTAAGGTAGTGAGTAGTTCAATTAATGGACTTGCTCTGAGCAAAAAAAAGGGGACTGGAAGTATTTATGAGAATATAAATTGGTCAAGATGATGACCAGGAAATGCTATAAAAAGATAAGCTCTAGCTCTAGGAAAAAAAGAAATACAATTAAAAACTAAAAGGCATTTATTCAAGCTGGGGAGACAACGAAAAGATCTAGAGCTGACGAATATTAATGTAGGTAAGTCTATGTAAACAGATGTCACAAACCTGAAGTGTGTCAGCAAAAAGCACAATGAGGTTCTTCAAATCTAACACGAGGTTTGGATCAGAGCAGTAAGACTAAAGGAAATAAAAGACAATGAGGAAAAAAATCTTAATTATTAAAAATAAAACTAAATTTTGACTTCTTTTCATTGTTTAATGCTTCACCTGGTGAAGGCTCTCTAGAAAGGGTCTAAACCCTTTCCTGGCTCAAAGTAACACTAGATTTAGCCAGGAAGAGATGAGTAGAGACTTCAATAAGCCATGATCTACATTTTTAACAGTTGGAAATTTAAAAACGTACTTTTAAATAATTCTTCAGTCAAAAAAGATTTCAAAATTGATATTGCAGATTATTTTAAAATGAACAACAATATAATACTTGATATCAAAGCCTATGCAATGTGCCTCAAGCCATTTCAAAATACATTTATATTTTTAGAAGCAAACAGGAAACACAAAAGATTGAAAATAAATTAAGCACTCAATGCAAGAAGCTAGCTCAAGAAGCCAAAATAAATCATAAGTATATGAGAGATCAATTCTGATCAAATTAGAAGTGGAAATAACATAGAGAAGACATGAAAGATTTGATCAAGGAAACCAAAAGCTCACTTAAAATACCAATAAAACAGATCTTAGTCAAGCCTGATTAAACAAGAGAAAACAAAAGTAAAGAACACAAGGAATACAAAGAGAAAATAAACATAATACAGAGAAAAAGTTACAAATGAAGTCCATATACAATCTCTTATCAACAAAACTGAAAACTGAAACAACAGGGAAGATAGGTTCTGTGGGCAGGATTCAAAGATGTATATGTCGCTATGTGAAAAATGCAAAATTTTGGTATTCAAATTCTCTTGATTACAGTTTGGTTCCTTCCTCTCTAGTGGATCTCCCAATTCCTGTAAGAGGTGTGTTAAATTCTCCCACAATGGTGCAGTTCATCAATTTCTTATTACTAACAGTTCTTGTTCTATACATATTGATGCTTGCTTGTCCTCTATAAAAAAGCTATTCGAAACTGATAAATGACTGAAACTACTGATATACTGTAAGTTGGCTAATTGAATTTATGTATTTTTTTAAAGATTTTATTTATTCATTTGAGAGAGAGAGAGACCGAGAGAGCACAAGCAGGGGAAGAGGGAAGAGCAGACTCCCTGCCGAGCTGGGAGCCTGACGTGGGGCTCTATCCCAGGACCTTGGGATCATGACCTGAGCTGAAGGCAGACGCTTAACCATCTGAGCCACTCAGACGCCCCATCTAATTGAATTTAAATTTTTTAAAAAGGCTACTATTGTCTTTTGTGGATTAAAACTAGAATAATACAAAATATTCCTTTCTTCTCCCATTTAATGGTCTTCAAATTGAATTCTATTTGCCTTGGAGAATATTGCCATTTCTGCTCCTCTTACTTTATTTTCACTCTTTTTAGGTCATCATAATGTATGAGTAGATCTCAGTAAGCAAACTATAAAACTGCCTCTTTGACATTTCCTGTGATTGCTGACATGGTGAACCTATTCCATCTTATGTTCAGTTTTCTATTTACAATGATTTCTTCTTTTTTATTTCATGGTTTTCATTGGGTCATAGTTCTTTTAAATTATCTTACAGTGGTCATTAAATAAGTTATACACTTTCTTCCCATTGTTTACATGAAATAATCCAAGTTTTCATTAAAAAAAACTTTTTAAACATTAAGTCTCTCTCCTTCTGTACAGATTCTTAACAGCATTAAACTTCACAAATAATCAAATATCAGCTAATTAGATTTATCTATGAGTGTTACTCATTTTTTGCACACATTTTATTTAATCCTATCCCATCTTATATTCTGGATTTTTCATTTTTTGTGCAATGCCAATAAAATAAGATAAAGAGGAAACTTTGAGTCCTCATATGTTTGAAAATGGCTTTCTTTTGCCCTCAAACTAAAATGCAGAATTTCTGATGTGAAAGAATTATCTTCCATCCTTTACCCTGCTTGACACTCAATGCAGCCTTTCAACTGTAGGAATCTAGTCTTTCCGCATTGCAGGGAAATTTCCTTCTTTTAATTCTTTAATTTTTAAAGTCCCCTCCTTTGTGACTATCCTTTCTTTCTAAATCTCTATTAGATGTAATCAAAATTTAGTATCAGGTATCCATCCATGTTTCTTAACTTTCCTTTCACATTTTCCATCTCCTTGGCCCATATTTGGGGATACCTGTTACGTTTGACTTTTTATTCTTGATTACAGAATGATAGGTGGTTTTCTCTGTTTAATCTTTGGGTTTCTTTTTTTTTAAGATTTTATTTATTTATTTGCCAGAGAGAGAGAGAGCACAAGCAGGGGGAGCAGCAGGCAGAGGGAGAGGAAGAAGCAGGCTCCCTGCCAAGCAGGGAGCCTGATGTGGGACTTGATCCCAGGACCCCAGGATCACAACCGGAGCTGAAGATAGACGCCCAACCAACTAAGCCACCCAGGCGCCCCAGCTGTTTAATCTTTGAATTAAATTTCTCTCTTCAGGTAATCAGAGATTTCGAAGAAAGCAACGTTTATCTTTGGCTTGTTTGCTTCCTTTTCCTCCTTAATGCATTTTTAAAAATTGTGAATACAGTATACCTAAAGAAAAAAGTGAATGAAACCTGTATATACAATTTTACCGGGCAAACAAAACAGAACAGCACCAGCATGTGGGAAGCTCCCACGTGCTCTACTCACAGCTCCTTTACTCCCCACTCATGGAAACAATATCATGACTTTAATGATAATCACTTCCAGGTCTTTCCTTAGTTTTTTGTTTCTTTGCATTTTTAACTTAACAGATTTTTTACTTTTTGGAGCAGTTTTGCATTTACAGAGGGTACAGAGAGTTCTCATATACTCCACACACACATTCCCACACAGTTTCCTATTATAACACCTTGCATTCGTGTAGTACATTTGTCACCAGTGATGAGCCAATATTGACAATTATTAACCAAAGTCCATAATTCATATTAGGGTTTACTCCTGTTTTTGTATATTTTACGGGTTTTAACATATGTATAATGACATATTCCACCATTACAGTGTCATGTTTCACTGCCCTAAAACTCCCGTGCTCCATTTATTCTCCAGGAGACTTGCTAACCTCTTCTAGCAGCTGTAATAATTTTTCTGGAAGTTCTTTTAGATTTTCAATGCACAAAAATATATCTGCACAAACAGCAATTTTGTTTTTTGCTCTCAAAGGTTAACTTGTTTTATTTATTTATTTTTCTGTCAGTACAGCACAGGATATGACTTCAAGTACAAAACAAAATAGGAGCAATGGTAATTAAATATGGTATTTGTTATAGGTTTCTCAGGATGTCTTAGGAAATTCTCTTATGCTTCTAATTTACTAAGAGATTTTAGCATGGGCTTATGGTGTGTTTCATTAAATGTTTTTCTGTAGCTATTGAAATGATTATATAATTTTTGTCTTTTAATCTCCTAATGCATTAAATTACATTAATAGACTTTGTAATATTGAACCAAGCTTACATTTGCTACTATAAACTCTGTATGTTAATGCTGTTTGTAAGCTGCTGGATTCTGTTTTCTAGTACTTGTTTAGGACTTCTAATCTATATTTATGAATGAGCCTGATTTGTATTTATGAGTTTATGCAATTATACTACCCTCATCTGGCTTCATAATCAAGATTACATATACTCGAGTTGCTGTTTCTTCTTTTCTATTCTCTGAGAGTTTGTGTAGAATAGGAACTGAAGATAAAACTCCCTGAACCTGAAGATTCCTTTTTTTTTTAAGAAAGTGTGAGTATATTTTATTTTTTTAATTATTTTTTTAAAAATAATCTGTACACCCAACGTGGGGCTCAAGAGTTGAATGCTCTATGGACTGAACCAGCCGTCCCCTGGAGATTTCCTTAAGGGAAAAATTTTTGACTACTTTTTCTTTTACTTCGGAAAGGAACAGTCCTTTCCAGCTTAATGTAGGGAGGACATCATATTATACACTTTCTATCTTGGGTGGCCTCAAGAAGCTGTCAAAATCAAATTTCAAATTGTCTGGACTAAAAAGGGACCTCAAGGCAAAGGCAACTTACACGGTCAGCCTATCTCTCTGGACTCTCCACTTCCCTGGAGTTGGAGTGGTGATTCCTTAATATCCTTGCCAAGCACTTGAGAACTACAGAACATTTTATATGATATATATACAAAAAACACAGCATTTTTAGTAGTTTCCAGCTGACGGGTTGATATGAATAACCTAGTCTCCTTTATTCCTAAAACCAGGAATGACTATTACTTTGTAAACTTTTCTCCTACTCCACGAATTATTTGTATTTGCTCACGAATGGCTATTCTACTTGTTTACTGTTATTTTCTATTTGATGTAATTGGTTTCCCTCAAATATTTTACAACTCTTGACTATTCATGTTTTTGAATGAAGGACTAGGTTGATTAGTGTAGATAACTTGCATGGGTTTTTTTCCTCTGTAAGTTTAAGTCTGTTTCCCAAGAAAGTGACTACAGGCTCATTGTAAGTAAGGGGGGGACAGATGATCACTTTGTTCAAAAAGTAGCACGAGAGAACTTTACTGTTGTCTCTTTACATAGATGGTAATGTTGGGCAAAGGAACTGGATAAGTAGCTGGCTGACTAAGATTTTTGGAAAGCAGACCTCTAAATAATTTCTTTTGTGATTTCTTGTAGGCCCGTTCCTGCTCACTGTATTTGTTAACTCTAAATTTAGAGTGTTTCCAGATTCCATTTAGAAGAATATCTCCTACTTTGACAATGCCTCCCTCTACCATATTTAATATAATATTTTCTTGTCTCAGTTTCAGTTAATTTTCTGATTTCATTGTTTTCTAAGTTCAAGGAAATTTTTCAAAACTTCTGGCCTACAGATGGTACTTTGTAGAATTTCTCTTTTTATTTTGCTTTTCCCCACATTATTTAAGAATTTGGTTAGAAGATCTAGAAGACAAGTATATTCAGTACACCCTTTTGACTCAAAAAAACTTAAAATATGTGAGAGGAATGGGTATGGACATGGCGTGGGTGTGTTTAACACCACCATCACAGTACACACTCTTGTCCACCTACCACACAACAAACTAAAATGTCCAATATTTGATATCTAAAAAACATGAGGTTTTTGCCACACAGTATTACATTGTTCCATAATTTTGAGTACCCTTTCAGTATTATCCCTTTCAGCATTATCAGATTCTCTGTTTATCATATTACCCTTTCCGTATTATCTGATGATCTGTTTATCATATTATTAAAAACAATATTAGCAGATCTTCTAATATTGAACCATTCCTGATACAAACTCTCCTTTGTATTAGCAAATTATATTTTAATATACTGCTAAATTTGAATTCCAAGCGAGATGGACCATGTAAGATCTCTATCATGTTTTGAAATCAGCATTGAGAATACTGTACCTATTAATACCTGAAATATTGTAACTTTCTAAATGCTTCCAATTTATGCAATGACTAATAATTCAATCAGAAAAAGAGTAGTTTTAAATGTAGCATAGAACATTGGAAAGATATATAGATTTTTGATAAGCGAGTAACAATCACTCGGATATAGTGTTTCTTTCCCAGATTTGTTTGGATGTTTGGGTTGCTCTTATTTGGTTTGCTTTGCTGGGTACTATAATATAATAAATAGTGTCATGAAATAGAATCAACATTTGTGGCACCAATAACTCTTGTCTCATAATAAATAAAATGATTGTAATGTATGTGATGCTGAGTTATGTTTTGATAGCCTTGTTGAGATATAATTCCCATACCATACAACTCACCCATCTGAAGTATGTAATTTAATGGCTTTTAGTTTTTGTATATTCACAGACATGTGCAAACATAACCACAGTCAATTTTAGAACATTTTTTTCGCCTCAGAAAGAAAATGCATGTCATTTAAATTATCCTCCTAGCTACTCCCAGCCCGAAGCAACCACTAATCTACAGATTGATGCTGAAATAGTAGGAAGAAAAAAAGTACTTTGTTATGTATTCTTCAGTTCAAAAGAATATACAATAGATCTACAAAGAAAAGCTCCATTTAGATTAATTTTCTCCATAGATATACATTTTAATCAGCACGCTTGGAAAGCATCTTGCTCTTCCTGACATCAAATACAACTGCATGATGAAGAAGAGAGGACAGTTTCCTGCTGAATAGAATCTGCCATATCCTCAAATGTATAAGTCACGGAGAAAAAGGTCAGAACTGTTGCTTTAAAAAACAGAAATTGCTTGAAGAAATCCAAGTTTTCTTTTTTTTTTTTTTTAAGATTTTATTTATTTATTTGACAGAGAGAGAGACAGCCAGCGAGAGAGGGAATACAAGCAGGGGGAGTGGGAGAGGAAGAAGCAGGCCCATAGCGGAGGAGCCTGATGTGGGGCTCGATCCCACAACGCCGGGATCATGCCCTGAGCCGAAGGCAGACACTTAACCGCTGTGCCACCCAGGCGCCCCAAGAAATCCAAGTTTTCTAAAAAAACAAAAAACAAAAAAAACACACCTTTTCCCAGAAAAATAATAAAATTGGCAAAATCACTAACATGGACAGATACAAAATAAACAAACAAAATTAAGGACTCCTCTCCACAGAATACAGTAGTATTTGTTAATAACTATGATTGGGGAAAAAACTTTCCTCAAAATATTACCTGAAAAAAACCATAAACATCAAAAATAGGACTTAGATGGAAAGCATACAAAATACTTCACCAAAAAAACATGAAAGCAAATAATTGAGAAAAATGTATGTATTCCTGGCGAAAAATACCAGATACAAAAATATGTCAACTAACTCCATTTTAACCTACAGATTCACTGCATAATAACACTATGTGTTGGGGAGGGGGTGCTGTAAGTGGTGAAAGGGATGTGATAAAGTGATTCTCAAATTAATCTGAAAGAATAAGAAGAATGTAAATGGTCAGCATACACTAAAAAGAGGATTTCAGAGAATGTACATGTGCTATAGGAACCTATACCATACTCTATCAATTATAGTAATCAAACCAATGTTGTATTAGTAGTTCAGGACAGAGAAAAAGAAGGAAAGGAAGGGTGAGAATCATAGAGCCTAGCAACAGAGCTTAGTATTTATAAAATATATTATTATATGATAGAGGTGGCCTCCAAAATATGTTGGGAAAAAACAGATGTTATGGACTAAATATCATGCCCTCCCCCAAAATTCATATGTTAAAGCCCTACCCCCAGTTTAGCTCTATCTGGAGATGGAAATTAGAGAGATATTTAAGGTCAAATGAGGAAGGGCCCTAATCTGATGGGATCGGTATCCTTATAAAAGGAGCAGGAGACACTAGAACGCACACTGAGAAAAGGCCATGTGAGGACATGGTGAGAACACAGCCATCTACAAACCAAGAAGAGAGTTCTCACCAGAAACCAACCACCCCGGCACCCTGATCTCAGACTTCCAGCCTCCAGAACTGTGAGAAAATAAATTTCTGTTGTTTAAGTACCAGTCTATGACATTTCCATATGGCAATCTGAGCTGAAGAGATGAACACAATAATGTTATTGGAAGTGATGAGTAATTTCAAAAAATAATTAAAGATAGAATCCAAGGAGTGCCTGGGTGGCTCAGTCACTTAACCACTAACTCATGGTTTTAGCTCAGGTCATGATCTCAGGGTCATGAGATCAAGCCCCATGGCAGGCTCCACACTCAGTGTGGAGTCTGCTTGGGATTCTCTCCCTCTTCCTCTGCCCCTCCCCACACTCACCTGCGTGCATGTGGGCATGCGCACTCTATCCCTATTAAATAAGTAAATAAACAAAATCTTTTTTTGAAAAGACAGACTCCAATCTCACACCCTATACTAAAATAAACTTTTTATGTTTGTGATATATATATATATGTAGCTCTGTACAGAAATACTAAAATCAAATATAGATAAATAATTACATATTCTTTGGAATAAGACATAAATTGTCAAGCTAAAAATCAATATATTTACAAAAACTTCTAAACTTCTTTAAAGCCATGGAAGAGAAAAGCAAAGTTAGAGACACATGAAGCTAAGAAAAACTATTTGCAACCTATTTATCAGACCAGAAGTTAACATTCAGATTAAAGGCTAGCATCCATGTTTTATTAACAAATAATAAGATATTTTTAAACTATTAAAATATAAAAGCAATGCGTACGAATAGAAAATTTTAAGAAGATATACAAATAACTAAAAAGGTCTGAAGAGAGTTTCAATATCAGTATTAATCAAAGAAAAACATGTTAAATTAAGAAATAATTTTTGACATGTTAGATTAGGAATGATTTTTTGTTTTTAAACATAACTTTCTGTGATACAATATTTTTGCAAAGCAAATTACAACATGTATCCAGAGAAATGTACAGATCCTTTAACTCATTAATTTCACATCTAAGAACCTAGATACAATCAATTGTGCAAGAATATTTTTATAAAAATACTCACTGCAATGTTTATAATAGCTAAAAAAAAGGCCCAAAAACTTTTAAAAAGTGAATAAATTATTTTAAATGATACATTCCTACAATGGAATACAATGCAAGTATATATCAAAATTAGTAGATTGATTAGACACTAAGTAAAAAACATAGCTTGTTTCTATTAAAATACACGTTGTATATTGTACTATTAATAATCAATATTTTCTATCTTAGAATAAACATATAACCTTTGTAAAATAAATATTTACATATAAAAACACACCATACTAAGGGAGAAGGTAAGACATTAAAAAAATGATCCGAGGACAATAGATATACTATTGCATAAAAGTAAAATGAGATCCTTAATCATTTTTTAAATAAAAATAAAATAACAAGTGGTAGGTAGTATATACATAAACGTGTAAAAAAATCAAGCCGTACCACAGTTACAAGACTTTTTTTTTTAGTGTTGAAACAGGTAGGAACTTTTAAAAAATATTCTTAAATTTGCCAAACTTTATTATGATGAAAGAATAAAATGGTAAAAATGTCAGAGGAAGTCCTAAGTCACACATGCTTATCTGTGGAAATAAGGGCAATTTTAAAATAAGATAGATATATAGGGGCACCTGGTTGGCTCAGTTGGTTAAATGTCTGCCTTTGGCTCAGGTCATGATCTCAGGGTTCTGGGATCAAGCTCCAGGGCAGGCTCCCTGCTCAGTGGGGAGTCTGCTTCTCCCTCTCCCTCTGCCCCTCCCCCCTGCTCATGCACTCACTCTCATTCTCTCTCAAATAAATAAAGTCTTTTTTTAAAAAGAGAGATATATAAACAGGCAAACATTTAACATTTCTAAATAAAAAAAAAGAAACCATAAATTTAAAAAAAGGAGAAAAACATTTGCAATGCATTCAATAACATACCCTCTTCGGTTTCAAATTGATATATTAACCAAACTCCTATACCTTGCTACTTGGATGGCACAAAGGCAAAGTAATCATATACAAAGGCAACTGATGACCCCCCCACACACACTCCAAACCACCAAAGGGAAAGAAACCATAAACCTAGGCATTACTTTGATATGCTTTTAAGCTTACCCTTTATATTTAATCCATCAGAAAGTACAATTAATCTTACCTTCTAAAAATCTCTCCAATTCACCCACATCTCTCCATATTTACTATCACCCTTGGTCCAGCTATCATCATCTCTTCCTGAATATCAGACTATCCTACTAATTGTTCTGCCCACATCCTTTCTCATCCCTCACCCATAATTTAGCCAGAAAGGAAATCTGATCTTCTCACTCCACTTTACCCTATCCCCACCCTGAACACATACACACTCCATTCAACCCAGTGCTTAAAGCATCAGATAGGTCTTAAATAATGTGACATCTATCTACTTTTTAATTTTTACTTCATACCATGCCTAACTTTCTACGTTCCATGATTTACCCACTCTGAACATTTTTCAATCCCATCAGTTACAGATTTTATACATCTTATTCACTCTGAAACACTTGCTGATGAAGACATAAGAAAGCTGAAGGATCATGGATAACTGAAGTTTCTAGCTGGCACAACTAGATGGATACTAGAGCCATTTACTGAACTATTCTAGATGCTAAATTATCTTCTATTATTAAGTTCTATCATTCCTCGAACAATTCAAATAGAAAAGTACCCCCAAAGCCCCTGTATTACTATCTCTTATACCTAGAATTCCCTTTTAATTGATCTTTGCATAAATAGTGACTCCTTGATATTCTGATCTCAGAATGCCACTTCTGATCAACCTATCAAAAGCAGGCACCCTATTGTCCTAATCTATCACTGTTTTAATTGCATTGTATTATCACTATCTGATATTCTTATTTATTTGTTTATTGGAAACCTCCCCAATCAAAGTATAACTTTCTGAGAGCAAAAACTTCATCCATCTTGTTCACTGTTGTATTCCCATTGCCAACACGTAATCAGTGTTCAAAAAATATTAAATAAATGATTAATTCAGAGCCAACATGATCTATCTGAAATAAAGTGAATTATCATCAAAAATTCATGCTTTGATAAAATATATCAAAATCATGGGAACTCATAATTAGCTAACTTATTGATACATTGTAAGCACTTTTTTTTCAAAAAATAAGAATAAACTGTGAACTCCAAGTCAGTATTAATTGGCATTACAGAAGGCAATACAGAGTAGTGCCTGAGAACATGAGCTCTGGAGTCATATGTATGGATTCCATGGATTCCAATCCAAGCTCTACCACTTACTATGTAACATTAGGCTGGTTATTTAACTTCTCTGAGGTTCAGTTCCCCAGACCATAAGGTAATATAATAATAATACCTACCTTATGAAATATATTTGAAGTACACATACCAACGTCTGACACAGAGAGAAGAGTCCAATAAATGTCAGCTGTTTTTTTGTTGTTGCTGCTGTTTTTTGTTTGTTTGTTTGTTTTTATTGCAGAGAGCATCCAAAAATGTGGGCTCAGTGTTAGAAAGGATGGTAATTTGAAGTGGCTACCTCCATATGTCTTTGAAAGAGACAGCTCCAAGTAGGTGATTCCACAGAATACATACGTGATGATTTTAAAGCAGTACAGCATTGACCAATATATAGATAACCAGCAAATGAGAACTTCTCGCACGCTTCTTACGTACCGAGTGGGTGCGGAGTGCCGCAATGGTTTTTGAAAGTGCCATTTCCCAGAGTTCATCAATGTAGGCTCTATTTACTAAGCCCTGGGTTGTATGTAAAATGTGATCTTCAACCACAAAAAAGCTAAGATGGAGGAAAAAAGAAAGTACAGCTGTCAGAAATTACAGTTTGACTACTACCTCCAGGGTCTGACAAACATTAAGAGCTGCCATCAAATTCGAAGTTAATAGTCATTTCTTTCCTTAAAGAAAGCTACTTGGTGTCGTAAACAAAAATCACATTTCTTGGACCTAGAATTTTGCCCAAGCACTTTACAGAAATCGGAGTCACATTTCTATTAAATGTTAACCGTAATGGTGAGCAACTTAAAAGGGAAGAAAATGTTTACAGGTAAGGGAGGTTAATTTCACTATATTAAAAACACCAGGCCATTAAGACATTTCAAAAAATTAATCAATTTAAAGAGACACTGAAAGCTGAAACACACATTTTTTAAGAACCCAACATACAAAATATCAAAATGATTCCCTATATACGGATTTCTTCATTACAGGGTTGAAAATGTATCTTACAAAGGTCAAAAAATGTAAACTTATTTTTTAACACTCTGTTATAGCTTTATTGTTGTGCATTTACAATGTATCTTTAGCTCCCTTGGCTAAATGTTCACACTAAATAATTCTTTAAATAAGGAATTCTTATGACATATTTTAATCAAAACTATCAATTACACTGAAAAATCTAAATCTGAAATAAAACAGAAATTTCACGGAACAATCCAACTTCTTTCCCTTTCGTTTATCTGCGAAGTCATAATTTTGCCATTAGAATAAGCTGCTTATATTTGGGGTGTTTATTTGGGAAATGCAATTCCATATTAGTACGTATACTCTGGATGATGGTGGCAAACTATACAGCTCATGGGACAAATCTGGCCCACTGCCTGTCTTTATAAATATTGTTTTATTGGAACACAGCCACGTTCACTCATTGCTGTATTGTCTATAGCTGCTTTCACACTGCAACAACAGACCTGAATAGTTGTGACAGAAACCGTATGGCCTGCAAAGCTTTACTAAAATACTTTACTATCTGGCCCTTTTAGAAAAAGTTTGCCAACTTTTGCTGGTTATTTGGTTCCCTCTTACCAAGAATGGAGAAACAAAATATCAAGTGTAATAAAATTACAATTCAAAGTTTTTCTCCCTTATCCACCAAAACTACTAACAATATAATGCTGAAACCAATAAGACATTCCTTTAGCATTATCAGAAAGTCAAAAATAAATCTTAAGAATTTAAAATAAAAGAAATATAATTTCCCAAGGAAAACTTATTTTTCCAAGTCTCATGAGTCTAGGTATTAAAAGTGTATAAATTTAAATACATACACACATATATATACCTACCCTACAATTTGATTAAAATACTTCCGGTAGCCATCTAAAGTTTCATGCTGCAACAAAGGAAAGAAGAAAAAAGTTACTCTTTCTATTTTGATCCATTAAGACAAAGTTAAAATCAGTTACTTAACTTCTTAAGGCTCAGTTCCCAAGACTGAGGTGAATGTAACAATAGTACCCTACCTTATAGGGTTATAATGAGGATGAAATGAGATCATTCATCCCAGTACTTAAAACAATGCCTGACACATAGCAATCAATAGATGTTAGTTGCTATTTTCTTACTGTCACATCCACCAAAAATGATCTCAGAGAGACAGTTTAAAAAAAAAAAAATAGTACATATGCAAAATAATGAACAGCTGCCAGAAAAGAAAAGTCAAAAATTGAGAAAAGTTAAATTGGTGATCCTACCATGTTAGATGGAGGCTGGAGCACCAAACGGGCCTGTTTTCGCCTCTGTTTTCGGTAGTAGTTCTCAAATGTTTCCCGGGCACCCTGTAAAATAAATAAAAGGAAATGGGTTGACACCAATCTGACCAATTATTCTAGTATTTTGTGGGAAAAGAGAAGCTCCCAGGTCTGGAATAGAGGCAACCCCACATTTCTCAAAATCTGCTATTTTGACAATGATAATAATCATAGAAAAAAATAAAAACGACTATTACCATTTATTGAACCTTACAAATCCTGTAAGAATGGAGACAAAAGATTCTTAAGAGGACACTACCAGAACTCAACCACCAACGCACCAAAGCTGGTTGCTGAATCAACTATCACAAACTCACAAGAATGAAGACAAACCAACATTCTCATAAGAACAGTTGAGAAAACGTTCCTTAAAAACCTCACAGAACATTCCAGAAGAAAAATGTTCAGAATGAAAACCAGTCTCAAATGAATCATGAGCAAAGGGCCAGGGGGAGGCAGGAAAAAGGCAGAAGTGGAGAACAGTAAATCAGTCTTCCCGGCTAGCGTATAATCAAGCACAGGATTAACACCAAAAAAGAAGAAACAAAGCCCTGGAAATTCTTGGTGCACAGTTTCTTAAATTGAAAGGTGCTCCAGAGAACAAGAGCTGGCTCATGAGCTCTGTAACTGGGTTGAACAGCATCCTCTCAAAATTCATGTCCTTCCTGGGACATCATAATGGGACCTTATTTAGAAATAGATTTACTTAAATTAAGATGCAGTCATGCTAGAATAGGGTGACCCCTAATCCGAAATAACTGGTGTCCTTAAAAGAAAAGGAGAAAAGACACAGAGATAGACACACAGGGAGAATATCTTGTGACAACACCAGCAGAAACTGGAGCCACACCCCACAGCTACAGGCCAAGGACACCGAGATCGCCGGCCACCGCCAGAAGCTGGGGAGAGGCAAGGAAGGATGCCACCCAGAGTTCCAGAGGGAGGATAGCCTTCTGACACCTGCTTTTGGATTTCTAGTCTCTAAACTTAGGACCAAATAAATTTCTGCAGTGTAAGCCACCCAACCTGCGATACATCGTTACAACAGCCCTAAAAAACTAATATAACTCAAAGCTTTTAAAACATGACAGCCCCCCACCCCCCGCCTCTGCGGGGCATGTGGGTGGCTCAGTGGTTAAGTGTCTGCATTCTGCTCAGGTCATGATCCTGGGGTCCTGGGATCCAGCCCTGCATCAGGCTCCCTGCTCAGTGGGGAGTCTGCTTCTCCCTCTCCCTCTGTTCCTTGCTGGTGCTCTCTGTCAAATAAATAAAATCTTTAAAACAAAAAACAAAAAACAAAAACAAAACAAAACATGATTTCCCCCCTTCATGACTAAATTCTACTCTGAGTCTGAGACTTTTCTAAAAAATAAGAGTAGAAATGGAGAGACAGCATGCACAGTGGTTAAGAGCACTGATTTGGGAACCAGCTGATGATGTCATCATTCAAATCATGAGTCTGCTCCTTTCTAGCTCTGTAACTCATATGACCAGCTGTGTAACTTTCACTAATTTAACTTCCACCATTTAACTATTCATCTTTCACTAAGAGATGTGCTATGGTGTTCTCATCTCTAGAGATGTCACCCTCATCGTTGTCATGAAGATTCAGATAAGTTACAAAGCTTTTAGAACAGTGTCTGATAATCACCACTATGCATGTGCTTCTTTTTTTAAAAATGAGATGAAATAAATCAATCATGGAAATGAAAGTCTTGCCCATGCGAAAAAGTATAAACTCCATGCAATACCTAAGGTTTAGTTTCGTTCACCTTCCCAAAAGTCTGAAGAATCCTATTCAACATGACTTCTCTGTTACATCCCTAAACCAGAGAAGTTGATTTAAGGTGCTAAATCACACTAACTCAGCCTAAGCTCAGGGGTTGGCAAACGTTTCCTCCAAAGGGCAGGATAGTAAATATTTTAGGCTTGGTTAGCTCTACTGTCTCTGTTGCCACTACTCACCTCTGCTGTTGAAATGCAAAAGCAGCCACAGACAGTACATAAAATGAGTGTGGCTGTGTTCCAATAAAATGTTATTTGTAGAAACTGAAATTAGAATTTCATGTAATTTTCATCTGTCATGAAATCTTCTTCTTTTTATTTTTTTACCAACCATTTAAAAATGTAAAAGCCATTTTGAGTTCACAGGTCACATTGAAACAAGCAGCAGGGTGGCCATGGCCCATGGTTTGTTGACCCCTGGTGTAGCTTAAAAACAAAGGATTTAAAATGCTAACGTGATTATAACTATAGACACCTGAGTTTTCCTGCTATAAAATGAAATCAAACATTAAGACAGCTATTTCAAGGCTTTCTTATTTCTTAGTCTATAAGTTAATGAGGTAGCAAATGATTCTATTTAAGAAATAAAAAGTGGAAACTGCCTGTTGGTTTGTTAAAGTTATTCCCCACTTGTCACCATTTCACAGCATAGTGGTATTATTAAATGTCAATTACATTCCATACACACTGAAGGGCTTTTCATTTTAAAGTTAACAGCCCTAAAGGCCCTTTATTATTCTTGTGTGACATTACACATTCAACATTCATCGGAGCCAAGATACACTTAGCTGAGAATTTAGGGAAAGTCTTCTCTCAAATTAGACCATTGTATAATAATTTAATTATTTGTTGTAAAAGATAGAAAATATACAAGACGAAATTCTATATAAAAACCTATCATAGACCTCTACTTAGTTCTAAACTAGATACAGTTTTGCCTTTCAAATATTCATTCGATAAAATAACACAAAAAAAGATGAATTTATCTAATAATTCTGGCTTCTCCATTTACAAAAATGAGTTAGATTTTCCCTAGTGGCTGCTAAATAAATTCACCTCTGAGTATTCTATTTCCTCTGCCAATTTTGTCAACTCAATGCTTACAGGTGGAATTTGAAGTGGACGTCTGACCAGTCCGGCTGAGTGCCTGTCTTTTTCCAAACAGATCAACAACAGATGAACTATAAAAGTTAGCCACTTCAGTTTCAAGCTCCTTTAATCATTAATATTAATTTTAAAAAACCCTCAAAAACTAGTGAAAGTATAGGAAATAGATATAAAATAACAGCCAGTGAAAGTTGTTTTAGTTTGTTTTCATTTTATGTCATTAGTATTACAGTGGTCCAAAGGCTTTGTAATAATTAATTAACACACATAATATCATACATACAATAAAGAATAGTTCTTGCCATCATTGAATTTATAGCCTATGATGGAAAACTAACAATTAAATAAAAAATACTATAGAATCCTACGGATTGGAGTGTGTGTGTGTGTGTGTGTGTGTGTGTGTATGTGTGTGTGTGTGGTGGGTGGGAGGAATGTCAGAGAAAGCTTCCCAGGGAAAAAAAAATGCCATTTATATTCATAGTTGAAGAATGAGTCAGAATAAGCCACGTAAAAAGAAAGGGAAAAATATTTCTCATAGAGACACAGAAGTTCAAAGAAAAAAGGCATCACGCATCCCATGAATTGAAAGAAGTTCTTCATGGCAGGACCTTCAGAGTGTAAGGGAGAGGAATGACAAGAAATAAAGGCTGGAGGGCTTTGTAAATTTTGTTAAGATATTTGGACTTCAACTCTAGAGACAATCAGAGTTTTAGACATTTGTAAGTTGCAATGTACTGAGTAGAATGAAGAAACGGAACACTAGATACAAAAAGATCAGCGTGAACTTGATATATATTTAGGAGGTACAAGCTGATGATTGATTGGATATTGGTGGTGAAGGACAGAAAAAACAGCAAGCTAACATGAGTTTTCCAACCTGGGTAGCTGGTTTGATGGTGGTGTCATTTAATGAGAGAGAAAACATAAGAGCAGGGATATAGTCAATTATTATTCATGGATTCCATATTTGCAAATGTGTCTACTTGCCAAAATTTATTTGAAACCTCAAAATCAATATTCATGCTGCTTTCGTTGTCATTCACAAATGAGTACAGAGTGTTGAAAAACTTGAGCTGCACCCAATGCACATGTTCCTAGCTAAGGTCAAACAAGGCAACGCTCTGTCTCCTTTCTTCAGTTCTGATACTATAAACAATTATCCTTTCCACAGTCATCCAGTGCCTCATTCTTTGTATTTTTGTGCTTTTTAAAAATTGAGATATAATTGACATATAACATTATATTATTTTCAGGTGTACAACACAATGATTCAGTATTCATATATATTGCAAAATGACCCTCACCATAAGTCTAGTTAACACCTATCACCACATACAATTTTCTTCCTTTGGTTGAGAACTTTTAAGATTTACTCTCTTAGAAAATCTCAATTACCCAATAAAGTATTATTAGCTACAGTCACCATATTGTACATTATAACCCTAGGACTTACTTATTTTGTAACTGAAAGACTATTCCTTCTCATCACCTTCACCCAACTCTGCCATCCCCCACTTTTGCAACCACCAATCTCTCTATTTATGAGTTCAGTTGAGTTTTTTGTTTATTTGTTTAGATTCCGTATATAAGTGAGATCATACAATATTTGTCTGTGTCTGACGTATTTCACTTAGCAGAATGCCCTGAAGGTCCAGCCACGTTGTCACAAATGGCAAGATTTCATTCTTTTTTATAGCTGAATAATACTCCTTTGTATATATAGATCCCACATGTTCTTTATCCATTCATCCATCAGTGAACACTTAGGCTGTTTCTACATCTTGGCTATTGTAAACGATGCCACAATGAACATAGGGGTGCACGTACTTTTTCAGTTAGTGTCTTCATTTCCTTCAGATAAATACCCAGAAATGAAACTGCTGGAACATATGGTAGTTCTATTTGTAAATTTTTGAGAAACCTCCACACTGTTTTCCATAGTGGTTACACCAATTCACATTCCCACCGACACGCAACAAGGGTTCCACTTTCTCAACATCCTCACCAACACTTTTTATTATCTTTTTGCTACCGGTCATTCTAACAGCTGTGAGGTGATACCTCATTGTGGTTCTGATTTGCATTTCCTTGACGATTAGTGATGTTGAGCACCGTTTCATGTACCTGTTGGCCCCCTGTATGTCTTCCATTTTTGTGCTTCTTTTTGGTGACTTTGCTATTTAAAGGGCCCCCAAACATAGTACTGAAGTGCTGCCTGATGTTCCTAAGACTTGACACTTGTCAAGAAGACAAGATGTGCCTTACAGAGAAAACACATTCAGATAAGCTTTGTTTGAGCATGAGTTATAGTGCTGTTGGTCACGAATTCAATGTTAATGAGCAAACAATACATATTAAATACAATATCTTTAAAGAGAAACACACATAAAACAGGGTTATGAATTGATTGGCTGATGAAATGTTGTAAGCAGAAGCTCACAGGAGCCTAACCCCATATTTCCCCAGCAGCAATGGTTCGGTAATCATTAACTCAGTGTTTACAGTGACCTTATAAAATATAACTAACATGAGTAACAAGAACTGATTGTACATTGGAGACTGGTGATAATGACCTCTGTAATGAACATGTTTAGTTTGTGATTTCTAAGTGCTAAGTGTTCGGGAGCAGGCATATTTGGGTCACAGCTCAGGTGAAAGGGCTAAGCTAAAGACAACAGTTTTCAGAATCAGGAATCATGGGCAGAAAGATGGTAATCTAAGCTTAGGGAAAAAATGAGATAATCTAAGGAATATCTGTAGAATTTAAGTACAAAAGGACCTACCACAAAAACCCTCAGTGACACCAACAATTAGGAAATATTTGTCTCTTGCCTATAATTAAATATAATTTTAAATGTCACCTACTTAGAGAAGACTTTTCCACTACTCAATTTAAAATGGGAAGTTTTGCCAGGGCACCTAGGTGGCTCAGTCAGTTAAGTGGCTAACTCTTGGTTTCGGCTAGGGTCATGATCTCAGGCTCATGAGATCCAGCCCCAGATTGCTCCTCCAACCCCCCAATCCACCTCAGGCTCCGTGTTCATCCATACTCAGCATGGAGTCCGCTTGGGATTCCTTCCCTCCTCCTCCCTCCTCCCACTCCCCCACTCACACGTGCACACGCACTCGTGCACGCTCTCTCTCTCATTCTCTCAAATAAATAAATAAAATTTTTTTTTTTAAAAAAAAGGAAAGTTTTGCCTAATACACAGCTCTCTCTTTTAATTCTTTGCATAGCACAATCTCCATCTGACATTATGTTGTTTATTTGTTTATTGTCTGTCTCCTCTCATTAGGATGCAAGCTCCCCAAGAACAAGTTTATTTGTCTTATTTATTGTTGCGTTCCCAGCCCCTAGAACAATGCCTGGTATAAATGGCACTCAATATACATTTGTTTGAATTAATGATTAAAAGGATTAATAAAATATTAACCAATATTTTCTTTCAATGCTCCATTTTTATATTTACTCTTTACCTGCTAAATTGCAATAATCATATCTTTGTAATTTTTCCTATTCATCTCATCCTGCTGTTGTTCCACCTTCATTTATTCTTTTAAAGATTTTTGTTCCTGTTTCATTGAAGCTATGCTTTCTTCATGCCAAACAATTTTCTAAAATTTCCTTTTGGCTCCTGTAGAAAATCATTCTTAGAATCACGTTTCCTCTGAATTTTTAGGATGATGTCCCTTGTCCCATTTTATGCAGGATGTTTATGCAGATCTCACATTTTGTTTTGTATTGTTTCATTTTCTCAATTGCTCTGTTTTGAACAATAGGAGCTCTCTCTGGACCAGTACTTTCTTCCAGGCTTGTTTTGTGGTTTGTCCTGGCCCATTCACCAACCATCTGGCTATAGATCTAATATCTTTATGGAAGCAACAATTCATAGCAGGTTGATGTGCCCAGGTCCAAAGCTGTTTCAAAGTAAATCCACCAACTGGTTCCAGTGCCTAGCAAGCAACTGGCCTACTAAGTTCACATAAAATATGGCCGAACATTTTTTATGTTTAACTCTCTGAACCTCTCGAGGGAATGAAAACCACAATAATACAGGGTCTTCCTGTCTGTGTTCTTATGCAGCACTACTGAGTATTCTCCAGCACAGGAGAAACTTTGCTGCCACTGAAGGTCCCACTTTCCCCCTCAACCCACACTCTGGAAGGCTTATAAAGGAGAATCTCTACAGTGCAGGGGTAGACAACTAATATATTCATCAATTCAGGATTGTATTTCCAAGCCAGATGAGCCAGAGTGGAAAAGGCATAAAGCATCTTCAGATTTTTAAGGTCTGCTCTGTGTATGGTAGCAAAACACACATCACTCGACAACTAGGTTTCTCAATCCATTCAATCAGCCTTAATGTTGGGAGAAAAGTTTATTCAAATTATTATTATTATTATTCAAATTCAGACAATGTAATGTTAATTATAAGTCTTCTTTAATAATGGTGTTGTAATTTTTTAGACTTTCATGCATCTAAAGAATTTTAGTGGAAGTTAAGAAAGGCTTAGAAACTAAATAAGACTTTGCTTAATTTTTTTCTGTTAAGTGTATATATTCCATCTGAAGTTTAACTGAAATACAGGAGTTTATATCATTATAAAAAATTCTCTGCAACAATTTTCTTCTCACTCACTTGCAGAGCAACTACACAAAAAGAGCTAAATGATCACAGAACCTATTCTATATTTCCTTAACGCTAAAACAAGAGAAAGAAATACTCCCCAGGTTCTATTGACCTCTTCTTCAATTCACTGGGTGCTTTCTTTTCTAAATTCATATTTAATTTAAATATTATATCACATCCTATGATAAGCTTAGAGGAGGGTGCTAATGGTCAAATTCCCCAAAAGCCATTGCCAATTTCTTAATTAGTCCTAGCACTAGAATTAACCACGATATAACCCACTTCTCTTCAGGCTATACTGAAAATAATTATTTTGTTGTTTTTTGTTTTACCTTTTGTTTTTTTTTTAATATTGTCTCTTTTTAAAATTATTAATTATAAAAGTAAAATATGTGACTTTTAGAAAAATCAGACAATAAAGGTAAGGCAAAGAAAGAAAATAAAGGTCACTGATAATCCCATTGCCTGGAGATAACTACTATTTACTTTTTGGTGTACTCCCTTACAGACGTTTTTCTATCTTAAATAGATATTTCACATACTCACATATGTATATATACACACCTAAAAAGGATCCTATTGTTCATACTTTTTCACTCTTTTCATTTTGCATGCAAAAATCTTTTCTCAAACATCATAATTCAGTATGATCCACTCATTGCACAACACTGTGCCAACTTTCTTTCTTCAAACACATGCTATAAATTGTCATCATACAAATGCTGGATCTAACATGGGCTTTCAATAAATGTTTAAAAATAAAAATAGAAATGCAAGTGATAGCTTTGAGTTCCCCATGTGTCTAGGCACTTGTCTGGATATAAACATAGGAAACACACACAGCATTGCCACTCAGTGTGGGCAAATGAGTGAGACTTTTTGTTTTTGTCTGTAAAAGTGGTAAAATTTATTGCTAACAAAGCTCAAAGTCAAATTTTAGCTGCTGTCAGTTTATACATGCACCCCAGTAATCAAATAAGTCAGGATCATGGGATCCTCACTCTTGAGCCCGGGGGGGGGACCAGACGAAAGACCTTTCCATGCGTTTCTTTTTCTTCATAAAAGGTGACGATGTATACCACGTGCACAGACGCCCTGAACTTCTCATACAATTACTGAGCCCCATGCCTCCAAACAACAGTACCACCTACACGTCTAGTTTTGTGGAAGAAAAAGTAAAACTTATGGTGAACAATAATATTTCATATGGGCAATATGTCTAAACAACAGACAAAAAGAGGACAGACCCATCTTCATTTAATACTTACTCTGCCATTATTTGGCAAAACAGCTCTTCATTGAGTGGGCCTTTCCTGGTAGAGACTGAAATGGGGTCTACTGGAGGGTGGGCTGAGTCCTTCTCATCCACCACAATAACTGAAAATTAACCCTTGGATTAAGAAGCAGCAAAGGACAAGTAGACAAAGAACAAGGGAGGGAAATGGAAGGAGGGAAGCACACACCATTGTTCTTCCGGCTTCGCCTACAGGAAGCAATATTTCCATTTGGTCTTGGGCAAAGCCTGTAATTTCACCTCCCTGACTGCAGCTGGAGAACTCCCTTTCAACTGTCCCGGCATCCAAGTGAAGACAGGTTTATTCAGTTTTAAAAAAACCAAAAACCTGAAAGGGCCATTTTAATTTGCTTCCATGTGAAAAGGGGAGCACTTTTCATAGGGCCCCATAATGACGTTCAGCGGGATATTACACTTCGCCATATGGCTAATTTGCACAGCAGGCCCAAAGCAGGATTTTCTTTCATTAGAACTGCCCTAAAGATCAGACTACAGAAACATGTGTAAAGAACAAACCCAAGATGCCCCCTATTGCTTAAATCTAGAAACATTCGATTCCCAGATGTAAAAGCCCATTCAGAGAGTTCCCATGGCAAGGTCATTCAAGAGTCGTAGAGGCGGTATGTGTCACAGCTCCATTTACGTATATTAGGGCTTTGAAAATGTCTAAAATTTAAAAGCCACAAAATTATCAAAACACCTCAAAAAAAAAAAAAAAACCCACTATATATGGAGGTAGGATAATAGCTCTGGTAGGTAATTTATTATTACAAAACAAAGCAAAACAAAACAAAAACATTACTTTCCGAATGCCCGAATTCTTGATATCATTCATTAGCTTACAAAATAAATCTACATAAACTTTTGACCCTTTTTGAAGAGAGCAAAGGCAGTCTGACGTTCTAACAGAGTCCTGTTTATTTTTAAGATGGCCCTTATAACTTATGTTTGTCTTGGCATTTCCTCCTTCTGCCATATCCCAAGCCTGAACCATAGAAAAGAACATCCCCTCCGGGAATGACAGAGTCTACAGGATTTAAAAAAAGAAAAAGAAAGAAATCTGATGTCTAATGATTATGGAGTAGTTGAGTCTGTGCTTTTGAAGAAAGTAAACATTATGATTAACAATCTTGGGCTTTGTAATTAGCTTCCCCCTTCCAAGAGAGAGTGTTAATTTATTAAATATTTTAACAAAGAGTCTTTTATTATCAGATTCAGTTTGGCTGGCTCCTTTCATAGCATTACCAATTACAACCAATAAAGCTTTAATTGATGACTACTTTTTATAACCTTTGACCCAAGATGATAAACAGTTGTACCTTAGAAGCGAAAGGGTAAACCTCAAAGGGAACGGTGTCTTAATCATGCTTAGCAAACCAAACCGCTTAAAATTACAACCTACCTACCTGGTTAGAACAAAAACCCAGACTTCCTCCATGATTAAGATAATTGATCAGGAAAAGATTTGGATTTCACTTTTAAGATAAGTGTCCTTTTTGTTAGGGAAACCCTAATTAAAATTACCTGCATATAACTGTGTACCATAATGTGCTAATTGTAGATTATAATATGATTTAATCAATTTGTAGACAATTAGCAAGTAAATTTTAATATGTGACATAGCTTCTAATATAAAATAATTGAAATGCAAGTTATTTTACTATTTTTTAAAAAGACACTATAATTTAAATTATATCCCCCCAAGTCCCATCATTTTATTGAGCAGTACCTTTATAACACCAGGGACTGTTAGGAATATGTGAGCAGAGAAGTAAACCAAATTAACTGCCCAACAATGAGACATCGAAAATTCTTAGAGAATTGGGTGCCTACACATGACAAGTAAGGAGAGTCATTCCTTTAATTAGAGTGAGATAATGAGGTTGTCTGCATTTTCTCCAAAGAACAATTCCCAAAGTTGGTAGTGTTCCAAAGATACTATTCAACTGCCCAATTTCACACTTGCCAATTTTTAAGGAAAGTCTTTTCTAACTCACACCTGTCAATCTTTTAAACTGCGAAGGTGCTGCATAATTTGGAAGTTTAAAATTTCCCAGACAAATCTCTTAATCTGTGTCATGTTGCCAAAATGAATAGGGAGGGAGTCTGAGCAATTACTAAAGAGCTAATAGGAAAATGTGGCATCTAAAACTGTAAATGAAAATAATACCATCGTGTCACAGTGGTTACTCACCATCACTTCGTGGAGATGAAGACAATGAAGACACCGTTAATTGTCCTCACACTGCAAGTCCTGGCCTAACAGAAGGTACGGTGTAAGATTTTATATAAAAAGAACGAGGCGTACAGCTTTTAAGTGACTTCTCCTGTACATAAAGGAAGTCAACGCCAGGAAAAGCAAAAAAAATCTGAGGTTCAGTCGAAGTACTTTATAAATTGAAAGAGCTATACACGTTATTTTTATGATATATAAATGTATGTAATGGCTGTTTTATTAAAGACACATGGCCGCTCTCTGCATTTCAAAATCAAATTTGCCACACACCCAGAAAAAAACAGCCCTTTATATAGTTAAGTGAGGATTGGGGAAATTTTGTATAAATAAATCTATGCTTTCCTCTCCATTAACAGATGCTGTAAAGAAACAGACAAATTTAAAATCTAAGAATACAGAAATAAATCATACTGGACTCCAGCCGTTCAGAACAAACAGGCAGAATATCTAAAAACAAAGCGGACAAATATTAAGCTGGTATTTGGTAAATAAATAAATAAGAAGAATACAGACTAAGAGAAAAAAGGAAACTATACGTTGAACAAAATTTGCTTCAATGCCAATTTTCTAAATTAAACTTTTTATTATGGGAGAATTATAGATTTACACAGAGTCAGAAGAACTGATAGAGACAGATCACATGTGTTTTTACCCGGCCCCTCCAATGGTAAACATTTTAGCAAAGTACAGCACTGAACACAATCAGGATCTTGACACTGACACAGTCAAGGTCCACATTTCCAAAGCTACGAGGGTAGCTCAGAGTCTCCTGGGTACAGCCATATCCACTTCCCTCCATCCCTACCCCCTACTTAACTTTTAGTAAGCACTAATCTACTCTCCATTTCTATAATTTTGTCACTTTCAGAAGGTTACATAAATGGAATTTTACAGTATGTAACCTGTTGAGATGAGCTCGTTTCACTCAGCATCAATCTCTGAGATTCGCATAGGTAGCTGCCTCTACCAAGAATTCTTCCCTCCATATTCCTGAGTAATATTCCATGGGAAAGTATAAATGTACCACAGCTGGTTGAACCATTCGCCTACTGAAGGACATCAGGGCTGCTTCCGGTTAGGGGCTGTTACAGACAAAGCTGCTATCGACTTTCATGCACAGCAAATACCTGAACTAAATTTTCATTTCTATGGGATAAAAGCCCAGGAGGGCAATTGCTGGGTCATCTGGTAATTACATGTTTTGCTTTTTAAGAAAATGCCAAACTGTTTTCCAGAGTGACCGCACTGCTTTACATTCCCACCAGTGTCCTCGCTGCCATGTGGTGTCGTCACTGTTCTGACAGGAGTGCAGGGATCGCTTCGCTCACTGTGGCTTTAATTTGAATTCCTCTAATGACTAATGACATTGAGCGTCTTCTCGTGTGTTTATTTGCCATCTGTATATCTGCCTCGGTGAATTGTTTCTTCATGTCTTTTGCCCATATTCTAACTGGCTTGGTGGGTTTTAAACTGTCAAGTTTTAAAAAACCTTTGTACATTCTAGATACTACTCCTTGGTTGGATATGGTTTGCAGATATTTTCTCCCACTCTGTCCCTTGTCTTTTCATCTTCCTAAAGGGTACTTTGCAGAGCCAAAGTGTTCTATTTTGATGAGGTCCAATTTTATCAAGTTTTTTCTCTATGGTGAGCACTTCTGGAGTAAAGTTTAAGTACTCTTTGTCTTCCTGGATTCTGAGGATTTTCTCTTATCTTTTTCTTAAAAGTTTTAGTTTCGCATTTCACATTTAAGTCATGATCCACTTTGAGTTAGTTTTTGTATAAAATGTAAGAAATAACTCACTTTTTTTTTAACTGTGGATGTCCAATTGTTCCAGCACCATTTTTTAAATTGCTTTTGCAATTTTGTAAAATACTTTTGTGAGCCTAACCTATCTCTGGATTCTCTACACCGTTCCATTGATCTATCTGTCTATACCTCTGCCAATACCACACAGTCTTGATTACCGTTAACCATATAATAAGTCTTAAAACTGAGTATATTAATTCCTCCCGCTTTATTATTCTTTTCAAAATTGTTTTAGTTATTCTAGTTCCTTTGCCTTTCCATCCAAATTTTAGAATAATCTTGTCCATATCAACAAAAATCTTATTGGGATTTTTTTTAGGGTGGGGAGGGGCAAAGGGAGAGAGAGAATCTTAAGCGGACACCACACCCAGCACGCAGCCTGACCTGGGGCTCAATCTCACAACCCAGAGATCATGAGTCGGATGCTTAACCGACTGAGCCACGTAGGCACCCCTTATTGGGATTTTGATAGGAATTTCACTAAATCTGTGTGTCAGCTTGGGAAAAATCAATATCTTTACTGTGTTGAGTCTTCTAATCCATAAACATACAACGGCTTTCCACTTTTTACATCTTTGTTGATTTTATCCATCAGCATTTTGCAGTTTTCAGCACATGAATCCTGTACATTTTTTAAAAATTTACACTTTTTTTATATTTTAAATTATATTGTACTTTTCATTCTGGTATCTGTATGCTCATTCCTAGTACATAGGAATACAATTGATTTTTGTGTATCTTATATCTGCCACCTTGCTATATTCACTTATTAGTATTAGGTGGTCTTATCTTGATTCTTTGGGTTTTTCATCAAAAACAATCATGTTCTTTACAAATAGGTATGGTTACATTTCTTCCTTTCCAATCTGTATGCCCTTTATTGCCTTTCCCAGTCTTACTGCACTGACCAGAATGTCTATTCAACATAGAACGTTATGTTGAATAAGTGGTGAGAGCAGGCATCCTTGCTTTGTTCCTGATCTTAAGAGGAAAACAAGTCTTCCACCATTAAACAAAAAGTTAGCTGTAGATTTTTGCACAGGTCCTTTTTCATCTGAGAAAGGTTTAGTCAGAATCATAAACAGGCTTGAATCTTGTCAAATGTTTTTTCTGCATCAATTGATACGATTATGTGATTTTCTTCTTTAGCCTTGTCGATGTGGTAAATTACACTGATGGAGTTTTAATATTAAACTGGCCTTGCACACCCTGAAAAAAACCCTACTTGGCCCTTTTTCTCCTTTTATATTACTAAATTCTGCTTAATAATATTTTGTTAAGAAATTTTACAACTATATTCATGAGGGATATCGGTCTATATTTTTAGTTTGTGTATTATCTTTGTCTAGTTTGGGCATCAGAGTACTACAAAGCTTCATAAAATGAACTGAAAAGCGCTCCTTCTACTTCTATATTATGGAAGAGACTATACTGAATTGGTGTTAATTCTTCTATAGCTGCTTTGTAGAAGTCTCCAATGAAACTGCCTGGGCTTGGAGATTGAAGACAGGGGTTTTTAAATTACAAATTCAGCTTCCTTCATAGTCACAGGGCTATTCAAATTATCGATTTCATATTAGGTGAACTGTGACAGTTTGCATTTTTCAAAGAATTGGTCAGTTTTATAAGTCCTCGAATTATGGATGTAGAGCTGTTCACTGTATTCCCTTATTATCCTTTTGATATCTGTAGTGTCTGTATCAATATATCCTTGCTATCCCCTATCTTATTCCTATATTGGTAATCTGTTTCTTCTTTCTTTTTTTCTTTATCAGTCTTGCCAGAGCTTCATCCATTTTATCAAATCCTTTAAAAAGGGAGCACTTTCAATTATTTTCTCAATTGTTTTCTTCTTTTCAAAGTTGCACTGATTTCTGCTCTTATTATTTCCCTTATTCTGCTTCCTTTGGGTTTATCTTTCGCTTTTGTTTTTCTAGGTTTTTGAGGTGAGAACTTACATTATTGGTTTGAGACTTTTTCTCTTTTCTAATATATGAGACTTTTTCTCTTTTCTATTTTTTCTAGCACTATAAATTTTCCTGTTGACACTGCTTTAGCTGTGTACCACAAATTTTCATTTTCATTCAGCTCAATATTTTTATTTTTATTTCCTTTGAGACTTCCTCTTCGACCCTTCTATTACATAGTAGTGTGTTATTTAGTTTCAAAGTGTTTGGAGACTTTCCTATTATATTTCTGTTACTGACTTCTAGTCTGATTTCACTGAAGTCTGCATATGATTTCAAATTTTGTTGAGGCCTATTTTATGGCCCAAGACACCGTCTAACTTAATATATGTTTTGTGGACACTTGAAAAGAATGTGTATCCTGCCACCTTGTGTACAGTGTTCTATAAATGTCTATCATTTTGTTAGTTGATGGTGCTGCTGAGTTCTATACCCTTGACGATTCTCAGTGCAGTTGTCCCGTCAATTTTTGAGAAAGGGGTTTGAGGGCCCCAACTTTAATTGTGAATCTGTCTTTTTCTCCTTTCAGTTCTAATAGTTTCTGCTTCACAATTTAGCAGCTCTGTTATTTGGGGCATACTCATCTAGGAGTATAGATCTTCTTGATATAATGGGCCTTTCTCTGTGGTAATTTCTTTTGTTCTAATGTCTACTTCATTGATACTAATATTGCCAATTACACTTTTCTTTGATCAAAGTTTGCATGATGTCCTTTATTGACCATCTTTTTTACTCTCAGCCTGCCTATATATTTGAAGTGATTTTCTTATGACAGCCAATAGTTGGGTCATGTTTCTTAATCCACTCTGCCAATGTCTGCCTTTTCATTGGTGTTGTTAGATAATTTACATTCAGTGCAATTATTTATATGTTAGGGCTTATGTCTGTCATTTTAGTTTTGGTTTGTTTGTTTTTTTTTAACATTGGTTCTCCTTGTTTCCAGTTTTTTTCTTTTTTCTGCCTTCCTTGGGTTACTTGAATTTTATTCAGAATTCCATTTTTTTAATCTAGAGTGTTTTGGAGTATATCTCTTTGTACAACATTTTTAATGGTTATTCCAGGTATTACATTATATATACATAACTTACCATTGGCTACTGATATTGTCATTTCACTAGTCCCAGGGAACTATAGAAATCATACTTCCCTTCATGTCTTTACCCTTCTCCATTTATAATATAACTATCTTAAATATTTTCTCTATATACTGTTAGAATCAAATCAGAAAGTACTGGCAAATCAAATTATCATACTTTATAGACACTCTAATAAGTACAGAATATACATTCTTTTTAAGTACACATTGAACATTTACCAAATTACACTATATGCTGGACCATAAAGAAAATCTCCATAGATTTCAAAGTGAAGTCTACAGGGTATATTATCCGACTCCAATGGAAATGCAGAAATCAATAACAAAAAGATAACTAGAATATTCCAGTCCTAAATATTTTCTCGAGTAAAGAGCATCTGGTCCATTAAAAAATACTTGTATAAGAACATCAGAGTAGCTTGATTCATTATAAGCCCCAAACTAGAAACAACCCAAATGTCCATCAATATCCATAAAATGAGAAACTACCCACAATAAAAAGGAACACACTCCCAATTCATGAATCTCAATAACATTATGTTGAGGAAAACTAGCTAGACACAAAAGAGAATATGTTATATGATTAGCTGTATATGAAGTTCAAGAACAGGCAAAACCAATCTATATTCCAGAAATCAGGAAAGTTTACTTTGTGGGAGAAGAAGGCTAATAATGACTAAAAAGGGGCAAGAAGATACTTCCTTGGGAAATGGAAATGTTCTATTTCCAGATCTGGCTGAGAATTACAAAAGTGTATACGTATGCTAAAACCCATTAAGTTACACACTTAAAATCGGCACACATTTTAATATATGCAACTTAAAAAAAATAGGGAAAAGTGACTGATTTATAAAATAAATTTTAAATTTCTACAAATCAAAAGGAAAGAAACAAAATTAAAAAGCAAATAATATACTAAGAAAACATTACAGATACACATCAGACAAAAAAAAACTACTTACCTGAATAAATAAAATATATACATTCCATGCACACACAAAAAGGAATGCCCTCTAAACATTAGAAAAATGTCCACAATCAATAGTGATTTTTAAAATGCAAATGAAATTCATAATGTACCTTTCTTTTTTTTACCTATCAAATCAGCAAAAAAAAAAAAAAAAAAAAGACAACACCCAATATTGCTGAAAATATGGTTAGACTGCACTTCTATGTTCTTTTATTAAGGAATGCAAATTGTTAGAACTTTTCTGAGAGTTTAGGTATCAGGAAGCTTAAAATGTGTATGCCCTTGAATTCACTTCAATAATTTTACATAAGTGATAATCAGGTGATAAAAAAAAATGTCTAAAATATGCACAGTTGAAAGAATTTGGATTCAGATTCTAAAAGTATGGGTTAGAACCCTGGTTTACCCCTAACTCTGTGACCTTAAGCAACCTACTTACTCTAAGTCTCAACTGCTTTGCCTGCAAAATAGGGATATTAATATATATACTTGTCAAGGTTGCTATGAGAATTAAATAAAACAATGTATGCAAATCATATAATATGATGCCTAGTATATAGTAAGTATTCAATAAATGGCAACTATCATCATCATCATTACATGATTAATTCTAACTACACTGGAATAAGTAAACTTATACAGAGGAAATAAAGACAATAATGTTGGGTCTACATTTAACATGAACAGATGTTTGTGATATGGTATATGTTAATGGGAGGAGAAGCAAATCAAAATCATAAAGAAACACACATAGTACAATTAAATTTTTATAAAAAGTATATCAAATATGTTCAAAGAATAACATCTGCAAAGAAGCAGACCAATATTATGGTAGAATTGTAATTTGGTTTCTTCAAATTTTTGCATTTTTTTTAAACTGGAATAATGACTAAATTTAGGGGGGGGGAATGAAGTTATTTCCTTAGTTCCCTTTTATCAAAGGCATTACAGTGTCCATTAACTGATCCTACCAGCTCAGTTGCAGAAAGAGCCTAGAGGAGACAATGGTGGAATGGTGAGTACAGAAACTACCAGATGCCAAGATAAAGAACACAAGAAGACAGGGGGGAAGAAGTACTCTCTCTGAAGTGGATAGGTGAGAATAGAAGTGGTTAGAAGTAACAGTGCTGGCACCTGGAAAGGAACTCACCGTCCTGGTAGCAGGAAGATGACTGACCATACAACTAATACTTTGTTGACCTTGTCATCTACCACTCTTGACTACAGACAAGGTGGCTGGCTGACGACTCCTCCCTGTGAATGCCAAGTATGCAACTCTACAATAATTGTGTGGGATGATTTCAGGCAACAGAAGGCACCCTGTACAGTAGAAACTTTTAACAAAAGACCTTTGAAACAGACAAGTATCTGAAAGTCTCCCTTAAAAAGGTAATAAAGCCATGCCTGGAAAGGGGAAATTTTTGCTCTTTGCTGAATGGGAGGGCCCAAATGAAGTCTGATCCTGGAACAAACTGCACAATAACCTGGCATTATGAAGGGCTATTTGGCAAGTCAAGAAAGGATGATCTACCCAAAGACTAGTCCAGAATAAGTTTGGCTCTGCCTAACTTAGCGTTGGCAGGGATCCTTTTAAAATAGCAGTATTAGCACCTGCCCCTCCCCTCCCGATTTTCCCAAGCCACGTCTAGAGTGAAGAGCCAGGAGAGGGCACAGGGTAATTTCTAATTAAAAATAAACCTTTAGGATGAACTGTAGAGAGCAATCCCAGCAGGGCTGAACTTTTACATAGCAGTTACAGAACACTGACAGGCCTAAGGAGACCTGGTGTGACGACACTAACACATTATTAGAGCTCCTCATTACTCCCAATCTGAGGGGCAAACTATGAAATAGAGTTTGCCCATCTTCTCTCTCCACCGCAGTTATTTTTCTAAGTCAAACCAATGTGGTTTATGTGACTGTCTCTCTCCAGGTCCTTATATCTGATTTCCAAGTCTCTGCCAGTATTAGAAGGTAGGGCATGACTCTTATTTTTAAACGCTTTATTTTTTTTTTTCAGAAACCACCAAGAGCATTGCTTTCTTAATTAAAAGTTTTATAAACAGTTCTTTCTCCTCAAACTTCAAAGACCAGATATTAATGCAAAACAATGCCAACGTGTTTACTTTTTCGTAATACTTTCAGAATGTATTGTTATGGAAAAAGTCCTTTTCCTTACTTTAGAGCACTTGCCCCTGCAACTGAAATATTAATGATACAGGAAAGTAAAAAAGAGGTTTTCAAACACAACTCATAAAATCAGACTTGGCTCCTAGTTTCGCCAATCACTAGCTCTGTGATCCATCAGGCAGATCAATTAATCTCGCTGAACCTCAAATCCCTCAACCAGCATGTCAATATATGACGCCCACTGCGAAACCCGCCTATGTCAGATGGTATCTTGAGGGTCAAGTACGATGAAGTGTGTGTGAAAATGCTGTGGAAAAAAAATCGAAACCCCGAACTTGAAAGGACTCAGCAGCTTGGGATGCTGACTACAGAACAGCTTCAGGCTGTTACTGTCCGAGAAGAAAGACAAAACTACCTTTGCTTCTAATGAGGATTATAGTCTGATCCTTTTCTGTTTTTGTACTTTCAAAACCTGTTTGAACAGGAGATAAATATAGTACTAAAAATTAAGAAGGATCGTCTGTGCTTGCAATTTTCAAAAAGGATATTTCACAGCAGCCACAAGGAAACAAATATTTTTAATTATAGAAAAGAGACAATGGACACTGAAATAATCTATGCTTCGGGTTTTAAAAATATAGTAAAATTTTCTTTTAAAGATCATATTTTAACTACATACTGTGTAAAAATAAACCCCAGCCTAAGAGGCTTGATGAGGTAGGGGTTGGATTTAAGATTTGAGGAAGTTGGGGCACCTGGGTGGCTCAGTTGGTTAAGCATCTGCCTTCAGGTCAGGTCATGATCCCGGGATCCTGGGATCGAGCCCCACATCTGGCTCCCTGCTCAGTGGGGAGTCTGCTTCTCCTTCTGTCTCTCCCTACTGCTCATGCACGCTCTCTTGCTCTCTCTCAAATAAATAAAATCTTTAAAAAAAAAAAAAAAGATTTGAGGAAGTAGAAGAGGCAAGTTTATACATGCTTAAGAAAAAACATGTATTACACAAAGAATTAATACAGAGCAATCACTACACCTACTATGTGCTTTATAAAAACAGTCTTATTATATCATTTATTCTTCTCAAAAGAGTATATTTTCCTATCCCTGTAAGCAAACTGAAAGCCAAAGTTACAAAGTTCACTGAAAGCAAGAAAAGTTCGTCTGATACCAGCTCACGTTATCCTAATTACACCCCCCTATCCCTATGCAGGTTTTTTCTGTCTAGTTCCATAATCTGACAGAGGTAGCTTTTTTTTCCCCTTCTCCAAGAACGGGTGAAGGTTTCATTCTGAAACTCTCCCCTCCCTCAAATCAAACTTCTAAAACTAAGTCATACTAAACTTCAGGGAAGGTAGACAGCCTAATGTGGGTTCAGGAAGCTTCCATCAAAATTGTTTTAATGAAGAAATGTGTTTCACTCATTGACCACAGATGAAAAGCTTAAAATGAAAACAGAACACTTGCTAATCATATCATTAACATCTCTTTCCTTCTTTAAGAACAAGAACCATCTCAACGTCTTCCATGCTTACAAAGATGCTGAGACTTTCAGCGAGGAACTCTTTTTCTTTTTTTTTTCAAGCAAAGAACCCCTGATACACCCCTCAGAGTCTAGAATGCCAACTGGTTTGAAACCTACCTAGAATAAAATATATATGCAATAAATACTTGTTGAATGAATACGGTGATACTTAGTTTCTTGATATAGTTGTTTTTCTTTGAAAGAGTGGCCTTTAAAGAATGTATGGTGACTAAAATTCGCTTTATGGACACTAGATGTGTGCATACTCCTTGCCATAAGCATCAAATTCTTTTCTGTTTTGCGTAGCCTGACCATGTACATCAATGACCTTAAAAAGAAATACAGGTTTTCAAGTAGCACAAAAGAAAAAGAAGAAATACATAAAACCTTCCACCTGTGCTTTGTGACAATTCTGCCTAATTTTTTTTTTTTTTTAAGATTTTACTCACTTAGTTTGAGAGAAAGAGAGGGAGAGAGCAAGTGAATGACAGCAGGGGAGCAGCAGGCAGAGGGAGAAGCAGGCTCCCCGCTGAGCAGGGAGCCCAACGTGGGGCACAATCCCAGCACCCCGGGATCATGACCTGAGCCAAAGGCAGATGCTTAACCAGCTGAGCCACCCAGGTGCCCCAATTCTGCCTAGATTTTAAAGGCAGAAGTGGTGCTAGAGGAAATTACCAGAAGCCATTTGAAAAATCCTAATGGCATTTCTCTGCTACCATCACATTCAAGTAGAAGCAGTTAGAGCAGTCTTACTAGGGCATCACCTGCAAAGACTTGATTTGATAACATTACCCTAGTTCAAGACACACTATTGAGGTATGCAGTATTATACATTTTTATTTTCTTTTATGCCCTATTCCCCTTACCAACACAGGTACTCACTCTAGTACATAGAAGACATGTCATTTAAATGAAACTTTTATATTTATATTTCTTATATATTTATTTATATAGAGATGTGCCTTTGAAGTAAGTATATATAGTGGTATTTTATGGGCTTAGTTTATATAAATGACATTGAGCTATCAATTACACTGTGTCTTACTTTGATCCTCCAGCACTGTATTTCTGAAACCTTTATATATTGTTTTACATAACTATTGTTCATCATTTAAAATAGCATGGTATATGTTGTATATTACATTCAATCATATGTAAATACCGATTTTACTCATCAGTCCCACAGTGATGAATACCTAGATTGCTTCCACTATTTCCTACCAGAAACAATAACAAAATCAACACCGTCATAAATGTATTCTTGTGAAAATACAGTTGAGCTTCTTGTGGGGTATGGCCCCATCACAATGTGGCCTCAAGTCTTCACAGCAAGCCACTAGCCTCTACATCACAGCAACTTTGTATGAATTAGAAAAAGAGTTGCCAAGTTACCACAAACTTCCTATTGGATTTGCTTTCATTTCATTGATTTTACAAATTAAATAAGGAAGAAATTGACAATTTTACAATGTGTAGACATCCTACTCAAAGAGTATCTCTCTCTTCATTTATCCAGTACTTCCTAAATGTCTTCCAATAGAATTTTGAAATTTTTACAATAAAGGCCTTATTGTACAATTTTAAAAATCTATCTGTCTTCTTTCCATTTTACTTTTTTTTCTTGGCCTAGGACCTTAGGAATAATGAGCACAATGGATGGTGGTAGGCATCTTTGAATATCTGTCTTTGTGTTCTTCCTGACTTGTTAGGAATCTTTCTAAAATGTACTCATTAAGTACGATCTTTGCTGGGGATTGTTTAGAGTTGCCCTTTGCCAAATTAAGAAACTTCCACATATACTGGTAGTCATCTCATATCTATATCAACTTTTCTTGAATGTAATAATATGCCTCATACTTCTTTGACTCTCCTCAATGTCTAAGACATAGTAGAAACAATATACTCAGGCTGACTGGGCTTTTCCCCAACAAGCCCATTGCAAAAATGTGCCAACACTAGGTAACAACAACAAGAACCAAAAAAGAAGGAGGAGGAAGAGAAGAAGAAAAGAAAAAAGAGAAAGAAAACAGATGATATTTCCCATTATGGAGCTGGACTCATCCGCATGTATAGGATGCTTCTTGGCTAAAAACCATTCTTCTACCTCCTGCTTAAGCAGCTCTACGGCAGAAAGTCCATTTGTTGTTTCCCTCCCTGAAAGTTGCCTATAGCGTTGTTCCTCATCAGGAACGCTCCCTGCTGGGGCCTCAAGTCACAGAAGCCCCTACAGCCCTAAAAATCATACCATGGTTGAGACTTAGACTAAAAACTTTCCCAAATTCATACATGCCACTAATACCAAATATGACCTACCTAATGAAAGACAAACTAAATCTAAACCATGCAACTATGATGACAAAAGATGTTAAGACTGCCACAATCATTTGCAGCGGTCCAACACTGGTATATATACATCGTAATGTATACAAAGAAGATTTAGCTTCAAACTTCTAAAAAATAAAGCCATCTGTAGGGCACTGCAATACTTATATCTTGGCAGCCTTCCCAGGGCATGAAAGAACCAACATTTCCAAGACACAGCCAGGCAGCCATCAAACATTTTTTCCCAGTCCAAACTCCTCAGAGCAAAGTGCCCTGTAGATTTCAGCAACAAAAGATAATCTTCACAAATAAGTACTGAACATTTTTTACATCATCTTGTACTGATTTATAGTTTGATAAATGACTAAATGTTCAAGATTAGAGGTGAATTTTTCTTTTATATTTTAAACCCATTATATTATGCAATTACCATGATCTTACCTCCCTGTAGCTAGAACAGTTATAAAAAAGTAAGGAAAGGAAGGAAAGGAAAGGAAAGGAAAGGAAAGGAAAGGAAAGGAAAGGAAAGGAAAGGAAAGGAACAACAGAGACTTTCCTTAACATTTTGGTAGCAAATATAAAAGTTCTACCAGATTCATGAAAATATTACCATTAAGATTTGTGGGACATACTAATCACTTTTACAAACATCACCTTGTTATTAATGAATCCGGTTGCCCAGAGATATTCACCAGGGTTCCAAATTTATTCAGAAATGATATACCAAGAATTTAATAATTGGACAAGAATTGGTATTTTTAAGATGTACTGACCATCATCAAAATTGGGGGGGGTGTAATAATCGTGACTGATATTCTTTCATAGAAAATGTTGGCCATACTAATACTAGGGGCACCTGGGTGGCTCGGTTGGTTAAGCGTCTGACTCTTGATCTCAGCTCAGGTCCTACTCTCAGAGTCATGAGTTCAAGCCCCACATTGGGCTCCACGCTGGATATGAAGCCTATTTAAAACATAAAAATATAAATAAAAACATAAAAACATACTAATACTAGAAATGACCAGAATCACTTCATGATAAGAGAGAGAGGAAAAAGTACTCAGGGTTTATATATATTATTTCACATTTGGTAAGCAGCAATGTTCTACAGAAATAGAATGCAAGCCATAAATGTGAGCCACACTACGATTTTAAAATTTTCTAGAAGCCACAGTAGAAAAGTAAAACACAGGTGATGTAAAATATCTTACGGTCCTTTTTTTGTAACAAGCCTTTGGATCTGGTGTGTATTTTACACACACAGCACATCTCATTCAGGATTCTCCATGTGTCAAGTGCTCCAAAGCCACACGTGGCTAGTGGCTATCCTACTGAACAGCACAAGTCTACATCATCTGGAACAGAGACTCAAGCCAAAGGCAGAAGGATGGACCATGTGCTCTGCAAACAATAAGCATGCGATAAGTATTTATGGAATAATGAATGAACAAAGTGAAGAAAGTGAGACAAAATACTGAAGCGGCAACAACAAAACGACAACACAAGATTATATATGGAAAAATAAGCCACTGAAGAGGACACGACTCTCTGAGGAGTCCCAGCATCAAGCATCTCTGGCCTGCTGTGCTATTACCACAGTTCTTAAGTTATAGGGACAGAGTTCTACAGATGAGCCTCTTGAAGTGGGAGTAGACATCGGATGAAATAATGACTCTCAGGTCACGGCCAGAGGAGTCCGTGAAATATAACAATGTCTCACTAAACCTCAAGTACCATTTTTCTATTAATGGGATCAACTCAAAGTATCTAATTCACTAGAACACACCACTATCCACAAAACTAAAACACAAAAGCTGTCCCTAAAGCCCAGAGTAGTGCGAGACCTCCAGCTGACAAAACAGCCCGCCTCCAAGCTGCTGGATTTGCCAGTAGAGCAAAAGGGGGGCGGGGGGAGGGGGGGAGAAGAAGGGGGAGGGGAAGATCTAACATACTTCTTCTGCCCTGTTATTTCTACTCCCCACGACGACAAGACCTTTGTGAGCAGGCAAGGGAGTTGAGAAGAGAGAACTCAATCTCTGCAGTCCAGGCTGCTTCACATTTTTCAGAAATTACTGCATGTTCAAACAATGGAATATTTGTCAAAGTACAACTTGATCACCAGAATTCATCTGTTTTTCATAACCACATTTGACCTAAACTGTGCTGACTAAACAAGGTACCCTGTGTTTCGCAGTCTGGAAAATGTGGCTCCCACCATCATTTTCAGACCGCACTAAAACCTCTGGCCCCTAGACTACAGCCGCTTGGTAACTAAGTGCATTCAGATTAGGCCAAGGATGATGTCTGCTGGCTTCCCTTGTTACATCAATCACAGATTTTCTTTTTCAATTCATGTTTTGGTTAATCTCTCTCTTTTTTGGTAGGTATCTTCAAGAAAGTGTAAAGGAGCTACGAAATTTTTTATATTTTTCCCTCTCTCTGGGCTATGTATATACGTATAAATTCACATATACCAACATACATTCTCTTTAAGCCTTTTATTTGGAAATCATTCCAATTTACAGGAAAACTGTAAGAATAGTATGAAGAAATACCCACATACTACTATTCACTCAGATTCACCCCTTGTCAATATTTTGTCCCATATCTTTTATCATTTGCTCTCTAAATATTTATTTTTTTTCCTTAGCCATTTGAAAGTACGTTATATATACATCAGATCTCTTTATTCCTAAATAGCTCATCACACATTTCCTGAGAATAAGAATAATTTCTCTAACAACCGAATAGTTACAAACTTGGGAAAATTTAACGTTTTCCTAATTTACTGCCCATATTCCAGTTTTGTCAATGGATCCAGAAAATGTCCTTTATAGCATATTTTCCCTCAAGTACAAGATTCAGTCTAGGACAGGGATCAGCAAACCATGGCCCATGGGTCAAATCCATCCCATTACTTACTATGTAAATAAAGTTTTATTGGAATACAACCACACTCATTCATTTATATATGGTGCCTGGCTACTTTTGAGGTATAACTTGAGTGGTTGTGACAGAGACCCTATGGCCCACAAAGCCTTAAATGTGACTATCAGGCCCCTCAGAGAAATTGTTTACTGATCCTGGACTAGGACGAGGCACTACATTTAGCTGTCAGGCTGCTTTAGCTTCCTGTAATTTGAAACAGTTCCTCAGATTTTCCTCCTTTCTTCTGATTGACATTTTTGTAAAATATTCTCTCTTACTTTCTCTCTCTCTCTCTTTCTTTCAGAGCAGAAAGCTTCTCATCTGAAGTCGCTGTGATTTTTCCTCCTAAATTAGATTCTGGTATACACTCCCCATCGGAAGAAAATCCATGAAGTAATGCGCTATCACTGTCAGGGCATCTCACTCGGAGGCACGCAATGTTCATCGGACCCCCAGTTATGATGTACATTTTGATCACCTGATAAAAAGGGTGCCCAATTATATTTTTCGGTCTCATTACTAATAAGTAATCCTGGGACACTTGAAGACCATCCAAATATGCTACTACTTACCAAAAGCTCCCCCCCTAGATTTAGTACCTATGAATGATTCCTGCCCGAATAAATCTTTATTGTAATGACTGTAAAATGAAGAACTACAAAGAGTCTGAGATTTTAGCCACTTGCAAGCCAACAAATTAGTGTGCCACAATTTCGTGGATGCTAGTAGAAGGCACAAAGCTGGATCAGAAACAAAGCACTTTGTTACTCGTATCAAGAGCAGCGGCTAGTAATGTTCATAGCAGCAATGTCCACAATAGCTAAATCGTGGAAGGAGCCGAGATGCCCTTCAACAGATGACTGGATTAAGAAGTTGTGGTCCATATATACAATGGAATATTACTCAGCTATCAGAAAGAACGAGTTCTCAACATTTGCTACAACATGGATGGCACTGGAGGAGATAATGCTAAGTGAAATAAGTCAAGCAGAGAAAGACAACTATCGTATGATTTCTCTCATCTATGGAACATAAGAACTAGAATGATCAGTAGGGGAAGATAGGGATAAAGAAAGGGGGGGTAATCAGAAGGGGGAATGAAGCATGAGAGACTATGGACTATGAGAAACAAACTGAGGGCTACAGAGGGGAGGGGGGTGGGGGAATGGGATAGACCAGTGATGGGTAGTAAGGAGGGCACGTATTGCATGGTGCACTGGGTGTTATACACAACTAATGAATCATCGAGCCTTACATCGAAAACCGGGGATGTACTGTATGGTGACTAACATAATATAATAAAAAATCATTATAAAAAAAAAAAAAAAAGAGCAGCGGCTAGAGTATCAGCATTTAACATGTGCACCGGTTCCCGGAATGCCCATCTCCACAGGACAACGTGAAGACGTCCAGGAGACACCTGCACATACAGCGGTTTGCTTTAAAGGAGAGGAACTCTGAGCACAGGGAACCCAAATATCTTTGCTCCACAGAAAAACACTGTCTCGATCTTCCAAAGCTGGAAACATGCCTGCTTCTTTCTCTGACAGGAGACATCATCCCTACCTTACAAAGCTACACAAAGATCCTTGAAAAGATGATCCGGAACAAACACAGACTGTGCCTCTCCTCACAAGATGTACAGACATGCAAGAGAACCCTAAGTGTCTGTCAACAGTCAACGCTCAACATTCTACTGTAAGAAGAACAAACCCAGGCTTCTCCCCTGTTAACATATGTATTTAGATTTATATGTATTCGTTCATTCATTTATATATCTGTTTATTATTAGTAATGACTCATGGTTTTCTATTTTTCCCCCCAATGAAAATAACCTTACTCACAAACTCTCCTACTTCTTTATTTCCCATTAAGATTTTAAAGCCCAGCTGCTTTTTATTGCTTTATTTGGTAGAAGGAATTACACATCTGCATTTCTGAACAGTGTAGGAAAATCTAGAAAGACAATAGGTCAAATGCAACTGAAACTTAGGGAAAGTGTCTTCGAGGCGCTCCCAAAAACTTGAGTAACAGCTTAAACAAACTTCACAAGTAGCCACTGTTGATTGCTTAAGCCCACAACTAGTTGCAGCCAAATGTGGTCTGGACTAGACTATTCCCTGTCTCAGAGATACTAGGCATCTTTTTATGTTACAAGGAAAAGAAGAAAAAAAAAAAAACAAGTAGGCAGACAAACCATTTTCAGAGAAAGTAACTGCTCTTATTGTTTAAGAAAAGAAAATCCCATTCTTTTCCCTATGACTATGGCAAGTCAGGCCTCCCCATAAAGCAGTTCTAGAAAACCAGAGCAAAAAGTTTTTGACAAACATAGTCACATAAAATTGTTACAGTCACATAGTCACAGAATTGTTAAAGTATGTACTAAAGGCAAATCTGAAGGAGAAAAGAAAAGTTTTGAAAAGCTAGACTAAAAAAATGTAGAAGGCCTTCCCACTTCCATCCCTACTTTTGATCATTATTGACAAGACACTAGGTCCAGTCCCTTACTGGTGGTAGAACAAGAAAAACCATGCGCTGATTAGGTTTATAAAGTTAATTTATCTATTATATATCGTATTAGGGCATAATAGGATAAAATGAATAACTTAATACTTGTAAGCACTTTGAATAGTTTTCCACACTTAGCATGATAAATCGAACCACTTTAATGATAATGACAACTGATGGAGGAAAGAACACAGGACAGAGAACTGATATTTAGCTTTGAGTTCTAACTTGGCTACCTACCACTTACATGACTGTAGGTGAGTAATTAAATTGCCCAAGGCCAAGGTTTCCCCTTCTGGGAAAAGAGATGGATAAAAGAAAGCGTGGGCAAAAGTCCTTCTAGCCCTGGTAGTTCGTGATTCTTAATTTCTAGATTAGTATTTTATAAAAGTAACATTAAATGGAGATGGACTGTAGGAGGAAGAGCACAGGTGTTCTCGTACTATTTCTGTATCTGCGTATTTATGTCTACACATATATTAGTCTAGTTCCTTATTCTTCGCTGCATTCTTAAAGAGTCCTTTTTATAATATAAAAATTTAATGACAGGGTAGGAGTGAGAAGGACATGTACAAGCTGGAAAGAGAAATATATTTTTTAAGATTTAAAGGTAGCAGGCCAGGTGTTTTTACATACGTTCTTTCATTTCATTCTCACAGAAACACTGTGAGATGAACATCATTATTTGAATGTTTTAAATGCAGAAAATTGAGGCTGTGAGACATTAAGTAACGACGTGTCTAAGTCGAGATTTAGATTCAAGCTTTTCCGATGTCCCTAATTTAAAAAAACACCAGGCTGACCAGAATCACCTGGTTTCTAATTTTAAGTGTTTTTTAAAAATTACAATAGGCTTCAGCATTTTTACAAAATCTTTTATTCTTTGAAGCTACTGCTTTCCTGATGAACAGAAACAGACTCGGACAGAGTGCAGCTCTTGCACTGTGGCCTGCCCACCTGCTTTCCTTCTGAGACACAAGAAAGCTGCCTGAAGTTGTAGTCTCCATCTTGAAAGATCAAAAACAGAAACTACACGCTCCAGATGGAGGACCCGAACCGCGAAAAGAACCTACCTAAGTCTCTGATAAGTGCGGCGCCACCGTACCAACACCCAGGTGCCTGGCTTCCTGTCACATTATAAAAAAACAAACTGTCTTTGCCTAAACCCTTAAAGCTGGGCTTTAGTTACACGTACTCAAACATAACCTGTACTGCTACAAACATCACCATTAAACATCATAAATGACCTCATTTTCATATCTAAAAAAATATGTTAACATATCTTGTACTTTGTTTCAGGGTAAGAAGAAATCCCAAACCTAAGCTAGTAACACTCCATATAATGGATGGATGGACTATATTAACCTCAGCCCAAACAACCAAATCTTCTTTCACTGTGGCATCTTTGATAGTCCTTTTATAGGTCTCCGTCGATTTTTCTTTCTTGAGGGATTTTGAACACTCACATTCATTCATTCGTTTCACAATGATTTGTTAAGCTCCTTCTGTGTGGTGAGAATAACACAGTAAACTGAGAGTTCCAGAAGTTCTAGTTAGAGACATTCAGTTAAGGAAGTAAAATGAATTCTGCCTACATTCCCTGAGCAAATCTGGAATGTTACAGGCAAAGAGTCTGAGTTTCTACTCCAGTATTGAGGTCCTAAACTACTTCACCTCTAGGTTATGGTTTGAGTTATAAAAATCTGAGAAAGCAGAGAATCCACTATAGGCCCAAACTCAGCTTTTCCAAATCCCTCACTATTTAAAATAAATCAGTTCTATTCATAGGTTACAAACAAACTCTTCATTACACCTGCCACAACCAGCTATATTTAAACATGAGCTCCAGTTACGGCATTTGCTTCTGGTTAGATCATTTTGGTATATGCAACTTACATAACTGTCTGAATGACCAAATTTCCTCTATAAAACAAAAGGAAACCCCTCCCCTACATGTCCTCTTGTTCAGATCACAAGGGTCTGGCCACAGTTATTGCAGTCACCCCCTCATAATATCCAAAACTATTGGGACAATGTATTAAATAAACTAAGTAGCCAGTAAAGAGGGCATTTTAGGGAAGCAAAAGAACCTAAAATTTTTAAATTTAAAAAGTGAAAATAAACAAAAACCTGGCAGTCACAATCAAACTAGGAAAACGAAGAAAAAGACATGAGAGATCTGGTTGGAAATATGAGAGGAGGGAGAGAAGATTTTAAATGCCAAATCCAGAGACAGTAATGGGAGAAATTTGGCATAACTAACGGGAAGAAATATCAAAAGGAAGACAGAAAATACGGAATATGTTTCGGGAAAGAGAACTGCCTGGGGGCGCCTGGGTGGCTCAATGGGTTAAGCGTCTGCCTTTGGCTCAGGTCATAATCTCAGGATCTTGGGATCAAGCCCCACATTGGCTCCCTGCTCAACGGGGAGACTGCTTCTCCCTCTCTCTCCTGCTCGTGCTCTCTCTCACTATCTCTTTCTCTCTCTCTCAAATAAGTAAATAAAATCTTAAAAAAAAAAAAAGAAGAACTGCCTGTACAAAGGCATCATCATGAGAGAACATGGGGTCAACATATCTGGAGCATAGACTGCAAGCAGGCAGGGGGAAAAGAGCAACCAGAAATGAGGTAAGAGAGTCAAGCCAAGGATAGAACATGAGAGACTATATAGACCAAGCTAAGAAGTTTACTTTACTCTGAGAACAATGAGAAACTAAAGTATTTGAAGCACAGTTTTTATATGATTTAAATTATGTTTCAAAGGGGTGTTACTGGGTGTGATACAGAAAATGATTGATTTCTTGTTCTTTTTGTCAAAGCTTAAAAAATAATTCTGCATTGTGGTGTCTACAGCTGTTTAAGTGAGACATTACTGTTAAAAAAAAAAAAAAAACATAAGCACCCTTGAGGAGTTCAATCTTCTCAACGTAAGCATTTTGAAAAACAAATGTGAGCGCGTGTAGAAAAAAAAAATTTTTGATCACATTTTTTTGCCTCTTGTTTTTATTCAAAGCCAAATGATATGTATGCTCATGGGTAATAAGGTCACCAGGTTAAAGGAGCAATATGACAATTATAAACAGCTAGATTACAGCGGCTACAAACCAGGGCCCATTAGCCCATACTACAGGAAAGTTATCGCTATAAATGGCTTTTCCTGTGTCCTTATCAATGCAGCGCACAAAGTATCTCACCCTCAGCTTTTCTCTATGATCTATGTAGTGTTTATGCCTATCTAACCTCACCAGGCACTGGGGGGTCAGTGCAACTAGGAGGCGGGGAGATACGGCAGCAGAGTGACGAGACAATCTGCTAAGTGTCAGAGATGGACTAGGAGTCACCAAATATTTCAGGGCAAAACTTTCCACATTAAAAAAATATCTCTAAAGAAAATACTCAAACTCCGCTCTTATTGCTCAGAAGTCCTCAAGATCACCATGGAAGCAAACCAGAAACCTCCCAGCTCTGTTCTGTGTAAGCTGGCTCCTCAAACAGTGCGACTTGCATTTGCCTTCGATAGTGGGGGGAAGGCAGATGAGTATTTCTGAGACGGGAAAGACAGTCCATTTAAAATGAGAATAAAACAACACTCACAAAAAGAGTCCAGAGGAGTAATGTCTAAATATCAGAGCCTAAAATATAACTCACTTAAGGTTCTTAAAAAATAACTGTCAAATATATACACATCAGCATTCCTTTCTAATATCGTTGCTATCCCGAAGACTTGAAAATGGTACCTACGCATTTCATATTACTGTTCTCAGGAAGGCTTTTCCATTAAAAGTTCAATGTTCTTTTCTTATTTCCCAAAGAAAATGTATATATTTCCAAATTAACATGATGGATTAAAAAAAAAAAGGTATCTTCACAGTCTTCTACAAAGCAGCTTTTCTCTAGAGCCTTAAGTTATGAACTTGTAAGAGCAGAAAGCACCTTGGTCGTCCTTACCTCTTTCACTATATTCAGAAATACCAGCTTAAATAAAATTTAACATGTTTGTTCTTTACAGTTCTTCTTAGAGCACACTTAAATATACTAATGTGATCTGTAAAAATAAAACAAAACAACAACAAAAAAATACCAAGACAGAAATACAGTATACAGAGTTCGGATGACATCTGAAACAGGAGCCCTCCACCTTTTTTTTTTTTTTTTAAACAGATCATCTGATGAGCCTGGTGTTCCCTAGAAATATAGCTCCAGAAACAACTTTAAGAAGATCTAGATCATTAAGCTATGTGCCTCTGGCAATGCTGGAATTCTATAGCCACAATTTCCAACTACATGTGACTGGTGAAATGAAGTGCTATTTCCCTCTCTCTGTAACACCATCTTTGGAAATGTCAAATGAGAATAAAAACTTACAAACTCTAAGCCCCTAGAATTTTGCATATAGGCCTTTCTCATTTGTCTTAATTTTTACCATAGGAGTAGTAAATGACCCTGCTTGTGTTTCCACCCAAACCAAATATTTAAATGTTCATTCAAGTGTCTTTGAAAGTTTAAATAATGGATTTTTACTACACTTACATAAAATGCATACAAGTCAATAGTGTCAATGCTTAAAATAGAATCAGGATAGTTCTAAAAAATAGCCTACAGTAAAGTACAATCAATTTTAATGAAAACTAAAAAGCGAGTCAGAGCTCTATTTATCAGCGTTCACTGCCAGATCAATGGTCTGTGAGAAATATGAGGAAAATTGCATGAAGCTGATGTATGAATATCTTTTTTTCGTTTGCCAGTCAACTGTCTTAATACCTAGATGTAGCAGAAATGCTTTACTATTTTTTTAAAAGGGAGTCTCTTCTTTTTAAGCCAATTAACAATTTAAAAAACCTGACCATCAAAAATACACCCAATCCCGCAGACCTGCTTTAAGTCTACGTTCCAATTCTTGCTGTTCAGTTTACTTAATTATTAAATAGCAACAGTGTCTTCTGAGGCAACAGGACTAAGAACCCTAAAATCTTACCTCTGGTACCAACAAAAGAACTATTTCATGGCTTGATTCAGAGTGAGGCCAGTCTCTACCACGTGAGATGTTTTTCTCATATTTACCATATGAATAAGTCACTTATTTAATGTAGTCAAACTGGTGAAGCCCTATGAGATTGTTGCACATAATGTTCTATAAAATCCAAGATAACACTATTATAAATACATATATAAACAACAACCCTTCAACTGTCGCTATTTGAAAGGATCTGGAAGTCTAACCTTAGAATGCCAAAATTAATCGTTTTTCTTGAATTGAAAATTTCAGCAGTGTCTTAGGCCCTTCAAGCATCTATTTCCCAAATGCTTTAATGTAACAGCCAACAGCTGCCAAAGTTCTTTATGTAATTTCATTAAGTAATTCCCTTAACACTTCAGAAAATGTCACTTAAAACTGCTTTTATCCATTCCTTTTTCCACTCTCCAAATCCTTTCCTTGCTATTATCAGTAGTCACAGGACCATGGATTTTACACCTTCCTCCAGCTCCCACTGTAGACCATACAAGTAGAAATCCTCAGATTAGAAAGGGAGAAATATGTTCCAGGAAGATTCCTGCCTACCCCACCCCACCCCACCCCTGGCCCCAGCAATGATCATGAAGGACTATAAAGACATTGTGCGTAAATTCTAGCTCCGCTACTGACTCATTTCTCCAAATTATAGCCAAGTACTTAAAAAGGGATATTATTAAAAGCAAGTAAGAGGTAAATATCCTGAAACTTTACAAAATTATGTCCAGGGACATAAATTACTAACTATAATTCTCATAATTATTTTTAAATCTCTGTCTGAATCCTTCTTAGTAAAAGAATTCAGGGGACAAACCTATTAGTTTAGGTGCTGGAGCTAACTTATTCTTAATAGAAAAACAGGTCACCAGCTTGCCATGCATAATGACTGCCCAGGGAATGAAGATTTATGACACAGAAAGAAGTTCACTTTGAAATATGCTTTTAAATTTAGATTTTGGCAAGGCTTCCAAACCTATGAGGAAGACAAGTGGTAGGGTGTCCTTAGGAGCTTATAAAAGGGGATACTCAGCTAGAACTGGGGTAAGCTATTCTGGGGCATAGGTCTGTAGTCAGCAGGCACCTGAAACCTAACTCAGCCTCTAGCTCCTTTTACACGAGGGATTCTTTCTAGGTTTAATAAAATTCAGGAATTGAGGAAGCTTCTGAAATTCTAAGCAAAATATCACATGCCTGTACATATGTGCATTTTGTCTGGGGAAAGGGTTCACAGCTTTCATCAAATTCTCAGAGGCCCCTTGCCCAAGAAAATTTAAAAGAAATAACTGCACTTGCTAGAGCCTTTGTAATATGAATTCACTACACAATGACATTCTGCATTCCCTTATATCTCAGGCTGTTTTACAGTCTCCATTAGTAACTGAAAGTGAATTAAATAAAAATGAGGTTCTTATGATTCATGTAATACTGAGAGGTTGCTGCCTACTAAACAAATCCACGTATGGCTTATAATATGCTATGCCTGGATCCAAGATGTCAGAAATCTTTAAAAAGTACACTTTTTAACACAAATGCAGAAAACTACATAAATCGAAGGTATACATTGGTCAACATTCTTTAACCTAGAATTTTCTTTAATTGGTAATGAGCAGACGATGTAAATCACTGGAGAATAAGAAACCACAAGAAGATAAGATTATAAATGAGACCCACAAACTAGGAATTGGTTTTATTTACAGGTTTGCTCTCCCAGGTTCTTAATGACACACAAGCTCCTTGACATGGGATAGATATATATATATATATATACACTCTTTCAGTGATAGAAGGGTGAAGGAGTAGCAAATTTGGAGAGGAGTCAGAAAGATGTTGCAGTGTACAGAAGAGCTTGAAGTATATACAAATCTTTGTCCAAACTGAGCTGAGTTCAAGGCTTGGAGCCCATAAACATGGCAGACATCACTGGGTTGATAGAGTTTTCAAAAAATCTATAAGACAGACTGGTTTCTGTCTTCATTAGACAGATAGGCCATCCATCTTTGTAACTACTGCCATACTATGTACAGAACTCTCCAGTTATTATTATTCATCACTTCTCTTCCAGTAAAGTTTTTAGTTTATTTTCTTCCTCCTAAAAAAATTATCCTTAATGACTGTAAAATGATGTTTTATATCCTGCCCCTTACCTGCCCATCTCTAAACTGTATATAAAGATTTAAACAGCCTAAGTTGTTTAAAACAATTCTATAAAATACACCTACATTTGCTCTGCACACTTCCACTGCATTACTATACCAAGAACCAAGTCTCAATTAACCACTATCTGACCCTTGTTCACTTTCTTCCCTCCCCTCCTCCTGCCAAAGTTTGCCCTTCCTGCCAAAGTTCAGCACTTCCTAGAAAAGTCTCACTGCCTGTTTGATATTGTACTTCACTTTAGTCACCAAAGGAAGAATTTACAGGTGCTTGGCCCCATCTATAAGACCATGACCGAAATCTGACCTCCTGTTACAATACGTGAACTCCTGCCCTACTGATAAGGCTGGCAGATATAAGTAGGATTTTTCAAATAATCCTTTGGGAATTTATAAGCAGCACAGCCATAAAAGGGGGGTGAATGGAAGGTCGGTTTCACTAAAAATAATAAATATTGCCATGTTTATTCAAAGTGTGCCTTGTTATCCTCCAGGCCAAAAGTTCAGATAAACACTATTGTAAATGACAAAATATTAGAACTTTTTGTTACTTCTGTTATGATCCTTCCGTTGGACACCAATAGAACTGTTTTCCCTCGTATAAGTCCCAGCCCTGATATTGTATAACACTGCCTGAGGCTAGAATACTGGATTCATTTGCAGGTCAAAAGGAGGGCAGTTATCTTTCAAAATCAAAAACAAACATTTATTGAGTACTATATACTACTAATACTAAATGCTAAGTGCTAGGGCTAAAAAAGATGAATAAAACATGGTACCTGCCCTAAAAGAGCTTACAGTCTATTGAGGAAAAAGAATACCTATTTAGGATAAGATGATATAATACAGTCAGCACTGATACAACTATGTACAGTAACAGTGCAAAGGCGAAGAGGGTCCACTGAGCTCCACCTGAAACATCAGGAAAATGTGATGGAGGACACACGTATGAAGTAAGTATGAATCCGTAAAATAAAAAGAAGTGGGAGTACTCATTCAGGCAGAAGGACTAGAATGAGGAAAGGATGGCAGGCAGGAAGCAGCATGGTTTGTTCAAAGAACTGGAAGCATTTTGGTATCATTAAAGCAAGGTGGTAAGCAGCAGAAAATATGGCAGACAGGACATGGAAAACCTTCTATACTTCTGTATTTTACTCCATAAGTGACCAATTAGAGAATTTTAAGCAGATAACATATATGCCAGATTTGTATGATACACAGATCGCTATCACTACAGTGAGAAGTCGAGTTAGGGATGTACAATATAAGGGAGGGAGAACAGTTAAGAGAATGTTTTCAATAATCCTGATGATCTAGGACAATCATTTTAGGATAGGGGAGGATGAGAGAAAGTAAAACTGTACTTAGGAGGTCACATCTGCAAGATACAGAGATCTGGATATGGTGCTGAGAAAAAAGAAAAGGTTTGGGTTTCTGCCTGGGGACTTGACAGAATGCTGTTACTACCTGAGATCATGGTAAATCCCAGCACAGTAGATTTTAGGGAAGGGGGACATAACGAGTTCATGGTGAAACATACAGAATTTGTCTTGTCTGTGAAATATCCAAAAATGTTAATATTAACTACATCAGGAAATGAAAAAAATTTGTTACAAATTTTTATATTAAGTAATCCATTTTTAAATATCTTTGTCATTAATATTATGAAGAGATGCCCTCTACTATATAGTAATACAAATTTAGTGATTTGAGAATGGGGAAACAAATACAGAGAAGTAACAAATTACAGCCCCCAAAAAAGCTATAAAGAGTCCACTCTATAAGTCATACATGGTCTGGCTCTTCCTTTAGCAAAAGAGATATCTGAGTGCTCTCTTAAAGTCCATCTAGGTCTGGAACAGCAATGTCTAAAAAATAAACCTGTATTCCAGAAACAGAGCTGAGCTCTTACCACTAGTTGTATTTTTTCAAAACTAGGAAACATTATGGACGTGTGAATGAGGAAAGAGGCCTGTCTCTGCCACATAAACTATGCCTTATCAAATTATTACAGAACATTAATGAATGCCAAATATTTCAACACTATAGAGTATCAGTGTGTGGAATTTATTTTTAAGTGGGCAGTTAAAGGTCCTCCTTAAACTCACAGTTTAGGATGATGCAGACTTTGTGTATTTAAGAACATGTATGTTTTGAATAATTGATAAACTTCGTATGTTGATGGCAGAGACTAGCACCTCTGCCTACATGTCTATACTTTATATCATATACTTTAAAAAATACCAATAATGTGTCTAATAATCAGCCTCAGAGATACGTAACTCTTGCCAGATTAACTGCCACTGTTTAAATTTCAATTATGTGCCAAAGGCGGAGTGAGGCATCATTCATATGTTATCTGCAACTGTACTGATCATGATTATCACAGCTCACATCTGAGAAAGCCAAGGTTTAGGTACCTTGCCTCACACCACACAGCTAGTAGGTGTACAAATAAATTACTTTAGTGCTCTTATGAATTACTAGGAGAGTTCTCATTTGAGGAAAATTTGTTACATTTTCTATATCATAAAAATCTTAATAAAGCTTACAAAAGCTAGCAAATGCACAGTGATGAGATAAAGTGCTGTCATATTATAGTCATTCAAAAATTATGATTTCTCTCCTGGTAGACTGTCATTTTTTAAAAGCAGAAGTCCTTGACTTATTTACACATCCTTGCTCTCCAAACCCATTTCATGCAGAACAGAAATTCAGTAAGCTTAGTAAATAAGTAAATGAGTGATAAAGCTTGAGTTAGCATACGCTCAAACAAATGTACTGTGTTTTTTTAGCTACCACTTACTTATTCATTCAGTTGATATTTGTTGAGTACATACTATGTGCCAAGTACTGTTGTTGGCACTGAAGATATAACACTAAACTAAACAAACTACTGATTTTCATACTTTTACACTATTTGAGAGGAAAAGTACACTTGATTTTGTAATGATGAGACTTAACAATAAACAATGATGAGACTTAACAATAAACCATATACATAAATATAAAAAGGATTAAGAATAAAAAAATAAATGGAGTAGAATTCCAGACTGTTAAAAAAAAAAAAAAAGCAGTAATACGTCTCATCAAGTTGGGTTTATCTAACGAATACAAGGATCATCTAATATCACAAAAATCTATCAATGAAACTCACCACATTCATGAACTAAAGGATAGAGACCACAGGACTGTATCAATATATTTGGAAAACAAATCCAATAAAATTCAATACTCATTTTTGTTTTTATAAAAAAAAATATCAGGAGTCTAGGAATAACTAGATAAAGAATATTTACCAAAAACTTAGTGCAAACATCAGTTAATGGAGGAACTTTAGATACATTCTGTTAGAGATCAAAAATCAGACAAGGACATCTACTATTATCTCCCTCAACAATAAAGTAATGATGATCCCGGTCAATACAATAAGACAATATAAAGAACAATGAGATATATGGATAGGAAGAAAATAAGTCAGTATCTGCAGATCAACTACACAGAAAATCAAAATTATGATCAACTACACAGAAAATCTATCAAAAACCAAAAAAACAAACCATAATTACTAATAAAAAGAGTTGAGCAAGGTTGCCAGATTTAAGTTAAATTAGAAAAATCAAGAGCATTCCTCAACATCAGCAATTATTAAATTAAAAAGTAGAAAGCATCAACAAAAACTGTATTTTGCTATTAACCTTAAAAGAATCCCCAAAACTGTTAACATAGAAACAAAGCTTAATAATTTAAAAGTAGACTTTCCTCTTTCATAAGTAGCATGACTTAGCATTATAAAGTTGTCAATTCTTCCCAAAATTTACCTATAAATTCAATCAATTCAAATCAAAATTCTAGAAGGATTTTTTTATGAACTCAAAGATTCTAAAATATATAGCGAGAACCACTAAAATCTACTCCGAAACTTAAGGTTACACTATATCACTCTATGTTAACTGACTGGAATTTAAATAAAAACTTGAAACAAAAAGAAGAAGGAGGAAGAGGAGGAGGAGGAGAAAAAGAAGAGAAAATGATTGTAGAAAACGATTCTGTCAGAAGATAAGCCTCGAGGAAGTTATAACCTTAAGGTAGCCCCGATTTATTTTAACTTCTTTGGGGAAAAAGGTACTGAAGCCTTTCCATTTGAAAAAAAAGCAAAACACCTACTTACATATACAGCTATTTTCATTATGAAGATTCATTCTATACTTGAATCAAACAATTTGTTTAAAACAAACAAATAAATAAAATAGAGAAAATAAGGTTCATATATAGAGAAGGCAATTTAAAAGAGGAGAAATGAGAAGGGACCTGTTTTACCATACATGTAGATGTATCACAAAACCAAATTTAACAAACCAGAGAACTGAGAAACAGATTCTCACATATGGGTATTTAGTATATGCCCAAGGTACTACCAGGAATCCGTGGGCAATATACAGGTTATGCAGTAGATGGGACTGGTAAAACTGAATTCATCATATAAAAAAATTAAGTTGGATTCCCACCTCATACTATGTATACTACAGTGAATCCAAGATGGATCACCATAGACACGTGATGGGAAAAATGTTAAAGGTTAAAGGTAGCATAGAGGGAATGCCCATGACCTTGAATAGAAAGGGAGTTGTTTGTTTTTTTTTTTAAACAAGACTTAAAAAGTATAAACTATACGGTTAAAATTGATGGACCTGATTACATCAAAATCAAGGATTTCTGTTTGTGAAAGATAATATATACATAGTTTAAAGTCTGGGGACAAACTGGAAAAAAGACATTGGCAACATCCTAAACTGTCAATATCTACAATATATATGGAATTTCTGAGATTTCTCTTTCTAGCAAAGAGAAAAAAACAAAACAAGAAAGCCAATACAAAACTGAACAAAGGTTAAAATAGGCATTTCAGAGAAGAAAAATCGTAAATGATTAGTGAGTCTATAAAGAGAAGCACAATGTTATCAGTAATCAAAGAAATGCAAATTAAAACAAAGAGATATCCTTCAATATCTATCAGGTTAGCAAAAATTTTAAACTAGTTAAAATAAGTATTACACATATACCTTGGACTTACACGAAATAATGATAATAGTGTGTCACAAAGATACATATTATTTATGTAATTCTCTGTACATAAGTTTGAAAAAAAAGTATCTACTTATTTTAGCTGCCTTGAGACAACTAAATCTATATCTTGCTCCATCTTTATATGGGAATGATAGAAGGAGAGAAGGAGGAGCAAGGAGGAGAAGAAAGGAAGAGGGGAAGAGGAAATTACTCACCAGGACAGAATATATGTGTAGACAGCGATAAACAGGAGAGAAATCCACCAAATCTTGGGCTCCAGGTACCTGCAAAACAAACAAGATTGTCAAAAATATTAAAACAATGCTATGAAGAACTTTGAACTGGATTCATTTTTACTATTCGAGTGTAAAAAAAAAAAAGGCCAACTCTAGTTTCTAGGAGAAAAACACAGAACAAACAAACAAACAAACCATGCTCCCAGAAACCTAGTTTTGGTATTTTAGCCATGGGATTAATAAACTGTGGAGAGAGCAGCAAGGCTGGGACACAGAACAGAAGGATAAATAACAGAGAAGCGTGACAGGTGTCATGGGCCCTGCATCTGCTTTTAGAGATATATTTTAGGCTTCAAAAAGGAAGCCTCTAAAAAGGAAGAGAAGAAGGTGGGACTGTGACTTTGACAGCGTGACTGCATCTCCTTAGATTCATGGCGGTCTATACAAAAGACCAAGTTTCAGTGGTCTCAACCAAAACCTGCCACACAGGAAGAATTAAATGACCTGCCAGCCAACTTCTGAAGGGCATAAGAATTAGTATTTACATCAGCATGCAATCAAAATACAGAAATATGCTAGAAAGAGAGGGGGATCATGTAAAAAGTAAAATAATAAAAGGAAAAGCCAAATCTATAAGTAATAGCAGAATATTATAATAAGAACAATGTAGACAGATTGAATCTAGACATCAAAAGACAAAGTAAAACAAACAACATTAGGTAAGAACTGGAGATAGTCTCAGTGCTAAAAACTGCTTGGTTATGTGACCTGACAATGAGTAACTCACAATTTACTTTGGCCTTAATTTCCTCAACTGCAAAGGTAACTATTCCCTATATTGTTCGCCTATAGGAATTAAACAAGAATAAAAGGACACAAAGTAAATATTGAACAAAACAAAATACAGCAAAAAAGAAAAGACAAAATTGCATGAAGAAATAATCAAAATAAAAGACCTAGCTGCAGTTTTTACTCTAACACTGGTAATTGTAGGATTCCTCAGAATGTAAGCAGCAGACGCGTCTGAACTGGGTTGAGCTGACTTGTGATTACAAGGCCAGTTTCCCTTATTCCATCAAGAAAGCTTTGTTTCTTCTTTGGGGGTATAGCTTTCTTCACCAAGATGTTTTTCCTGGTGAAATCTACTCATTCTACAACTTGGCAGCACCATATCTACTTTCCCGTCCCTCCAAAATCATTACCTCTCTACATTTATCGGTTCAAATTCATCGACTATTCTATTCATTTGCTATATACCCGTGACAGCACACACTAAATCTCTGTGTTTAAGAACCTCCCAGTGCTAGATACTCTGCAAGCACTCCAAAAAAAAAAAAAAAAAAAAAAAAAAAAACCCTAGCATAGATTTATTAAAAAAAAAAAAAAAAGGAGGCCATTAGAAAAGTTAGCGAGCATTACAAAATCACTGAGAAAAACATTTTATGGACAGATAAACACCATTTAGTTAAAAAAAAAGATTAAAAAGCATGAAAAATTGTAACTTTAAGAGTACAAAAGGGCACTCGTTTTATCTTAATAACACAAAAAGAGACAGCACTCTTATTTGAAATGACCGCAACATAAAAACATCTTTATAGTCTCCCCTGTTGGATTGCAAAGTAAAAATGTGAAGGAAATTTATTTTAGCTTGCCAGAAAAACAGAGTCTACTAGAGAAAACTTCAACTAACCAAAACACAAGTTCAAAAGGTGAAAAATACAAAAATTCATAAAATTATATTCATAGTATTTAAACTACATAAAAATTACACACACACATGTAAAAAGATAATACGAAAAGGTTTTGATCTGTATAGGAAAGGAAACTTTTATTTAGAATTAATGACTATAAAGTTATTTATAATAAACATATATTTATAAAAAGTTTAAGGAAATTTAAATAAATTCAATGACAACTTTGTTTCTACGTTCTTTACGTAGTTTATTTATTTTGTTTTGCTTTGACTCAGAAACATTAGTTTCATTCAAAAGGAAACTGCTTGTAAGCCATTCCCCAGACAGAGCCATGGCCCCTTCACATGTCAATCCCCATCCACATTAGGGGAGAGTTTCCCTAAAAATCTGGTAGTGGTGCCCCTTACTAATGGGCTAAAAAGAGTGGTTTATCTGGGCCAACTAAAAAATAGATATATTTAGAGAGGACAGAAAGGATTCCCTGTCATCTCCAACAAATACTTAAAACCAAACCTATTCTCTGCAAGGCTGTCTTGACATCCTCATCCTCAGCCTCAAACTGTTTAAAAATGCCCTGACCCGGAAATACTGGCTTTGCTATTTCTTAGCCTCTGCAACCATAATCCAGTTAAGGCCCCCTAAGCCAAGGACTGCCTGCTTTGAAAGCAGTCCACAGAAACCTAGATGAGAAAAGAAGGAGTGAAATGGGGCTTCAGTTCACAAACTTTACCTTCACCCCCAAAATAGCCTACTATTTAGGAATCATTTTTCCTCCATGCTCCCTTCTGCGAGGAACACTAGGAGCACTGCAAGGAACCAAGAAGAGTGCTGTGAGGAGAAAGGTATGTAAAGCATGCACTGACTCATGTTGCTTTGAGCGAGATGTGTTTTCTCTGCTTCCACTAATGAAAAAGAATCACATCGACCAAAAGGCAAAAGGAGGAGAGCAACATACACTGTACGTGAAGGAATGCCACACGTTCAGAAGGATAAGAAACGAACTTCCAAAAACCTAAATAGATGGGACTGGGAAAAAGAACAAAAGGCAGTTTCTCCTGACTCGCATAAATAGGTCTGTTTTAAGGTCCACATTTTGCTCCCCATTTAAAATGCAAAATCGCTGTCAAGGTTGTCTTCATTCTTCTTCCCCTCCTGTTTGCCCTTCTCTCCCCTCAAGTGCAAAGAATGATTCAAGCAGGTTTAGGTTTCAGCTGGGGCAGAGGGAGGGGTCCAAGGACACTTTCCTAAGCTAACAATGACTGTCTCTAATGGTTTCTGTCTCCTAACAAAAGCCAGGACTCCGTCTTTATCAGCTTCATCTAATTTTTCCTTTCCAAAGTAAATAACACAGCCCTTGGCATTTTACACATGTCCAAGTTTGACAAATCATTATCGACTGGGACTATAACTGATAAGAGATAACTTTGTGGTAGGACGTTGTCATTTCCTCTCATAAGGGCTTTCTTTCTGAGATACAGAAACATGATTAAAATAGTTAAACATTTCCTCTGCCTGGCAGTCAGGAACTCAAGACATTAAGATACTGGAGTCTGTATTTTTCTAGTTCAAATAGATCTATGGAGATACCAACAGCAGCCACAAACAGTATACTCAAGATTATCCTGCTTTTTTAACTAGTTGTTTTCCTTATGAATTCACATGAAATAATTTCATCACCAAGGACAGCAGCTGCCTAATTCCCTATATAGTTTCTGAATGGAGAGTGTTAGTGCCTTCTGTCAACTCAAACCTCTTTATTATCAGGGAGGAGCAAATTCTAGGTAAGATTTTAGATTCTGTAACTAAGAGATCTGTGCCACAGAGCATGTTATGATATTATATGCTAAGATATTAAAATAATGGATAAATAATAAGCTATTAAGAGAATTTAGGAGTGGCTGGACTACAACAGTCAGAGGTAGATATCATGAAGGCAACACTTAACATTCTACAATTACACATTCACACACCCATTAGAGACTGTGCATCACTAGATGCCAATATATATGGCGAGTCTGTCTGTTTCAATGTGCTTCTTACATTTGTAGGATACATATTAATAGCTTCCATCAAAGCTGTAGTTTTTGTTACTTACTGTCTGTAGATTTTGTTAAATAGCATTATATCCTATCAATACATCAGCTATCACGCAATGCCACTATATAGGCAACAAAAAAAAAAAAAGAGTCTGGGGACAAAGGAAGCTATAAAATAAGAAAAGTAAATTTATAAACAGGATCAATGAAAGGCACCCTGAAAACAGAGTCTTATGGGCCTCTGCAAGTAATATATATTGGAGAGGATGTAAAGATTCAGCGTAGAAATGGAAATATTAGATGGTCAGAAAGAAAAGAAGCATAAACTTTTCTTTATTTTTAAGATTTTATTTATTATTTGAGAGAACAAGTGCAGGGGAGAGGCAGAGGCAGAGGGAGAAGCAGAAGCAGGCACCCTGCTGAATGGGGAGCCAGATGCAGGGCTTGATCCCAGGGATCCCCAATTTTGACCCAAGCTGAAGGCAGATGCCCAACCAACTGAGCCACCCAGGCGCTCCAAACATTTCGGATTATAAAAACTCTTGTGAAACATTAGAATCTTTTTGATATGTTTTTCTTCTTCTCTAATACATCTTAGATCAAGTCAAAGAAATCTGTGAAAATGGAAAGGTTAATGCGTAAGTTCCTCTCATAAAGATAAGGAACATGACTTTACTTATTAAAGAAAAAAGAAGATTTGGGTTTTAAAATAAATAATGACATTCAAGCTTTAACAGATACATCTATTTAACATTTTTATAGCACCTTCCTCCCACCCAACAAAGGAGGTGGAAGTCAGTAGCTATTTCTACTACCTTAATTAAGACTCACTAATGAAGGGAGGAAGAAAAAAAAAGTACCTGCAGATAAGAACCTGATAGATCTACCTGCTTTACTAGTACGTAAGCATATCATGAGGAAAGGGAATAGAATGCAAGAAAAGACTGCTTGCCTCCTTCCACTCAAGAATATTCACCTATGCTGCTCATAAAGATAGTATATGAAAGAAAGAAATGCATTAGTGTGGTCTAGTCTTGTTCACGGCTGTCCCAGGAGACACACACACACACACATACACATACACACACAAAACACAGGCCACTTATTTTTCTCTTATGAAACCTTTCAAAGTAGGTAGACCATCCAAAAGAGTATGATAAAAATCTGCAAGGAATTTAGATAGGTTTCTCACTGATCATTTCGGTCATTCTCCTTCTTGAAAATACTTTTGATTACCACTTTACACAAAACAGTTCCTTGGTATGAGTAAATGAATGCAGGGACTTGGTGCCCATTTCTGAGCATTAGCTGGATTTCAAGTCATTAAAATGTACCAGGCATCTTTCTGAAGGGAGAAAACAACAAATGATTAGCTGAAAGAGCATTACCTTTGCACTCAAAGGATCAATTTTGACTACCCCTATTATGTCTGGAAGCCAGGAAATACCTGGCAAACATTTTTCGCCAGTGTGCTTTTCTGTACTACTTTGCTTCCAAAACTTCAGAGAAAAGAAAGGTAGAACTCATTTGGACATAATCTTCCACAGAGCTGGACTAAACACCGTGGACGCACCAACAAACTGGAAGGCCTAGGATTCTAGTGACTAGAATCAGCAAAAGTATAAGAGAATTTTCTAAACCTCTGAACATGTAAGAACACCCTGAACAGAGCCCTATCCTAAAAACTGCAGGATTTGACTGTAGAGCTTCTCACAAATCACTAGGATTCTTCCTGAGAAATCCCTAAACAAATTACCACTTAATTTACTCAAGTGTTTGCACCAAACAGAAGAAAACCAGGAAAAATCACCATTCTCCCTTTACTGAGACACTGCAAAAAACGTTGTGGCCAAAATTAAAAGACACTCCCTCGAGAATTCTCTGCTTGACGCTGAACACTGGGGCAGAAAAAATTCAAATCCTAGTAATATATACAGTTGCTAGGCACCCTGCCAGTACTTGGTATGGTCAGTATTTTATTTTAAGCTAATTCTAGTAGTTGTGTAGCCAAAACACTGTATTTTAATAAGAAAATATTGGAAATCATTAAATACCCACATGTAGGAGATTGGCTCAATAAACTGTGGTACATTCAAATAATGGAGTACTGTTTGGCAGTAAAAAGAGAATGAGAAAGATTTCTATGAACCAATATGGAACAATTTTCAGGATATACTTTCAAGTGGAAAAACAATGTACAAAAATACATAGGTACAAAAATACATATGTATTATATTATTAATAGTCATGTTGTGTATGGTATGAGGAAAGGTATTTGTATACACACACACACATTCATGATACTGATTTCTTACAAATAGTGGGTAAGAGCAGGGTGGAAGGAATAAAGAGGAGGATGGGCTATAACTGAATATATCTTCTTATATAATTTTGCTTTTTGAAACTTGTTTATATTTTACATACTCAAAAAATTAAATTAATAAGGATGGGGAACTCTAAAAAATATACAAAAGAAACAAATGAACCCAATTATATATCAACTTGGTAACAGTCACACAGAAGTAAAGTAGCAAAAACTTTTGAACAAAATACCCTGAGCTTTAGCCCCAGTGGGATACACTGTAGGGTAAAAAGCACTGCGAAGAAATCTTGAACCCAGTAAGTTGACTGCTCTTAGTGACATCTGCTTAACAGTGTGGTCACTGCATTGTAGGGATGTAGAAGAGTGTCATTCTTGGCAAACTACAGATCGTTGTGTTGAGATTTCAAACATGATGAATGAAGTATGCCACGTTCAAATGTTCAGCTTTGGTGGGGAGAAGAAGAGAACTGATGAAATCGATCCTTTCAAAATCAAATTTTTAAGATTGAAAGTGCCAAATTTTAATAAGTGGACAACTTAAGTGAAGGTACATGGGTGTTCATTTTACCACTCTTGTAACTTTTCTGATGATCTAAAATTCTTCAAAAAAATAAATTCTTATAAAGAAGATGCTACTGTAGAGGTGGGGTTTGGGTGGTGGGCAAGATAGGTGAAAGGGGTCAAAAGGTACACATTTCCAATCATAAAATTAAGAAGTCATAGAGATGTAATGTACAGCACAGTAACTATAGTTACTGCATTGCATATTTGAAAGTGTCTAAGAGGGATCTAGAAGTTCCCATCAAGAAAACAAAACCCTGTAACTATGTATTCCGATGGATGTTAATCAGACTATTATGATGATCATTTTGCAATATATGCAAATATTGAATCATTATGTTATACCCCTGAAATTAATATAATGTTATATATCAATTTAAAATAAAGACTGAATGAATGGATGAATGGGTGGATGGATGGATGGATGGATGGATGGATAGATAGATAGATAGATAGATGATGGGTATTCAGAAGAGGTCACATTGAGCTAGTCCTCAGGAAAAAGTAGAATTCAGTATTTTAGACAAGGATGAGAGAAAAAGATGTTTACTCCCTAATTAGGGTTATTAGCAACTTCGTACAGAGTGAAGGGAGTGGTTGAATAAGAAATTTGCATATAAGGGAGAAATTCTAAAAGACCTGAAAAGTCAGGTAGATGTTTATAATTGAAGTAAATAATTTCAAAATGACAATAACTTTACACTATCAATACAATGAAAAAATTTCAAAGACATTAAATCAATGTGAGCCATAATATACTCTTACCAATAGACAGACCTTAAAACATAAAAGAAAACCAAACAGAATGTCTAAAGTATGCCATAGTTTTCATTCAACTTTCTAAATTGCTTTTTTGCTTTTGATTTTAATAAAAGTATGAGTATTTACTCTTCATTTGACTACACATATTTTTAATAGACCAGTTTTCATTAAGAATTGAAGAAAAGGGTGCCCGGGTGGCTCAGTTGGTTAAGCAGCTGACTCCTGATCTCAGCATTGTGAGTTCAAGCCCCACACTGGGCTCCACATACATACTTACATACATACATACATACATACATAACTAACTAACTAACTAACCAAAACTAACTAACCAAAACTAACTAACCCCAACTCTGTCAGGGCACCTAGGTGGCACAGTTAGTTGAGAGTCCGACTCTTGGTTTCAGCTCAGGTCGTGATCTCAGGGTCATGACATTGAGTACCACATCAGGCTTCCCACTCAGCATGGAGTCTGCCTGGGTTTCTCTCTACCTCTTCCTCTGCCTCTCCTCCCCCTCGTGTGCGCTCTCTCTCAAATAAACAAATACAACTTAAAAAAAAAAAACTGAAGTGAAAAACCAAGACTACAAGGGTGGGTGACTATTGGGAATAAGTGAATGAGGGCAGCTTTTCAATTTGTATTCTCTTAATAGACATACTTTGTATCTGAAATATCTAGAACTGTTCCTCATTTTTACAAAGAACTCTGTTCTTTGTAAATTTTTTCTAAACACGTGGCCCTGTCAGTCTACCTTCCAGTTCACCATTTTAAATACAGACCCAAGATAAGTAATAATATATTTCTCTCAATAGCACAAATGTGATAATAAATGGCAATATCCAATGTGCAGACACAACAGTGATTGTAGCTTAGTGAAAAAAACACATCTCTGGTGGCAACCTTGCTGCTCGAGGTGATTCTATTACTACCATTCTTAGAAGAAGCCTAAGTTGGAAATACAGATTTTTATGTGAATTCAACTACTTAAAAGTTGGCAAATAATTAAAAAAACTTCTAAGCACTATGCAAGCCAACAGCCATTTTGCAAGCTATTTCCGGCCCACGGGCTGCCAATATGCAACCTCTGATTCTAACTCTAAAGTACTAATGGCATCCTTTATTTCACTTTAACTTACTGAGAAATTACCCTCATTTTGTTACCTTGCTGTCATTTGAAAGTGTTGCAATAAGCAATGTGAAATTTGGGTCAAACATCATAATAACCACAATTTGTCACAAGCAATTTAGTATTAATTAATTATTGTCACTATTTTATAGGTGAGGAAAGAGATGCTCAGAGAAATTACATGACTTGCTCCAATAACACAATAACACTTGTACTTTGTAAATACAAATCTTGTGTTCTTTCCAATCACCCTGTGTTATGGACTGAATTACGTCTCCCCCAAAGTTCATATGTTGAAGGCCTAACCCCCAATGTGACTGTGTTTGGAAATAAGGCCTTTCAGGAGGTAATTAAGGTTAAATGAAGTCATAAGGGTAGAGCTCTGCAAAAATAGGATTGGTGTCCTTATAAAAAAAGGAAGACACACCAGGGGCATACAATCACAGAGAAAAAGCTGTGTGAGGACACAGTAAGAAGGCAGTCATCTGCAAGCCAAGGAAAGACTCCTAAGGAGGAAATCAACCCTGACGGGACCTTGATCTTGGGACTTCCAGTCTCCAAAACTGTGAGAAAATATGTTTCTGTTGCTTAAGCCAGGCAACCTATAATATTTTGTTATAGCATTCCTGGCAAACAAATAATCTTGTTATCAAAATTAGTACAGTACCACAATCATAAAGACATCTCAGAAGGCATTATATATTATATCATACTTGTATTTATATTAGCAATTCCATCCTGTTAACTCCATACTTCAAAAAGGATACCAAAATCTTGAGAGCTAAACCTGACATGGATCATTTGGTCAACATTTATTTGACTCACACTATATAAAGAGTTGTATGGCTAAAACAGTGACTACTGCTCTTTCACAGTATAAACAATTAAGAGACACAAACTAGAATAAGAGATGTGCCAGAAGTATGGTACCAAGGAAGTGTTCTAATAATGCAGAAGCTCTGAAGTAATCGAGAAACAAAAAAAGAAATCAAAGGCCCTGCTTCTTCAAACTATTTCTTACCCAACACTGTTTTTTTAAGCAGTTTGTTTACAGTAGATAATGTTCCATGAGTCCATGCAAATATGTTATCAAAAACTGTATCAACTTGTATTTCACCTTTATTCCCCAAAGACAGTCATAATCCCGTAATAGTATATACTGATAGTATTGTATGTGCCAAGCACTATGATGACAGCACTTACACACTACTTCAGTCAATCCTTACAACTCTGCCCTCAGAAGGCATTACTGTCCCCCTTCTCACAAATAATATATCACCTAAAGTGTCCTTTGTATTTTATATTCAAATATCTCAAAAAATGATACACCTGGGGCACCTGGGCAGCTTGTTGGTTAAGCAGCCAACTCATGATTTCAGCTCAGGTCATGATCTCACGGTGGTGAGATCAAGCCACGTGTTGGGCTCCGCGCTCAGCGGGAATCTGCTTGAGATCCTCTCTTTCCTTCTGCCCCTCCCCCACTCAAACTCTCATGCATGCGCACTCTCTCTGTCTAAAATACATGAATAAATCTTTAAAAGAAAAAGATAGTCCTGATGTATCTAACACAAGTACATTCTCAATCTAAAAAGTTCACCACTTCTAAAACAAAATTCTGAAGTCCTATCTAGATATTTAGAGAAGAGCAATAACATCTGCATATTCCACAGGATGATATACAGATTAAGAATAAACTCCCCAAATCATACGTATTTCCACTAAAAATCAACTGAATTAAGTTGTTAGTCAAAAATGCTCAAATGTCAGCAGTTTATATAGTTTAACTTTAATATTTGACCAGTAAAAACAAAACACCTTACTTTAATTAAGGTGACCCCTTCATTAGCTTAGACAAAAATAAAGTACAAACAGAGTGAGAATTTTACAGAAGAATATTTCTCCTACAACACTTCCCAGCAATCAAAAGACTGACTCTGTCAGTTGGTTCTCCACGTGAGCTGGTTTTTTCATCCAAGATGACTTCATCTTCAAATCCCAGCCTATCTAGTTTTTCTATGTGTGGCACAAATTTATTTCAGTTCAACAACATATTAAATCCCTGCTTCCATTTTTTAGCCATTTTTTAGGTGTTTGGGTTTTCTTCCCCATCTCATTCTGGGGTCTCCCATTAAGTACCATCATGCTGAAGACATAGTTAAGAGCCTACACATGGCACTTGACTCAAAGAATGTACGAAATATCACTTTCATCAAAAGCACAGGAAGCACTTCAGTGAATAAGAAAATATCTAAACTTAAGTATATTAAATCAGAATCATAAAATTTCATAAAAAATAATGCTGGTACTCTATTATAAGCAACAGATTTTAGAAAGCAAAAATGTAACTTTCTCTTCAAGTACTGCATTCATTGTTGGAAAAATTTTAAGACATATTAATGAAAAATCAATAAGAGACCCAAACATTCAAGGTTTTGTCTTCCTTATGCACTAAAAATGCTTCCTTGAGGTCCTCTATAGCCTTGCAACTCCAAGCATGCTCTGTGAAGGAAGCACCACCCTCACCTGGAAGCCTGTGAAAAATGTAGATTCTCAGATTTCATGCCCAACCTGCAGAATCCGAATCTGCATTTTTTTATGATTCAAAGGTGATTCCTATGCACATTAAAATTTCAGAACCACTTAACCTACAACTTGGGTTCTTAACGTGGCTCTTAAGGGCAACATGAGTTTCAGGAATTCCCTGAAATTTCATGCAGAACTTTTTGTGAGTGAATATATGCATATTTTACTGGGAAAAGACTCCATATATTCTTTTTCAAACTCTCAAAGGAATATATGACCCCAAATAGACTAAGAATCACTGCCCTACAGGATTCTGCGCCACAGTTTAGAAGTCAAAATATTTCAAAAACTATTTACGCTGCTCTCAATGAGGTCTGTTGAAGAATGACAAGAATGAAGGTCAGAACGTCACAGTGGGTCACGAAAGACCTTATCTGAAGAATTTATTCACACCATGCAAGAACTATGCCAAGAAACCAGTTTGGAGACATCTAAATAAATAATTCTCTACATGAGGTTTGAGATTAAGAATGTGCACTTGAAGAAGATTCAAGCTGAGAAGTAAATAAATAGAAGGTAGGATTTTTTTAAGATAGGATGCCATTAGATGACAGTGAAGTGCTGAATTCTTGTTGGAAGAGCTCAATCAGCAAATCTCTAACAGGATTCTGTTTGATTTGGGATATATGACCATTTTAAAATGCTCACTTCCAAGTCCATTCTTATAATACTTTGTTTATGAGGAACCCAACACATTTCACTAGTCCCACTTTCTTTATCTTCTCTGGGCCTCAGAAGACAAAACAAAGAGGAAATATAGCACAAAAATTAAAAAGGATTTGCCCAGGATCTTCAGTGAGTTTATGATCAAGAAAGGCTTGTTTCCATAAGGTTCTACTATATATGACAACAATGTATGTATTTCATTCTTTCATCTTATCACCTAGCCATCTCTTTGGGGTGTGTATTATCCAGGGCATAGACTATGTCTAACTTCCGTGTCCTTAGATCACAGCACCTAACAGAATTTAATTTCCTTGACAGGCGCCCAAAATGTAAATAAAAGGCGTTAACTGGTCTTTCCTGATTCTGACGCTTGATTGTAGTACTAATAACAACATAAGTTGTCATCAGTGATGGGCCTAATACCTGACAGTCAGGCCTCCAGGAGGGATCCACATCCTACCATACCAGTCATTCCAGGCAAGAAGAGAGAATGCTAGAAAACACTCAGAAGGATCAAGTCTTCTCCACCTCTTTCTATTTCTATAGATATCAGGCAAATGCCCGGTTCTTGTCTTAGCTCCATTTCTTATTCAGATACAATAGGGATTTTGATGAAACTTTCATAGATTAACCGTTAAATGTACCTCATTTATGCAGTAAACATCCTGGTGAAGAATATGATGGTAGTGATACGTAACAGAAGTCGACAAAAAAGAGTAACAACAGAACAGAAACTAACACTTGCTGGCCACCTTCTACGGAACAGGCACTTGTGCAACCTATGGGGTAGAGACTACTTGACTGATGAAGACTAAAATCCAAACAGATCAAACAACTACCTAAGATTCCCAAGTTAGGCAGTGACAAGTTTGGGGGTATAGTTTTTGGGCGGGAGGGGAGTAAAGAATAAGAAGGGCAGTAGGACAGAACAAAGAACAAGATGGGGAAGACAGTGAGCCCTATTTTATCTGGAGAAACAAAACAATGAAAAGGAGCCAAACACTTAAAGGCAAAAGGTGACACAGCACAAGCATAAATGGTTCCTCACACAGGTCAGTGGACATTTAAAGAGTAAATGATACGAGTATTAATGATAATTTAAAAAAAAAAAAAAAAGAACAAAATGGCCAAGCCAGGATCTGAATGCAATCTGTATGACTCCCAAGTTCACGCTCCTAACCACTACATTCCCAAAGAAACTGATCCAGTTTATCCAAATAAGTATTTAGAAAAACATTTTAACAAGAAATCTCAAGTGTCACACTAGTTTTATTTTTAAAAACACATTAAATATACTTTCAACAACAAATCAGGATATAAATATATGTCCTAGTCAAGCAATGTAATCTTATTCTTTACTTGAAAGTGACAGAACTAATGTACGAGGTTATGGATGTCCCAAAATTCCCCGATTCTCTATAATCACTCATATATTTATTTCTTCCAGAAATACACTCTCAACTTTCTGGAGCCTTTTTATATTTTCAATCTAAGACCCTTTATTTGCACCCCACTGTTTAAAGTAACATCATTTATCTCAAATAACGATGTTCCAGTTCAGAGGAGGTCACCTAGATTTTTCTCTAGGTCAGGTAAACTCTACTCTTTCCTTAATGTAGTACCCAGTCAGTATATAATAAAAAATCTTGAAACTTTAAAAAAAATGGATGAGTATATTCAGAATCTAAATAATTAGAATCTAAGATATTATGGTGTATCTTCAGTTTCCTTATATCGAGGCCCATTTGTATTTAAAATGATATTTAATATCCAGAATATCACACAAGCTATATTCCATGGATAAACTCTTCAGCACATTTCAAAGATACTACATTTAAACCTAACATTAGTCTCATTTCCCCAGGTCAAATGTTGGTTACCTCTTCATCGTCTTCCTCATCTTCAACATCCAGAATTCCTGAATCCTGTTCAGACTTGGGGCTAGTGCTTTCTATCTCTGTATCAAAAATTGTGTATGCATCTTTTTTAGATTTTCTCTTGCTACCAATTCTGGGTTGTTGCAAGACGATGTTATCCAGGTTTCTTTGTTGTTGAGCCTAGGATAGAAGCACATATACACACATTTAAAAAGAAGAAGAAAGAAAGAAAAGAAACAACTTAATTCAGCATTCGAAGAACTTCTAATTTGAACAAGTCGATATCTTAAAGAAAATACAATAAAATGCCCTAAGACATAGTTTTAGCCCCAGAAATAAAACCAAACACATTAATATATGCATTTCAACCCTGAAGTTATCCATCTTGATTTTCCCAGAAAAAAAAGATAATCAGTCAATATTACCAGAAAACTTTCCAAATATACCCACTACATCACCACAAAAATGAAACCTACCTAAGTAGCCAAGAGATTAGTGCAAATGACTAAATATGCATCTCCTAAGAGATACATGCCATGCTGGGATCATTGCGGCTGGGGGAAGAGCGACAAGAGCTTTTCAGCTTAGCAGACTCTAAGAACAGTTCTGTGGTTATAAGAGACCAACAGAATGTAATCAGGAGAATGAAACATCTTAATAGAGTAATTTGAACTAACTGATCCTTCAGGATTGCATGACCTTAATCTGTGGAAAACAGAGTTTTAAAGGGTTTCCTCTTCTGAACTTTATAAAAAGGAAACGTAATCCCCTCAGCTTTACAAAACAGGTTCAGATGGTGTGGTTTCAATCCATACAAAGAGGTGGGAAGTGTGACTATGCGGAGTCAACAACGTAAGTATTAAACCACACAGTGTAGAGCTGGAGGTGACCTGAGTCACGACTCAGAAAACTGAGGCTAGAAGACAAAGGATTTGTTTGAGGTCAGAAGGCTAGTCAGTGTAAATGAGAAGCTCAACATGTGATCTCCTCAATGCCAGAGGAGAGATCTTCCTACTACACCAATGGTTCCTCAAAGCATGACAAAATATTTCCCCCACAAAAGGTTCTGTTGTCAAATACATGGGAAGCACTGTTGTCACGGAGCCTTCTTGTAGGTACACAATGCACGTTAACAGAAAAAAAATTGAAAGAAATCCTTTTTAAGGGAACTTCTTTAATTTGGTTTAACCCAGCATGTTCCAAAATATTTCACAATGGAACTTCCAGGTTTTTTTAAATAATACTCAGTGTCATCCTAAGACACAAAGCTTATGAAGGATGGCCTCTCAGAATATACATTTCTTAATCAGTATATGACATTTCTCCTTGGTAACAGGAAGAAATTAGTTCTGGAGAAAATCAGAGTCTCCAAATATTCTGAATGAGATTAAGAAATTCAAGATAGGGGCGCCTGGGTGGCACAGCGGTTGAGCGTCTGCCTTCGGCTCAGGGCGTGATCCCGGCGTTATGGGATCGAGCCCCACATCGGGCTCTTCCACTATGAGCATGCTTCTTCCTCTCCCACTCCCCCTGCTGTGTTCCCTCTCTTGCTGGCTGTCTCTATCTCTGTCAAATAAATAAATAAAATCTTAAAAAAAAAAAGAAATTCAAGATAAATATTAAGTATGTTAGTCCAGGCACTGGTTAAATGAGACAATTATAATAGGACAGAGAAAAACTTCAACTATGGGAGCTAGTTTCTGCCAAGAAAATGAAAAGAATCTACATTCCAGAGATTTGAATCAATGGACAAGCTTGCTTCCATGCATAATACTCACTGATATTTTGGTTTGACTTACATAAAATATACCTGGCTTCAGTAACAAACTGAAAAAGAGAGGGTACCCAAAAACATTTATGTTTGTACATAAAACATACCTATCCTCCAAACATTTGAGAACCTAAATTAGGTGGAACAGTCCTTCTGTTCCTCTCAAAAGTAGTAAGTTCTTTTCCACTTCCAAGTAAGCCACGCAAAAAGGGATTAAGGACTCTAGGGAGGCACAAAGGAAGGGAGAACTTCCTAGAGCTTTCATATTGAAAAAAGCAAGCCCTGGACTAGAGTGATCACTTGTCTCTTAAGCTTGCCCTTTTTCAGTACAGCAAAACCAAAAGCTTTTCATAAGGTGGTCTTACTTCTATTCAATCCCAAGTCATTTATTTTTCTTCACAATTGGTAAAATGCTACTGGTATATCAAAAGCAATCAAGAGGAGCCACATTTAAGTACTGTCATTTAAACTGGAACTGATACAAATCTGAAAGCATCCTATGGAAGTAATTTTAGATCTTCTACGATTTGTTCTTTTTAGGTGGTGTCTGGTTTTCCCACCAACGTAAAGGAACGCAGTTTGGGCCAAATAGGCCAATAAAGGCAGCAAACCCTATAGCCAGAAATCAAAACACTGCAAGTTGTATTCCAAGGCTCTATCAGTACTTGGGGTCTCTATAAGCGATCAAGGCTTCAGTCTGTAAAAGAGCAGTCAGGGCAGATCTGCTAAGCAGAAGTGGCCAAGTTGGAAACACTGAACCTCAGGTAGAACAATGAAATACTAAGATATTATCCATCATGGATGCAAATGAAAATTACCACCTATCCAAACCGTACGTTATGGGATTGGCAGGAAGTGGGAAAGAGTAAATGTAGATACAAATACATACATGCATGTTAATATATGCTAAAATTAAAATGTAACACTAAAGTCCATGAAAAATAACAACAACAAAAGCCCTTCGGAGCTCTGTTCTAACATGCTAAACTATCTCACCAGGACCATTTATTCCGTCCCTCCAGAGACAACCTTTATAGCCTTGAACCAAAGCGGCAGCTGACTGGTCTCTGCCACCTGTGCTGGAGTTGGGGCAGGAGGATACCAAGCAGACAGACAGACCTTAGAAAGCATTTAGGCGTTTTCTTTTTCTTAATTGTTCTCTTTGTGATTAACTTTTACACATTTAATGATCTCTTCCTCAAGATTCGCTCATATATATTCTTCTCTGATTTCCTAATACAGAGAAATTAAGCAAGGTTTCTTCCTCAAGCCCTCTTCTCTTCCCACTCTGTCCACGCTCCCAAGACCCAGTAGCACATTGCCTCTACTGCTTGTGAGTTCCACCGCCGCCTCACTTCCAACAAACCTAAAATGGAACTCATCAGCTTCTCGTTAGAATTCCCCTGCATATTACAGCCAGGCTCTTCTTCAACCACATTATTCACCACACAAATGGAACATGAGGGTAACTGGGAGAAAAAATTTAAGCAAGTACAAATCCCAACTCCATCCCAACCTCCCTTAGACTCCACCATTATGGCAGCTGAACCTAAACTTCCGATGTACTTATTCGATACTCTCCAACATGAATCTTCCACTTGGGTCAAACGCTACCACACAATATACTAGAACTAGCACGCCAGTTCTCTACTGGATGACCTCTCCCTGCCAGCATCCAACCTGTCCTCTGAATCCCAATTAGAACTCTTCTTACTTTAGGAAGCCTCCTCTCGCTGTGCTAACTCCCAGTGCACCCTCTCCGTACCCCTGCTCTCAGTCAAACATGTGCTGAATGTCTACTGGCACCAGGCATTGTGCTGCATGCTGGGCCTACAAAAAATAAGATGAAGTCCCTGACTCATGAACCTCAGGTCATACTGTGACAGGAAGCATAGGTAGGCAAATCAGTGGGTGAAATGCAGTGTACTTAGCAGAATAACAGAAATACAGGTGCAAGAACAGGACATAGGAGAAAGTAATCGTATCTGCTTGGAGGGGATTCCAAATAGGATTCACAGAGGAAGGGGTAGCAAACTGTGCTTTTAATAGATAAATACGATTTTTCCAAAGGGAAAGAGGTAAAAGAAGAAGGAAACAGCCTGAGAAAAGATCACCATGTGTGAAATAACATGACCTACCCAAGGAATAAGTCATTTTGAATAAAAGCACAGGTGATTAAGAACTACCAAGAGATAAAGAAGCCATACAAAACGGTCTCAAGTTCGCTGGTAGGCAAGGGAGAAACAGTGAAAGAACGTAAGCAGGGGAAGAACAGGATCAGCTTTACAACTCAGGCCAATTCTCCAGGAGGAGAGGAGCGGTCAACTGGGAGAAGATGAGGACTAGAAACAGAACAACCAATACAGATCACTGTAACAGTCCAAATAGCAATGAGGAGGACCTGAATTAAGGTAGCGGCAGACAGATAACTGGCAGAAGCAACGGATTTACTGATTTCAATGTAGTACCTAGAAGAGAGGAAGGGACTAAGAATAACCCCAAGTGTTCTAGTCTCGATGACGAGATGGTGGGGTCATTCCAAACAGAAGAGCCACGGAAATAATAAGTTGAAGGAAGACAGAAAAGGAGTTTAGTAAACCTGTCAGGTAGCCAGGTTAAAAAAAAAAAAAAAAAAAAGACAGTACAGCACTTCAGTGTTACCGGTAACTCTTTTCTCTTTGAGGATAGGAAACACATTTAACCATTCTTAGAATCCCCCAAACCCAGATACAGTGACACATACACAGTAATTTTAGATAAATGTCTACTATATAAAGGCAATGGACAACAAAAGAAATATACGTAAGAATAAGATCTGGTGTAATACAGGAGATGATTTGGATGTTCTATCTACTAAAAGAGAGGGAACAAAACAGAAAAAAAAAAGGAGAGGGGGGAACACCCATAAGAATTATCTAATCTGGACTATTAACCTAATATGTCTACATATGCTAATAAATAAAGTTTTCTTGTGAAATACAACTTCTAAGGGCACCTAGCAGTAAGACTCAGTTAAAATTCTGTGAATCAAACAGCAAAGGCTCTGGTCTTTATCAACCCAATACTGACCTCTAGTGGACTAAAGAAATACATACAAATGACCTTCACAATCAGAAACCAGTTGAAGAGAGGTCTATCTAGGCTTATAGGTTTGGAGGCCTGATAGGTTATATGAACTTCAATTATAGACTGCTATATACACCAGGAAAACAAAACAAAACAAAACGAACCTTCCTGGAGTAAGACAAGTCTTTAACTCTGAGCTCTACAACTTAGTAATTCTATAACTTTGGGTAAATTCTTTCCTTCTCTGTATAACATCCCTATTTATATTAAAAAAAAAACGTTAAAAAAATGTAACTCAGAGCTGTCACAAAGGTTAATAAACAAGATAATATTCTGTAAAGTACCTTGAATTAAAAGCTAAGTCAAAAAAAACCACTAAAAATTTAAGCTCTACCTGTCTTCCCTCTGAAAATGAAACAGGAACCTTGTTTTACTGTCTACCATAGAAGCGTGTGAGCTAGCCACATTAGGCGCATAATCAATCAGTAATGGCATCTGATACCGCTACACACTGCCACTCAATTTTGCCCCTGTGCCACATTTCAAGTCTGAAATCTCTGTACCGCATGCCTCTTGGGCCCCACTTCGGATCCTCTCAGTCTCAGCTTATTCCAGCTAGATTATCAGCAACCTGTTGTGAGCAGCCTTGGGAAGTGTCACATAGTAGGACCTAAAACCAGCTCTCACACTTACACCACACTCCAGCTTCCTGCCCTGGGGCGGTGGACACCACAAGAACTACTTAGCATTCGTGATGATCAGCACAGAAGTGAGACCGCCCTTGACACAAGAGCTGACAAATAACTGCTTCCTGTTCTGTCCTTCCCACTGCCATCAGTTCCATATGGCTTCTCAGAAGGCCCCATGGATTAAGAAACCAGACTGCCTACAACTGGACCATTGCACGGACTCTACCAACTTTTCTTCTCACTCCCCCTGACCCCTACTCCAATAGATCATGTGCTGGAATAAACCACTCAAATACAACCTCCCAGGTTCCCTCAGGGAAACCAAAGCTAAAATAACAACCCATACAACAGTAAAGTAGGACGATGACCCCCTGTCGTGTGTCTGAAGCCCAAATGATAACCATGAAAAGAACTGGCAAGATCAAGAAATAAAAACTCCGAAGTGGCCTCTTTGAGTCTCACCAAACAAGGGAAGTATGAAAGAGCTGCAATATCAAAACAGAGTTGCTTCACATTTACCAGCCCTCGCTCTGGCAGCTAGCGTGCTTTGGCCACCAGCTCCAATATCACATTCAAACAAACAGAAAACAACATGAAAGAAGACAGTGATTCAAAATTAAGGAAAAATAACATATCGAGCTCATATAAAAGGGTTCTTATTGCATATTAGTGTCCATAGGGATATGTATACACGTATGTGTACTTTGTATGATACTTTAAAGGAGGGATAAACAAATCATTTTTCATGTACCTTAATCAGGTCCCAAAGAACTTCCATCAATAGGATGAGCAATCTAGGATTATGATACCCTCGGAATTTTTTTTTTCATTGAGCAAGGTGGTCACTATATTACCTTTAAAATTATCACTAAGATCCTTAGCCCTTCGAAAGTCTCCAGTTCATATTTAAAGCTGTATTTCCTTGGGTGGGGGCAGTTTTTGCACTCATAAAATTCACGGCAATAAGACGTACTACTTGTAGGGTTTGGCACTTTGTAGGACACAATAGCAAAACTATGGCTCTCGTGAATGAGGATAATTCTCAGCTCTTTTTAAAACACTTTTTCCTTTGTCAACACACAAATGCACAGACCACAGACACACAAACATATGTTAATTACAGTTCATTGTAAAATAAATTAGAAAAAAAGATAAAGGGAAAAATGTGTCCAAATCTCCAATCAGTAATATCAGTTATTTTGATGAATGACAGCCCAGCATATAAAGATGTCTGTACATGTGAAAGACTGCGCTTTTTGCTTATATGTATTTTCTATTTATCAGCAATTCACATTTATATTGGTAGGCCAAAAAAAGAATGATGCTAAATAAAGTTCTTTTAATCTGCTTTCCCTCAAAAATGTTTCACAAATATCTTTCTCTACAAATAAAAACATTTATAACAATACTTGCATTGTATTGCATTTAAAAGAACACATGTTTATTTAAACATAGCCTACTGTAAGATATTTATATTGCTTCCAATATTTTGCTGTTTAATAATGCTATCCAGACTATCTCCAGAGCTAAAATTTTGTTTGTATCCTTAATTATTTTATTAGGGAAATTCCTAAAAGTAGAAATCTAGATGCAAGTATAAACGCTACACATAAATAAATAAGCACTGAGTAACTGCTCTGCAGGAAAACGATGCCATTTCATAGTAGCATATGTAAGTGTATGAATGCTTATTTCCCAGTCCCTACAGCATCACTGGGCACAATTTCCCTCTGCTCATTGAAAGTAAAGGTATCTAAACATGACAACAAAAGAAGAAGCTGTAATATAAAATAAAATTAGATTCGGCTATGTAAAAAAAATTTAATTTCCCATCTCTAATTTTGTTAGTACTTCTATGATTTATTTTACAATATGTTTAATCCTTCTATAACCTTACCCTGAGTGTTACATAGAGGCGTAACCACTCACTCAAATGGTTAGTTACCCCACCTCAATTTTTTAGAAAACTTCTTTTCCCAACTAACTTATTTCACTTTTTTTTCTATTCTTTTTTCTTAAGAGTTTATTTATTTGAGAGAGAGAGAGAGAGAAAGAGAGCGAGAGAGAGAGAACACGAGCAGGGTGAGGGGAAGAAAGAGAAGCAGGCTCTCGGCTGAGCAAGAAACCTGATGCAGGGCTCGATCCTGGGCTCTGGAATCATGACCTGAGCCAAAGACAGACGCTTAACTGACTGAGCCACCCAGGCACCCCAATTTATTTCACTTTGAATGTCTGCCAAATGCATGTAAGTTCACGGTTTTAAATATCTGATAATACTAAAATTATTTTATGAGAAACAGTAGCACCCCCTTATGCGTTTTCCCACCCCCCCATTCTGTTTTATAGAGTTAATATTTTTACATCCATATTTCTAAATAATACCTTTAAACTTTATGGTAAAAACTAAGCTCACTTAAAAATCCAGACCCCTTAACTTACTACTTCTTCAATTATCTTCCCAGTAAAGTATTTTAAATTAAAGCAATACTCAGTGTTAATCACTATGTCATGTAAGCACTCTGGCTCACTGCAGAGCCAAGTATATATGCAATGATTACATATATTACAGGTTTTTGTTTTGATTATAGCTTTTGGTTTTGAGTTCAAATTCTCTAATTTTTTTAATTCTCTAATATTCTAACTACAATAATCTTTATTTTGTATATTAACTTTCAACAAATCACACTATTTTAAACCTCTCATTCTACCGCACCATCTATTATTTTTTTAAGATTTATTTATTTATTGGGAGGGGCAGAGAGAGTGTGCGAGTACATGAGCGGGGGGAGGGGCAGAGGCAGAAGAATCTCAAGAAGACTCCCAGCTGAGTGGGGAGCCCCACGCGGGGCTCCACCCCACGACCCCGAGATCATGACCTGAGTCAAAATCAAGAGTCCAATGCTCAACCAAGCCACCCAGGCGCCACCCCCCACACCTACTATTAACTCACATCTCCAAAGTCTCAGTTTCTCTGGAGTAATCACTATGTACTGGACTGTTTTCTCCATTCCATGCATACCTCTGTTTATGCTTCCACTTGTGGCTGCACAGACTCTGCTATATTAGTTACCACTCCTCCCAGTGCTTTTTTCCTTCCACCTTTACTGAGATATTATTGATATTTAAATTACATAAGTTCAAGGTGGACAACGTGCTGTTTGATATGCATATATACCACAACATGATTACCACACTACGTAACTTACCATCTCCATCCACTCACATAATTATCATTTTTGTGTGTGGTAGTAACATACACGACCTACAACTTTCAAGTATATAATATTGTTAATTATAGTGACCATGCTGTATATCCGATCACCCGAACATACTCATCTTACAGCTGGAAAATTTGTGCCCTTTGACCAATGGCTAGCCATTTCCCCCACCTCCTAGGCCCTAAAAAATGACCCTTTTACCTTCTATTTCTATAAAATTGGCTTTTTACATTTCACATATAAGTGATCCCATACAGCTTTTGTCTTTCTCTATCTGACTTACTTAACTTAGGATAATGCCTTCCAGGCCATTCCCTGTTGTCACAATAGTCAGGATTCCCTTCTTTTTTTATGCCTGACCAATATTCTACAGTATATATACACTACATTTTCTTTATCCGTTCATCCACCGATGGACACTTAAGTTGTTTCCATGGTTTGGCTATTGTGAATAATGTCTCCAGCTTTGTTCTTTTTCAGGACAGCTTTAGCTATTCAAGTTCCTTTGTAGTTCCATACAAATTTTAGGACACTTTTTTGTTGTTTTTGTTGTTGTTGTTTTACTGTTTCTTTGAAAAATGCCATTGGACTTTTGATTGGAATTGCACTGAATCTATAAATCACTTTGGGTACTAAGGCCGTTTTAACAATATTAATACTTCCGATCAATAAACATGGGAAATGTTTTTAATTATTTGTGCCTTCTTCAATTTCTTTCATCAGTGTCTTGTAATTTTCAGTATACAGATACTTCACCTCCGTGGTTATATTTATTCCTAAGTATTCTATTATGCTTGATGCTATTGTAATTAAAACTGCTTTATTTCTTTTACAGATAGTATATGGTTAGTATATAGAAATGAAACTGATTTTGGGGTGTTGATACTGTATCCTGTACTGTATTTGTTTATTAGTTTTTCCAGTTTTTTTGTGAAGTTTATAAAGATTTTCTACATATAAGATTGTATCATCTATAAACAGAAACAATTTTACTGCTTTCTAATTTGGATGACTTTTATTTATCTTTCTTGATTAATTTCTCTGGCTAGGATTTCCAGTACTATGTTGAATAGGAGCACTGAGTGAGCACCTTATCTTCCTGATTTTAGCACAAAAGTATTCAACCCATCACTGTTAAATACGATGTTAGCTGTGGGTTTGTCATATATAGCCTCTATTGGAACACTTGGGTGGTGTAGTCGGTTAGGCAACCAACCCTTGGTTTCAGCTCCAGTTGTGACCTCAAGGTCGTGAGATAAGCCCCACATTGGGCTCCACGCTAAGCACGGAGTCAGTTTGAGATTCTCTCTCCTTCTCCCTCTGCCCCTCCCATTCATGCTCATGCACCCTCTCTCTATAATTAATAAATAAATAAATAAATAAATAAATAAATAAATAAATAAAGCCTTTATTATACTGAGGTACATTTCTTCTATATCCAATTTGTTGAGAGTTTTATGATGAAATGATGTTTTATTTTAACAAAGGCTTTTTCTGCATCTGTTGAGATGATCATATGATCTTTACCTTTCATTCTATTAATGTGATGTATCACATTTATTGATTTGAATATCTGCAACCATCCATATCCTAGGGATGAATCACACTTGTTCATGGTGTATGATACTTTTAATGCGCTGATGAATTTGTTAGCTAGTATTTTGTTGACAGTTTTGCATCTATATTTTTCAGAGATATTTGCCTGTAGTGCTCTTTTCTTCTACTGTCCTTATCTGGGTAATGCTGGCCTCATAAAATGAGTTAGGGAGTGTTCCTTCCTCTTCAAATTTTTGGAAAAGTTTAAGAAGGATTGATGTTAATTCTTCTTCACATGTTTGGTAGAATTCACCAGTGAAGTCATCTGGCCCTGGACTTTTCTATGTTGCGAGGTTTTTTATTACTGCTTCAATCTCCTTACTTGTTACTCGTCAATTTTTATTTCTTCCTGATTCAGTCATGGTTAGTTGTGTGTTTCTATAAATCTACCTATTTATTTTAAGTTTTCCAATTTGTTTGCAATTACTCATTTCTTATTATCATATTTCTGTGGTGTCAGTTGTAATGTCTCCTCTTACATTTCTGATTTTATTTGGCTCTTCTGTATTTTTTTCTTAGTCTAGCTAAAGGTGTGTCAATTTTGTTCATCTTTTCAAAAACACAGCTCTTAGTTTCAGTGATATTTTCTATTGCTTTTCTCGTCTCTGCTTCATTTACTTCTGCTTTGATCTTTGTTATTTCTTTCGTTCTCTTAACTTTGGGCTTAGTTTGTTGGTTTGTTGGGTTTTTTTCCTAGTTCCTTAAGGCATAAAGTTAGGTTGTTTGTCATCTTTATATTTTTTAATGTACATGTTAACAACTGTCATAAACGTACCTCTTAGAACTGCTTTTGGTGCATCCATAAGTTTTGGTATGTTCTGTTTCCATTTTTGTTTCTTTAAAGACATTTTTAGATTTCCCCTTTGATTCCTTCTTTGACCCACTCGTTCAGGAGTCTGTTGTTTAATTTCCACACATGTATTAATTTTCTAGTTTTCCTCCCATTATTGATTTCTAGTTTCATACCTTTGTGGTTGGAAAACATATGTGGTATGATTTTAGTCTTCTTACATTTGCTAAGGCTTGCTTTGTGACCTATCATATAATCTATGCTAGAGAATGCCCCACGTGTGCTTGAGAAGAGTGTGGATTTTACTACTGTTGGTTGGAATAATCTGTATATGTTCGTCAAATTTATTTGGTCTAAGGTAGAGTGCAAGTCCAGTGTTTCCTAATTGACTTTCTGTCTCAATGACCTATCCATTGTTGAAAGTGGGGTTCTAAAGTCCCCCTGTTATTACTGTACTGTTATCTGTTTCTCCCTTCAATCTGTTAGTATTTTCTTAAAATATTTTGGTGCTCCAATGTTGGGTACACATGCACCTCCTACTTCATTCTTCCAAAGATTTATTATGCCCTCTTCATTCTCTTTATCATTCTAATTCAATTCATTCACTAGATGAATCTGTAAACCAGTTACCATAACTACACTTAAGGAGGTAAAGAAAAATATGCTCACAATGAATGAAAATATAGTAAATCTCAGCAAAGAAATAGAAATTACATAAAAGAGCCAAAGGGAAATTCTAGAACTGAAAAATACAATATCTGAAATAAAGAGTTCATCATTTAATGGGCTTAAAAGCCAAATAGAGATAACAAAAGAAAAAAGTCAGTGAACTTGAAGACAGATCAACAAAAATTATCCGATCAGAAAATAAAAAAGAGAAATGAAAAATTAAACAAACAAACACCAAAAACAGAGCCAGAGGAATAGGGGAAATAATACTGAAAGGTTTAATGTACGTGGAACTAGAGTCCTGAAAAAGAGGAGAAATAAAATAGTGCAGAAAAAAATATTTGAAAAAATAATAGATAAAAATGTCCCACATTTGATAAAAGACATAAAGGAAGAGTTAAAAAAACTAGTGAATTCTAACATAGACAAATGCAAAGAAATCAGTCCTAGACACATGAGAGTCAAAACACTGAAAATCAAGATCAAGAGAAAAACCAGAAAGCTTTAAGAAAAAACTCCACATTATATACAGCAGAGAAACAACACAAATGACTATTAATCTCTTATCAGAAACTACAGGGGCCAGCAAGAAATAAAAAAGAAAAGAAAATGAAAAGAAAAAAGTATCAGCCCAAACTCTATGTGATGAATTGCATCTTCTAGAAAGATACCCTGAAGTTCTAAAACCTGGCATCTCATAATGTGACCTTGTTTGAAAATAGCATCAATGCAGATGTATTTAAGATAAAGTCATACTGCATCAAGGTAGGCCTTTAAGCCAATATGACTGATGTCCTCATAAGAAGAGGACAAGACAGAGACAGAAGACAAAGACAACAGTATCAGGTGATAAGGGAGCCAGAGATTGAAGTGCTACAGCTGTAAGCCAAGATTGTCAAGACTGTTGGCAAATCATCAGAACCTAGGAAAAGGCAAAGAAGGATTTTCCCCTACTGGTATCAGAGGAAGCATGGCCCAGGTGACACTTAGATTTTGAACTTCCAGCCTCCAGAACTCTGAGATGGTAATTTTTTTTTTTAAAGATTTTATTTATTTATTTGACAGAGATAGAGACAGCCAGCGAGAGAGGGAACACAAGCAGGGGAGTGGGAGAGGAAGAAGCAGGCTCATAGCAGAAGAGCCTGATGTGGGGCTCGATCCCAGATCACCAGGATCACGCCCTGAGCCGAAGGCAGACACTTAACCACTGTGCCACCGAGGCGCCCCGGTAATTTTTTTTTTTTTTTAAACCACCCAGTTTGTGGCACCTTATTATGGCAAACTAGGAAACTAATACAGGAATGAAAGCAAAAGGAAAATACTTCAGATGAAAGAAAATTAAGGGAATTTAAGACCAGCACATCTGCACTATTAAAAATGCTAAAGGAAGTTCTTTAGCTAAAGGGAAACGATTCCAGATGGAAACTCAGATCTTCAGGAATGAATGAATGAATGAATGGTATCAGAAATGGCAAATAGTTGAGCAAATATAAAAGAAGGAAAAGGAGGGTTGCTTTTTTAATACAGAGTGATCAAGGAGAGTCTCCCTCATAAGTGGTGTTTGTGTTTCAGACCATATTGTTTATTTATTTAATGTTGGTAGGGGCTAAGAAAAGACAGACAAATACATAAGGTCGATCCTTTAATCCTGAGCTCTCACAGATTTTAAACTATTATAGACATTATATTACAATACCTGAAGGACATTGCCAACCATGTTGATCACGTTTCAAGAATTTCTTAGTCGTTTTAAAATACAATATGAGTGCAAGCTACCTGAAGATAGGAGCATTATGGTAGCTTTTGTTTAAAATCTAGCACAGTAAGAGATCATTCAATATCATTAGTGTATGATTCTAAGGCTGATTCACAAATCACCTAAATTTCAATATAATCCTTATTATTTCTGACAACAGCAGTAACTATTCTCTACATTTTTTTTTACCACATATTAGTTTGAGTTTTACATCCTTTATCATTGTCAATCTTCAGGTGGTGATGAAAATGACCCCAAAATACTCAAAGTAGAGGTAAAGTTGGGAAGAAAAATAATCGAGGGTAGGTAGTACTCTCAGAGTAGTACTCCTCTAGGTGCTTAATATTTTATGTTTTAATTTAGTCTCCCAGAAAAGGTAAGTCCTATGTAAAAAGGTTTTCTCCAAGGACCACCCAATCCCACCTGAAAAGAGCCAGAAAAAGTTATAATCAAAACTATTAGTTCAGTCAACATTTCAAAACTATTGGTGAAACTGATAGTTTCACCTGCAACTATAGAATCAACAAAGATGCCAATTTAACATCCTACTTCTAAGCTTTCATTGTAACAAATAATAAAGTTATACAAAGAACATAAGAACATGTTACTATACTATTACCAAACCCATTTTTTTCCCCAGAAGACAACTGCTAAAACTAAGGGGGGAAAAGAGAGTAGGCATATATCACTAACTACGCATACTCTGTGATCAAGCTGAACACCTCACAAAGCTTTTAAATCACTTCTCTCAGTCAGCAGAACCTAAATGGAACCTAAAAAGTAAACACATAATAAATGTATCACCAGATAGCACAGTCATAGTACATCAATCACCAAACTAGATAATAAACTATTTCCCCAATGTCCCTTCCATTTCTGCTTTATAAAACAAGCTTAGAGAAAAATGCCTTCTTTTTTCTATTCCATTTACAAGACTTAAAATCAAAAGCCGCACAAGAAAAACAAGAACAGAAGAATACAATGAAGAAACTGGAGTGACAAAAAGTAAAATCAATGGCATCTCGGGGTGTATTCCTGAACAGCAAGAATGATTCCATAATTACATACACTACTGAGTCACGCTTTCAGCAAAATAAAAATTCTAATAAATCGATCTTTTATTTACCCACTATCTTCCTTCTAGGAAACTAGGTGAGGCTTGTCTTTCAACCATAACTTTAAAGTTTGGAATACATTCTTAATAAAAGCCAGAGTCTCAAGAGTCTCAAATCCAAAGGAGATTCCCATCTGTCCAAAATTTCAGAAACAAGTCACTTTACCCAATGCAAATATTATTACATTATTAATACAATTCTTCATCCCTTCCAAACTCTGATCATTATACTTGAAAGAGAGGAAGGAGGAGGAGGGAAAGGAGGGTGGAGAAGGAGGACGAAGAGGAGGAGACCAGATATCCTACTAATAGATCCCAAAGGGCAAATGCTTCCAATTATAAGAACATTATATTGAAGATTTCAATCCTATCCTTTTCAAACATACTGTTAGGCTTTCTCTCTGTAATACCTACCATAAGAAAAGGAATGCAATTAGGCCCAGTTTGGAATTGTCTGTCAGACTTCTTCTCCTGACAGATTTCTTCCCAAGGAAGTTAAAATTAAAGTAATGGCTATGACAAAACAACAAAGCAGTGTGACAATGAAGAAAAAACTTACTGAACAAAAGAATCATGAAACATAACTTGTAGTTCTAACTGCTACTAATAAGTTGCACGATCTTGTGTAATCTTAGTTTGCTGAAAAAAATAAAGATTTTGAATTGCTAAAGACAATTCCAGCATTAACATTTATACATTTATTATTTCACACCTGAAACAACATAAACTAAGTTTAAAAATGTAGAATAAATCATCAGATGTTGAAAAATTTAAAAATTGATTTTTTTAATCAATAACTCTTTCTTTAATCATAACTCTTTCTGACAGGACTGATGGTACAAAGTTAAGAATTCCTTTAATAATTAAAATCCATACAAACTGACTGAAAATAGTAACTTTAGTTCTATATAACTAATTGCTTTTCCCTCTTCCATTTTCTTCAATAAAGTTTTACAAAGTGCTCTGAGTTTCTTAAATGTTATCAAGATGGAAAATATCCAGCAGTATATATTGACTATTCAAAAAACACTAAGCACATGAAAAAGAAAACTATTCTTTTGTTAATAGATTCAGTTTTAAATTTTAGAAAGGAGCAGGGTATTACATGTATATCTTCAATTTCTTTGTACTCAAGTGATCCACTGAGACATATTATTTGCCTAAAAATTAGTTTCCCCCTAGCAAAATTAAGAAGTCTAAAAACAAGTTACTGTATGTGCACTGAGTCACTAGAATTACTCTCCCATGTCTACCTACTTACTATCTTCTCCGTATGTTTTTCCCCCCAAAAAATAATATAATAGATCCAACATAACTTATTTGACATGGTAGTGAATGAAAAAAAAAAATGATGTGTTAGAAAGCCACAGCTGAATTTAAACATTCTGTTTCGAATACAGGCTTCCGTAAGAAGTCCAATGAAGAGAAGAAATTTAAAGACCACATCAAAGTCAAGGGCAATACTCCAAACTGCCCTCTAAAGAGGGGAGAATGATGAAGGAAGCCAATTTTCAGCAGAAGAAACCAGGACCTTTAGTGTGGTTTACTAGGAGAGCCAGGGTATGCTTTTCCTATCCTGTAAATTACCTTGACTTTGGGCCATGATCTTAGGACTGCAGTAAAGTTACTGGATGTAAGTCACTGGTTATGTAGAGTGCTAATGAGACCAAGGATGGGGAATCCAAATGTATAGAAGACTATTTCCCACAGAGAAAAACTCCATACAAGGAAACACTTGCTATGGTCCTAGTAAAATTAATACATTTTACAAATTATTGGCAACAAAGAAAATCTGGAAAAATAACATGGATAATATTGTTGTTTATAAATATAAATGGAAATGTTACGAAAACATTAAGCTTATGTCCACATTCTCACACAGAGTGTCTAAAGAAAAGCTATCAGAAGACCCGATCTATTAAGAATAGAAATACAAGAAAATCGTACGTTACTATGTTGTGCTTGATTTGCATCCTCAGGAAATAACAAAAAAAGAAGAAGAGGAAGAGGAGGAGGAGGAGGAAGAGGAGGAAGATGGGGAGGAGAAGGAGAAGAAGAAAGAAGAAGAAGAAGAAGACGAAGAAGAAGAAGAAGAAGAAGAAGAAATTGAAAAAAATTAAGATTTCCAAAGCTTAACTTCGACCACCTTGAGAAGTGTTAAAGTTCTAAACAAACCATGTAAGAGGGCCTAGCACTATAACTGGCACAGAATAAACATTTGAAAATGACAGTTCCTTTTTTCCTTCCATAATCTAATGTTTCCTTGTTTCATCAATAGCTTTCTATCAACACAGAAGACACGTTTTTCATGAACCACACTAGAAGGGTAAGAAGAGTATCAAAACAGGGAGAGCACATCTCTACTACCACTCCTTTAAGAAGTGCCATAGGAAAAGGAACAGCATAATTGCAGGTTAATCAGCCGACGAAAAGACCAAACATAACAACCATGATCCAGTTCATAATAAACAACTGAACCAAATTTCCCACAAAACTGAGTTCTGATGAACCATAATAGACAGGAAGAGTGTTATGGAATAGAGAGAGCCTAAAAGAGTGCCACAGAAAAAAGAACAGTAACTATATTTAATCAATCTATGAAAGACCACCATTACAAATATGAACTAGTGTACAAAAGTAAATAAAGAGGCTATAGCAAACGTTGCACAAAAACGGAGACTAAGTTGTAAGATTTAATCTCAATGATGTTATTAAAATTTCCAATTTGATTATCTATTTACAAAAGTGATTTTAAATGCCTCACCCTTACAAAAGAAGCTGGTGATGTTGGTTTCAAAAAGAAAAATTAATGTGCTGTTTTGTGATGATCATTACAAGCTGATTGACTATGACATAGAACCAAAAGTGAGTTAAGGTTAACTCTGTGGTTCTGACTAGTTACTGCATATTTTGTGTTATGATGTTTTATGAGTCTATTTAATGGACTGAGACACATGATTTTAAGACACCATTTTATAATATCCTTTTGAATAGAATCACATTTTTTAAAAACAATATTATAAAAAGCAGGCTTTCTATAAGAAGAAAAAGAGAACAAAGTTAATAAAAAATGACAGCAAAAATGGCTCAGGGCCAAAGACCCATTTGAAACTTATAAAATCTTCCTAAGATCAGATGGACATGTGTTCTCTTATTGCTAGGTGTAAAACTATACACTAACACAAGCTTCTGTTTCTAGTTTTAACTTAAAAGCCAGGTGTTTCTCAAGATATTAAAGGTTCCTATGCATCCTCATAATAAAATTCAATTTTGTTATCACAGCAGGTTCAGTAAGGATGACCAAGTTTACATTCATAAAATGTATAAAGTAGAGGGTCTAAAAATAATTTTGAATCTAGAAATATCATTATGTAGGAAATACAAAGAAGAAATGTAAATATCTAGTGAAAGGAAATTAGACCAGAAAAAAAGATTGGGAAATTATACAGCATAATGTGAAGAAATAATTCAATAAATTAAAAACTATGTCATTAAAGAATATTTATTTACATGGAGAAATAATACTAAATATTATGATAAGTGTAAAAATTGAGATATAATTTACATACACAATTTGATCAAAATTTTATAAAATAGATGTAGATATAAACAACTATAAAGGAATATTCACTTCAGGCAATGTTGAACTAAGTAATTCACACAAGAAAAGTATAACAAAAAAAGTATAAAAGCCATCCGCATAAAGGCTTCCGAGAGCTAACAAGATGGTGAAAACTTATTAGGCCAGGATGCAGGAAAGGGAAATGACATGGGAAAGAAATGCCAACATTTGAAGCCATTCTTCCTTTGACGACATTTACCAATACTAAAAGGGTAACAGACTGGCTAGATAGCACTTTTTACAATGCCAAAGGATTAGAAAACAGAAATAAAAGTCAAGTTCCATCAGGAAGGAAGGACCTTGGTGAACCATTCACTATGGGTTGGAACCTTGAATAGTTGCACCGTATGACAAGGTTAAACCAGGAATCAGACAGGCCCTTATAGGGATTCACAGTAAGCATTAAACTGGATAAAAGTGATCCCAAAGTACTGGGATGCTGTCACCCAGCATCCGAGAATAATCCTGTCTGCTGGTATCTGGTAAAAGCAAGCACAACTCCTTTCCAAGGAAGAACACCATCATTCTAGACTTAAATTGTTTCTACAAAAATTTTGAAACTACAGTGCCTGGCATGCAATCAAAATAATCAAACACAAAAGGAGATAAGACAACATGCACAGAAACCAAGGGGGGGGGGCGCGAAGAAAATACATCAGAGCTTTAAAATTCGCAATTATTAGATAGGGACTTTAAAGATTCAAAATCAGGACATCAGTACATATCCGAAAGACATTCAAAAGATCAGGGAATATTATGAACAACTGTATGTCTACATACTCAACAACTTAGATGAAAGAGGCAAATTCCCTGAAATACATGAACTACTAAAGTTCACCTGAGAATAGATAACCTCAATAGCCTGTATGCATTAAAGAAATGAGATTTGTAGATTAAAACCTTCCAACAAATAAAACTACAAGCATAGATGATTCACTAGTAAATTCAAACAAATATATATAAAACTTATTCCACACGATGCTTCCAGAAATAAAAGAGAACATATCCAAATTCATTTTAAGAGGTCAGTACCATTCTGATATAAACAAACAAAAGCTGTACAAGAAACTACAAATATCCCTTGTGAAAACAGACATAAACGTATTTAACACTGTAGCAAACTAAATCAAACTATAGAGGTGTGTGTGTGTGTGTGTGTGTGTGTGTGTGTGTGTGTGTGTGTATTGCTAATACTTAATGACCAGATAGGGTTCATCTTAGGAATGTAATTTTGGGCTAAGATCATTTTTTTACATACAACATGTCTGACACCAAATGTGTGGATTTTTTCCATAAACCAACCCCACTCTACACATCAACTGGATGCTCTAAAATTCAATTCAATTCTGACATAATCCTGAGTTGGTGTCAGCTTCCACAAGTATAAGGTCTCAGTCTCACAATTTTGCCATCATTTCAAACACCAGGCACAAGTATTGGGTGCCCACGGTACCCATCTTTCTTTCCAAATTGGCTATAAACTGGAAGCTCCTATGCCCTTTTCAGCTTCAAAAATTTGCTGGAATGGCTCACAGAACTCAGGAAAGTGCTTTATTTACTAACACAGGTTTATTATAAAGGATACAAACCAGAAACAGCCAAGTGAAAGGGGTGTACAAGCTAAAATAAGGGAGTAGGGTCAGAGGTGGGATGGCGTCCAGAGAGTCCATGCCTTCTCCTGGTGCACCACTCTCCAGCACCTTGATCTGTTCATCAACTTGAAAGCTTTCCAACTCCCATGACTTAACAGATTTTTATGAAGGCACCATTATATAGGCACAATGGATTAAATCATTGGCTAATGATGATTAATGCAATCTCTAGTCCCTCCCTCATCTCCCCTTCCCAGAGGCAGAAAAGAAGGGTTGAAAGTTGCAACTCTCAGGCCTTCTGGGTACCTCAGTAGGTTGAGTGATTCCCTTCGGCTCAAGTCACGATCCCAGGGTCCTGGGATCGAGCCCCACGTCTGGCTCCCTGCTCAGCAGGGAGTTTGATTCTCCCTCTGTCTCTCCCCCCCGACTTGTGTGAGCTCTCTCTCTCTCTCTCTCTGCTCTCTCAAATAAATAAATAAAATCTTAAAAAAAAAAAAAAGTTGCAACTCTCTAATCATATGGTTGGTTCCCCCTGGCAACCAGTATCCACCCAGGAACGATCCAAGACCCACATAGAGTCACCTCACTAGCATAAACTCAGTTATGACTGAAAGAAGTTTGTTACAAAAGATGCTCCTCTCACTCTTATAACTAAAAAAATTCCAAGGGTTTTAGCAGCTCTGTGCCAGGAACCAGGGATGAAGATCAAATATGTATGTTTTATTATACTACAGTATCACACAGGTTCACATCAAAAAATTAACCAAGTAATTCACTATATTAAGAGACTAAAAATGAAAAACCAATGATCACCTCAATAGATGCACAAAAGGGAAAATGAAAAATTTAACACCCTTTTGGGGTAAAAACTTTCAGTAAAATACAAATAGAAGGGAACTTCTGCAAATTAATAAAGGCCTTTCCCTGGATTAAGTGTTTAACATCAGACTTAATGGTAAATAAACAACTAAATACTTGTCTTCTTGGAATGGGAACAAGGCAAAGATAGTTGTTCCCACCACTTTTACTCAGCACTGAATTGGAAGTCCCAGCCAGAATAAAAAGGCAAAAATAAGAAATAATAGGCATAGAGATTAGGGGGTCAGGATGGTGAACCTCTCTTTGCAAGTGATCATCTATAGAAAACCAGAATCTCAAAAAAAAAAAAAAAAAAAAAAAAAAACCAACCTACTAGAACTGATACGAAAACTTAACAAGCTTATAGGATACAAGGTCAATATACAAAAATCAACTGTATTTCTACATTCTATCTAACAATAAACAATCTGGAAAAAGCAAGACTATTTACAATAGTATCAAAAATATGAAATACTTAAAAGACACTTTTAACCAATGGTGTACAATACCTGTACAGTAAAAAAATGCCAAGTATTGCTGAGAGAAATCAACAGACCAAAATAAACGGAGAGGTATGTCATTACCATGGACAAGACTTACTGTTGTTAACACGTTAATTCTCCCCAAATTGATCTATAGATACAATAAATGCTCAGTCAAAATCCCAGCAGGATTCTGGCAGAAACTGACAGGCTGATTTGAAAATTTATGGAAATGCAAGGATATAGAATAGCCAAAATAATTCTGCAGAAGAAAAAGAAGTGTACACAACCTGATTTCAGAATTTCAGTATTATAAAACTGCAATGATAAGACAGCATCAGTAGACATTGGTATAAAGATATACATGTATATAAGTGCAACAGAACAGGCATTTATGGCCAACTGATACTTCTAATTACAAAGGGAAAATAAGTAACTTTATATTGGAGTACCCTGGCAGACATCACATTAACCAACCAATCAAGGTAAGTGATAAATAATGATATCATGTAACCCCCAACATGATGCACTAAGAACATATTACCTCTTTGGTATTCATTCTAATAATGCACAACCTCAACCTAATCTTGAGAAAACACCAGACAAACCCAAACTCAGGGGCATTCTGCAAAATAACTGAGCAGTGCGAAGGTCATAAGAGAGAGAGTAGACTGAGGAACAGTCACAGATTAAAAAAGAATAGTAAGACAGAGCAACTAAATGCAACAACGGATCCTAGTTTGATCCTGGAACGAGAAAAGGATATTAGTGGCAAAACTGGTGAAATCCCAATAGGTTCTGTATGGTAGTTAATAGATCTATATCAAGGTTAATTCCTTAATTTTAGTAAACGTTAATTCTATGGTTAGGAAAGATGTTATCATAGAGGAAGATGGGTAAAGGTATATGGGAAATCTCTACATTATTGTCTACAACTCTTACGTAATTCAATAATTATCTCCAAAAACTTAAAAAAAAAAACAAAAATGTACTAAATGCCATTAAATTGTTCACTTTATTTTTTTTTAAAGATTTTATTTATTTATTTGACAGAGAGAGAGAGACAGCCAGCAAGAGAGGGAACACAAGCAGGGGGAGTGGGAGAGGAAGAAGCAGGCTCCCAGCAGAGGAGCCTGATGTGGGGCTCGATCCCAGAATGCCGGGATCACGCCCTGAGACGAAGGCAGACGCTTAACGACTGCACCACCCAGGCGCCCCTAAATTGTTCACTTTAAAATGGCTAATTTTATGTCACTGAATTTCACTTAATAAAAAAATACAATTTTTAATAATAATAAGCCAAATGTATTGGGTTATAACGGTTCATGGATAAGGGAAATGTATAACAGCAATGATGTAAGGGACCACAAGGAGGAACTGGGAATTCTGTTATATCTACGTTACCTGTAAAGTGTTATATAGCATTATTTGAAATGGACTTAGATTAATTATAAAAGTATGTTGCAAATCCTAGAGCAGCCAGTAAAAAAATAAAAAAAATAAAGTATAATTAGATGCTGAGAGAACAAAGAAAATGAAATCATAAAACACTCAATTAAGACCAGAGAAGGCAGAAAAGGAGAAGATTAAAAAAAGAAAGAACAAATGAAATGAATTTAAAAAAATTAAAAACATGGTATATATTAATCCAACTACATCAATAATCGCTTTGTGTGAACGGTCAAAATACAGCAGTTCAAAGTGACTGAAAGAGTAGATAAGAAAACAAGACCCACCTATACGTTGCCTACAAGAAACTCAGTTTGAATATAAAGTCGCAGGGGTGCCTGGGTGGCTCAGAATGGTAAGTGTTCGACTCTTGGTTTTGGCTCAGGTTACAATATCAGGGTCATGAGATCGAGCCCCAAGACAGGCACCGTGCTCCACGTGCAGTCTGCTTAGAATTTTCTGCCTCTCCCTCTACCCCTCCCCCTCCACTCACACTTTCTCTAAAATAAATAAATCTTTAAGATAATTAACTAAATAAGTATAAAGTCAGAGATGGATTGGAAAAGTAAAGGGATGGAGAAAGCTATACCATGCTAACACTAATCCAAAGACAGACAGACTAACTAACTATATCTTTTTCAGACAAAGCAGACTTTGGAACAAAGAAAATTGCCAGGAATAAAAGGTGTATTATATAATTATATTATTTCCTAAACTTGATAAAGAACATCTATAAAAGAAATCTATAGCACATAGTTAATGGTGAGAAACTACATGCTTTCCATCTAAGATCAGGAAGAGGGCAAAGATGCCCCGCAATCACTCCAATTCAACATCACGCTGGAAGTCCTAGCTAAAGCAATATGGCAAAAAAAGGAAATTACATGTCTACACATTGGGAATGAAGAAATAAAACTGTCTTTATTTGAAGATGACATGATTGTCTACGTAGAAATTTCCAAAGAATTTTAAAAAGCTCCTAGATCTAGTAAGTGATTATAGAAAGACTGCAGGATGGACGTGAATACAAAAGTCAATTGCTTCATTAAATTCCTGCAATGAACAATTGGGATTAGAAATTTACAACATAATGCTACTTACATTAGCACCCAAAAGAAATACTTAGGTATAAATCTATCAAAATATGTACAAAACCTATAGGAAGATAACTATAAAATTACAATGAAAGAAATCAAAGAAGATCTAAATAAATGGAGAAAAATCTCATGGTGATTGATAACAGGACTCAATATTGTTAAGATATCAATTCTTCCCAATTTGATCTATAGATTCAACACAATACCAATAAATCCCAGCAAGTTACTTTGAAGATTTCGATAGTTAATTCTAAAGTTTATATGGAAAACAAAAGACACAGAATAGTCAACATAATACTGATGGCAAAAAACATCAGGGAACTAACACTGTCCAGCTTCATGACTTAGTATAAAGCTATAGTGTGGTACTGGCAAAAAAAAAAAAAAATGGACAAATAGATCAATGGGAATAGAATAGAGAGTACATAAATAGACTCACACAGTCACCTTATCTTTGACAATAAAACAAAGGCAATTAAGTGGAAAAGGGACAGTCATTTCAACTAATGGTGCTAGAACTGGACATTCACATGCAATAAAATGAATGTAGACACAGATCTTAATACCACTCACAAAAATAATTAAATAAAAATGGATCACAGACCTAAATAAAAAATGCAAAAATGTAAAACTACCAGAAAAGAATATTAGAGAAAATCTAGGTGACCTTGGGTTTGAAGACATTTTAGGTAACCATTCAAAATGCATGCCCCATGAAAGAAAAACTGATAAATTAGAGTTCATTAAAATTAAAAAACATCTTTTCTGTGAAAGACACTATTAAGAGAATAAAATGACAATCCACAGAATCTTTACAGAATGCCTATCTGATAAGAGAATTGGCATCCAAAATATATAAAGGACTCTTAAAACTCAACAAAAAACAAAAAACCCATCCAAAAAATGAGCAAAAATTCTGAATAGACACCTCACCAAAGGACATAATCAGGTGGCAAATAAGCATATGAAAAGATGCTCAACATCATCTGTCATTAGAGAAATGCTAATTAAAACAACAACAAGATACCACTATTATGGTTAAAACTAAAAACAACAACAACAACAACTGACAGTACCAAATGCTGGTGAGGATGTGGAGCAACAGGAACTCTCATTTATTGCTGGTGGGAATGCAAAATGGTACACCACTTTGGACAGCACTTCAATGGTTTCTTACAAAGCTAAATATATAGTCTTCCCACATAAGTCATCAACTGCACTCCTAGGTATTTACCCAAATAAATTTAAATTTATGTGCATACAAATGTTTATAGCAGCTACATTCACAATTGCCAAAAGTTGGAAACTACTAAGATGTCCCTCAATAGGAGAATGGAAAACAAACTATAGTACATCCATACAATGGAATATTCTTCGAAAAAAGAAAAATGAGCTATCATGCCATATAAAGACACAGAAGAACCTTAAATGCACACTGCTAAGTGAAAAAAAAAAAAAAACATTCTGAAAGGCTATATACTATATGAATCTAACCATATGACATTTTGGAAAAAGCAAGACTACTGAGCAATAAAAAGATCACTGGCTATCAGAGGTTTGGGGATGGGGGAAGGAGTAAATACATAGTTGTGAAGAATAGAGGATTTTTAGCATGGTGAACCTATTCTGTATGAAATTTCAATGATGTGTACATGACATTAGGCATTTCTCAAAACTTATAGAACTTTACAAACCCCAGTGTAAATTATGAACTTTGGTTAACAATATATTATGTTGTCACAAATAGCAGCATTTCCTTCTTTCTCATAGCTGAATATTTCATTATATAGATATAGATATAAAGTTACCAATACACACACACACACACACACACACACACACCTCCCACATCGTCTTTATCCGTTCATTCATTGACAGACACTTAGGTTGTTTCCCACCTTGACCATTGTAAATAATGCTGCAATAAACACAAGCGTACAGATAACTTTTTGATATCCTGTTTTCACTTCCTTTGAATAAATCCTACCATTTGCAACAATATGGATGGACTTTGAGGGCATTCTGCTAAGCAAGTTAAGTTAGGCAGAGAAATACAAATACAAATACAGCATGATTCCAGTTATATGTGGAACCTAAAAAAGCCAAATTCATAATAACAGAGGGTAGAATGGTGGTTACCAGGGGCTGGGGAGATGTTAAGAGCTCAAACTTGCAACTAGTCAATAAATGAGCTCTAGAGGACAGCATAGTGATTAGGGTCAAAAATACTGTATTACAAACTTCACAGCTGCTAAGAGACTAGATCTTAAATGTTCTCACCATGAAAAAGAAATGATAATTATGTGACATGATAGAGGTGTTAGCTAACCATATGGTGCTAATCATGCCACCATATAAAAATATATCAAATCAACACAGCTTAAATATATAGCTTAAACTTATACAACGTTGTATGTCAATTATATCTTAACTTTTTAAACAATATCAATATTGGTTCATCAACTGCAACAAATATACCCCAATAATGCAAGATAATAATAAGGAAACGTGCCAGGAAGAAAAAAGAATATGGGAACTTTCTGGTCAATTTTTCTTTAATCTAAAACTTTCCTAAAAAATAGTCTATTAATTTAGAAAAATAAAAAAACAAGAAAACATCTTAAAATAACAAATATCAGGGAGGTAGATGCATATATTTTTTAAAAAACTCCCTAAGTAGAAATTGCATTTTATGAACCACCTTGAAAACGCTACTTGAAGTTAGAAATGCAACTAATCTTGATTCAAAATAAATTACTCATGGCTGCAGAAGTTGGCTATGAAGGGATCAGAACACTGATTATTTTAAAATTTAATTAGCTCTAAATAACTTATCACACATTCATAAGACAACATGAAACTTCTATAATTAGAAGCTTCAACTTGAATAAAAGTTATGACATATAGAAAACTTCATTTTATAGGAAAAAAAGGATTTATCCAAAGGAAATAAAAACAGATATCAAAAAGATATCTGTACTCTTATGTTTATTGCAGCATTATTTTAACTATAATAACCAGATCTCACCCCCCCCACCAACAAAAGATAAGAATAAAAGAAATAAAAAGAAAAGGGATATAAGAGCATTAGTTTTTTTTATCCTTCATCAGGAAAGTTACCAGATGTTCAGTAAGAGGTAAGAATCAAAAGAAGGTTAAGTTCCAGAGTAAGTTCCCACAGCACTGACTACATAGCTCTGGTCAATCTTCTATCATTTAATACCATAACTAGACCAATCTTCTTTACTAGACTGAAATATATCTAAACTCCTAGAAGACAGAGGCTGTAGCTGGCTGATCTTTGTGCCACGCACATAGTAAGTCTCAGTAAATACTGAATTGAACTGAAAAACTTCAAAGACATCATTAGCAAAAGCATTAAAAAGAACTATAAAGCTAAAGGTCCATTCAAGAGGTCAGTATGGCTAAAAGAATACTTATTTTCTTTTTTATTCTTTAAATATTATTATTATTATAAAGTACAAGACCAAGTTTGTGAGCAGAAGTAAAAGAGTCAAACAAGGGACTGAAAATATAAGAAAGAGAGATCACTTAAAACAAAATTTTAGAAAAATTAGGAAGAGGCAGGATCAAAAAAAGACTTATATTAAGGAAGCCAAGCACTTCTTTCTCTGAAATAGAAAAGGGAGGGTGAATGACCCAGAGGAATTTTGAAATAGAAAAAAAGAAATTTGAGAAAATTATCCTAATGGCCTAGATCTCAACCTAATATGATCTTCCTTTTCTAGGTAAAAAAATCATTCGCTCAAATGTAGAACAGAAGTAGACTTGCAGAATTGAGTGACATGAGAAAAGTTTAAAATAGTCACCCCAAAAAAGAAACCAGAACTTATGAGATAATTATAATTACTTATAAGTAGCCACAAATATCTAGGTAAGTTCGGGTAGCATTATTATAGTGGATAAAATCTGGATAATTATATTACTTTTCCCAGAAACGCATTCTCAGTAGCGCAATTTTTTTCTAGTTATGGATTTTACTGCCTAAGTCTCTTGCTTGTTCAGTAAAACCATCACACTTTATGTGAGAAAGAAAACAACAATGAACATTGTGATTATCGGTTAATAGACAGAACATTCTCTCACCAACATGAGAACAGACCAACCATGTTGACAGCTCACATGCCTAACAATTAATTAAAATCTTATCAAATACCTTGTTGTTACATCAGAACCCATTTGCCATAACAGACTGCTTATATAGTACAGCAATCTGATAGGAACTTTAATTCCCACTAACACTTAGTAACTTCATGCCAAATGTGTCTTTGATTATGAATACCATGCACAATTCCTACACAGACCATTGACTTCTGCTAACATATCCAAGACATACAAACAGAAATGAGCCCCAGATTCAAAAGAAGCAGTCTGAGACTGAACAGCAGCCTTAGACCAAAATTAAGCATTCTTCCTCCTCACTCAATATCCTTGGATCTGGATTAAATTAATCAGAGCCATCAATGTATGAAAATGACAGCTTCTGGGAGATGGTGACACACAAATTTTTGTGAGACCAAAGATCTGGCTTTAACCTGAGTCTTTGACCAAAAAAAAAAAAAAAAAATAGGAGGAGGAGGAGGAAGAGAAAGAGGAAGAAAGAAAATAGTCAGGGTTAACTTGCGTATGGACAGATGGATTTTTTTAAAGCACTTTCTTTTCCACCAGGGAATATCAATAGCCTTTTAAGCGGTCTCGCATTTAAATGTGTGTTCTGACAGTCATGTCAGAGCCTGGGTAAAAAGCCTTTTCATGGAAATCATTAAAACGAAAAGATCCAGACGAGAGGCCTGTTCTTTTCCAGGGAGTGAGGGTAAAACAGAATAGTGTCCTTTTTTTTTTTTTTTTTTAATGGTAGTACCTTAAGCACGAATGGGATAAATGAAACACCTTCCTTCCCCTCCTATCCTTCCCCTGTCCCCCCACCCAGCACTTGAAAAATTTTACCTGCTGCTTTCTAGAACACTCTATTATAAATCGTCAAGGAACCTTGGGGGTAGGGTTAGCAGTGAGGAGAAAAAAGAAGAAAAGCCTACAAGCACACCTCAGCCTGAGATTCAAAGCAGAAGGGAATAGAGCCATCCCAGAAGTATTCCAAGGGAGCTGACCCTCCTGGGTCCTGTGTTCCCCATGTGTAACTCACAGAGTCTCACAGCTCTCAACTTTAAAGTGCTGAATCATTTCAGCAAGTAATGTGTACCTATCTGCTGGTGAGAAATAACAGTCATTCCTCGCTTCAACCATCATCTCCTTGCTCCCCACTGGTGAGTGCTCCGCTGCCCACTGTCAAGCGCGGCAGCAATGCGGACTGACTCTCCCCGGGAAAACCTGAGGTTGAGCCAGCCAGTCATGAAGGTCACTTCGTAGCTTGCCTCAAACGCTAGCCCTGTGCAAAAGATGTTTTTTGTTCCTGAAAGACCACAGAGATACTGGTATTTCCCTGACCCAACTTAACAACTTTTCAAGGACTTCCCCCGCCCACCACATTTTTCCCTTGTGGTCCTGGAGTCTGTTGTGTGTGTGGTTTTTTTTACCCCTTAATATCAAGACTAGATCTTGACCTCTTGGAATGTTTTTTTCATTTATATGTTCCATCAAAGTAATTTCTGAACGATTATGAACTGTGCCAGGAAAAAAAAAATCATCTTAGATTTATTAGTCCCCGGTCACTTGATGCTGATGGAAGTTTCTGTCACACTGATCTCCTAGAGTCCCCAAATGATTTAGTGGCTCTAACCACCTTAGGAAGGAGAATAATACAAAACCCAAAGTCAGTATTATTGAAGTAAATCTCACAGATGCATGGAGATTTCCCCCTGAGAGTTAGTGTTATTCACAGTCTTAAACCAAACAGGGAAAAAAAAAAAATGTGACCAAATCTGGTTTCAGGTCATTCAAAAATACTTTTAAATTTTCACTTTACCCTTGAGATGAGGAAAATCTTCCAATTTTTTTAGTCTAAAAAAAAAAATTACAAAAAGGAATCCTACAGTAACAATAACAATATTGGTGTGTGCTCTTTATGCGCCAGGTACTATCCTGGGCACATAATCTGAATTATTTTATTTAAATCACAAACAAGTCTATAATGCAGCTACTTTTGTTATTCCCACTCCAGAGAAGGGGAATCTAAAGTTTAGAGGGGGGCTTTTAGTGACCACAGGTTGTGGTAGAAACAAACCCCAGGGAGTGGCAGAACAAGATGGGAAGGCAAAACCAACCATCGAGGCGGTGCCCTGAATCATTGCAAGTATATTCTCATGTGCATAATAATGACACTTCTCTTACTGATCACAGCACACTACCTATTATATTTAAATTACTTAGTTCCAAATCTGGCCTATATTATACCAAAGCGTGAGAGACATCATTAAAACATTCCTGGCCAAAAAAAAAAAAAAAGTCTTTCTCATCAATAAAGTTTTCTGTAAAGTTTTCAGACTTTATACAAATTATTTCTACAGAATCATTCATGCATTTACTCAGTTTCCCAACCATTGACAACTAAACAACATAACAAAATAGTGATAGCCCTATGTATTTAATTATTCAACGGTATGTGTACAAAAATACAAGCATCTCTTATGCACTTAAGAAGTTCATAAATCTGAAAATCTGAAGACAAAATACTAGCTATAAAGGTTACAAATAAGACTCTCCAGGGGCACCTGGATGGCTCAGTCGGTTAAGTGTCTGACTTCACCTCAGGTCATGATTGAGCCCCAGGTCCTGGGATCCAGCCCCACGTTGGGCTCTGTGCTCAGTGAGAAGTCAGTTTCTCCCTTTCCATCTGCCCCTCCCCCTGTGCTCACTCTCTCTTGTTCTCATTCTCTCTCAAATAAATAAATGAAATCTTTAAAAAAAAAAAAATTCTCCAACGTGTGGAAGAGGAACACTAAAACCCTGGCATGAGAAGGCATGTCGATCTGCTGACCCGGTGAAGGGAAACCTGTGGGAGAGCTTCACAACTCCAGTCCCAGCTTTCCCCATTCTTGCCTTGATTTTATAACTCTCCCTCAGCCCAGAGGAAGAGCATTTTTAAGTTTTTACTACGGTTCTCACTATATCACATTAACTTGTAAAGAAAATGCTTTCTTTGCATTTTAAGTTCATGAAATGCTTGCAATTAAGAAGAAACCTTTATTCTTTTAGTTGTTATTCAATGGCAAAGGACCACTCCCACGGCATTTCATGAAAGATCAGACTAGTACACATACATTAAAGACTGATTCATAAACTAATCCGTTCCAGGCAAACAACTTTTAGGAAGCTTTATTTATATGTCCTCAAAATCCCTTTAAGCCTAGTTCCTTCATTTAGTCCTCAGAAAAGATGAAACCACAGTTAAAGAAAATATTATTGTAACAAAAATGCACTGTAATTGAATTAGTTTTATAGTTTTGTAACTATCTTTTACCTCAACCCAATATCAGTAAAGATAATAATCTTGATATTTATGACATATCATAGAATATGTGAATAATAACTCAGAACTATTCACCTTATATAAGGACTTTAGATGAAAACGGAAAATACAAAGCTGTATTTCCCATACACGTACTGCCCTCTACAGGCCATCAGTGGAATGAATCAGAAAGGGAACTAAATAAAGATCTCTGCGACAGGTTCAGTTATTAGGCATTAATAAAACTTTATTTTCTAGATAGGCCAATAATAATTGCTCTCATTTTCAACCTAAGTAAATTTCAGACAAAATATTCCACATGCTTCCAACTCTTTAAGCGAAATCTGTCATAAGTCCAATTACATCATTTAGCAAGCTTATTTAGATTCAGTATCTTATAAAGAGAAAATGATTTCTATATCTATATCTATATCTAGCTATCTAGCTATCTCTTTATATATCTATATATATGCCATAAATAAACACACACACACTACTGGACATGCCTATGGAGTAAACATTAAAAATCTATTCCACATTAGCGAAACCTTCTATCCATCCCCTTTCCATAAGAAACCAGATAATAATGAGGATTCCGTAATCATAAAGTTTTAGAAGATAATCACCCCCAGAAATGTAAATACACTGCACTCACATTCTTTCTAACCCAATGTTATCAGGATTTAATCTAACAAATATTCTAAATGTCAAATTTAACAAAATCACCCTCATGGCTAATGCATGTAACACAACAAACAAGAAATTTATTTCAGCGAAATCATTTTCTCATGGCACTTTAAAAATATTTCCATTCTTAGAACAGCATTAAGGAAAAAGAGTGAACACAGATTATAATATAAAAAAGCTATTTCCCAAAGAGGGTTAGATTTGCACTAAACCTAACCTGAAATCTCAAGTTCTTTCCTCAAATAATTAGGACAATCTTGTATCTCATAACTTATTGAAGATATAATTATACCTACCTAATTTTTTAAAATCATCTAAGCTTTAGAAACTCTATCTCTCAAGAAATAACAATTTTACAAATACCATATAATGCTCAATCGTCTTTAGGTCAATGTTTGGAAAAATGCATGCAACATCCTATAGTCCAGAAAGTCAGATACTCCCTGATCTATAAATAGGAAAAATCAGTCCTCCTTTTCATGAGGTTTACATGGTAAGTGGACAATTAAAAACATGATAAATTCTTCTAAGTTTAGAAAAATTTTTATATAAATAACTTTTCTAAGATTCTGGGAAACATAGAGTCAATTGAATGCCCATGTGTTAGTATCACTTACGTGTGTGTATATAGATAATCTAAAAACAAAGAAAGTCAAACTCACAGGAACAGAGAGTAGAAAAATAGTTGCCAGGGGCTGGAGGGCAGGGGATGAGGGAAATAGGGAGAGGTTGTTAAAAGGAATAAACTTGGGGAGCGTGGGTGGCTTAGTGGATTACACATCCGCCTTCAGCTCAGGTCATGATCCCAGGGTCCTGGGATGGAGCCCCATGTCAGGCTCCCTGCTCAGCGGGGAGTCTGCTTCTCCCTCTTCCTCTGTCCCTTCCCTCAGCTTGCATGGGCTCTATCTCAAATAAATAGGTAAAATCTTAAAAAAAAAAAAAAAAAAAAAAAAAAGAGGGGGGGCGCCTGGGTGGCTCAGTCCTTAAGCGTCTGCCTTCGGCTCAGGGCGTGATCCCAGCATTATAGGATCGAGCCCCACATCAGGCTCCTCCGCTGGAAGCCTGCTTCTTCCTCTCCCACTCCCCCTGCTTGTGTTCCCTCTCTCGCTGGCTGTCTCTATCTCTGTCGAATAAATAAATAAAATCTTTAAAAAAAAAAAAAAAAGGTACACACTTTCATTTATAAGATGAATAAAGTTTGAGGATCTAATGTATAGTACAGTGATTACATCTGGTAACACCATATTGTATAACTGAATTTTGCTTAAAAATAGAATTTAAATGTTCTCAACAACAAAAGGTTAAATATGTGAGGTGATGGATGTAGTCATTAACTCAATGGGGGAAATCCATTCACAAAGTATACATACATCAAATCACCACGTTGTACACTTCAAATAGCTTATAATTTTATTTATCAATTATATTGAAAAAATGACCATTGTAAAAAAAAGAAGGATATATGTGTTTAAAACACAAAGAGCTAACATGTGAGAACCCAAATATTTTATTGTATTCAATCTGAGAACCTAAGAAAATATGGGTACAATACTGTTAGACAGCTAGCCTACTAGCTAACAGGTCACACCCCACATTTATACAAGTTTCAAAGACACCAGATAGAACTTTAGCAAGTTTTTCTAGTGGGTGGCCAGAGCCTAGGACTGAAATTTTGAAGAGTTAGTATAAAAATGTTGCGAAATTGCAAGAAAAAGATCTCAACTCAAACTGAACAAAAGATTTTAAGGAAATTATCAGAAATGAGTCAAAAACATATGGAATATTGTTTGAAGGAATGAAAGTTCCATATGAATTCGGTAAATATGAAAGGTCATCTTCAAAAATAAGCTTAAATGAACTAAACAATGCTATTTAGACCAGAATGCACAGTGCTAAATAAATGAAAAGAGAATACAATATACAAGATTCTAACAATTCTATCCCTGAACTCTTAGCTTTATGGATCTCAGAATGGAACATTAATATTTAGTACATAAAACCCAAAGCTTTAAGGAACTTTAAAAACCCTTAGGAACTAAATAAGGTACTCAGTACCATCACAAAGAAGATATTAAAAGGATATGCAGGTATAAAAAGCAGAGAATAGGGAACAAATAATAAAGCTTAGCAAGATTTCCAGATACTAAAGATAATTAAATTCCAGAAAGTCTTTCTTGTAAGGAGTGAAAAATCACTGATCTTGGAGATCACCGACTATTAACTAAATGACCTTTGTATGCCTTAGTTTTAATGGTCATCAGTAACCTAATTTTTCTTCCTATATTCAACCACTTCCCTCCTCCCCAAAACAGTCACATATGCACACAAGCATTACTGAACCACACACACACATACACACACACAGTAGCCATGAGATTTCAACCTACTTTCCCTCCATGCCAATGTTTCAGCAATGAATGTCAAAGCTGAAAGAAACTTTTTAAAAACCAAATTCAAAGAAGAAAAAAGAGATTCGATTCTAACTATGCTGTAGAAAACCATAATAGGTCATTGCTCTTACCATACCAATGAAAATACATACCAAAAAGTAAACATATTTGTTCTTCTTTAAAAACATACAATAGATATGGATGGAACTAAAGTCTAAATGAACAGGAGCATCTGGGTGGCTCAGTTGATTAAGCATCAGGTCATGATCCCAAGGTACTGGGATCGAGCCCCACATCAGGCTCCCTGCTCAGTGGGGAATCTGCTTCTCCCTCCTCCTGCTTGTGCACTCGCACTCACTCTCTCTCTCACCCCTCCCTCAATCTCTCCCTCTCAAATAAATAAATAAAATCTTTTTTAAAAAATTTAAATGAACAAAGTACGATAAGGAAATAAGCCCTTCTCAAGGTTAGCAGACAATGACACCCACTATCCTCATGGGGGACAGCTGTCAAGTCTGGGTCACAGGTGAGGAAAGGAATAATCCTACCATAGATTTTTTTTTAACTGTTGGAACAAATAAAAGCAGTCAGATTTTTAATACAAACACTTGGGCTGGTATGGGGGATTGGAATCTAGAAATGTCCAAACACAAAACCAGTTATCCCTACTTTCCAATTACCACCTCACAGTCTACCTCCACTCCCAGGTCCATAAACAAGTAAGCAACATGTGGGAAGACAGAAATGGTACTGGAAAACACAGGAATATCTATAGCCTTAAGTGCTCTGATCTTAAAGCTTTGCTGGAAGAGCAAAGGAATCAAAAATTGAGGCATGCAAAGAAGCAAAAAAATGTAACTTATAATCAGGAGACGTTAACAGCAATAGAAGTAGACCCACAGATGACCTACTTGTCCAAATTAGCAGACAAAAACTTAAAAATAACTACTATAAATATGTAAAGAATTCATAAAACTGGAAGAAATGAGAGAGAATGTGTAGACCATATCAGCAGAGAAACAAAACCTCAAAAAATAATCAAATAGACTTTCCAGTACTGAAAACTACAATATCTGAAACAAGGGATTTACTGGATGTTCTTAGGAGCAGACTGAATGAACCAGAGGAAAGCATTAATGAAATCAAATAAACTATGAAAGTGAAGAAAAAAGGACCAGAGATCAATGAGTCAATATTTAATAGTATGACAGATGTATAACTTGATTCTCAGAAGGAAAAGAGACACAGTATAGGGGGTGGGAGGAAGTATTTTAAGAGATACTGAATAAGAATTTCCCCAAGATTAATGAAAGATTTCAAACCAGAGACCAAAAAGCTCAGTAAACTCCAAGAAGGCTAAAAACTGATACACATGCATCCCAAAAACCCTCACCTGTACACTGCATAGCTCAACAATAAAAAATATATTAAGAGCAGCTAGGAAAATGACATATATTACATTCAGGTAAAGAACAATTAGAATACAATGGATCTCTCTTATCAGAAACAATGGAAGCAAAAGACAGTGGAATGACATGTTTAAAGTGCTGAAGAAAAAAATAAATTAACCTAGAATTACAAGAATGAAACAAAGATTACATATTTACTAAATAATAAATATGGAGATTGCAGGTATGCATAAAAGTCCAAAGAACATTACATGAGAACACAGAAGAAATAGTGTGCATAAACTCTTACAGTTATGTATAAAAATAAGGAATATCAAATAGGGATCAGAAAGGATAGTAAAAAGCTGAAATAGGAAGTGTTTTGTCATTTTTTTCATGTTTTATGATATATTACTTAATATGAAATGATGAAATAAATATGAATCTGGATATAGATATACATAATATCCTGAATCCTAACATTGCAAAACACCTAAAAATGCTCGATAAAACAAAAAATATTCTTTTGATTTTATATTACAATGAGTATTAAACTTTCTTAAGCTTGCACGGAAGTGAGAGAAATTCTAGAAGGGCCAAGAATGACAGCAGCAAGGAGGAAAGATATCTTAATAACCTAAAACATGGATCAGAAAAACTACGGTCAATAAGCCAAATTCAGTGTACGGTCCTAAGCTAAGAACATTTTTTAAATTTTTTTTCTTAATATTTTTTTATTATATTATGTTAGTCACCATACAGTACATCCCCGGTTTTAAATTTTTAAATGGTTGAAAATAAAAAAGAAAAATCTTAGCAAGTGGAAATTGCATGAAATTCAAATCGCAATGTCAATCAAGTTTTTCAAACAGCCATCCTCATTCATTTAAGAATTGTCTACAACTGCTGGGGCGCCTGGGTGGCACAGCGGTTAAGCGCCTGCCTTCGGCTCAGGGCGTGATCCTGGCGTTATGGGATCAAGCCCCACATCAGGCTCCTCTGCTGTGAGCCTGCTTTTTCCTCTCCCACTCCCCCTGCTTGTGTTCCCTCTCTCGCTGGCTATCTCTGTTAAATAAATAAATAAAATCTTTAAAAAAAAAAAAAAAAGAATTGTCTACAACTGCTTTCATATCACAACAAAACTGAGTAGTTGCAACAGAGACCATATGACCTGCAAAGTCTAAAATATTTTCTATCTGGCCCTTCACAGAAAAAGTTTGCCAACCCCTGGCCTACAACTTCATTTTTAATGAATACACAAGGGGAACAAGAAATAAAGCCTCTGGCTCATACAAGGCAAGGAATTTAAGTGGAGATGCAGTAAAAAAGGCAGGAACAACAAAGGGCTAGACACTTAATAAAAACTGAACTAGAGAAATGCATATACACAAAATCACATGGCACAGATACAAGCCTGCTTCCACAAAGGCTCTTCAGGAAGAGGGGAGCAGGGCAGGGGGCAGGAAGTAAGAAGGTGAGTTTCCATAAGCATTTGTGGCCACTGAACAGCTTGCATATGGCTGTAAGGCTCAAAAAATACCAAGTTGAAAATTTAATTTAAATTAGACTCATGTAATCAGTGTCCCCTACCTCACAAGCACCTGACTGAAACTACTACAAATTTTCTCCGAAGAACCATAGAACCCATAAGTAAATACTGTTCCAAAGAAACTGAGTTAGCACTAACAACAAATCACAACAGAAATTCTATTTCTAATAGAGAGCTAGTTACTCAAACCAACATTTCTGCTTAAAACAAGCAAAAATGTTAGCTAAAATAGTAAAAAAAAAAAAACATCAAGTCAAAAAAGTACTGAAGTGCCAATAAGCTACTTATGAAACCACCGCAACAAATTCCAGGAGAAAACTCATACCCAAAGAAGTAAGAACGTTACAGCACCAAAGCTAATTGTGAACTGAGGGCATTTGCCAGTTACAATTCCAGAAACTTCAAACTTGAGTTCATTTTGGAAACCTGAAAGAGTGAAGAGGGCAGAAGTTAAGGCTCAAGTCCATCCAAGATGAGTTATGTTATAAAGATTTTCTCCCATATAAAGTTTCAAAGGACTGTATCTTAGAGGTAAAGATACATCATAACTAAATCCTTCCTGGCTCCAACCAGAGCGGAGTCCAAGGAAGGTGGCCACAGTAAAGAGCAGAACACAATATTTGTTTTTGAAGGGGAGGGAGAGGAAGGAAAACAAAAACAAGATGCTGAAGAAACTGGTCACAGACAAGGCCTCACAAGGTCTTGGAGCCCAAGCCTGGATAGACCACATGAGTCTGGTTTTATAAAGTTCCTTATTGGCAATGCTCCAAGGTACCTGACAGAAATAAACAAAATTCATCTCAGGAGAAAGGAGCTTTCATCCTAGGCCCCAAGAACACACACATGTGCACATATTCACACACAAATTTTCTCAAAGGTAATAATAGCCAGGTCAGAGTCAAAGAAAATCAGGCACAAAGGAAAATCAAGATCCATGAATGTGAGCAAGGAGAAAAGACTCCTAAAGACTTCAGGTCTTGGAATTAATAGGCTATTCTTACTCTTTTTGAAGAAATAAAACTGTTGAAACTACCTCCTAGAAATAGGAAACTAGAGAGAGAGAGAGAGAGAGAGACAGAGAGAGAGAGAGGGAGATAGAGAGGAGAGATTCCAGATTTGGGGAAACAATGGAAACTAGAAAAGAAAAAAACCTGAAATTCAAATTTTCATGAGTATCACTGATAGATGGAATAGAGCAGAAAAAATAATTAGTTAATAAGTGGGAAAAGAACACAAGAAATTAATTATACAGAGTGAAGCCAGAGAGAAATGATAAAAAATATAGAGCAGGAAATAACAAGCAGTTTAGAGTAAAATTTATCTTTTTTTTTTTTAAAGATTTTATTTATTTATTCGACAGAGATAGAGACAGCCAGCGAGAGAGGGAACACAAGCAGGGGGAGTGGGAGAGGAAGAAGCAGGCTCATAGCAGAGGAGCCTGATGTGGGGCTCGATCCCATAATGCTGGGATCACGCCCTGAGCCGAAGGCAGACGCTTAACCGCTGTGCCACCCAGGCGCCCCGAGTAAAATTAATCTTATATCCATTTAATTAAAGTTCCAAAAAGAGAATGCAGAGACTGAGGCAAGGACAATATTTAAAGACAGAATGTCTGGGAATTTTCCTCAATCGATTTAAGACACCAATCCATAGATTTAAGATGTATAACAAATCCCAGATAGTACAATTTTTTAAAAAAATCTATGTACAAACATAATCACAATGATGCTGCTGAAAACCAAAGACATGGAGAATATTTAAAATCACACAGGGAAAAATGGGGGACAAATTAAATTAAAAATGGCAGCCAGACTGACAGCTGACTTAAAACCATCAAAAAGAGAAGCGAGAAGACAGTGAAGTAATATGTAATGTACTAAAGGAAAATAACTGCGAGCCCAGAATTATCTACTTACTTTTAAGAATAAGGGTGTAATAAAAAAATTTCAAGCCAAAGAGCAGGGGGGAGGGGGGAGACTGAAAATGTTTGTTGCAGACAGACTTCCATCAATGGAAATTGAAGGACATACTTTAGGCAGAAGGGAAGTCATCTCAAATGGAAAGTCTGAGATTAAGGGAAAGAAGGAATAAAGAGTTAAATGTGGGCAAATATAAACTAACAGTGATTGTATGAAACAACAATAATATCTAGGAGGATTAAAAATAAAATTAAGTATAAAACAATAATATCACAAATCAGATGGGAGGTAAATGGAATTTGGGTGTTCTAAGGTCCCTATTCAACTGGAGAGAAAAAGTCTTAATTAATTTCAGACGTAAAAATTCAAACACCATCAGTAGTAGATTAAATGTACACTGAATGTCCCTGTTAATAAACGACTGATAAAGGATCACACTAGATTGGTTTAAAGGTCCAACCATATGCTATTTACAAGAGACACATCTAAAAACTTATTTTCAAAAAAAGTGAAAATAAATATTGTGAAATAAATAAATAATAATATTTATTGTGAAATAAATAAATAAAGTGAAAATAGTACTAACAACAAAAAGCTAGTATAATTTTTTAATATTAACAAAATAAAAAGCAAAAGCTTACTAAAGATAATCTTATAAGAGTCAAACACCTAATATAACACAGCTTCAACTTAAGTAAAACAAAAAGTGATAGTATGTACAATGTAATGTGTATATGCATAGCCATTATACATATGATTTTATATACCAAACCAGACTACCCTACTTTCATCAAACCTGCCACCTTTCAGTGTTCATCTTCAGTTGAACAGTACAATACATGCTACTATTTTTCTAGAGCAATGAAAATAAACAAGCTACAAAGAAATGGTAGGGACATAAGTGTTGGGTGTAAAATGCAAGCCCAAGATATGTTACCTTTTTTATCAAGATCGAAAACAAGGAAAACTAAATAATATATTATCTATGGTTACGCACATAACTATAAAAAAAACAAAAGTAAATGATGTATACAAAATGCAGCGTTATTGGTTATCTCTGATGGAGGAGGCAGTAGGAGTATGAGGAAGTAGAGCAACTCAGAGGGCTTCAAATTTACCTAATTGAAGTGGAGTACAAAATGTTTATCTTATTTTTATGCTTTATAATTTATATATATTATATCTTTGACTGCATTAAGTATTTCATAACAAATGAAAAGTATAAATACTAAATTATATCTAATAATCCATTTATAATGGATTACGATGTCAATGTTATTATTAAATGAATATACGGGATTGTATATCCTTAAAAAATGAAGTCTATCCAAATGTTAACAACCTCTTCCTAGATGATATATCACTAATGATGTATACTTCTCAGCATTTTCTAAGTTCTTTAGAATGAACACGTATTACTTTTACAATCAGAAAAAAGTTAGCTTCCATAAAATTAAAAATAGAAACAACAGCTCAGCCAAATGTTTGGAAAAATTTCTGCCTTAGTATTCACTGGAATTGCAACTGATTTTAATTTTAAAAAAATATGGTTGCAATTTAAAAAACAACAACAACAACACTTTTATGTTTTACATAAGGAAAGTCCCCAATAATGTAGACCTTGGGGAACTTTAAAAAATAGTTCAATACTGCAATGGTCACAGTGTTCTCAGGCCAAGAGCACCATCAAAAGCAAAAGATGTGGGTAACAAACTATTCCAAATATCCACAACTGAAATTGGATGTAGAAAAATAAGTTCTCAACTTTTACTTCTATTTATGATAAACCAAAAACGTATGACCCCAAAAAACATATTGTGTGAATTGATAATTAGCTGTCTATAGACTGATCATTTCCATGCAAGACCAAGGTCAACAAAGAGATAGGCAACTTAAGTCAGCTAAAGTATTCTCAAAAGATAAAAGGTGAAACAGAGGTTGACAGTGTCTTCCCTCTCTCTCTCCTCCCTGGAGTATTTTATACTTTCAAATTGTAGAAGGGGATAAAATCACAGAAGCAATCATTTTGGTGTCTGTCATCAGGAGAAGAGTGGGGCTAAGAAAAAGGAGGTAAAGGAAAAGCAGGTGAGTATAGAGAATAAGAAGGTTAAAATGCAAACAGAATACAAAGTCAAATGTGGGAGAAGACTGAGCCTAAAGATTTATAACTAGAATCAAAAAGGTCAGTTAATTCCTTACAAAGTACTTAGCAAGTATTCCCAGAATTGCTGATTCTACTAGAAGTTCTCATAATTTTTTTATTCTAGGAGGTAACCATCTCAGGTGATGGTTTGGAAAACACATTCAAGGAGTTTAAATGACTTCACTAAAATCATAAAAAAAGTCTAGAGCAAAACTAGAACCTAGTATATCCATGACATCCTTCTTCATGTGCCAGTGCTAGGACAAGCTGCTTATAATCTACCCATAATCGCCGTTATACTGATTCACACGTACTGTAGTATAAATAAAAATGGAAACGACAGTTGACAAAAACAGTTAAAACTAATATGGCAAAAAATTCGTTTTTAGATAATGTCACTCTCAAGGAATCCAGAGTAAGCACAGAATGGAAAGTTAAGCACTTTTTTTTTTTTTGCTTCTTACGGAGAAATTTGGTGAGCACAAAGCCAATCCTCTCATTTTTTCATCCCATCCAATATAAATCCTAAAGATGTGACAGGGATTAAATGGTCAATGCAGAGCATTTAGAACGCTACTAGATTACAGCTGTGTAACAAACGTAAAAGAATTTTTTTCAGGGTTTTACGTGCCAAGTATTCAAAAATATAGGGGTTGCGACAACAAAGTACACATTTTTTTTTTTTTACCAGATATAAAGAACGAGTAAACACAATCTGTCAGGACATGTAAGGGTGTGTTAAGACTATAGGAATAAGAAGTCCTGACGTCACCAATGCCAAAGGGAGGAAGCACACATGCGCCCATGTGTGCACACACGTGTGCACACACACGCACACATACACACACACCCAACCAAAAACCGAAAACCAAAAACCAAAAGTCGATACAAGGGCAGGAGCAAGAATTAGCTTATTTAGAAAACAGAAAGAATCACTATTTAGAAAATAGAATCACCCAAAAAGTCTAGGCTAAATGATTCCCAAGAGACCCTAGACAAACACAGTGACATGAGCCAGTCACCATAAGAAAAAGCAGAGTTTGGGAGAATATACTAAGAATGGATCAGGACAAAAGGCAAACATTTATGAAAGTACTGAGGATGGTCTAGTAATTTCCAATCACATTTATGTACATTGGCCTATGGAGACTATCAGCATTAACTGCCAGCATTTCCAGGTGAGAAAACCAAAGTTCAAAGTTACGTATGTCTTACTGGCCCAGTATCACTCAGCAAAGCAGAAGCAAGACGTGAACCACCACATCCACTATACCGTGCTTCCAGTGAAATACTTTATAAAAAGCATTTTATTTACCTTATAGTTACTGAGTCCAGATATTTAGATGAATATATAAAACATTTCAAAGATGGGCTATTTTAGCAATGAAATTTCCCACGTCCTTCTGTTAATATCATTTCATTATGCAATGAAAAACACTGACAGCTTCATACCAACAAATGAATTCATTTAACACATATTTAGACAGCAACATGTATATAACACACACATTGGTTAATATTACAAATATAAAGATGAATATAACAATTAGCTCAATCCTACAAACATGTATTAAATAGCTATTGTGTGTCAGGCATTTTACTAATGCTCTACAGAAATATCAGTGTAACATGGTTTCTACCCTCAAAGAGCCCAACTGGGTGGACAAGACCACCAACAACGGATCACTGCACTACAGACTACGTGCAATGGACAGGGCACCACACGAGCCCACTAAGGGAGGAGAGGGAAAGAAAAAATTCAGGGAAAGCTTCTAAGATGAGGTGACCCAGAATTTAATCTTTTAAGTTTGTCCAGCCAAAAAAAGAAGACCAAAACAAGCACAAGAGAAAATATGAGGAAAGGCAGAGTGGCAAGAAAATGGAAAGACAAGATTCTTGGGCTATGGTGGGACACCAAAAGTAGAAGACAGAGAAGGAGCCCATGAAGGAATTAGAAAAATAATGCTCACACAAACCAGTTTCTGATATAAATGACTTCAGAAACCATCCAAGTTAGAGCGGCTAGAATGAAGAGTGACACAAGAGGGGCCGGGAGAAAAAGAGACAGGAACCAGATAATGGACATCCCTTGGATGCAGGGATAAGAAGCCTGGACATTACTTCCAGGTGTTGGGGAACTACTGCTCTTTGTGAAGGGGAGTTGCCCTTGGCTTCTGTCATCCCAGTGACTATGTAGAGAATGGACTAAAGGGAGAAAACAATGGAAAGCTGAAAGGCTGGTTAACTGACACCCAAGATGAAGAGAGTCTCACCTGGGGCATTAATAGGAGAGATGGGTATGAGGTGGAAGACAAGAAATATCAAGACACAATTACTAAAACTTGGTAAGAGCAAAGGCTCTAGAGCCAGGCTGCCAAAACCTGCCAGGCTCTTCCACTTTCTAGCTGTATAATCTTGGGCAATTTAACCTGTTGGTATCTCAAATTCTTCATTTGTAAAATAGGGATAATTAGAGTACCTTCCGCAAAGGTGTGCTGTGAGAATTAAATGAGTTAACACATTTTGTAAAGAGCTCAGAAAAAATGAGTAAACACAGTAGGCTTTCTTACTCCTCCTGAGGTTTCTAAATTATATGTGATGATCAAACCAAAAGTATAATATTGTGTGACATAGATTTCAAAATACACAAAGAAAATTTTTAAGACAATTACATTAACAACAAAAGAGGGTAAAGAGATATAACAAAGGTAAGATTTCTACATTTCAATTGGTAAACTGTTGATACCAGTAGATATTTGCAGTGATGGAATAATTCTATATATTGACTGTGACGATGGTTATAGGAATCTAATCTAAAACAGCAACACACAAGTACATTGTACCAATGTCAGTTTCCTGATTTTGATATTGTACTATAATTATGTAAGATGTGGTGTCCGGGGGGAAATGGGTGAACTGTGCACAGGATTCCTTAAACTACCTCTGCAATTTTCTGTTAATCCTGTAATTATTTCAAAATAAAGCTTTTACAGAAAACCTATACAAAGAAGGTGGCAATTGATTAGGGATTTAGATGTAGTGCTGGGTTTTAAGTACAAGCAAAAATATAGGTCAACTGAGGTCCTGATGTGTTTACAGGACAATCTTGGTAGGAAGAGAATATTTGAGTAAAAGAGTAAAGGACAATGAGATTAGGGTGATAGGCTGGTCTCTGTAACTTGTAACTGTTCTGCAGTCAAGAGAAATCTTAGAAATAAGTCCAAAAAAAGAAAAAAGTCCAAACACGAACAAGTTTCACTAACAGTATAGTAATACTTAGGTTTAATAAATTACACTAAAATAACAAAATAACACTAAACATAGGAACATAACTAATGTGGCTAGAAAACAAAACACCACATATTTTAGGCATGCTCCAGTAAGCACTAAGATTGAGAAAAACACAGACTCCAGACTGAGAAAATATAAGGAACACATAATATGATAGAGCAGCGCCCCATTCAACTATAGAAACAGGAATATCCCTGGAAAGCAGGTAGCACCAGCGTTTTCTTTTCCCTGTGTCTCTTCTCCATATGTGTCCAAATAACAAGACTCTCAGAGAAGAAATATCAGCAAACAAGAACAGTTTTAAATGATAATAATAGTAAATACTAGATATTTGGAGAACATACGACATAGTAAAAGTAGTACAGGAAATCAGTTAAACATGGGTCTGAATTCTCACTGTACCACTTACTAGATATGAGACTTAGATTAAGTAATTTACCTTTTCATGCCTCAGTTTTTGCCTTTATAAAAATGAGATGATGTCAACCTCACAAGGTTACTGTAAAAGTTAAATGAGATTATGTAGAAAGCAGTTAAAGGAACTAAATAATTAGTGGCTTGTATTATTTTTCATCTGCATATATTATCTCAGTTTTTTTAAAAATCTAAAGGCCACATAAACATAAACCACATAAAATTTTTAAGGGATAAAAGAAATACAGCAAGTGTGAAATTTCTTTGTTAAATTAAGAGTGATTTTTAAATTTTTTACAAAGCCAAAAGTCAGAAGAGGTCTAAGTTAGAGATCATTAAAGCCTGCACCTCTGTCAGTCTTTAATAAATTATCATTAACATAAAAAAGCAAGCATTATTCAGAGTAACTGAAGTTCTCTGGGCTGAGTTTTGTGCACTAAATCACCTTACATTTGCCCCTAGACTCATAAATGGAAAATAAAAATTTTAAAAAAATCTGTAACCTAAATTACCTCATATTATAGGAATGGAAAGAGTAATAGTAATTTGCTATTTAAATATGACCTGCTTAAATATTTGGATACAGCCCAGAAAGGAGGCACAACACTGTATTTTCATATATATATATCTTTATTAGTGTTCAAATCAAAAAAAGATAGATAAAATTTCAACAGGAGGTAACTACAATTTTTTTCTAAGTTTGCAATTCATTGGCTCTCTCAAACCCATGATTCATTTCTGGGAAAAAATTTCAATAGGATATAATAAAGTAAAATCAGATAGTCTTAAGGTTTAAAAAGTGGTTTTATTCAGTCCACCTCAATTAGAGCCATCAGAGATATTTTTAAATTAAAAGCATATTTTAATGGATATTAGAGTTAGATTAAGATTCTATTTTTTACAATGGCAATATATACAAGATCTCTGAAAGAGCTGCCATTTGGCCCTAATATTTGGATTGGACATAAGTTAAATAGCCAATAGTAGAGGAATGGCTCCATAAAGTGTGGCATAACCACATGATGATACAATCACTTAAAAATGGTTTCAAATAAATATTTAGTTATGTGAAGAAATACTCATAGCATTATTTTAAAGATAAAAACCTACATACAAAACAGTATATACACTGTATGATCCCAAATTTATTTAAAAAGTATTGTTTAAAAAAAAAACAAATATGAGAGCTATCTTTGGGTTCTAAAATTCCATGTGATGAAATTACATGTTACTTTCTAAATTTTCTACAATGAGCATGTATTGTCTTTACAATAAAAAAAATGTAAGCAATCCATATTAGTACTCAAGAACACAACTGATTGTGCAAAAACTGAGTTCATAGGAAGCTCTTTCAAAAAACGAGAACAATCACTCAACAAATATTTACTCAGTATTTATGTGCCAAGGCACTTATATAGGCACCAAGGATACAAGATGAATAAAACAACAACAAAAATCTGCATAACTGGTAGATGGAAAAGTGAATGTCATTATTTTATAAACACAACCAATCATAACTTTTATCCATTTGTATCTGCATATATTTGTGAGGTATCTTTTTCAGCTATGAAAGTCATAAAAACCAAGTTATCAGAATGAAAACTTTTTATCTGATCTTTGCTGTATTACAAACTGTTAAACCAAGACTTCCCAAAGTAAAGAATGTTCATCTTCCCCTATCATTACTCTGCTTTAAAAATACTAATAGGGGCGCCTGGGTGGCACAGCAGTTAAGCGTCTGCCTTCGGCTCAGGGCGTGATCCCGGCGTTAGGAGATCGAGCCCCACATCAGGCTCTTCCGCTATGAGCCTGCTTCTTCCTCTCCCACTCCCCTTGCTTGTGTTCCCTCTCTCGCTGGCTGTCTCTATCTCTGTCGAATAAATAAATAAAATCTTAAAAAAAAAGAAAAATAAATAAATAAATAAATAAATAAATAAATAAATAAAAATACTAATAAAAAGTAGGGGTGCCTGCGTGGCTCAATTGGTTAAGCGACAGTCTCTTGATTTCAGCTCATGTCATGATCTCGGGGTGGTGAGACGGAGCCCGAGTTGAGCTCTGCGCTGAGGTGGAGCCTATTCAAGAATCTCTCTCTCCCTCCCCCTTCGCCCCTCCCCCACTCGTGCATGCACTCTCTAAAAAAATAAAAATACGAATAAAAAGTGATTTAATGAGAATTAAAAGAAATTTTTTCCCTTAGTAAGTGAAAATTATTTTAAAAATTCATTTCATCATATCATACCTTTTTAATTCCTACTTTCATGAATGTTTTATAATGTAATAGTATATTAGTATAGTAGCACTTATTTCTAAATTCATAAATATTTATTATATATAATATTATAGTACAGTAAATATATACTTATATATTAATGTGTTCTATATAAGTTAATACCTGAATTAATAAATATACACACAGACACACACACACACACACACATATTTACTATCAGGGATAAACTATCAAAAGATTTGGAAGCCAATGACTTAAGTTCTGTCCTAGAACTCACTGAATAGAATTCCTTCTGGCTAGGGTAGAAAGAATGGTGACAAAGCATCATAGGACTCCAACTCCAGTTCAAGTGCTGTCATCACAAAGTTCTAGGCTTGCTATCCAACTATTCCAAACCTCTGAATATAAGTTGTTCTGGTGTATCATTAAACCCCAGCCTCCTCTCTTTAAGGGTCTGTGTACATTTCTGTAATTCAGAAATGCATATACTTCTCATTGTGTGACTGTATATTTGCCTATCCTCACATGGTATAACCAAATTAGATTATAAAATCTTTTGTGCTCTATTCTGATTGACTTAGAGATATACAAGCCCTTTACAAACAGAATAGTCCCTGAATTCCTAGAAATTAAGGAAATTAAAATTCTAATACTTTCAATGTGAAAAAAGAGGTACTCTTATGGGAACTAAAAAATACTTCATGAATTCAGGTTCACATAATTAGGTAAATCTTTGACAAATAAGACTATTTTGGTTTATTAAAAACAGCTATACGTTCTCTAATACCATTATTAAGTATAATAGATGCATAGATTTTTTAATTCTACTACGTTCTTCCTATACTTTACTGATCAAATAAGCTAGTGCTGCATCTACTTAATGTTTGAAATCATGAAAAATGTAAATCTGTGTTTATCCAAACTGAAAAATTATTCTGACAAATTTTTTTCAACAGTAACTGTATCAGCTTCAAGACAATTTCCAACATCTTTAGGTAACTTAAAACCTTGGAATGATGCTAAATTTAGTTAATTAATGGGCAGTCATTAGATACTGGGTAATTTCTAAGATGGAATATTAAAACACTGATTACTAAACATAACTTAAGTTTGTACACTTTTGCTTATTTTAATATGCTACAGAGAGGCTACATTTACTTGAATCTGTTAATGAATGAATTCAGTTTTGCCACTTTGAAATGTGTATGGATAAAGAAAATTATACAAAGTTTTGGAAAAAAATTTTATTTGTCATGGTCAAAGCTGACTAAGGTTTGATGGGCTTATTTATAAGATTTTCATAAAGAACTTTAGTAACAGATATTACATTGATACAGAACTACAATTTGGTTTTCTCTGTTAAAAATGGCAAATTTTTCTGGGATTCTTGGTCTGCTCTCAATAAGAGGTTGTAAAAGATTATTCTTTACCCTCTTGTAGCCTGCCCAGATAGCAAAGATTCTGTATCTTAATCAAAAAACTTTCTATGGTTTGTGTTGACTTTATTATGTCCTTGATTATTTAAGAAAACAAACATGTCTCATTAGAAAAGAGGTTTCTTTAGAACCATGCTGCCTCCTATTTTTGCTTTTAAAATCTTTATTGTTGCTTTGATTAAATAATCAAGTATTACTTCCCTATAACCATGAACCTTTAAGTATTCAAATCTCTTAACAACCCTTGATATTTTGCCTTCCTAAAACTGAATCCTAAATGATATCATTCGCACATAGAACTATCTTTGAGATTTCTGAGCAGGACCCTGGAAAATCACAAAGGACTTGTTCTTTTACCTTGTAAAAAGAGAAGTGCTAGAAATATTTAGGTTTAGTTGATAGGTTATTATTGATGAGTTAGCAAACCAGAAGAGATGCTTAGCCTTCCCTAGATTAAATCTGTAAAATGTGGTGTTTCAGAAATTGTATGCTGTATGAGAAGATCCAAGAAAACTGTAATGTCCTCACTGTCCTGATAGGTTTCCATTTATCAGAGTCTTGCTGCCACTTTGCCTAATATTAGATAATAGTACAGTGTCATCCATCATAATTTCAGTTATTGTTTAAAGTGTTAACTTGGCCATGACTCTACTTCTCTAAGTTAAAACTTCCAGAACAGTGGTTTTCACCTAGGGATGCACATCACTTATCCATTCAATTTTATTAATATAAAGATGTTTAGGACCAACTCCAGACCTCTAGAATCTCTTTACTTGATATATTTTGTGATATATTATGTCAGGATTATTGTGTGATATCTGAAGATATTTTTATCTGTAAAGACTGTGTCCATTTTTATGAATTAGAGGTAATATGCACTCTTCTTTGGAAATACAATTAATCAATACGTTTTTAGACTAAACATTTATTTAAAAATTTTTAATTGAATTTTATGTTTTCCACGCCACAGAAACAATCAAATTCCAGTTACCTTATTATCATAATAAACCCTCATTAGATATTCTATTTTTAAAGTAAGTCAAACACAGCCAATTTAAATCTTTTTTAAAAGATTTTTCTGTCACCTACAGATATTTTTGTGATGTTTCCCTGAAAATATGTGCAATCAGCTACAGGCTAGAATGCTTCATCTTCAACAAAGAAATCTCAGAACCCTTTGGAAAAGGACTTTGGGAGGTCCTTTTGGTTACAGGACTCTAATGCATCACTTAACAACTTTGAGGCAATACTAGTAGAATAAGTAAGGATTTCTAGAACAACAGTTGAAAGCAGATGAGTTCATGAGACTGATAATCCAAGATGAAGCAGAACAAGAATTAATTAGAGAGGACTAAATGAACTGGTGAATGATTGTAATTTTTTACTGGACTACTGCTCATGTTTAGTTCTATTTCTGAATATATAAAGAAATGCTTTCCAGTTACACTTCTGTAGTCAATAACCAAGACTAAATGCTAATAGAGACGTTTCACCTATATACTGTTTTCAGTCCTCAGTAGAAACGAGGAGTCGGATACAAAGAGTAACTTTCTATATTTTCTCCCATTAGATCATGATCAGAGGATCTTCTTTTACTGTATTTTATTTTCAAAAGCATTTATATAGTACCTGCCATCTGCCATTCTAAGTACTTTACACATATTACCTTATTTAATTTTCCTATCAACCCTATGAAAAAAGAAATAGACACCAAGAAGTTAGGAAGCTTCCCAAGGTCACACATACTGTAAGTGACAGAGTTGGGATTTGAAACAGACTGTCTAGTCTCAGAATCCACACAATATTAACCACTACACTCTTCTACCTACTAATCAATGGTAACAGCCTGGTGGTCTGTCTTTCCATATCTTTTTCCATGCTCAAGAACATAATAGTTTTTATTTTATATAAAGAGACATAAAAAGACTTTTGATACTATGTAACATTTGTTCACTTATAAAATTCCAAGTGAGACTGAAAAGTCTTTTCATATTTATCTACAATTACATAGTCAAACACATGTCCAGAGCCCTAAAGACAGCTCTGCTAGATCACTGCTCTCAGTTATCCCTCACACAAAATTTATTACCAATCTCTAGAGAAGGACTGGCCCTCTTGCCTGCCATAAGGATGGCAAGAAAACATCAGTTTCCTGTTTCCCCTATTGTCCTCATTCCAGCAAGTCATGAGAAACTCTTCATGTAACACATCTGGAAGAGAACTTTTTTTTCCAGAATTTGCTAGTATGTGCCAAGAAAGGCTCCAGGCCATACCAATTACCACCAAATTCCGGCACTATTCTTCAAGATCCTAAATGTCATGCATTCTCTCGGGACTGTTGGTCTTTTACCGAATGGTATAAATATCCGAGGATCTTCCTATTCTCCTTCCATTGCTACAAGACCACCACAACAGATCGCTTACAAATATAACTTCAGGAACTTTACCTCCAATTCACATTTGGTCATCATTTACACTAAACAATGGTTTTCAATTGAATTTACCGTGGTTTTTACAAAACTATAACTTTTCCATGGTTTCGAAGAGACTAAATTTATATGTTCTGGCTATCCTTCAAAGTTTCTACTAATCTGTCCCTCCCTTCTGAATTCATCCTCATTCAGATTTAACAGTAGCTTTTCCTTTCCTTTTTCAGGACTACTGCATAAATCAAGGAATTTAAAGCGACATTTTTCCCCATCTCCCACAATGCCTCGCCAAATCTAGAAAAAAATAAAAATTCCAAAACACACATTTTTTCACTTAAAGAATAAGAAATGATGAAATATAAAACTATCCTAAATTAATTCTTATAGACGAGCTCACATTCAACAATAGAAATGAATGGCTCTTTCAATATTCATCTGGCTGGATCTATCAAGAAAAGAACAGACACTAAATGGTTATCAAAAGGAGAATAACAAGGATTCCTAACAGTATTTAAAGTTCCTCTTAAGGCAATAAATAGCTAGAATAAGAGCTCTCAAATCTATTAAACTAAGAAAAATTTTAGATTTAGCCTCATCCAAAAATGTTAAATTTCTCATTTTTAGGTGTCTGACTGTAGACTAATCAATTCCTACATGGATTATTTGACAAGATGATTTAGGGGTCCCTTCAAACTGTGAGATTCTGTGAATTCTCTTATTTAGCTGTCTTTGACAATCCCACCAACAGTGATCTCTCCCTGTTCTGATAACCTTTACTACGCAAGGCCTATAATATTTGCTGTTTATATACCACTCCTGTAGTTTCTATATGTAATAGTTTTGTCTTCCTATTTAGACAATAATATTAAAGACAACATCATGACTTTTTAATAATTTTTTGGCATCTAACTGGCACAATGCTTTACACATACTACTAAACATCGTTAAGTATGAGAGAGGGGAGCATTTTCCCTCCCCAATACCCTATAATCTACATAAATGAGAGAAAAACCCTTTTGGTTTTCATATTATTTTTAAATATGCTTATTAGCAATCTAAGATGTACTAATCTTATGCTGTGGGCTGAAGTTTGATCCCCACTGGACAATGATGTTAATTAAGATTATTCTGAACTATGTCATATTGGATAGATACCAGTATTCAGAAGCAACTTTAATTTCTGTTTAATGAGGCTGACTGATTATTCTATTGCAGAGGGTGGACTGGTTGAAGAATTAAGGAAAAGAGCAGGTTCAGATGAATACCTGAGTAACCTGAGTGAGGAAAGACTGCCCTCTGAGTATTATAAAGACAGGGAATGGAAGCAGAATTCATGCACAGGCTTTCAGTAAGCAAAATGGAAAATCAGTGTCTTGCTTTTCTTTAGCTGTTCTGCATGCAAAATTGTTCCTTTCTTCATCTCTGCTTCTCGGGTTACCGAAAGTCAGGGCAAACTGCAAACCAAATTCCTTCCCTAATTGAGTCTAAGCCCCTCCAAATGTACATATTAAAAACACTCTCCATTTCAGCAGTGCTCCCCTTCCTGGTGCCACATCACAGATCCCTGCCCAACTGTATCATGACTTGCCGCTCACAGAGCAGAACCTTTGTAATTTAACAAACTATGCTGTACACTCCTACGCAACCAGTGTTCCATCCACACGAACCATTCCTGAGGTCGAAAAGCTTTTTGATGGAATTAGCTTCAAGTAGAAGATATATTTTTATATTCAAAGGAACAATAAAATTACTCGTAAAAGCTCTTACATGAATTAATGAAGTGTTGGTTGTTTGTGCTTACGGTAATCAATTGTCATACATACTGTGGACACCCTAGAAGCAAGTGTTCTGCAGAAACCTGGCGTAAGCCTGTCATCTTCACACAATCTCTCTCTTTTCTTTTTTTTTCTGCAGAGAAGATGATATAGTGTATTCTTGACGCTTTAGGTCCTTGTATTCAGAAAATAACAAGGTTGGAAAATCCACTCACAAGAAACACAAAGATGTAGTATATAGAAGGTTGAGATTCCTTTGTTTCTCCTTTCTTGTGATATTTTTATAATACATGAATTCTTGTAGATGCATTTGTTATTCTTCACTAGTTTCATACATGCAGGATGTACAAGCCATTTAAAGTAGAAAATTAGCCTAAATTTAAGTGCAGTTTTAAGCAAATGTGGAATTAGCAAATTTTTACAAATATTTACTATTTTTAAAATAATATTTTTATAGAAAATTCAATTATTTTAAAAATAATATTTGCTGTATTGAATGTTATAAGATTATATAATACATATGAAATCACATGTAGAATATGGAATGTTCTTCCCATCCCTTTGCTTTCTTCTTCCTGTACCCTAATCTTTCCCCAACCCCAAAGCTTCTACTCATTTGATATAATGCTACTCCTGGTGCTAAAACATCACAATTCTAACCAATTTTCCGTGTTTAACCCTTTTAAAATATAAAGTCGTATCAATGGCCCCAAAAGTTCTCTGTTTTTCAGAGTAAAAACATATTTTAGTCCTTCAACTCTCGTCATACGCAACAGTGTTTTGCTGGACAGCTACTCTATTTCCTTTCCCCTGAAGATGTTCTGCTTCACTTATAGCCTATTAAAGTGTGGCTCCAAAAGCTGAAAATAACATTCCAGGTGTGTTCCAAACAAAACAGAATGGAATGATCATCTTCATCCAGTACTAAACTATTCATGCAGCCTTGGCTTTTTTGAATGACCACACTGCAGTGCCTTTCTACACACACACACACACACACACACACACACACACACACACAGAGCTTATAAACTTTTCCCATCTTGTACTTAACAGTTATTTGAGATTTAAGAGCAGTGCAATATACTCAAGATAAAATTTTATTGGATAAAGCCAATTCATCACTCTGTAGAGACCCGTCAGAATCTTGATTCACTGATTCTATTCATTAGTAATCAGAAATATAATACATATAATAAACATACAACATCTTTACTCGATGAAAAAGCTAAGACTCAATACAAAGAGCAACAAGGGCAGCAATCGATCTCGCCTCACTGATTCATTTATCGCTGTACTTTATATTCAACCAGTTATCTATTTATTCATCTTTCTGCTCAATTCATCATCCTTCACCATGTATAAACAGTGACTAAGATGTCAACGATAAATGTTAAAACTAAGAAGTGAATTATTTTCCAATTCCTAAATGCACCATCCTCTCTAGCCTTCAGGCCTTTGCAAACTGTTCTCTACCCACAACATGACCTACCTTCCACCCCACCTTCACCAGGCTCCTTTGTCTCAGCTAACACACCACTTTTTATGGGAGGCTTTCCTTCATCACCCAAATCTGCGTTAGCTATCCCTCTCCTAGGATTCAAAAATACCTTGTACTTCCCCTATTATAACAGTCACTGTACTTTATTATAATTTCTTCTTTACTTGGCTTTAATACTCACCAGATTGCAAGCCTTTGGAAGCACCATTAGTCATGGATATCATTACATCACGCCAAGCCTCACACAGCCAATAAATGCAGAAAGAAATATTAAGGACCAGATCAAGAGATCTGGTTACCCACCATCCTTTTACAAGCTTCAGGGACTAATTCTATCATGCCTCACATCAGTGATTGAGGGCTAACCCTCTTTAATCATCCTTCGTCCTCCAGACTCATCCCCACATGCTCTCTAGATCTCCTAAGTGAGCAATCACGAATGTGTGACCTGCCAATATGTAGAAATTAGGAGAATTCATACCAAAATCCAGGTTTCCATCATCTCTTGGGGGAAAAAATTAAGGCCTAGTAATATTAGAAATAATGAAAAATATGAAAATAATCAGCTAGAGCTGAATAATAGCTAATCCCCTTAGACCTTCACAGTCCTTACCATGCTCATTTACATACCTGCTTAATTCGTGGAGTTAACTGAATAGGCAACATCTGTCCAAATATGACCTAGTCCTATCCATGTTCATGACCTCTTCCCCCAACCCTTCCACTGTGACCTCTGGAATCTCATACTGAGCTCAAACTCCTATATACCTTTCTGTATTGTACAATAAATGTGTATATATTTTTCTAAACAGAAACAAAACTTTTTTTTTATTTTTGAATGCAATAACACTACCAGAAGTTAGGAAATATAGGATTACTTTTCAAGTTAAGTAAGAGAAAAGAACTCCCAAGCTAGCTAATTAAACAATTACAGTAGGAGAAATGGCAATCCTAAAGCATATTAACTGTATTTTTGTCCTGGAAAAAAAATTCTAATGCTCAAGTGCAAATCTCAGGAGGAGGCAGCAATATGAGTAATAAAGTTACAGTAGTCAACCCTAATGGAGAAACACTGGCACCATATCAAATCACCAAACTAAACTAAATAATCCCAAAGTGATGTCCTAACATAGCAAACTACATAACAGCACATTCATCATGACTTTGCATTACTACCACTAATCAGAACACCCCACAAAAATTAACTTTTACTTACAAAGGAAGACATATCACAGTGTGAACAGGAAATATGGCATAGCTAATATTCCTTCACAGTCTAGAGCAAAGAATTGTGTGTGTGTGTATATATATATATATGTTATATATATATATATAGTATATATATATGTTATATATATATACTATATATATATATTTTATATATATATTTTATATATATATTTTATATATATATTTTATATATATATTTTATATATATATTTTATATATATATATATATCTTTATGTGTATGTAAAACAATGTAACTTAAATAAGTCAAAGTTAAATCACCCATAATCCCACATCACTACTATATAAGACTCCTGCGACTCCATTCCATCACTACATCCAATCATAATGTTTAACTCTGACATCAAACCTGTAAAAGATAATGTACAAGCACATGGGCATATTCAGGAATCAAATTCATAACAGAATACACGGATTAGCCAATCCACGGTGATGCCAACTTGGGAAGCTTGGGAAGCAATTTAGATTTTTATAAACACACCATGTACCAAAATAAATTCCAGATGTATTAAAGAGTTAAATTAAGGGGAAAACATACTCAAGCCATCAAAAAATAAAAATGAAAACAAAACAAACAAAAAACCAAGATCAAATATAAATATCCAAACAAAAAACAACAATAAATCACAAAGGATAAGAACAGAAGATACTATATGGGAGTGGATACAAATTGATGATTTAACAAAAAAAAAAAAAAGGAAAAGAAAGAAAGAAACCTAGGCACCACCTCCCAATAGACTAGAAGAATGAACAAGGGACATGAGCACACAACTCACAAAAGAGAAATATATCTAGTGGATAAACACATGCTAAAATGTTTTTGTTCTTACTAGTGATTAAAAAATGCAAAATAAAACAATGTCTTCTGTTAAATTTTAAGAAACGGAAGAAAATAATAATACATTCTACTGGCAAGAGTACAACAAAACAGAATCTCTCTGAAAGTATCAGTAAAATGTGAAAAAATCAGTTTGGAAAACATTCTTTTTGTATGTAGCAAGAGCCTTAAAGATATTTAGATTCTTTTTTTTTTTTTAAGATTTTATTTATTTATTTGACAGAGATAGAGACAGCCAGCGAGAGAGGGAACACAAGCAGGGGGAGTGGGAGAGGAAGAGGCAGGCTCCTAGCGGAGGAGCCTGATGTGGGGCTCGACCCCATAACGCCGGGATCATGCCCTGAGCCGAAGGCAGACGCTTAACCGCTGTGCCACCCAGGCGCCCCTGGATTCTTTAACTCAATAATTTCATCTCTCAGAGAATCTATCTTAAATGATCTTAATATGAAAAAGTCTATGGGCACATAGCTGGTGTTTTAATATTTTTTAAAGCCTGGAAATAATCTAAATATTTATTATTTGGTAGAAATAATTGATTAACATACAGCATAATGACTCTCCAGATGAATATATTCATTAAAAGAGACATTTACACAGAATATATAACATGAAATACTTACAAATAAATGTATAAAATAAGATATACAATTGTACATACAGTATAATTAAGAATGTGCTTTTCAAAGTATCACCATGAAGACAAAAATTCTAGAGAAAAATAAGGAAAATTGAATAGTGGTAATCTCTTACATTCTACTTAGTTTACCCTCTATTTCTGAGTACCCAATATTACATCTGATAACAAATTAAAATAACTGGCCCCCAGGAATTAAGTCCCAGACACTAACTTCTTGATTTATACATTGGTTTTCCAATAATGGGAATGAGATACAAACTAACTTCTTTAAATTGTCCTGCTGGAATAAACTGTTCCCTCCTGAGTATATCCACTGATACATCTTTTTTAAATTTTATATTACAGCACTTATTTAATTCTGACTTATTAGCTTATTAGCTCAACAGCAAATTAACAAACACAAAATTTGTCTCTCACACCAAATATTAAGGCCCTTAACAAAAAGTACTCTAGCTGCCAGCAGGTGGAGGTGCAGGGATTCTAAATATAGGAGCATATTCCTGACCACCCGTCTTCATGCTCCCGAACTGGGAAGGAACTAGGTAGGACCATACAGTGCCTGTGTTGTCGTTGTTATTTCCCCGTCTCCTACCGCCATCAAGATTCTGAGGCCTTGGTGAGAATCACTGGTAGAATTAAAACAAAATAAGTTTGAATTCAGACTGCTACCTGAGTCTGGTCCTTTCTATCCCTCCGACCTTAAACAAATTACTTCAGCTCTTAGAGCTCCAGCATCCTTCCCTATAAAAAGGAATAACAATATCTGTCTTACAGATTTATATATTTTTTAAAGATTTTATTTATTTATTTGACAGAGAGAGAGAGAGCATACAAACAGGGGGAGCAGCAGACAGAGGGAGAGGGAGAAGCAGTCTCCTGCTGAGCAAGGAACCTGACGTGGGACTCCTTCCCATGACCTGACCCGAAGGCAGACGCTTAACAAACTGAGCCACCCAGGTGCCCCTTACAGATTTATATTAATATTTAATTAGCAAACACAGGTAAAACACCCAGAACAGTATCTTGGAGCTCATTCAAATTAAAGTTTTAACTTCCCCTTAATAAAACCACTGAAGTGTCAACTACTGTGTGAAGCATTGAAATACTGTTCTAGGGCATTGTCAGCTAGTAAATAAAACAGAATTTGTTCCATTAAAGAACTTATAATTTTGTGAGAATAAAAATAAACTTTAAGTAGTCACACTTATAAATTTAGAATAGCACTGTTATAAGTACTATAAAAGAAAAGTTGACAGTGTTATGAAGTTGCATAAGGGATCTAACTTAGATTGCTAAGGGCCAAGAAAGTCCCCTTTGAAAAGATGATATGTAAGCTGAAATCTACAGGATAAAAGGAGATATCTGGGGTGACAATGGAAATAAGAATAATACAGATGAAGGAAAGTGCATGTACGAAGATCCAAAGACAAAAAAAGAGCTGGAAGATTTAAAACAAAACAAAACAAAACAAAACAAAACAAAACAAAACAAAAAAACAGCCAGTGGCTGCAGCACACTGAACTACCCAGAGACTCAAGATGAGAGTAAAAAGATACAGGCTATAGCGCTGGCAAACTATAGCCTATGACACAAATCCACTCCATAGCCTGTTTTTGAGCTAAGAATGTTTTTTAACATTTTTAAGGATTATAAAAACAACAACAACAAAAACAACAACAACAACAAAACCCACTGCAAAACAAGATACCACTACATACCTACTAGGATGTCCCAAACACTGGTAACACCAAGTATTTACGAGGATGTGGATCAACAGGAACTTTCATTCATTACCAGTGGAAATGCAAGATGGTACAGCCACTTTGGAAGACAGTTTCGCACTTTATGAAACCGAACATACTCTTACCATGTGCTCCTTGGTATCTATTCAACGACGCCGAAAACTTATATCCACACAAAAACCTGCACAAAAGTGTTTACAGCAGCTTTATTCATCATTGCCAAGACCTGAAAGCAACCAAAATGTCCTTCAGTAGGCAAATACAGTGTGGTACTTCCAGACGATGGAGTATTATTCAGCACTAAAAGGAAATGAGCTATCAAGCCATGAAAAAACATGGAGGAAACTTAGATGCATATGACTAAGTTAAAACAACCAAAAAGACTACATACTTTATGACTACAGCTACAGGACATTCCAGAAAAGGCAGAACTAGGGAAACAACAAAAAGACCACCAGTTGCAGGGGTTGGGTGGGTGGGAGGGGTAAATAAGTAGAGGACTTCTAAGGCTGTGAAAATACTCTGTACAATATACTATAATGGTAGATAAATGTCATTATACATTTGTCCAAACGCGTAGACAATACAACACCAAGAGTGAACCAACTGTAAACTATGGACTTTGGGTGATTTTGTGTTAATTTATGTTCATCAATTATACCAAAGGTACCACTCTTGTGTGGGATATCCTGATAATGGGGGGTGGCTATGCATGTGTGGGGGTAGGGAGTAAATGAGAAATCTCTGTACTTCTGTACTATTTTGCTGTGAACCTAAAACTGCTCTAAAAAAAAAAAAGTCTTAGAAAAATAAACTAATAAAAACAAAACAAAAAGCGAACTTCGACTTCCATAAAAATAGGTGTATTTTTTCCTACTCTACCTAAGTATAGCTAAAAACCCTAGACATTACATAAACATTCGGAGAGCAGGAGGAAAGGCAGCAGACCATCTGGGGACTTCGGGACCCAACAAACAACATGGCAATGAGTTCCCTGGGCTTTATTTTGACTCATATATACCACACTGAACACTACGGAAGCCAGCAACATGGAAAAGCCAACGAAAGCAGACAAAAAAAGGTCCAAAAAGTTCCCTGCCTCTAGCCAAAGGACTAGCAAAGGGGCAGTCTACCAAGACAGAAAACTTTTACATAGTAACTACTCTACTCCCGCCAAACACCACAAAAAAAAAAAAAAAAAAAAAAAAGCAGCTCCATCCACCACCACCTCATCAAAGGCCTAATGAGGAGTCGATATTTACACTCCCTCCAGACTATAATGAGGTGCTCTTATTCTTCCCCCCCTTTAGAGATGCTGTCAGAAAAGGGAGAGTAGGGAGCCAGAGCTTTAATGCCCACCAGGTGGTAACAAGGAGCCTCTACACGATGCCAGTGGAGACCATGTGATAGAATAGAAAGGAGACATAGACAAATTCACAGTTATAGCTGGAGATTCAACACCCCTATCTCAATATCAAAATATCAAAACTGATGAACACGTAAACAGGAAATCAGCAAGGATAAAGAAGAACTCAACAATGCCATCAATCAACAAGATCACATTCATAGAACATTCCTCACAATAACAGCAAAATACCCATTCCTTTCAAGTACCCACAGAACATATACTAAGATAGACCATATTCTGGGCCATAAAACACATGTCAACCAATTTAAAAGAACAGAAATCATACAGTGTTAGCTTTGAAAACAATTAATCTCCCTCATACTTGGAAACTAGGCAAAACACTTCTAAACAACACATGGGTCAAGAGAAAGTCTCAAAGGAAATTTAAAAATATACTTAACTAAATGAAAATGTAAATCAAGCACATCCAAATTTGTGGGGCACAACTCAAGCAGTGGGAAAATTCATAGTAGTAAATGAACACACTGGAAAAGAAGAAAATATCTCAGATCACTAATCTAAGCTCCTACACCTCAAGAAACAAAAAGAGCAAAATAAACCCAAAAATGCAGAAGAAAGGAAATAATAAGGATAAGAGTACAAATCAGTTAACTTGAGAACAGAAAAATAACAGAGAAAAATCAATGAAACAAAAAGGTATTTCTTTGAAAATATCAATAAAATTGACAAACTTCTAACAAGACAATGAAAAAAAAAAGAGAAAAGACATAAATCAGGAATGAACCAGGGGATACCACCACAAACTGTGCTAATATGAAAAGACTAATGAGGGAACAATACAACACACATAAACTTGACAACTTAGATGAAATGGACTGATTCCTTGAAAACTACACACAATAATCAAACTGTGGTATATCCATAACATGAAGCGATGTATCTCAAGAACAAGTGAAAAAAAGCTAATCCCAAAAAGCCACATACTAGATGATTCTGTTCACATAACATTCTCAAATAACAAAAACAGAAAACAGATTAATGGTTTCCAGGGGTTGGAGATGGGTGAGATGGGTGAGATGAGGAGGTGGGTATGAGTATAAATGGGTAGCATGAAGGAATTCTTTATGCTTAAAGCAATAGTTCTGTATCTTGATTGTAGACTGAGGTGGCAGTTACAGGCATGTACACATACGTGGTGAAATAACATAGAAACACACACACACACACAAACACACACACACACACACACACACACACACACACACACACACACAGAGGTACCTCAATTTCCCGGTCTTACTATTGTACTATAATTATGTAAGACCTAACTACTGAGGAAAGTGTGTGAAGCGTATATCAGACCTCTCTATTACCTTTGCTACTTTCTGTGAATCTGTAATTATTTCAAAATAAAAAGTTTTGAAGGGGCAGGGGCGCCTGGGTGGCGCAGTGGTTGAGCGTCTGCCTTCGGCTCAGGGCGTGATCCCGGTGCTCTGAGATCGAGCCCCACCTCGGGCTCCTCCGCTATGAGCTTGCTTCTTCCTCTCCCACTCCCCCTGCTTGTGTTCCCTCTCTCGCTGGCTGTCTATATCAAATAATTAAATCTTAAAAAAAAAAAAAAAGTTTTGAAGGGGCACCTGGGTGGTTCAGTCGGTTAAGCGTCCCACTCTTAGTCTTGGCCCAGGTCATGATCTCAGGGTCATAAGATCAAGCCCCACATGGGACTCCCGGCTCAGCACAGAGTCTGCTTGAGATTCTTACTCCCTCTCCCTCTGCCTCTCCCACAAGTGCTCTCTCTCTAAATAAATAAATAAATAAATAAATAAATAAATAAATAAATTTTTTTAATTTAAAAAAGAACATATGACAGACACTGTATGTGGCCCCCAACGCCTAAAATATTTACTATCTGTATTTACTCTCTTGCCCTTTACACAAAATATTTGCCAGCCCCCGATGTAGAGTATTTGGAGAATGGAGAGAATGACAAAAATGGAAACGAGAAAATAATTTAGGAGACTATTTCATCTCTCTCGAAAATGTTATACATATACTAAGCAATGGAATACTGAATCCTTAAGAATGAAGGTTATCTAAAGAGTAGTATTATCCAAGTATTCACTGAAAAGTGAACTGAGTAATCTCAATGACTAAGCAAATGAACAACAAGAACAAAAGTGAATTTTTAGTGAATGTTACTGTGTGCAAGGAATTATACTAAGCACTATCTATACTCTATCTGCTTTAAACTTCAACTACCATTTGAATTAGGTTTATTATCTTCAACTGTAAATTCTAGAAGTTAAATTCTTCACCCAAACCCTCACTATTAGAAAGTGTAGAGCCAGGACTCAAAATTCAGGGAGTCTCACCCACAAAGACTACAGTTCTAATCCACAATTCAATATTGCCTCTGCTACACTATCCTCCACCTTTATCTGTGAATGAACAACCAAATAAGACGCAGAAAATTACATTTCATACCAAAATGAAGTAGCTAGACCTAAACTGATTTAAATTTAACTCACCTTTGAAAAGGCACTTGAAAGGAAAACCTCTGAAGACACTATTGTTCCAAGCATAACTAATTGATTAGAAGATGTTACAATAATTTATTTAGGGAGCATTAAGCTTTGTAATTGGAATATCCACACTTATTATGACTAAAAAATTCAATCCCTTCATTCTACTTGAAGACAAAATATAAGTATGACACAATGACATATACAGATCCAGGTGTAATTTGGGCTGCCTCTGGCAAGGGTATGAATTAAATACCTTCTAAAAGTCTTTTCTAAATGATCCAAAATCTCTACTTTGTTATTTATCCATTTTAGAAATGAGTCAACATGTTACTTTTCCAAATTTCTATAAAACAAAACCATACATTGCCAGGTAAGAGAATTCTGATGTATATCACATTAAATTTCAAATTTCTTCCTCAAAATAAGAAAACAAAACTGAGTGATTATACCTAATAAACACAGTAGTTGGAAAGTCAATCTTTAAAAAAGCAGGGGGGTGGGCAGCAGGACAGTGGGTTAAAAAAAAAAGTGTAACCATCTGGCAACCATACAATATTTGAGAAAATGTTAGTGTTCTAATTGAGATCTAATTGAGTTTGATTTACTTGTCAAGATAATTGCTTCAGTATTAATTAAATATGTCTCCTGCAGCTGCAGAGAAAGCTAAACCTTACATTCTGCTGATTATATAGGATACACATCACTCATTCAAGTCAACATTGCTAGGCTCATGTTACCCCCAAAATAGCTCCCTGTATATTGATTATTAACATCTCAGATCTTGACAGTATTTTCTCCATAAATTAAGGCTACAGTTTCTTAAATCTTGAAAGGAAACTGGTGAGGCTATCTAGAGATTAGTCAGAAAACGATTCACTTATCAACCAACAATATTCAATCCTGAAAAGCTCTTTCAGCAGAGAAAATTTAGTTTTAAATCCCTTTAGTATCTGAGGCACTACAATTATGTCTATTTTATTAACTGACAAAATTAACATCAGAAACAACCTTTGTTTTCTTTACAATACTTCTTCCTTTCATTAAAAAGCTTTTTTTGCAAATTAAAACAAAAAAATTGGCACTTCCCATTGTCTCACATAGTAAGTAATTCCATGATTTATTGAATTTATTAATTTTCTTCCACATATTGAATTTAAATTCTGCTATAGAATCAGTCAAATTATTTTTCCTCTTGAAATGGTGGCGGATAGTTGATCAATATTCTTAGAAAATTAACTGTGCATGCATATACTTAAAGATAGCTATTAGTACATACATCCTACCAACTTTGAGGCTACTTATACTCCTCTCAATTCCTTTAATTTTGCCTCGCTGGTTCTACTTTTTAGCTCTTTAATCATCAGGGTAATTCTCTTCAAAATCCTTTCCAAGGGTTTTATCTTCTGGTAGAACAGAAAGTAAAGAGAATTCCAGTCTAATCAGAGCACATTACATGAGTTATACTTAGGGCCCATTACATCAGTGCACCTCTAACTCTCATCTTCATGTTTCATTTTTCATCCATTCATTCACTCAGTCATCAACAATTATTTCTGAAGCTCCCACTCTATAGGAGGCACTGATCCCTACTGTATGCCCTTGATAGGATAACTCAGACAAGGAAAGAGGCAACTAAAAAGCAACGTTGGAAGGTCCTACATTAAAAAAACTAAAGGGAGCACCTCGGTGGTACAGTTGGTTAAGCATCTGACTCTTGGTTTCTACTCAGGCCGTGATGTCAGGGTTATGAGATCGAGCCCCACGGTGGGCTCTAAGCTCAGCAGGGAGTCTGCTTGACATTCTCTCTCCCTATCCCCCCCCCACTCGTTCCCTCTCAAATAAATAAATCTTCAAAAAAAAAAAAAAAAGTAAAGAATGCCACGGAAGTACACAGAAAGGGTACTTAACCTAGAATTAGGAAGTAGTACAGAGAAGAAGTACCTTGGAAAAACTTCCCCAAAAGGAAACAACATTTATGTTGAAGTCGTCAGGAGTTAGCCAGGTCAGGGGTGAAATAGCAGGAAAAGCCTCACAAACTGTGATAAAAAAGCATTCAGACCTGAATGGGGGAACTAAAATATGTCTCACATGAACTAAGATAAAAGGAGCTTAGAATGTCTGGAAAGTAGAAGTGGACAATTATAAATGACAGACATGAGAGAAAAGAGCCTGCATTTTATCCTTGCAGCTAAGGACACACTGAGTGCTTGATGTTTCAAATTCAATTTTTACAAAGATTACTCTGGCTGCTGTGTAAAGAATGGACTGGAAAGAAACAAGACTGGAGGTCGGAGAACAAGACAGTCTATTCCAGAAACCCAATGATGACATGACAACAGACTAAACTGAAGTAATGGCAGAAGAACGGCAAGGTGAGGAAAGATTAAAGAAATATTTAGAAAGTAAAACTGATACACCTTTATAACTGACTGCATGTGAAAGATAACAGGGGAGAAAGAAATCATGTACACATGAGGTTTTTAGTTCTCACACTGAACCTGAGAAGAATTCAGTCTTCTTCTACCTTATCTTTTTGGTTTTTAAACTGTTCCGATTTGTTCCTTCATTTAAAAATCTCTCCACTACGGAAAATTTTAAAAACACAAATTAACAAAAAGCATTAAAATCAGCCACATTTCCATTATACAAAACAACCAGAGCGAACATGTTCGTGTATATTATCTCTATTATTTCTTACAAGTGTACATTATTTATCTCACTTAGAAGAGTAGAATCACATTATAAGCACTGTTTTATAACCTATATTCTTTCCAAAATATTTAGCTAAAAAAGTGGTTCTCAAATATGGTCCCCAGACCAGCAACATCAACATCACTAGATGCTGACCGAGTGTAACCTCATGGCCCCTAGAGCTAGCACATCAGAATTTCTGAAGATGAGGTACTAGTAATGCTGAAGCACGCTCAAGCTTGGAAAACCTCAGTTCTAGAACATTTCAGCACATTTCCCCACTATATAAACATACAATAATTTATTTAATGGTGGACATTTAGGCAGTTTCCAATTTTTACTGACATAGTACAGTATATATCCTTGTAACTGGATCACTGAACATATCCTTGATGATTTTAAGTGGGCTAATCCTTCAATCTTGAAATTCTAGGTAAAAGCTTTTAATGTGTGTTCTCAAATTTTCTATCAGTGACTAATACTTCCTCCAATCAGAAGTGTGTGAGAATGGCTGTTTCTCTACATTCTTGGTCACAGTTTATTATCACTTTTTGAAAATCTCTGCCGATTTCATAGGTGACAAATGACATATTAGAATTTTAAAGTACATTTCTATTATTTTTACTGATGTCACCTTCTTTTGTAAACAATCTATTCATTTTCTTTGCCCATTTTTATGAGGCTCTTGCCTTTAGAGTTCTCTGAAACTAAACATGTTAACTATTTCTTTATGATCCAGAATATAAATGTTTTCCAGTTGTTTTGCCTGTCTGTTTTTTTTTTTTCAGACATAATTTTTTTAAACTAACATTTTGCACTGGTGTGGTACATTTGTTAAAAATGATGAACCAGTCATGATAAATATTATTAACTAAAAGTCCATAGGTTAATGTTCATTCTTTGTGTTGTACAGTTCTGTGGGTTTTGACAAACGTGTAATGTCATATAACTACCATTACGGTCATTATCCTAAAAATTCCCTATGCTCTACCTATTCATCACCCCCCACACTTGGCATCCCTAACGCCTGATCTCTTTACTGTCTCCCATAGTTTTGCCTTTTCCTGAATGTCATATACTTGGAATCATACCATATGTATCTAAGCCTTCTCAGATTGGCTTCATTCCCTTAGCAATATGTATTTAAGGTTCCTCTGTGTCTTTTCACGGCTTATCGGTTCATTTCTTTTTAGTGCTGAATAGTATCCCATGTCTGCATGTACCACAGTCACCTACTGAAGGACACCTTGGTTGCTTCCAAATTTTGGCAATGATGAATAAAGCTGCTATAAACATTCATGTGCAGGTTTTTGTGTGCAAACACAAGTTTTGGGTAAGCATCTAGAAGCATGACTGCTGGATTGCATGATAAGAGTATATTTAGCTTTTTAAGAAACTGCCAAACTGGCTTCCAAAGTCGCTGTACCATTTTGTATTCCCACCAGCAATGAATGACAGTCCTTGTTGCTTCCCATCAGCAGCAGCATTTGGTCAGTGTTTTAAATGTCAGCCATTCTAACAGGTACATGTAGCAGTATCTGGTTATCTTTTGCAATTCCCTATTGACATATGATGTACGGCATCTTTTCATATGCTAATTTTCAAGTGTTAATATCTTCTTTGGTAAAGTGTCTGTTCGGCACTTTTGCCAACTTGTTAATTGGGCTATTTATCTTAATGTTGAGTTACAAAAATTCTTTGTATATTTTGGATACAAGTCCTTTATCAGATATGAAATATTCCTTCCCAGTCTGCAATCGGCCTTTCACTTCTGATTTTGATCGTAAGACACAGGTTTTTAATTTTATAATGAAATCGGCCAAATATTTCCAGACATTGTTATACTTCTTCTGATATCATGTTTACAAACCCCCTTGACCTCAAGCATAATAAACAGTCAACATTTAATTCTTTAATCCACCTGTAGTATTTGTGTGCCACAGTGAACCTGTTAGTCCTCTTACTAGTAATTTAAAATCCTGCCTTTATCATGTATCAACTTCTTATATGTGCAAGGGCTTGTTCATGTACTTTCTACTCCAGTCTATTGTTCTGTCTGTCATTACTGTATGTTGTAACTTTATATATTTTCATATGTTAGTGCCAAATCAATAATATGTACCACAAAAGCCACACACCATTATTCATGGTAATATGATTGTAGCTACTCCACCAAGTGAATTCTGGAATCACTTTTTCATTTTACCAAAAGAATTCCATTTCATTGTGACCTTCATTATAACTATGTTAAATTTATGATTTCCCATTCATCAACATGGTTTCTTCACTTGTCAAAGTCTTTTTTGTGTCTCTTAATAATGTTTTGTTCACTTCTTCACACAGATCCAGCATCTTCCTTGTTAGTTTAATTTATTTCTTTAATTGTCTTATTTTTCCCCCAGGAAGTATACATATACTTGAGTGTGTGTAGTTGTTGTCAATGCTCTTGTATATAGTATCTTTTTTCCCATTCTTTCTACTTCTAATTTCTTGCATATGGTAAAGCATCGAGTTTCATATATTTGTGGCTAGTCACTAGTCTCTCATTAGTTCAAATCATTTTCCAAATGGTTTTCTTGGGCTTATCCAATAAATTGCATTGTATTGCAAGTTTAAATTACTCTGCCCCTCTTTACTTTTTACACAATTCATTTCATATTCTTCTTTTATTGCACTGATTGAATTTCTATTAAATGTTGAGTAGTGATCATGATAAAGAGTACACTGGGCGCCTGGGTGGCTTAGTCAGTTAAGCATCCAACTCTTGGTTTTGTTTCTTGGTTTTGGTTCAGGTCATGATCTCAGGGTCATGGGATTGAGTCCTGCCTTGGTCTCTGTGCTCAGCGGAGAGTCTCTCTCTCTCTAACAAATAAAAGATTTTATTTATTTATGAGAGAGAGAGACAGAGAGACAAAGCAAATGGGGAGGGGCAGAGGGAGAGAGACAAGCAGACTCCCCACTGATTGGGAGCCCAGTGCAGGGTTCGATCCCAGGACCCGGAGATCATGACCTGAGCCGAAGTAAAACGCTTAACTGACTGAACCACCCAGGCGCCCCCAATAAATAAATATTTTTTAAAAAGAATACACTGTCTTATTTCATAATATTAAAAATTTGTATTCCATAATAAACCCTAGTTACAACGAAATCATATTTTACTAAACCTTTAAATCTGTATTACCCTTATAGCTTATACGTAGCTTATACATTTCTTACTCTGGTCTTGGTAAGTTTGCATCTACATGTCTTAGTTTGCTCTGACTTTACATTAAATCTAAATCCTATTATCCAGTGACGGATCTCCCAGCCTCTTCAATCTGATAGCATATTTACATTTATTCAGGTCAGTTACAAAACTACCCAAGAACCACAGAACCATTACCAATTCCTTGGTACTGCTTGTTCTGCAAAATATTAAAGTCAGACAACTAAGGGAAATGAAATGTGATAACCACTTTATGAACAGAAAAAGCTGATTAACTTTTGTGCTGAGAAGACACAGAAATCCTACTCTTCCACAGATTTTATTGCCATAGTGCAGATCACATCAAAAATCTGTCATAGTGACTTCAACAATGATTCATATCACCCACCAAAATAATGTTGCTTTTTTAAGTCAATAACACAGAATAACAGTTTCTAAAGAAAACATACTCTTCCTATCATTTTTCCTGATTAATCAAGTGAAACTTTGCAATTATCAGCAATGACCAAATGATTGAAAATTTATTTGTTGCTAGAAACAGTCTAATAAGTCTCTATTGCTTACCTGTCTGAGCAAAAATAATTCCATGAAAATAAGCTACACACACACACACACACACACACCAGCTTATTCATATAATAGATGTAAATTTTTATATATACACACATATGTATATACACATGTATTATGTATATCTCAAATATAATTACAAAATATTTCATACATAAAATTCCACAGAGAAAAGGAAAATTACTGTTATCATCATTTTGCCTTTTTCCAGAAGACAATATATTAGAGCATGTCTTTCAACTGACATTAAGTTAAAAGAGACTTTTAAAAAATCATCTAGTTTTGTGTCGTGATGAGCACCAGGTAATGTATGGAAGTATTGAATCACTATGTTATACACCTGAAACTAATATAACACTGTATGTTAACTAATTGAAATTAAAATAAAACTTAAAAAAATTAATTGACCAAAAAGATGAAAAAATAAAAAGTCACCTAATTCTACCTCTAGTCCTAAATACATAAATACACTCTAAAGAAGGAATAATATCAATTGGCTAAGCAAAATTATTGATTTGATACCTAACATTTGACCCTAACATTTAGCAGAGGCTTTATCAAATATAAATCTTCCCATATATATGCTTCAATGGGCTATACCAACCTTCCATAAATAATGATTATAGTATTGCTAGAAATGAACCTAAATGGATACTAAGTATTAAGAACATCAAGGGTTCTAGGGCTAGTGAAAGTACACTGATTGATAATAAATCTTTAATAACATGTGATTGCCTAACATCCACCATTTAATTTTTTTAAAAACACACTTTTAAACATCAGATTTTCTTCCAGCTTTCAATCTACATAGAAGTCTTTAACAACTGTCTTCTAGGAAGTCTTATCTTATTCCTGAAAGGTGTATATGTCAAATCCTCAGGTAAGTTTCCTATTTCTTTCACATTTATGATTACCTGGATTAACCAAGAAAAACTCAAAGGAAATTAACAACAATCACTCGGGTTGAAGGGGAGACTAGATTTTAAAACTGACATATAGAGTTTAAGTCTGGTTTTCTTGTTATTTTTGGCTCCTCTAGAGATGTAAATTAAACAACGAAGTGCCTTTTCGTACTTTCTGAATATATGAAATGTTTACATACTAGACATTGAGGGTAAGTAATTTCTTTTTCTCTTTTTTTTTTTTTTTTGCCTTTCTTGACCACACAACTTTGTGCCAGAACTATTTTCAATTCAAAGCCCCCAAATATAATGCCCAACAGCTGTTATCATCCACACATCAAGACTGCCACAAATGCTCCAGCCACAAAAATATCTCAACAAGTTAACAGTCTGTATGATTTTATAGGTTAATTAAGCAGGAAACAGGCTGACCATGTTTTCTTGGGTTTGACTCTACATGAACTATCTTAAATACTTTCCAAGAAAGACAAAGGGATATTGGTTGAAAACAAATAACACCATATATGAACAGTAATATAGAATTAATACATTCTTTTAATTTTCAAATATATTTACCTTTTGAAAATTGTTAGCCCATGTAGAACCAAGTCTCAATCTAAATCCTACTCCACAAGTTATTCCCAAATTAACCATAGTTCGGCCAATAATTTTCCTCAGGAGAACAAATATGATTTTCTTACAGACATGGGACACATATTCAGTGTCCAGAATTACTGAAGGATTCAAACAATTAAGTAAAAAGATTTTAGTAACCATTCTACACAAATCTTTGTTAGGAGCAGTGAAGTTTATGCAGAAATAATTGTAACTCTGATCACTTACCGTAAGAGATGGGAAATAGGAAGGTCAATTAAAAAAATACAAGCACATATTATAAATAACTGTATGCCAACTTATTCAAAACTATCAAGGCCTTCTTTTAATTCCCCAAACTTACAGATTGTTTTAAAGATAAGCTAAAAAGAAAAATCAAGCAGACATCAGACTTCTACCATAAGTGCAAGAAAACAATGGAGGAAAATAATTCTGAGGGGGAAAGCACGTGACACAAGAATTCTACATTCAAAAAAATTGTTATTTGTGAGAGAAGGTTAAGGGGGGGAGGGATTCTTCAAATACACCATAGCTCCACAAGATTTTCATCCATGTAAATTCCATTGCACATAAACTTATCGAAAGAGTATTCAAAGATGCACTTCAAACACAAAATGAATCAAAGTAAAAACCCAAACATGGAGAAATTCCAGTGTCCAATGCCTGGAAATGAGCACTGAAATATTTAACAAAAAAACAGATTCAAATAATTGCTGAAAGCATGACGACCAAAATTTAAAATTCCATTTTTATGTAGAAAGTGCCTTTCTACTTCAGCAATATTGAACTAGTTAACCATCCATGAGATGAGATATTTTGGAAAGGTTCCCAGTTTAAATTTAATATTTTCTGAGCATATCTTGGTTTATGAAACTTAACAGACATAAAGAAGACCAGAATAAATGAAGATATACACCATGTTCCTGGATGTGATGCCTCTATTGTAAATATGTCCATTCAACCACAAATTAGAAATATAATGTAATTATTTTCAAAGTTGAACAAATTTCTAATAAAACATAACTACATTTTCAAAGGAAATCTTAGAAATGACAGAATAAATAGATGAAAATGCCTCAAATTATTTTAAACTAAGAATAATGAAAGGGAGCTAAAAATTAGAGTACAGTATAAAGTGATGACAGTTGAAATAGTGTGCAAAAGAAAAATGAATAGAATGGTCCAAAACCAGCCGAAGTTTGTAAAGGTAGCATTTCATATCAGTGAGGAAAAGATTAATTGTTTAATTACTTTGTAATTTGAAAAATTATATGGATAATTGAAATAAGGCAACAAACATTGGAAAATAAAATCCAAAGAACTCGTTAACTATCCAGTCCTGCTTTTTCATCCTAACTTTCTCTATAACTATACTGAAGGTCACATCACACAAAAACATCTTCAAGGAACCAGTATAGGTATGTTCTTGACCTTTAAAGGATCAATGTAGCAGACACAGCCAAAGAAAAAAAGCAGGAGATGGAAGAAATCAAAAGTAATTTATATATAATAGTCAAAGAAAAACTAGCTTTTTAAAAAAGTACAAAATCAACTTAAAAGTTAAGAACAATAAAAGTTCAATAATTTAGGAGAACAAAAAACATTTAACGGCCAAGTGTGCCACACATTTTTGTCTGTTAAAATAATTTGTTAACTATTGTTAGTTTCATGGCTGAGCCCTTTTTATTTTCCAAATATTATAATGGATCTGGGGAGGAGCAAAGACTCAGTTCCAGCTGCAATGTTCCCTCCCTCCACTGCCTTGTTCCCATCACAGAAATTCCACCACCTTCACCATCCCGACACTGGGGTACTGGAGCCAACAAAGGGCTCTGCTTGCCTTTCCTAAGTGACTGGCCATTTGATTGTTACAAGTCTGGCTGACAAGAAAGAGAAAAAGAGAAAGACTGAGAAATACACTTTCTAATAAGTATATATATTTTTACAGAGAGTTAGTAATTTTTTTCACAAATATACTTTGTTTTTAGCCACAGTTACTGTTGTACCTCTCACCCCAAATAATCAAGAGTTTTCTCTAATTTGAAAAACAAAACAAAACTCTACATTCTCTTAGAAAGCGCACATGGGGCGGGGAGGGGGGGAGGTCCACACTTCTTTTTTCAAGACATTGATGAAAATTACCCATGAGTAAGGTTACATACAGAAATAAAGTAAATTTCTATAGATCAGTTTCCTAGTATAATTATTTCCTCTTCCTTTTTTTTTAAGATTTATTTATTTATTTGGGGGGGGGCAGATGGAGAGATGATCTCAAGCCCACTCCCCGCTGAGCCCGAAGCCAGACACTGGACTTGATTCCATCACCCTGAGATCATGACCTGAGCCAAAACCAAGAATCGATGCTTAACGGACTGAGCCACCCAGGCGCCCTTAATTATTTCCTCTTCCTTTTAGTTATGCCTCCTATCCACCATCATTTTCATTACTGTTCATTTAACCCCAGTATTTGTAGATCTCTGTCTTTTCCCAGTGGTACCTCAAATTATTTTAGGAAGTAGGCAGAAACATATAATAAATAAACAAATTGGAATATATACAATTTGAAAACAATGCAGTCTTTTGACCACAGCCCAAATTAAAAAAAAAAAAAATCTAATATGAGCTATTACCTTCCCATCTGAAAAAGATAAAGTCACACAAAAAGCAAATATCCAGCCATGGGATCTCTATCCTTCAAGTGACTGCTAATCTTTTACCAGCTGTATAACAAGCAAAAATCCTTTCCACCCACCCATGATTCATGTTACATTTAATTCCTACAATTCTTATTCCAATTCCTAATTACTTTGCCCTAAGAAAGAAAGTGAAAGAATTGTGTGCACAACTATATTTTATTTTCCAAGCCTATCTTAAGCATTCTTTATCTTGTTAGTCAAATGCAAACAGACTTCCAGAATTTTTTTTTTCCATCCAAAATTTCACCATCGCAATGACCACAATGCTTGGCAAATGCCTCCTGAGCTGGAAACAGAACAAGATTTCAAATAATTCATAAATAATCATTTCAAGAACACATCTTTTCTTCTTTTATCCCACAAAAGACAGTATTTTGTTCAGGACCCACAAGCTGTCAACTTCTCAGCATACCCCAAATCCCACTTAGTTCCCTACTGTAAACAGTGTAGTATTTCGCTACCACATCAATAAATAAAATTCTTGAAAGAATCATTTGTGTTTGATTCACATTTGTTCTGCATATGCCAATGAACCTAAGGTATTTGTAATGTTAAACTCTTATAAACTCTTAAAGGCCTTAGCTTACGAAAGGGTCAGGCAATCTGAAAACAGCAAAAGGTCTATCCCATATAGATCAGTCTAGACAAAACCCAAAATAAGGAATCACAGCATAAAGTAGTACAATATTCTCCTTTACTACTCTATCTCACTCTCTCCTTTTAGTAACCTTTTTCTAGAGCAAGAGTTGGCTTCACTGATTAAAAATCAGTCTGCAGATTAGCAGTATACTATCCTAATTCTTAAAACTAAGATTTACCTAACCAAAAAGATGAAAGAAGTAAAGCCTATAATACGTAACAGTTCACCCCTGAAATATGCAAGGATGTGGGGGGGGCCAAGCCCCTGCACAGTCAAGAATCCACATATAACTTGACTCCCCCAAAATTTAACTACTAATTCCCTACTGTTGACCAGAAGTCTTACCAATAACATAAACAGTTGATTAACACGTTTTATATGTTATATGTATATACACTGTATTCTTCCATGAAAATACACTAGAGAAAAGAAAATGTTATTAATAAAATCATAAGGAAGGGGCACGCCTGGGTGGCTCAGTTGGTTAAGCTCCCATTCCTGATTTCGGCTCAGGTCATGCTCTCAGGGTCCTGGGATGGAGTCCTCCAATGGGCTCTGCACTCAGCAGGAAGTCTGCTTAAGGATTTCTCTTCCTTTCCTTCTGCTCCTCCCCCCACCTGTCTCTCTCTCTCCCTGTCTCTCAAATAAATAAATCTTCAAAGGAAAAAGAAAATCATAAGGAAGAGAAAATATATTTACTGTACTGTATCTATCAAAAAAAAAAAAATCCATGTATGTATATAAGTGGATTCACAGAGTTCACCCCATGTTTTCGAGGGTCGACTGTAATGACCTTTTATTATAGACATAGAGCTCTTTCTAATGGTGCAAATAAAGAAGAATTACCCACGGTACCCTTGGAATTTCCTTCAGGAGTATGCTCAAGGATACAAATGCTATCCTGATCTAACGCCCCTTAACAACAACTTTGTCTTCATTAGTGCACTTGCCTATTAATTGTTGTATCACAAAACATTTTTAAGTACAACTATTGCAACATCATGAGCTCATTTATTCTTGATTACTCAGACTACATACAAGAGAGATGGTTTAGCTCAATCTCTGTAAAATTCCATTAATGGAGTCCAGTTTCAGGTAAAATGGAGTAAGCATACTCAAACCTATGACTCCCACTAAATATGGCTATAAAATCTGGACAGAAGGCAGGGAACAGCTCTTTTAGGACTCGGAAAAGTAAACAGTAGCAGGCTGACTAGGGAAGAAGACCAGAACTTGAAGTATCACTAAGTTGACAGTAAACTTACCTTTTTTTTTTCTTTTTTTTTTTTTTTTTAACTTCTGTTATCTCCTAGCTTGGATTCAATGTACCAGAAACATGGAAGTGGGCAATGAAGCTTCAGGACCAGCCCTTCAGTTTTAGCCCAAGGAGCAGAAAAGATACTACCAAAGGCTCAGAGAGTATGGGAATATCTCATCTTTTTTCTCTTTTTCTTCTCCATCCCACCATAGCCTCTAAATAATCTCAAGCAACAGTGGCACTTGTCACTAATGGGAGCCCACAGGAGCTAAAACTCTAAGAGAGAGGAACCTTTCCCTCCATATGGTGGAACTGTGGTCCTAAAACAGTGGGGCCAAACCCCAGTGCTTTTTTCATTCTGTCTTCTCACTGTTTGGCTCAGGATGAGGGGGCAGCTGAAGAAGTCTCAAGAGAAACTTAAAAATATTTTGTACTAAATGAAAGTACAACTTACCAAATTTTTGTGATGAAGAAAAAGCAGTGCATACAGGGAAATGCATAGCTACATGACTCCAAGTATACGACATTACGGGAAAAGCAAAATTATGGAGATAGTAAAAAGATCAGTGGTTGCCAGGGGGTGGACAAGGGAGTGGAGAAGGTATGAACAGGTGGAGCACAAGAGACTGTCTGGGCAGTGAAGCTATTCTGTATGATACTGAATGGTGGACACGTGTCATTATATATGTATTATTATATATATTTACTATTTATATTATAAAATCCATAGAAAATAAAACACAAAGAGTGACCCTCTATAAATTATGGACTTTTTAAAAGATTTATTTACTTATTTGAGAGAGAGAGAGCATGAGTGGGAGGGGCAGAGGAAGAGGGAAAGAGAATCTCAAGCAGACTCCTCGCTGAACACAGAGCCCAATGGGGGGGGGGGGGGGGGACACTTGATTTCAAGGCCCTGAGATCATGACCTGAGCTGAAACTAAGAGTCAGATGCTTAACTGACTGTGCCACCCAGGTGCCCCGAACTATGGACTTTAGTTAATAATAAGGTATCAATTTGGGCTCATCAATTGTTAAAAACGAATCACACTAATACAAGATAGAGTGAAGGGGTATATGGGAATTTTCTGTAGTTTCCTCTCAAATTTTGAGTAAACCTAAAACTGCTTAAAAAAAAACTATAAACTTTCTTAAAAAGACAAAAAAGCCACTCTTTTTTCAAATATGGAAAAATAGTTATAAATCTTGGAAACATCAGTCACCAGGAACAATACAGCAGCCAAAAGTTTCAACCACTGAAAGTGGCCAAGAAATTCTCACAATGTCCAAGAAACAAGTGAGAGGTTCACTGTAAGCTTCCCTTACCCAAAACATAACTGTAATCTAAGCTAATAAAGGCCATTCAAGTTTTTGTAAAATACAAGGGGAAAACAAAGTCAAAGAAATGAGTCTGATTTATAAGGAAGTGGATACTATTTTCATCAAATTGTATTTACATGCTTCAGAGCTCAAAAAAATAATTAACATTAAAATAAATATATCATTACGGCTGGGATCACAAACTATTTAAATGCACATCTATACAATTACAAATACACCAAACAGTATCATTTCCTGATGACCCATAAAAGTTCCAAAATGACACCATAATCCACCATAGGTTGCTCCTCAAAATTCTTTAAAAGAAGGAACACCAAAAGCAAAGAGATCAATGTGCTATTACGCATTAAACTAGGGATCTGTACTCTGTGTGTTTTGGACAGGAGATATTTTAAGGAACCATGGAGGTTTGGTTATCACAATAACTGGTAGGTAGCCAGGCACTAATGGCAGTTAATGGGCAATGCGAGGAATATCAGACATCCTGACGTGTGGGACAGTCCTACAAAAGGAAGAAATGTCCCACATCACTCTCAACCATATGATGCTCCAGTTCACACCCATGTAAGCCAAAAAACTCTGAATCCATAACTTAAAGCTTCCTTCTGCACAGCGTTAATATACACTGAACTTTCAAGAATACAATGACTATGTAAATTGAGGGAAAACTGCATTCTGTGGTTTGTTCAGAACTTAACAAACAGTTGTTTGCTCATTGAGAAAATTAAGCACCAATGGAGATGCTGCTTATGGTATTTAAACTGTAAATACAACATGCTGGTATGGACCTGTATTAGTACCTGACTCTGTCATTATGCCTTTGATATATTCCATTATGTCTTCAAGAATTTTTAAATAGAATACATAATTATTTGGCTATTGTTGGTAATGCTGCTATAAACATCAGTGTGCACATATCCCTTCGAATCAGTATTTTTATATGCTTTGGGTAAATACATAGTAGTGCAATTGCTGGGTTGTAGGTTAGTTCCATTTCTAACTTTTTGAGGAACCTCCATACTGTTTTCCAGAGTGGCTGCACCAGCTTGCAGTCCCTGCAACAGCGCAAGAGGGCTCCCCTTTCTCCATATCCTCTGCTAACTCCTGTTGTTTCCTGTGCTGTTAATTTTACCCATTCTGACTGGTATGAGGTGATACCTCATTGTAGTTTTGATTTCTATTTCATCTACCGACTGAAGAATGGATAAAGATGTGGTATGTATACACAATGGTATATCACTCAGCCATAAAAAAGAATGAAATCTTGCCATCTGCAACGATGTGGATGGAGCTAGAGAGTATTATGCTGAGCAAAATAAATCAGAGAAAGACAAATACCATATGATTTCACTCATATGTGGAATTTAAGAAACAAAACAAACATAGTGGAGAAAAAAAGAGAGGCAAACCAAGAAACAGACTCTTAACTATAGAGAACAAACTGAGAGTTGCTGGAGGTGAGGAGGGTGGGGGGATGGGTGAAATAGGTGAGGGGGATTAAGGAGGGCACTTGCAAAGAGGACCGGCTATTGTATTTAAGTGATGAATCACTAAATTCTACACCTGAAACTAGTATTACACTGTATGTTAACTAATTGGAATTTAAATAAAAAGTTGAAAAAAATAAACATATAAATATAGAAACATTAAAAAAAGAATACATAATTATTTTATCTATGGAATCTCTGTGTTTATTCATGGAGAGATCTATAAACAACACATTATACAAATCTTGAGCAATTCTTTTACAAGCATGTCCAGAATTCATAATATTTTACGAAAACAAAATGCAACAGACCTAAGAAAAAGATGCAGCTTCAGACTGCAGGGACAAAATAAGACCTCCATCCCTGAAGCAAAGATTTCCTCACAGAATGATGGCCAGGATCCACCACAGTAACACCTCCTACCCCCCATCGTATAAATACTCAGTTCCCAATTACTCTTTGGCTCCTCAAGGTTGCAGTGAGAGAAGAGACCAAATGGGGAAATATCTGGTAGAAGCCCGATGGGGAAAGCTGCTTAGAGAACTAATTTAAAAGACATAGCTCAGTTCTATTTTCTGGGCCCACAGCTCTCCAAATTACATTGTACAGCACTGGTCTTAAATGGTGTCTGCTTCAGATTCACTCATGCCCACCTGAATAGGTTATAATAACAATACTATACAAGTCAACATATTATATCATAATATAATTTTTACATCATGTAATATTTCATTATAAATTTCTTTTACTTCTTACTACTACAAGTAGGGTATTACATTAGTTTCTGAATTTTACATATAAGTGGATTATGTCATCCATGAATTTTATTTCAGGATTGTAAGGGAGGGCATAACAAAACATTTCTTATAAGAAGGCAGTGTTAGGTCAGACAGGGTTGTACCAGTACCTTAAACTATTTCATCTCTCCCCTGAAATTCTGCAATAGTCTCTCAATTAGATCCCTTTTTGTTTAATCTAGTCATCACACTGCTTACCGGTAAACCTTCCTAAAACACAAAACCTGGTCATGCCCTTCTGCTGTCCACAGGCATTTATTAGGGCTGGCAGGAAAATGGCACTCAAGTCCCTCCATGATACGATACTATTACTTGCCCAACAATCTTTCTTTTCAGGAACTTCCTCTCCCCGTCATACTAAAAACTTTCCTCACTATGGAAGAACTGAAAACACCTCTCTCTTCTGTTCTCCTACTTCGTTGTTGAATGCTATTCTTAATATGTTTTGCTGGTCCACACCTCCAATCCTCATCTTCTCAATGTGGGAGAGGTTCCTGTGCTTAGTCCTTGGACTTCTTCTTTAACTACACTCACTCTCCGGGTGATTCCGTCCAGTTCAATGATGAGTCCCAAAATTATATTATGGCTTAGACCTCTCCCCTGAACCAGAGACTCATAAATTTAATCGCCCTACTCAACATCTCTACTTGGATGTCTTATAGGTATCTCACACTCAACATATCCAAAATCTAACTTTGACTCCCTCCCCCAGCCCCTTCTCCCTCATCACAACCTACTCCACCCACATTCTTCTCCATCTTGATAAAGAGCAATTCCATTCTTTTAGCTATTCAAACCAAAAGCCTTTAAGAGACATTCCTGGATCTCTTTTTATCCTACAATCCATTCAATCCACCTCTTGGTTCAGGGTTGAGCATATGACCCAAACTGAATCATTTTCTGAACTTTTGTTGAGGTTATCTGGAGAAGCATATGGCTAATGTTTAGTATTATATAAGTCTAGAGCTGCTAATGGCCATTTTTGTCACTCTGTAGAAAAAGTCTCCTTAACAATGAAATCATCACAAAGAGAAGCAGATATAATTAGCACATTAGATCCATCTGTGGATCCATTCTTGGAGCTTGAAATTATGTGCACCAGTAATTCCCCCCTTTTTTTGAAGAAGGTAATTAGACTTGGGTTTCTGTCACTGGAAAGAAAAGAATTCTTACCACTATTACAAGCATGTATTTAGTTTTTAAATCCTTAAGATTATTTTTTCTCTACCATCAACCCCCAACTAGATAGTAAAATCCATGAACAGAGAGACTAGATCTATTTCCTTCACACCTGTATCTACAGCGTTAATAGTACACTGTCTGATGCACAGTAGATACTCAATAAATATTTACTGACTGAGACCAAAAGGGTTTTCTTAATATTTAACACTTCCCTTCAGTTAGAAGTACTACCGAAGAAGGACTTCTGTATTGGCAGAAAGGTTAGATTGTATGACTTTAAAGATATCCTCTACCGTCTTAATTTTATGAATATATTATTTCTTTATTTCACTGACTTCTACTAAGAAATCCTAGATATGCCACTTCTCTCTCTCCCCAGTTCAGTCCTTTCCACCTCTGCCGATCAAGCATATTCACAATCCCCCTTCAATGACACCACCCTTCTGAGATTTCACTCAGGTTTTGCTCTATGATTTAAGAAAGTCCTGTCTTTTACAAATGATCAAGCTCCCTACCTTCCAATGTTCTTCCAAATCCAGAGTTTGATCTCTTACACGAAGTATTTTGTTGATTAATGGTTTTGGAAGCAGCGCTATCTCAATTTTCAATGCTCTTCACTTACTTTTTCACATGTTTGTACATACTATACAAGATGCATTTACTTCCACTACTTATATTCACCCGATGAAGAGATTCATATACCTTTTATGCACAACATAAATGTGTTTAATAATAATGATGATGATGATGCTTGAATGTTTCTTAAATATACTGCTTTCCTATCTTTAGGTTAATATGGACCTCAGCTCTGTATCCCTTCTACAAAATCAAGACGACATGTTTTATATAACACTCAAAACAAGCACAACTAAAATATCTTGCTCCACCATGATACAGGTATGCACCCAAAACAGTTCAAACTAGAAGAGAGGAGAGTTATTGATAAATGTTGTGTGCTCAGGGCATATCACTAACTGGTTCTTTGAATTTTGTGCTGACTTTCATATCTGAATTCTATAATGCGAATTTTCCACAGCTTATTTTCAAAAAGACCAAAAAAGCTGAACAAGATCTCTCCCAGTTTAAAGATAGCATTTAAATATTCTATTAGTCTGATGTCATTGAACAGAATCTCCTTAAAAAAAAAAAAAAAATCTACCATTAAAAGCTGGGATTCTCTGTAAGTAACTGACCCTGCAAACTGGGCCAATTACTTGAATACTTATGTTGTGGAATCTTTATGGCTCATAAGATCCCCTTGGGCAGTTTCAAGCAGCTAAAAGCCTTAAACTTGCATGTCAAACATCAGGATTAGAAAAACAATACACAAAACACAAATTCTTTCACATATACTCTGTCTTTGGCTAAATAGGACATAAATGTCTTCATATAAATACATAAATATGATGCTTTCCTCTATGTTCTATTAATATGTCCACTGTACCCAAATCAAGCTTTAGCTTCCTCCATAGAATTAAAAAAAAAAAAAACCAAGCAAATAAAATATACATACACACCCTCTCAAAGGCTTTTTTCAAAAATAAATAAATAAATGAAAACACCTCATTGACTAGAAGGTAGACTCTGAAGACAGCCTTTATGAAAGAGGTGACAGGAACAGACAAAGCTCTGAACCAATATGTGTGCATCATATGTTAGTTAGAAATGTAGTTTTTCCATTTTTGAGGGGGAAAAAATCAGCTTTACTTATGATAAGTCGTTCTTAGTCTTTAGAGAATGCCCTGGCCATTTTCTGCCTCTCAACTCAACCTTTCAAATGATTTTTTTAAAAGGTTCAAACACTACAGAGCATCTGATTTAGTGAAAAGCACTTTAAGTACCTCTCCAAGTACTCCCCACTGGATCAAAATGTCATAGAAATGTTGTAAACACTATCAGTCATGTTCCAGGGAACAATTTAAACAAACATTGTTTTGCTCTTTTGTCTGGAAAAGTAATTTCTGAAGTGAAGAGTTCAAAACTTTTAGCCCTACATACTATGCAGTAAGAAAAAAAAATACATCTTTTAAGCATCAGAAGCAGAGTACACAATAGGCTTTGTCTTGTTAAACAAAAGAACATGCTTTTCCTTTCAATCATTTCCAGCTGTATGATCTGGCCTTCACGGAATAAGAAATTAACAGCATATGGCATCTGGCTACCTGCACAGACTGCATATAAAATCTGAAGTCTTCAATAAGATTAACGGGTCTAGCGGTTGAAAGTGGAGGGGGAACCACCAAACGCTATTTCCAAAATTGAGGCAACAGCCCTAGCTAAAAGAAGGCAAGAAAAATGTTGTGCCTATCTAATCAGATGTCAGTTATATTCTTGAGAAATGACCGCAGTTATCTTCCTGCCCCCTAGGCAGCTGAAGAAGATACCACCACTGACTCATAACTGTTTTGGTTCTCAAACAAGGAAGGAATTGATTAAAGGAAAAAAAAAGAAAAAAACCCAAAACCAAGAAGTTCTGAGTTAACCTACCTTATGACACAGCGAGTGATACTCTGGACCCCAATGAGCCACAAACAAAAAAACTCAAATGACTTATTATTTTTGGAATGAGTTCCACCAAGTCTTGGTACCAGAATGTGGAAATATACAGAACCTTGGACTAAAACGTCTTTAAGGGCCTTCCAAAATAAAACCATTCCAGACAAAACATTAATTTACCTTTCTTATTAAGATCAACAGACCAAAAACCTACTAACTCTTGAAATATTTTTCAGTGTTTCACAGAATCTATATAAACCCTAATCTCTAACCTGATTTTCAGCTGTGAGAGCATAAATCCTAGACCTTCCTTCCTGCAGCTCGACAGGGTGGGGGCAATGAGTGCACAACAATGAAGAAGAACTAGGTACCTTCAAACTTAAAAGAAATAGTCACTCAGAATGCCGCAGACTGATCCTTTCCGGTCCCTCCCCAACACTTTCTTCTACAGCTTCAGGCACTCAACACCTTCAAGTCTACTCTCCACACTTTGAATCCTGTTAATACTTTTATCTGGACCCTCTCCAAAGCATTATAGCTGAGCTTCAGTGCGCCCAAAAGTCAAACAGTGGTCTATTCCTTGACAGTTTACTTCTTAACTCCTAGAGGAGAGAGAAAATATAATTTACTAATAAATATTATGAGAAGTGGGCTTAAAACAATTTCATCAATAAAGTTTAATTCTGCCCTCAAGCATTTGGATCCCATAAAAGAGTTCAACAGTGCCTTAAGTGAAGACAGAGGAGGAAACCCAAACACATTCAAAGGCAGAAATAAAATCTTATAAAGGTATACAATTCAGAATAGACAAAATAAAAAGATGGGTAATCCATGACAGAGATAACTTCTTTAAAATTTTTAAGGCATCCACAGTCTAAGCACAATCAACCACTGGAATTCCTATACCAAAAGCTCTTTTACTGACTATGGGACTTACTAGATTCCAGTAGAACTATCTGGATTAAAAAAAAAAAAAGAGCAAAAACCTAAAAGAATAACAAACCCATTTCATCTCAGATTCTCCCTCTCCCCACAGCTCACCAGGACCCTGACAGCCTGACGACATCAACGTATTGCATACCCTGAGGCACTAGGTCAAATGCAGGAATCTATCACAGCTGTTAATGTTTTATCTTCACTTGAAATTTCAGAAATGCAAATGCAATACACCAACAGCTGTTCACACTTTTCAACTTTTCCTTGCAAAGCTGGTCATGAAATGTGACTTGCTGAACATTTGTAACACGATTACCAATTTTTGTTTCAATGGCTCTATATGCTGTTGCCACTAGCGTATGATCTGATTTCACTGCCCAGTGGTGAAACAGCTTGGCTGGACTGGCACCAGTTCCCTGAAGGAGATGGCAGTGGGAAGGAGATAGGGTTGCTTATTAAGGAACTGAAGCAGACTAATAGCTAAAACATACACAAGAGCAGTCTATTTAAATTAGGAACACAGATATACTTAACATGTGCATACATCAGATTGGTGTGCAATGGAAATTTTCAATAAGTGCACTTGATTAAAATTTGCTTGGACCTACTGTTTTATTGCCTACTAGGATTTCATAAGACGCACACAAAAATACTTCAAGATGCAATACCTCTCCTCTAGACATTAACAAACTAACAGTAATTCTTAAAATTATTCTGAGCTATGAACCTGGAAACCCTAATGAAAGGTATAGACCCTCTCTCCAGAAATATATGCAAATACACATAATATTGCATTTAATTTTGGAGGGTTAATGGACTTCTTAGACCTATAGATCATGGGCCACAATTAAGAGCTCCAGTTCTAAAAAAAAAAAAAAAAAACAAAAACCTTTAAGGTAAACAGAGGAAATGTGGGAATGTGGGTCTCTTAGTTGCAATCTGTCAAGATTATGTTTTTGAAAGTGTATTTTCAAAAAGAGAAGAAAGGAAGTTTGGGAGAAAGAATAACATTTTTCTAACACTAAAAAACTGGTAATTTCATAGGACTCCACTGATGGTACTGTAAAATGAATTGGAAGGAAGTGACGAAAAAGTGTACATTTATAATTGGAGAAAAATTCCTGAAAAAGAGAGAAAAAAAGGAACCTTGAAATTATTAAGTCAATGAAGGTGATAGACATGGCAACGGAAGATTTCAAAAAAATAAAATAAAATATAATCAATGTTTAGCTGAAGACAACGACTCTGGTAGTAGCGACCATAGTACGAGCCCAGGTGCAGCCGGCACAGAATGGAGATTGAGCATAAACTCGGGGGGGGGGGGGGGGGCCTGGGTGGCTTAGTCAGTTAGGAGCACAAACTCAGAACACGTGATTCAGGACTGGATCCTGGACCAGAAAAATTTGTTTTTCCTTTTATAAAATTTGAATAAGGTTTATAAACTGGATAATGTGAATACTAATTTCCTAATTTAGATGATGTGATTATAAAGAGAATGTATTTTTTATAGAGGACATTGTATCTGCAGCTAACTCTAAAACCAACTGAAAAAATAATATGTATATGTAATTATATGTAGACAGAGAAAGATGAAGCAAATACAGTACCATGTTAACATTTGGGCAATCTGGATAAGGTGTATATGGACTGGTTTGCACCACAACTTTTCTTTAAATTTGAAATTCCTTCAAAAAAAATTTTTAATCATGTGATCTGAAGTGTATCTGCCTAGGTTCAAACGCTGGCTCTGCCACTAACTAGCTACGTGGCCTCAGGCAAGTAAATTCTGTGACCTCTCTTTGCCTCTGTTTCCTCATTTGTAAAATGGGGAAAATACATAGTACAATCTCAAGTTGTTGTAAAGAAAAATGATAATAATTCATGTAAAGTGTTTATTAGAACAGTGTCTGACAAATAAGAAGGACTCAAATCTTATTCATTACTGTTGTTCCTTTCCAAATATCATCCTTATTCCCCGCCCCTTTATCCCAACAGTCTGTCTAGACCAAGTCATTATAGAAAAAAGGACAGAAATGAACTAACAATGGAAAAAGCATGGTTTTTCATCTTTAGCCTCTGTGCAGGCACCCTGCTTCCAGGCTGGCCGTCCTTTAGCCTACTGTGTTTGCTGGGTGGGGGTGTTTTTTATTTTCTTTTTTCTTTCTTTCTTTTTTTTTTTTTTTTTTAGTAGGCTCTACGCCCAACATGGGGCTTGAACTCACAACCCCTAGATCAAGAGTCACATGCTTTACTGACTGAGCCAGCCAGGTGCCCCAATCGGGGGGTTTTCTACACACACAGCTCTGAAAAATCAATGCCTTCCTTAAAACCTATATTAGAATAAAATTCCAATTCCTTTAATTTATTATATAAAGTCCATCATGACCTGGTTACAGCATACCCCTCTGTTCTCATCTGTCAACACATTTCCACAGATACTCCTTCACTCAAGCCTCCATGAACTACTGTAGTTCTCTGAATACAAAACTTCAGTCCCCAAAACAGAATATTCTTTCTGCCTAGAACAGGATTTCAACTCATATTCACCCTCAAAACTTAGTATGATGCAGACGCTGCTTTGAGCACACAAACCCCTACACACACACTTCCACCACAGTATCATACTATAATCACTGAACAGTCTGTAGTGCTCATGACGTTCTAAGCTTCTTAAAAGGCAAGAACTCTCTCTTATAAGTCTTTGAATTCCAAGCACAAAACCTGATATAACATAGATTTTCAATTAGTGTTGAGTGAATGAATCTCGACAAGAATTTCCTGATAAGAAATTCCAATATGTGTGTACACATAGGATAATCTATTCAGTAGCAAATGAAAGCATTTGTCAAAGGCAGGGGGCTTATGCATAAGTCAAATCTATACTTTTAACTAAGTATGTAAAATGTCAGCCACGCAAGTTTCCATCATAAAAAACTAGCTTCATGCCTCAAGAGCTTAGAGAAAGTAGATGGCGGTGCAGTTTGGTAAGAAAGGGGATTCCCCTGAACACACGTTCATGGATTTCCTCACAGACACCAGTCACAACAATATTGTGGCATTAAGCTATTAAAAACAATATCAATAACCGAAAATGTTTTTGCTGCCAGAGCAGGCATATACAACATATAAAGTACGAACTCTTCTAGTCCTTCTCTCCACTACCCATGAAGTAGAATGGCCTAATTTCGGTTTATAAAGTTATTTCTAACCAGAGTATCTGAAAAAAGGAACTAATGCAATCTGTCTGAAAAGGCTTTTAATCTTGCTAGTCACAGTGCCTGGTTAATTCCTACAGCTAAAGTCTTGACCAGAGTTCCCTTTCACACCATGAGTTGGGCAAAACACATGGCCAAATAAAAAAGGTGCTGGAAACAGGCCCTTGAGCTGTATTAAACACAATGGAAATAACACTTGAAAATAGTATCCTTCCCAGCTGGGTAAGAAACACAATGGCTCCAACCATCTGCTCTTTCTGCTTAAGATTCCTTTTTCACGAATGGATAAACTGAATTATTATTTATTCCATTCAAGAAACAAGATCCCCAGAGTTGAAGATCATAATTTAAACCAGATAAAACTCAGACAGTAGTAAGATAAAAAGTGTACAAACTCCTAGACACATTTTATTGTTTTTCCTTTTATATTATATTCTCCACCTCCTTTACTATCCTGTCTGTAAGAAAGCTCAGTAAGAAGCTTCTGGGAAGAAAACGTGTTCTAGAGTAATTCTGAAAGGAGAGATGATGGGCTTGAATGCAAACTAACCACTGGGTAACCATAAGAGATGTGGAGAAAGCAAAGGAGAAAACCAACTATTCACTCATTTAATAATGTAAAAAAATTTAAGTCATTGGTGACGAAGTAACCATCTGTTGATATGTGAAATAATTTGTCTCTGACTTTATAAATGTAACTAAGAAGAAAACTGTAAGGAAGAAATCCCTCTTGATTCTACACAGAGTTAAAGTAGAAAGGTTATGAAGCTATTCTATGGCACCATTTTATAATGTAGATCTTCAAATCCTACTATAAACACCGAAGAGATTATTCAATGGCCCCCATAAAGTTCTCATGCAATTCTAGGGTTCTGTGGAATAACATTTGAAAACCGCAGGAACAGGTTTCTCGTTCCCAACTGCAACTAGTTTACCATACTTCTTAGAATACCAAACTCTATCAAAATTTGGCAAATTTTACAAAAATTTAGCAAATATTGCTGCCCAGGTATAAGGAAAAAGGACTGACCAGCAACAGACTCATGTAAGTTTGACAGTTTTTGCACAAACCACACAACACACACTCTACATTCTCCAAAGAAAAATACTTACTTTGTAAGCTTTTAGCATCTGATTGAGTTTCACCAGGTTATGAGTTCCTAGAAGGCAGAACTACGTCTGTCATTTTTGAATCTCTACCTTCCTCACTTTTCCCACCCAGTGCCTAGCACAGAGCTTTACACATAAAAAGGGGCTCTTTAAAAAATATTAGAAACAATCGAATATCCAGAAATAGAGGAATAGCTAAATTATGTTATTTATATAAATGCTATTAAAAATCATTCGGGAGATTTATATGCATGGACATTAACTATGTCTAAGATGTGAATGGAAAGGCTATAGTTTGTATGTATAGTTCAAGCCCATTTTTGCAAATATGTAATGATGACATGCATATATACATAAATGACTTTCACTTATCCATAGATAAAAATCTAAAATCTTTTTATCCAAAGGTTATCTGTGAGGGGCGCCCGGGTGGCTCAGTCACTTAAGTGCCAGATTCCAGATCTTGGCTCAGGTTATGATCTCAGGGCTGTGGGATAAAGCCCCACATCGGGCTCCACGCTCACTGGGGAGTCTGCCTGAAATTCTCTCTCCCATTGCCCCTCCCCCTACTCCCATGCTCGTGAACGCGCACTCTCTCTCCCCTCTAAATAAATAAATAAATAAAATATTTTTTTAAAAAGGTTATCTGTGAGCCTTGGCATTTTTAAATGTTTCTCACATTCCTGTTTATATACACCTTTATATATTACATGAAATGTTTAAATAAATGAATCTCTCCCATAGATATCAAAATAATAAAATGTTTTCATGCTGGAAAAAGTCAACTAAATTTAACTCTCTAAGCCAACTACTATTCTTCTCCTTCCCAAATCCCTGAAGTGACTTCAGCTCTGATATCCCTCCAGGCATAGCTCCTTCATCACTTGTCTTATCACCCTACCTTCCTGTCTTATTTTTCTTCGTGTTTTCTTAACTCACTTCATCTGTGTCCAACAAGATCAAAAATTCACTCTCTGGGCTATTACAATTTGTTTTTATGTTCCTTCCATCTCTTATTCTTCATTTCCCACACTAAGCCAAAAATAAATGTTGACCATAATGAGTTACCACTACACACCCACCAGAATGACTAAAATTAAAAAGACTGACAACAACAAATGTTGGCAGGGAGGTCGGGCAATTGAAACTTTTCATATGTTAATAGCAGGAATACAAAATGGTACAACCACTTTGCAAAAAAGCTTGGCAGTATTTCCATAAAATTCTCACCCAGAATTCTACTCCAGGTATATTTACCCAAGAGAAATGAAACAGATGTCCGCAGGAAGACTTACACAAGGATGTTCATAGTGGCTTTATTCGTAATAGCTGAAAACTGAAATGTCTTTAGAGTCCATCAAAACAAGAATGAATAAACAAATTCTCTTAAATTCATATAACAGAACAAAAGTCAGCAATGCAAAGGAATGAGCTACTGAAACATGTAACAATTTAGATGCACCTCAAAATCTCCGTGCTGAGTAAAAGAAGCCTTAGGCTTGAAGTTCTACAACAGGAAAAACTAATCTATGATAGAAAAAACTGATTGCCTATGGCAGGGAAGGGTACGGGCTGAGGAGAAAGGAGCATGACAGAACTTTTCTGGGGTGATGGTAATGTTCTACATCTTGCTATGGGTTTAGGTTAAACAGGTGTATACATTTGTCAAAAACCCACTTTGGATTTATTCATATCATGGTATTTGAAATTAACCTCAAAAGAAAAAAATAATCCAATATTAAACTCCAGCTAATGTTATGCATGCTGAAGTATTTAGAGATGAAGTATACTGATGTTTCAAACTTACTTTGAAAAGCATAAAAAAGATGTGATGGGTTGATGGATGACAGATGGAGAGAAATATGATAAAGCAAGTATTGTAGGACGTTAATTGTAGAATCTGGGTGGTGGGTAAGCATAGGTGAGAACTTTTCTGTAGGTGTGAAATTTTTCAAAATAAAATGTTAAGACAAAAAGTACACTCTGATCTTCAACTCAAATTACTTTTTGCTCGGTCTCCAGAGAGAGCCAGCCACATTTTGTGCAAACAAAGCCCAATTTCCCTCTACTGAGACCACTAGGCAGGCACACTTAGCAGGCTACCTAGCAGAGGAGTCAGAAGTGGTAAATCAGCAAGCCTGCCTGGAGGGAAAACTGGCCCCAAAGGATGAGCCAAACAGGAAACTCATGGGTGCAAAGCAATCAAAGAACAAGTACACTGCTACTAACTGTAACAGTCACCTTTGGTGACTACTGTCTTGAGCTAAAACACCCACAGCACTTTCAACCAGTACAATCCCCTTTAGGGGAGTCTGCCACCACCACCCAAATATTCACTAACATTCTTAGGCAGCATTTCTTCCCTAAGTACAACCAGAAGTACCTTCTAACAAAAACACACACAGCTTTGAATTGTAGCATGGGACAGATTTATGGAATATGGAAGACATTAAAGTATTCGCTTTCTCTCTGAAAATAAAGAGCGCAGACTCATAAACAATGCCCGAAAGGCATTTCAGCAGCTTAATCCACACAGGACATGTTTTGCTTTTTCAGAAAATCAGGAACTGTTGGGTACAGGAAGCCATAAACAACAAGAATTTGGCTTAAAAAGGAGAACAAAATAAATGTTTTTTATGGAAATCACTTAACGTTTTTTGAAGGGGTTTATTTATATGTGACAAGGTCTACAAGACACAACTGGTACATAAGCAGCAGCTCTTACAATATACCTAATATTGATTGACTTCTCACAACAGTGGCACCAAGCAGAACCAGTCTGTCAGCGTTTCCATCAACAACTACATTTGCTGGGCTTAATAATTCCCTTTTTCCAATTTTCTCCAGACAGAGAAAACCACTTAGCTAGTTCTCAGCATTCAAACTCAGCCAAGAGCTTTTCTTTTAAGTTCCATCACACATGAAGTCTGGAGTTTTGGAAAGTGCATTTCCTTAGGTAGGCATGGTCTTTCAAGTTTAAGAGGCAAAAGAGTCATGATAGAAAAACCACCCACAGAATTCTGTAATTTAACAAAGATGCCATACACAAAATTCCCTGAGTTAATAAAGTTTAAGATAGAATAAAACAGACAATACCATGGGTGGTAGGAGAAAGCTATTCTCTTAAAGAAAAACTACTATTTTCAATAGGTATCTTAGAATATACAATTATGATCTGATATTCCTACTGAAGCAAAACAAGTAATGAAGAGAAAACACAGATTTTTTGGTCAAGGAGTAGTATTTGGAAAAGTCCAGGTTTCAGAAAGGAAGGATTCGTGTTCTAGTTAGTGTTCTAATTCTAATCATTAGAAGCTTTGAAGCTTCTGTGTAACCATAAGCAAGATTGTGAATTCTTTATTTACCCATCAATAAAATTAACCAAACTTTCTTAATTATTTATGTTCAAAGACTTTGAACTTCTCATAAAGGCAACAGCAAATAAGCACTGAAGCTGTATTCTTATTTCTTCGCACTATAAAAGCAAAGGCCCCGTACAATACAAATAAATAGTACTTCTACCCCAAATGATACTCAGCACAAACACCCTACACAAATTAAGAAGACCTACTCAATGCACACTGAAATCCTAACATCTTCGTTTCTTCCCCAACTTTCACTTCTATGTTTTTCTTACTCAACAGTACTTTATGAATACCTTGGAAAGAAAGAATTGTTTGAAATGGTTTTCCTCAGATGCTCAAAAATACATAAATTGTTAACTATAGGGACACTATGCACAACCTACCATTTTATGCAATACCACGGGCTGTACAGCCTTTCTTTTTTTTTAATGTGAAAAAAAAGACTGCATGGGGTGGGTCTGGTTGACTGAGCAGACCAATCTGACAAGGGTCTTGGAGAAGAGTGCTTTGGAGATGACACCGGAAAAGTAGGTTGGGGCCATACTGGTAAGATTCAAACGACCAACTGTGAGGTTTAGATGTTGTTCTGATGAAAATGCAGAGCCACAGAACACTGTGAGCAGGAAAGTGACAGTGGAAAAGAGGATGCAGGAAAATTAAACAGGCACATTAAAGGAGTGCCTGGCTGGCTCAGTCGGCAGAGCATGTGACTCTTGATTTCAGCGTTCTGAGTTCGAGCCCCACAGTAGGTATAAAGATTACTTAAAAATAAAATAAGATAAAAATCTTTAAACAGGCACATTAGATTAAATGCCAGTTAGACAAGGGAAGAGATATAAGAGGGAAGTCAGAACACAATTTTCAAGCTCCTTTTATTATGTTTTCTTTGGTGAAAACTAAGTCACATGATTTCAAGTTAAAGACAGTAGATTGAGCATGGGCACTGAGCTGAACTCGCTCCTCAAAGCTCACTAAAACAAAACAAACAGCTTTTTTTGAAAAGGCATAAACCTATAAAATCAAAGAGTACAAAAGAACCAACAGCAACAAAATGCTGGAAACTGGAGAGCAGAGGGCTGGGCTGGTAACCAGACAAAAAAACAAGGAGTAGGAAAAGCCAGTGGCAGCCTGACCTGCATCATGCTGGCAGATCAAGGTATCTGGAAGGGAAGGCAGAAAATGCAGCCTGAATGGGCTAAGCTGAAAATCTGCTTATGAAGCAATTACACCCCTCAGTTCCCCTTTCTAACTTCATCTAGCCAAGCACCTATCCTTCTCTTACTACAGCAAAAAGCTAGGGATTTGTTTTACAGAAAAGACAAAACAGAAGTTCTCAACTTGAAGAGAAGTGTCACTAGTGAGAAGATTAACTATCATCCTGAAAATGAGGAATTAAGCATGAGAGTTTACTTACTGACTGTTGAGATCACCAATCTCTTTGAGATCACCAATCTCTTTTTCCCACTTAGACTCCTTAAAATGAGGATAAGCAAGAAGGATTCTAGAAGTTCCTACTTGGAGTAATTTGATCAACCTGGGGGCAGGGGGGAATCACCAAAAGACACTGACAAAGGAAGTTTCTCCCCAAGGAAATCATCCATCCAGATCATCCTACAGGTGAGAGGAGGGGAAGGGGGAATAAGTTCAATGGAAGTTGGAGTTAAGTGGCTATGTAAGCATGCTCCATCTTGGATCCCCTAGAAACTCACATTTATTGCTGAGTAAGTATAGAAATAGGGCCCAGACTTTTTATTGCTATTGACTACTGTCTTATTTTAAGCTCCCCTAGAAAGAGAACCTGAGATAAGGATTTGAGTCTAAGGAATTTATGTGGGAGAGGACCCCAGAAAGGACTTGTAGGGTCATAAGGAAGCGAGACCATAAAAAGAATGACGTGAATAGAGGGTATTAAGCAAGTTAGGCCAACTAAAACTTAATTCCATGGGGAACTCAGAAATAGTATAAAACACTTAGCTCAGAGGTATTCTCTACCATCCTCCCACCTGATGGGCAAAGGAGCTGAGGTATTTACAAACCAGCTTCCATCAGTTATTGATTGAGAGCCACTAGGACAGGTGGACCGGCAGAAAACTGGCATTAATTCCCCATTTCTGGCATCTAAAGAAAGCCCTGAAGCAAGGAGGTGCAGGCGCTGACAACTGGCGGTTTGGTCAGCATGCACTGAAAGGATAAGCGCTGAAGGGATGTAAACAGGGCGCCAACAGCATCTGCTAACGTCCATCATGATAACTGAGCTCATTTATCACTATCTTTTCCAATGCAAGAAATTGTTTCTTGTAGGTTCACTCTTGATTCCTTTATTTCCCCGTCTTTTAGAAAGCTAATAATCTAGTAGTAAGTGAAAGAGCCCCCACATTACCTTGTACTTTTACGAAATTATCTAGCCAAAGCTGTACATCATTCTGGTTTATGGCACTAACTTCATCACTCTGTATTGGAGATAAACACTGACCACTCCTATTTCACCAAGGAGAAAATGACTCCAAAGCAATGAAGGGATGCATTAGGTCCAAAAGTAAATTGAGGTAAAATTAAAAGCTAAACTCATGGCTCCCATTTTCAAGTTTCGAAATGTACCGCCTTTCACATTCACAGTAACTGTGCCAATTCCCAGCTCTAAGAATTTTAGCCCAAAGCAGCTGGCCAGAAGGTGCATTGCTTTATTTCACCACTAAGTTACCAAAACCAGAAGTTATATCTGGCTGCAACATTAAATCTCTGAAAGGTAAATACAACCTGAACGTCCCCTAAGCCCATCAATCTGAATACCCAATTAGGCTTCTCTAATAACATCATGTCTCAAAACTCATTGGCTCAAAAACTTCATTTATAAAAGTGACTGGACCTCAATTTCCATTCATCATATTCTCACGGCCCACTTTGTATGAGTTTTTCTCTTCTTTACAGAAATGCCTTCCTTTTTAATTTCTACTTTGTTAATTTTGGGGCGGGGGGGGCGGGGAGGCAGAGGGAGAGAGAGAATCTTCAGCAGGCTCCAAACCCAGCACAGAGCCCGACATGGGGCTTGATCTCACAACCCTGAGATCATGACTTGAGCCAAAATCGAGAGTCAGATGTCTAACCAACTGAATCATCCAGGTGCCCCATTATCTACTTTGTTTAAAGGTGGATACCCCTCAGTAGAAGAATTGGAATTCCCTATGATAACATCTTAAAAGTCTCATATTGTAAGGCATTCAATTGCTTGGCACTAGAGTGAGGTTAGAGGAAAACACTAGGTCAGAATGGATGGATCAATGTTCCTTTCTAATACTCAGGTGCTAGAGCAAAGTCTGGCCCACTGCACCAGGATCCTTACTCACACGTTTATTTCTCCTAGGGCCTCCACGTCTGTCCCTGCAATGTGATCACCTCATCTCAGTTTAGGATTTACAATTGTGCGCAGTGTTTACCTTCTTTCCCCTGTGCTCCATGACATAGCAGACAAATGAAGGATAGAGCCAGGTGCTGCTTCAGTGTCTCTGAGATTTCTGGAACAGTTAAGGAGACTGCCCAAAACATTTATAAGACACATTCAGTGGAGTATTACTTAATTTCTCATTCCAGCTTTAACTCTACGAACACACCCTGTTATATGAGTTTGAAGTCTTCATAACAAGAGGGCAGAGATAGTTAATTGAAGTCCAGGAATTAAACCTTCAGCTCAAACGAGTTTATCATCAAGATTCCATAGCCAGCCTGCCTGAAGAAGTTGCTTTTTCTCACAGCACTTACTTTTCTAGCCTCTAAGGCAGAGAGGAAAAAACACTAACCTATTCACAAAAATGTCAACAATAACTACAAAACCTCTAAACAGATGCTTCATATAACCGGCCATCGTTTCATCATTTAAGTACCATCTGAGGACATGATAACCAAGGACAGCAGCATTATAATTAACAAATGACTGATGGCCTTCTTCGTGTCCCCAAAGGTATGCATATTCCAATCATTTCATGTCCATGGAACAAGAAATAAAGAGGAGTATCTTATTTTCCAAATTAAACTAACCCTAGTATTCCTTTATCTATCCCCAAGTTGCTTCAATAGTTATAATATCAGATGACAATATGTCAATTCACCTTTCCAGAAAAGGTCCTCAAGGAAATTTCCTTTGGAATTCATTGGCAGTAACTAATATAAGTCCTTGTACTTAATGGTCACACAGAAAATGTCACTGACTACGACTGACTTGTTGACTGCAGTTAGGCACAACTTGTTGACAAACACTAATAACCAATCACAGATCTGTCTTTCTAATCAGTTTGACAACCCTATGTATACAGTATTAGTCTGAGTTTCTGAATATAGAGACTATTTTACCTACTTAGTTTTAATTGGATTTTTATAAAGTATAGATTCTCTTATGCTAAAGATTTCTGGGGCATTTAGGGCTCATTTCTCATTTTCCTTGTGGTATGACAATACAGAGAAAGCTGATAAGAAGGGCATGTCAAGCACTCAGTCAACTTAAATTCTACTGTTGTGAGTTAAATCATGTCCCCCATAATCATAAAAAGATACCATGAAGTCCTGACTTCCAGAACCTGTAAATGTAACCTCACTGGAAATTCTGTCTTTGCAGATATAATCAACTGAAGATGAGATCATCAGTGTGAGCCTCAATCCAATATGACTGATGTCCTTATGAAAAAAGGAGAGGGGACACAGATGCACGGGGAGAATATCATATGACGAAGGAGGAAGAAACTGGAGTTACCACAAGCCAGGGAACACTAACGATGGCTGGCAACTCCCAGAAGCTAGGAGTGAGGGACGAAGTAGATTCTCTCTCTGAGCCCCCAAGAAGTTAGCAACCCCGCCTACACCTGGATTTCAGACTTCTAGCCTCCAGAATCATGAAAGAATGAATTTCGATTATTTCTTTTTTTTAAGCCACCTTATTTGTGGTGCTGTGTACAGCAGCCCTAGGAAACTAATACATCCACTTTAACAGTGAGCTGAGGGATCAAATTTAAAAGAAAAAAATCAAAACACAATATAGGTAGCTATAAAGCTTATAGGGAAAACCAGGGTGAGTATACAAGTGAATTTACAGAGCCCTAAGGTCAATAATATTTTATAAATAACTTTTATTCAATTTTGGGTTAATATTTCAGAAAACTTAAAAATATATAGGAAAAGAAAAATAAAATTTTAATAGGAATGCTTGCAAAAAAGAAAACATAATGTAACAAAGCTTCCTAAGGATAAATACAATGTTCTAGAGCTTCTGAGAAGTGTCTCTAGATAGGAGTCCTCGGGGATCCAAAGACTCTCTTAGTTCCTGCAGATTAAGGGTCAGTAAACTTGTTCTACAAGGGCCAGATAGTAAATAGTTCAAGCTTTGTAGGCCATATAGTGCCTATTACAACTAGTGAACTTCGCCTTGGCAGCACAAAAGAAGACAATATGAAAACAAACTAGCATGGCTGTGTTCCAATTAAACATTACTTACAAAAACAGGTGGTCTACCCACAGGCTACAGTTCCAACCCCTGCTATGGAGTAATGGTTCTTAATTGTCCTGGAATCGTAGATACATAGTTGTAATGTGTCAGCTTGGCTAGGCCAAACTACATTTTCAACCATTCCCCCCAGTTAGGGGGAGGCACAAGAGAGGGGAAGGCACAGGACTCTGTGCAAGATTTAGAGAGTAGCAAGGAAGCAGCAGCCATTTTGTAGCTCATACATTGCACTTATCTGCTAGTTAAGCTTGTTGGCATGAGGGAGCAGCCCCACCTGCAATCACTCCACTTTCCCCGGATCCTCCTTCAGCTTCTCCTGGCCCAGGTGTGTATGCAGCTCCAAGATGCAGTGCACCAGTCTCTCCTGCGGCTTACCCACATCATCAAGATCAGAGGCAGCAGGGGCACCTGGGTGGCTCAGATGGTTGTGTCTGCCTTTGGCTCAGGTCATGATCCCGGGATCCTGGGATCAAGCCCCACATCAGGTTCCTGGCTCAGTGGGGAGCCTGCTTCTCCCTCTCCCCCTGCTCATGCGTGCTCATGCTCTCTCTCTCTCTCTGTATCTCAAATGAACAAATAAAATCTTTAAAAAAAAAAAAAAAAGATCAGAGGCAGCAAGAACTACCATGAGCTTCAGTCCATCCTCCTGGGTTCCAGCTCATGCATGTGGCTTCCAGCTTGTCCTTGCTCTCCCTTATTTTAGATCTACTTTCCTTTCTGACTAACTTCCATATGGACTTCAAACTCCAGCATCCGACACAGAGATAACAGCTGCTCAGGGAGTGGCCATATGCAATGGTGGGAACTGGGTAAGCACTCTCCTGGGGGTTCTGCTCCCCTGACTGAGCCTGGACTGATACAGAAACTGCTATGCCAGTCCATAAGAGTTATGAGCCATGACAATGCACATACATACACAGGGTCAAAATCGGAAAACACTTCAGGGGGTTCAACAAATCCATCTCAAAAACCCTAGGATACGGTAAAATAATTAAAGATTACAAGTGTCAACCAAAAGACCGAAAAGTTTGAAACTTTCCAGCCCGGAAATAAAATAGTAGAACACAAATATGCCTACTAACCCGACTGACAAGTTGGCTAAAGATGAGTTAGCTTATCAAAGCTGTCAATTGCAACAAAAACAAAAAAAGCATCCAAATCTGCTTTGGATTTAATATATAAATTTACAGGGGCGCCTGGGTGGCTCAGTCGTTAAGCGTCTGCCTTCGGCTCAGGGCATGATCTCAGGGTCCTGGGATCGAGCCCCACATCGGGCTCCTCTGCTGGGAGCCCGCTTCTTCCTCTCCCACTCCCCCTGCTTGTGTTCCCTCTCTCGCTGCCTGTCTCTCTCTCTGTCAAATAAATAAATCAAATCTTTGGAAGAAAAAAATAAATATATATAAATTTATAATGCATAAGAACTTCTTTAATCTTGAAAGTTCAAGTACTTCTTTAAAAGAAAAAAATCAGATACTATTATTTGGGGATCTGCTGTTGTTCTTGGCTTTTCACTAGCCAAAACTACTATGAAAACAAGGATGCCCATTTACTTAATAAATAGTTGTTTATAGTCTGAATCTGGGCTATTGAAGAAGCCAGAAACATTAAGTGCTGCCACCCAAAGATACCCTAAACTCTAACAAAATGTTGATATGAAAAGACAATGAATCTTGAAAATATAAAAATCAATCTGTAAGTATCTAGCCTTAAAACACCAAAAGACTGAATACCTTACTCAACCCCAAATAAACAGTCAAACCTCCCCTTCCCTGCTTGATTTCTCTCCATAGCAAATAGCACCATCTGACATATACTATACTGACTTATTTTTAATACAATAATTTCAATAGGTATTGTTGATTGAAATAATCACTGAAGTGTAAAACCAAGATATCAATCTTGACATTTTTAAAAAACTGTATCCAAATTCTGAGATATTGCTAAACAAGGATAATCTTTCACACATAAAATAAATTAGTCAAGTGAAGTGTTATATAAGGAGAATATTACGTGATTACTGCCCAGTTCCAAATTCCTTTTCTATTATTCTTCCTTCTCTTTTACAACTTTCACTACACAAAGAAGGGAGAAGGCTCTTCCTCTTTTTTTTCATAGTATCCTTTACCAACGAAGATTGCTTTACAGAAGGTGAAACTTCCATTCAGTAACTGACCCGTGTGAAACTCTAAGATGGTCCTTGGAATAAGTGGAATTCACTAAGATTCAGTGGCTGACGACATTCCAGTTGCATTTTCTGCTCTGTGCAAAATATTCTACAAAAGCCCAGGGGAGGAACCTAAGTGGAATCCTAGGTTTCAAACGTTTTTTACATGAAGTCCATACTAATATCCTCAGGGTAAATCCTATTTTGATCCAACCAGGACTCTAGAAGACAGAAAAACAGACGATTGACTTCCCAACCCCAAATCACTCTTAACAAAAGTTTAGTCAAAAATTCTCTTTAGAAATAAGTATCTTCATGCCTGGAACACTTGAGCTTTACTACCAGAGGAAAAAGAAGAAACTCTATGAAATTCAAGAAAAAACCCAAAATGGCAGGCAAACAGGCAGCATTTTCTCTCTGTTCCCTGCACATTCTCCACCCTCATTTCAAGAGTAAAGATGGAGAAGGAGGAGAGGAAGAAATCTGATTTAACAAAGAAATATGATACATATAGAAAACACTTAAGAACAGAATAGATCTGAAAGCCTTACCTGGAAAACTGGAATACATCCCTATGTAGAAGGCTTGCTTTTTTTTTTTTTTTAACATCGAGTTTCTAAAAGCAAGTTCTGAACAATAAAATGTATTTGTTATCCCAATCCAGGATCTGCTCTACATAGTGCTTTTCTTTGCCTATGAAGTTTCTATGCCTTCCCCGTCTCAAGTATAATCTAGTTAATAACAAAATCCTGCAGTAAGTCCCCAAAGCCACCTTTGGGCCATATAGAAAATCAAAAAGGTACTGCAAAGGATCACACAATTCTCCGTTCTCTGGAGCAGGGAATGATTGTGATGAAATACATCAGTGTTGGGCGGGGTTATTTAAATCCATAAATCAATATAATAGTGGCCACTTTTTATTCCTATTTCACACCCCCTCCACATTTTGTGATCACTAATCTTCTATCTGTTCTCTCTGGTTCACCCATGAATTAAAAGGCTAGCTCATCTTTCTCTATTCACCATCCTCTTCCCAGCAATTTCTTCAACCGTTCCTTCTGTCTCCCTCTGCCATAACATGTGTACCACTCGTCCTTCTTACTCATCTATCCTCTACATTCCTTACATTTCCTTAAAAAAATGTCTAACTTTCCTTTAAAAAACTGACAGTCTCTCTATCCTAACCCAGGGCAAGATGTCTAAGGAAATGTGACCTGAGATACTAATGTTGCGCATGTTACCTTTGAGGAAGAGCTGGTCTATGTTTATGATAAAAAGACATACTTCTTTTTAGAGAAAAATCCTAGGAAACCTTGAACCTAAAAAGCTCTGGATACAAATGTATCTGCTCCGCGAAAGCGTATTTCCTTCAAGAATGAACTTCATAGATCTCATCCCAATGACCCATAAATCTAGCTTCAGAAGGTAGATAAGTCTTGTAGCTCTGTGTCTTTGGTCCAAGTCAGGTTTTTAATAAGTGTTCAGTGGGAATGGCACACTGAAGGACAGTGTAATGCAAACTATTATTTCCATATGGGTTCTGCTGTTGTTGTTGTTGTTTAAAGGAGAAAGAAAATGAAAAGGCTTTCTCTCCTGTTAAAATGCCAGAGGAACAAAGGAGTTGCTAAAGAACGCTGGATGCTCCTCGGGCTGTGTGCGCACACGTGCCCAGAGTCACCTTTCCGTCCGCAGGCTCGCATACTGCTAAGATAGACAGAATTCAGCCCTCCCATTTGTAGCAAGACATTTCTCTGTATGTCATTTGGCAGATGCAGTTGTGGGGCTCTGCCAATTCACCCTGGAGCCCTCCATTTTAATCAGTATCACATAAAGTTTAACACATGCTTTGAAATGTGCACCAGATCCAAAGCTTTGCCTGGGGATGGGGGTGGGGGTGCTTGCTACAGAAACACATACAATCCCAGCCGTGACTCCACAAGCAATTATCTTTCACCTTTGGCTGAACCAGGAGAACTGTCAACACCAGCACACTGCCAACCAAAGGAGAGGTTATAGGGTCAAAGCAGGAAAAAAGGCTGAATGCTTTTGGGGTTCAGCTTGGCTCTTTGCTAATCCTGCTGGCTGCATGGAAGAAGCATTCTCTGTAGTGAGCAGCACACAGAAAAGCACAGCTATCAGAGAAGTAGCTGTGAGTACACTAGAATTTTACCAAGGCTATTCAAGAAGTAAACTCCTTAGTATAAGCTCCATGTTCCACCAGTACAATACCACAAGCATGTATCAAAAGCTAAAGAACTTACATAATAAACTCACATACATCAGGAAACTGCATCTGTGAACTGAGTTTGGTAGGGAAGAGAATTAAAACAAACCTCATACATTAGAAAGAAAAGCTTGGTTTCATCTCCCATCTAAACACAAGTTAAAAAATATGAAAATATTCTTAGAAGTTTTCTTTTGAATATGGAAACCAAAAGAAGGTTGCCATTAATGATGTAAAAGATTAATTACTAAAGTAGAGATGGAAGGCCATAATCTCCCCAACTCCCTCATATAAACCCCAAATACACACACATACGTACGTACATACTGCGGATGAGATCTTTCCAAAAATGCCAACTATGAAATATATGAACACTCTACCTCTTCTACAAGTGAAATTAATCTCTTACAACCAGAATAACAAATACATTTTATCTCCTGTACCATCTATGATCTCTTTGTGAAGCCGGGCCTAGGTCACTGCATCAAGAAGGGCTCTAAGGCTTAGTCTAGTACCGGGGTAAGAGTGCCATGCTGAATCACTGACTTCCATCAGCACTGACACTAACGGGCAGAGCTGTGCCACACATTTGTGGCACATAACCGTTACACATCAGGTAGACCAATGGTCTCCAGAGTGGGATGGGTCTACCCTCAAGGCTATGCGCAACAATCCATCAGTACTTATACTTCTTTCCAGTTTAAAAAAAAAAAAGAAATAAGCTTTCCTAAAATTTTGTTTAAGAAATGACACTCACACTCCCCTGCACGTCAAAAAGTCATGTACCATTTATGGAATTCAGAAAATATTGGGGCACCTGGGTGGCTCAGTCAGCACCCAACTCTTGATCTCAGCTCAGGTCTTGATCTCATCAGGGTCGTGAGTTTGAGCCCTGCGCTGGGCTCCATGCTGGGCATGGAACCTACTTTAAAAAAAAAAAAAGAAAAAAGAAAATATTATAGTGCGGAAGGACAGTGCAGAGTGATTGATATTAATAATCTCATTTGTTATTCTCTTGCAATTTTTTGTGATGCATTGTGGATTGCAGGTGCTTAGTTAAAATTAGATTATGTTATCTAGTTTTAGTTAAATTTGTAGAAAATGGACAAATGGTTTTAACACATTCCTAAAAAGAAACTGTAGTTTGAAAATAATACTAATAATGCTAGTACATGCAAATGACAAGAAAATAGCAGGATTAATACTTGTCTTTATCCTAGTGTGGTAAGTCCATTACAGTACTGGTACCCAATGAATCACACCTCCCGTGCACATGCCCCTTAGCAATGTGACACTTTGCTTCTCCTATCAAGAGGCAGAGACCACTTCTCCACCTTCCTGAACCTGGACTGACTCTGTGACTTCCTTCGGCTAAGAAAATGTGACAAACATGGTCAACTCTGGAGTCTAGGTACTAAGAGGCCTAGCCGCATCAGCTCTTTCTGTCTGAACCATAAGACCATGGTGCTATGAGGAAGCCAGTTCAGCCTACTAGGGGATGAGAGTCCATGCAGAGAACCAGGATAATGGCTGCCACCAACTGCCAGCCAGCCACATGCGTGATTCCAGGTGAGGCCAACAAACTCTCTAGCTCTGCCTAGCCTCAGGTGCTGATACATAAGAAACATAAGAAATAATAACAGTGTTATTTTAAGCCATTAAGTTTTGGGTGGTTTGTTAAACTGCAATGGAAAACTGACATTCCTGGTACGAGCCCCGTGTCAAATACATTGCATAGTAAATATAAGGATGATCGAAGCACATCTGACAGAAAGTAACCCCTCCAAAATTAGAATTATCTAGAAGACTATTTAAAAAGAAGATACAAACGCACTATTAACAATGGATCTCTCTCGGGGTGCCTGGGTGGCACAGCGGTTAAGCGTCTGCCTTCGGCTCAGGGCGTGATCCCGGCATCATGGGATCGAGCCCCACATCAGGCTCCTCCGTTATGAGCCTGCTTCTTCCTCTCCCACTCCCCCTGCTTGTGTTCCCTCTCTCACTGGCTGTCTCTATCTCTGTCAAATAAATAAATAAAAATCTTTTTAAAAAAATGGATCTCTCTCTAAATACATCTCCTGCTCTAAGATAGTAACTAATGAGAGTAGTACATATGTATATAATTTTAAATAAATAATATATACATATGCAGGAGATATATATATGAAATTGTTTACTAAAGGCAATCCACAATCCAAAAAGTTTAGAACCACCGAGTTAATGAAAGTAGTACACACATACTTTATAAATATAAATATACAGATAGAGGTATAAAGGTTCAATTTCTTTTCAAGTAAGAGTGTCAAAACCTTTGACAATTTCTAGTGAGCTTCCATGCACTAATTGCGTAGTAAAGCTGATGAAAGAGCCTCATCAGCGATCTAGTCCACCTCTATTTCCAGGCATTATGAGTTCCAAACCATCCCAGAAGTAGGAATCTCCATAGTTCTAATATTTTGCTTTTACTAGTACAATGCATTTTTACTTTATAATATTATATATACTCCTCCCCATTCTACAACCTTTTATTTGCTATACTACTCGCTACATTTAGATTACTACACAGCTACCAATTTTCTTAGCATGGCAGATTTCTATCTCGGATGAACAGTGATATCATTCAATGATGCAGGAAATGTGGAAGAGAAGCACTGGGCGGTGTGGTGATGGGAAGAGGGTCTGCAGTGATACGCCAATGAACGGGAGACCTGAGCATGTCAAGTGCAAAGTGGAAAGAGTCACTGAAAGGGAAAGGTTGAAAAAAAGACAGGAGAAGTAAGAGGGAATAACTGGCAGAACAAAGAAATGAGACTGAACAGGAGTGGAAGAAACAGGCTTCGACGGGAGGAACAGCCTCTTTTCTGAGAGTGGAGCTGAAGCAATAAAGGACAGTAGAGACACAGAGAGTGGAGGAACAAGAGTGCTGAAAGCCAAGAGAGCTCCTGCCTAAGACTCTTCAGTTTCTCTGTGACATTGGTTAAAAGGCAAGGTCACCCATAAAGAAAAAGGGGCACTGACTCTGTGAAGAAAAAGATGAAGTCTTCACCTTTTTGTGTCTTATGGAATATTTAAATGAATACCGATTTTAAGCTTACTCAAGCTATCTCTAGCTATTTCAAGTCAAAATTAGAACATTTTTTCATTGTTATTTTGCCCTTCTCTATTTCTTTTTTTTTTTTTTTAAGATTTTATTTATTTATTTGACAGAGAGGAGAGCACAAGGGGGGGGGGTGGCAGAGGGAGAGAGAGAATAAGGCTCCCCACTGAGCAGGGAGCCTGATGCAGATGCAGGGTTCTATCCCAGGCCCCTGGGATCATGACCCAAGCCAAAGGCAGACGCTTAACCGACTGAGCCACCCACATGCCCCATGCCCTTCTCTATTTCTTCTGTGTTACCCGCGCAACAGGAATAAGGGGGGGTGGGGAAAAGGGACAAAAATACATGAGAAGTCACAGCCAAACCAAAGTCTGACAACATAATCTTACCTAACTTACACAGTCAAATACAATATAGGTAAACTTATTCCCTGACAGCTATCTACTATCTAAACTGGACCACTCAGAAAAGTTTACCAACTCCCTGAACCTATTTGTCAACGTGCTGGAGAAGATGGCATCCATTTTCACTAATGATATAAAATTAAACTCTGAGATGGCTACAACTCTTCTAGTCAACCCTTTCTACTATGTAATCTTCACAAACCATAATTAAACTAGAAAGGGAGCATCCCGGAATATACTACGGAATCTGACACTGATACTGCCCCTTAATAATTCGGACGTCTCCCATAAGGGATATATATATAATTGGATACATTTCAGAGAGTGCTTAAATCCCTTGATTTAAAATTTAAATTTAAAAAATTTGCATTCACATGATAATTTTTCGAAGGAAAGCATTCATGACTTTCATTAGATTCTCAAAAGGTTTATGTCGCTAAAATGTTTATGAACTACCACTATAGATATTCTCTTCTCCAATGTTAAAAGACCAACTCCGCTTGAAGAGCTACCAAAAAAGGCAAATAGAACACATGCCCAGTGAGGCCATAACCTCTTCATCAGGGCAGCAGGGACAGCCATATGTTTAGCTGACTAAGATGAGCTGAAGTCATTCCATTGGGAAGTAGGCTGTACTATTGTTTGGCATTTGCTTGTCTTCTCATATGGTTTATTTAGAAATAAAGGAAAGGTACAAATTAATAACAGACTTCAGCCTAAATATGAAAAAAAAAAGACTATAGTATTGGGGAAAAAAAAGAAGAAGAAGAAGAAGAAGGTATTCCCTTCCTTATCCATAAATTCTCTGACACCAGGATAAAAGTACCATATTCAAGGACAGAATAGCTCTCAAAAGTAGATTAAGACCACCACGGTTCAAGCCAGCCAGTATGGGCACTAAACACAAACCTAAGTAGATACATTTCTATGTATCTTATTAGATACAAAGACCACAGAAACACACACATACAGACTGGAAAGACTCTAAGCGAGTAAGGGACACTCCCAGTTGTTACTTCTGAACAAATTTTCTAACCAAACTGAAGAACAGAAAAATCCATCTATAAAATTTAAGAATTACAACCTACTTAAAAAGCTATTGTGTGAATTCCAGTTTTGTTCTTTGCCTCTTTTTCCTCCCTATAAAACAACCATGAGTTCCTCAACATACATACAAAAGACGGTATTTGTTCAATTAGTACAGAGCACAAATTGCAAGCCTAAAATTCACTGGCTACAGGGTTTCATTTTTGGAAGACGAACTGGAAATGGATGGTGGTGATGGTCACACAACAATGTGAATGTACTTATTAACACCACAAAACTGCACATTTAAAAATGATGGAAAAGGCAAATTTTATGTTATGTATATTTTACAATTAAAAAAAATATTCACTGCTATATAGAAGGGAAAAAAACTCACTGGAAGAGAGTCCAGATAAAATTATACCTAAGCAAAAAAATTTCACCTAGGATTTCAAAGATAAATTGCATCCTGAGATATCAACATTGAATACAACAGTCATAGGTTTTGACACAAAGTTAATAGCCTAAAAAGAGCAGGAGGATATTAAAACTTTTATCATGCAGATTCCCTGTCCTTAACTGCAAAAGTGCTCTGTCAAGGGAAAAGGAAGTTTATGCAGGTATAATACAACAAGAATTTGCCAAATGTCTAGCGTGTACAAAGCAGTCAGCTAGATTCCTAGGGAACAAAAAAATGAAACCAATTCAGACACAAGCCCTTGAAAAATGTCAGTAAATGACTATCATCTTAGTTCTACTTCCAGAACTCTATCCTAGCTACAGCTTCCCCCTCCACCAAACACCTGCCCCAGATCCCTTTTATTACCTAGTATTCTGCAAGTGCGTCCCCTATGATTTACAGTCCACTTTCCTCATAGTGGTGTGCTACAGGGACCGAACACGTCTTAAGCATTGGCACTGCATGACTGTTTTCAAAAATAAAGACTCTTAAATTTTCTGCTTCCCTCCCGATCTCATTAACATCTCATTGATACAGAGCGCAAATCATCTCCCCTGAAAAACCACTCTGATTTCTAAAACAGTACTTTTTCAATTTTTAAAAACTGCCAAATAGTTAAAAATTTATATAAACATCCATTATCACTGTTCTGTTTTAACCGCTAACCACACTCGGAGGCCTCAATGGTTGGCTGACTTCTGAGTTTAAGCAAACACACACACGTGCAAGTAGGCACCATAACCTGACAAAGCCTTTTCTTCCCCCCCCAAGACAAATGCCCCAATCTGCAGAGAATTTTCTCCTCCACATACACACACAAGTAATAATTGAAAGCTGTTCTAAATTTGCTATAGATGTGCAATTAGAAAAGTATGTCAGGAAGGTAAAGTAGCCTGAGTTTGTCAACAAAACAACTTTTTTTTTGCAAGCTTTCAAAACAAATAAAATGTAGCCAACTGAAAACTTTCAGCTCACAGTATAAACTCTCGCTCGTTGTTTTGTTCAATAGTCTCACAAAGAACAAAGAGTCTATGAGTAAAAAATGTAATTCTAATGATCTGACCACTTCTCATACTTCCTAGTCCAAGTGTTACATTCCCTAGCCACCTTGGTGTAGTTCTGTACCTATTCACCTTCTAATGAAGACAAAGAATCCATCCCAGCAGTCAGGTTCAAAGGTCACAAAGCCACTAAGGCTTAGAACTGCATAGCCCTAGAAAAAACAACTTAGGTGATCATCTGTCACTGTTTCATTGAGGAAATTTAACTTGGCTGTGTTTTGGTTTGAGGTTTATTCTCTGTTGAAATCCTAAGCAAAAGGGAGTAAGTGAAATGCCACATTTCCAATCAGTGAGGAGCCGGGCAATAATGAAAGTTTCCAGTAGTCCTCATTACCTGTTTGATGTACTTCCTACCCTGTATTTTTGACACACTTCATGATCAATGGCCAGGGGTTATGGGTAGACAGAAGGTTTAACTAAAAGGGGCAGCCCAAGGGAATTTGGAGAAGTGACAGAAATATTCTGTATCCTGTTTTTGGTGGTGGTAATGTGAATCTATCTATGCATGTTTTAAAAACTCATGTACACCAAAGAAAAAAATTATTGTATGTAAATTCAAAAATTTTTGTAACTACTTTGGCATCACCTGAAGTTTTAGGGAAATCTAGAAGGATGTAAGAGTACACAACTAAGCTAGATTCCTCGTATTCTAGAACATCCTTAGGTCCGTTTCTCTAGCCCGCCTAAATGTTTGAATATTTCCCTTTTCGCCTCTTTTTTTCCCCTCACATATCAGTTCCCTGAGCATTATTTTGATGGAGTTTTTGTGCTCAGTAAAGAAAACATCTGGCAGAGAACAAGAATAAAGCACTTGCTGAGAATACAACAATCCCAGGAATTCTCAACTGGATTTCTCCAGGGCTAGTAAGAGCTATCACCCAGGTCAAAGGACACACCACAGGGATTTAGGGAAGGCTCTAGATCCAAACCTCAGACTTGGCTCCACTACACTCCGCACACGTGGCAGGGGTCTAAGGATGTTGAAAAGATAGTAAAGCACAACAGTAAACTGACATGTTCATACCAAAAAGTATCAGCACGGAAGGAGATAAGAAAATGCTTTGAGCTCAGCATACAGGTCAATCTAGTAACTAAGAAATATAATCACCAGATGCAGAGTAAAGTTATTTGAGGAGATTATAGAAAGGCTAAGAGCCCCAAATTAAATTTCCAACAACAAAATAAAGATCCATGTAAGTCTCACTAATTTCTAGAGCCTGAATCGCTTATTAAACACATGCAGGGTTTGGTTTCTCACTGACATTAAAGCAATCTCTACAACTATAGTAAAAAACAGAGACAAATAAAACCCTGCGTTTATTAACACTGAAGCCTAAAACTAATAAGGAAAACTCTTTAAGGTTAAAAAACAATCTTCCCCCTCCAGAAGTAGCGGCTCATGCTTTCCCAGATCAGTTTGTTTAAAAACACTCATGAAAAATGTGGTTGCAAACATTTACTAAGGAGATGGAGAGGTGGAGACCCCACTGGTATCAGGCTATCGGTACCCGAGGTACCCCAATGAAGACTTCAATTACCTGTAAAATTACTTGGCTCTCAAAACACACACATCCCCACATGCCATATTTATTAAGTACCTGCTGTGTGGGGCACAGTACTAAGTACTTTAGATACATCATCATATTTGAACCTTACTAATAAAAGAGCACACTAAGGCTTAGGTTAAGTGTTTTGATCAGTCACGTTAGAAGTGATAGATCTAGGTTTTTAACCCAGCTTTTCTGACTCCAAACCTATATCTTTAATACGGAGATACTACAGAAGTTTTTCTACAAGAAAGACTTTTTTTAAAGATTTTATTTATTTATTGGAGAGAGAGAGAGGGAGAGAGAGCACAGCAGAGGGAGAGGGAGAAGAAGAATCCGCACTGAGCAGGGAGCCTAATGCGGGGCTTAATCCCAGGACCCTGAGATCATGACCTGAGCCAAAGGCAGACGCTTCACCGACTGAGCCACCCAGGCGTCCCTCTATTATGGTTTTAAATCTTATACCATGGTTGATTTTTAAAAATAAAAGATTCTCAGTTGAGGTGGTCAGCTTAAGCCTGCTCAGGAAGAAGCTGAATCCTCAGGTCTTAGAAGCAGGATTTCTAGAACTCAGAGAGAGGAAAAAGAAAGGGCAGGGAGGGGAAAAAAGCAGGGGGCACCTAACCATGTAAAGAGGTAGAAAGTAAAAGGGAAGTAAATCTCTGCTTTTAAATATTTATTCTATATTTCAACCATGCAGTTACATCTGACTTGAAAAAAAAGCCATATACAAGCAAAGTAAGATGGTAACTTTATACACAGATACAACACACAAATACTAGCTCATATACTAGCTCATTCAGACCTGTAATGAGAGATCACTACCTTTAAACATAAGCTTTACTAGTTCATTCCAATGATGAGATGAAAAATACATCTTGCTTCCATTTATCTTTTAGAAAGGTAAACAGAGGCTATCCCTGACCACATCTAAACTTTATCTGATAATAAGGTAGTTGTTCTTAGGCCCCAGTATAATAATGTTTAACAGCACTTAGGCTGTATATTTATATATCATATTTAAGGCATCATTTTAAATAACCTCTTTCATACCCTTGTATATTTCAGAGGTTAAATTACATAATAAAAACATAACCAGATAACATCTTATTTGTTAATAAGATGAATTTATTTCTACTTCATAACTCAGATCTAAAGTACTGCTCTCAAGTTCAAGTCAAAAGTGAGTTCCGTGAACTGAACCTCATTTCCACAATAGCGTGGTACATTTATTCACAATACTTGGGGTAGCAGGAAATCCCAGGAGTGCTATAATGGAACGAAGTTCAGTTATTGTACAAACCACCCAAGAAAAACTTCATAGTATGGGTCATGTTCCTTTATTTTAAATTCAACAGAAAGTTTAGTTTCCCAGTGAAGTAATAATGAGGCCACTGGCTCTTTCCCACAAGATTCTGAGGCCAAGCCAATTATAGGAAGCCTGGCCTATCAGCACTATTTTCCTTCCCTGTTCTACTTCCCTCTTTCCTTCTCCTCTCCTGAAACTATGCAGGGACCACTCACTCACTCATCAGAACACACGCGCATGGATGATAGAAATGAGCATGTGGGTCTGCAGTAGTGGCAGGGGCGGTAGTGTGACATTTAGTTTGCAACCAAAAGAGGGTGCTGAAGAACTCATATTCTCTTCTGAACAGGGGTAAATATTTATTGTAAGAATTCAAGGCAAGGGAAAGAAATCATTCTGATTATCACAAATTTTCAACCTTTATCACCCTCAAGATTTTTATATTTATAAACATATATATAATATTATATATATATCATGATATATATAATGTTACATATTATATTAAATTTAATTTATTCTCTTCTTTAATAAGGCACATAATACAACAGAGAACTGAATGGACGTTAATTTAACTCAAATCTAACACATAATTACAATCCCATCTTATTACAGCTATGAATCTGAAAAATGGAGACTCCTCAACTACCCCACATGAAGCAGAAAAGAAAATCAAGAATATTAATAAAGATAAATATAAGTAGTCCCTTAAATAAGGGGCACTCTTCCTTTGTACTGAGAGTTGGAATTTTTCCTACCTCATATCCAGTCCACCAATGTCTAATATATATGTATTCCAAATCTGATGACTTTTTTCTTTTCCATTCAATATATTTTATCTAAGTTATACATGCAAAGTTATGCATAATTAAGTTGTACATAGTCAAATCATTCTATTAGATTTCCTCCACCTCTCCTCCTTCCCCCTAAATCCTGCTCCCCAGAGGCATCCATTCTTTCGAAGTTTACCCTCTTTATCTCTATCTAGCATGCTTATGTGCGTTACTGCCTATTTTTTTCAGGTTTTTTAAATTGCAGTTAAATATATGTGACATAAAATTTTCCATGTTAACCAGTTTTAAGTGTACAGTCCTATGACATTAGGTACATTCACGCTGTATAACCATCACCACCATCCATCTTCACAACTTCATCATCTTCCCCAACTGAAACTCTGTACATTAATTCATCATACCCTCTAGCCCAGCCCCTGGAAACCATCGTTCTACTTTCTGTCTTTATAAATTTGACTACTTCAGGGACCTCATATACTCGGAATCAGAGTCCTTTTGTGTCTGGCTTAGTTCACTTAGCAGCATGTCTTCAGGGTTCAGTTTCTTCTAGCAGGTGTCAGTTTCTTTCCCTTTTAAGGCTGAACAACATTCCACTATATGTATGTATCACATTTTGTTTATCCATTCATCTGTCAGTGGACCCCTGGGTCTCTTCTGCCTTTTCCTGTGTGTGTTAGATTTAAGCATTATCTAGTGATGTGTTCCACCCTGGAAGATGAGGATTTAGTTAGGTCTCTTTCCCATGCATAACACACGAGCACCACACATCTGCATGCAGTGTCCATTCACCCACCCCTCCAAAACAGAGACAAATCAATGGATTCATTAGATAAATTAACTTTCAGCATTTATTATAACTGCATAAGTACAATTCACAGCCAAGCCCTATAAGATACTATGATCACTTTTCCTGTTTCACATAACTTGTTTTCTGGAGTTAAGTTTTCCTATATTTAAGTTTACTTAAGTTTTTTATGTACTTAGCATTACTTTGTTCCCAAATTCTCCCCAGCTATCTGAATTTCCTCTCAATACATACAAATACATTCCATCTCAATAGGTACAAATACATCCTCTCAATATGTACAAATACGTATGTACAGTAATACAAATACTATTACTCTCACCTCAGGATACCTTTTAAACTTTCTAAAATGCTCCAGACTGTACTGGCTGTACTTCCTACCTGTCACCCCACTGTCAACCAACCACCTCCCTTTTAATCATCATCTTAGAAACTCTATTTGCTCCTCTTCTCTCTTGGGTTATCTATGTCCTTAATATCTCATATCTTGGCGGGGGGTCATGGGAAGCAAATTTTTGAAGACTTTCGTTACTGAAAACATCTTTATCCCACCCGTATACTGGCTTGTATTGTGTAGCTAGACAGGGAAACATGAATAGGTAACATTTTCCCTTAGAACTTTAAAGACACTGCTCCATTTCAGTCTACCTTCCAGTATTGCTTTAATCTAAAATCATTTTCACACTGAATCCTGTTTTTCTATCTCTAGAGGCATTTAGGATTTTCTATTTGTCCTCTGGCTTCTGAAATCTCACAACATAACTGGATGTAAGACTATTTTCATCCCTTGTATTAGGCATCTTTTAATCTGGAAGTTCATGTCTTAGAATTTTGGGAAATTTTCCCCATGATTTCTATGAATTCCTTTTCTTCATTTTCTCTGCTTTCTTTTTCTAGAACACCTAGCATTCAAACGCTGGATCTCCTGGACTGACCTCCTAATATTTTTCTATCTTTTCTATTTCCCATGTTCTATCTCTTTTTCTTTTTACTCTCTGAGGGATCTTCTCCACTTTATTTTCCAAATCCTCCTTTAAGGTTTCTACTATCATATTTTTAATGCTTAAACATTCTTTTTGCTCTCTGAATTTCTCTTTTGTGTAGCTTTCTGATCTTGCTTTTACATACCATTTTTTCTCTTACCTTTCTAACATTATTGCTTTGTTTTGCCTTTTAGTTTTCTTCTTCTTGCACAGTCTCTATCCTTTCCAAGCTGCTTCTTTATATGTGTTTGTTCTGACCTCTAACTGTAATGTCAGAGGATTTTCTCAAATGTCTGCTGATCCTTAGTGATCTGCCCATATCTCAAATCGGAAAACTAAAAAGCTGATTGAAAGCTCTGTGCATTCACATCAGTCCAGTCAACTGTGCACTTCAAAGTGATCTGACCTGTCCATTTGACTGGGGACTACCCAGTGGACATACCTTTAGGACAGTTCTCTTGGGCTAATCCTATTATTCACAGTACCTTCCAATCTCACACCTGAAGGATATAACCTGCCTATTAGAGTCCTGGGAACCAAATCAAAGATGGCTGTGAAATGCAAGATGAATCTCAATACTGAGTACACAAAATTTCACTGCTTTCAGTTTGGTAACCCTTTCCTCAACTCATGTCTACTGTCCTCTGGTCTTCTGCTAGAGCTGGGATAGGGCAGAGTTAATGGGAGGGAAAAGCTGGGGAAGGAATCAGGTTGTCTAACTGCTTTTGTTTTAAGATTTCTATTTATTGAGAGAGAGAGAGTGCGAGCAAGAGAGAGAGAGAACATGAGCAGGGAGGAGAAGCAGAGGGAGAAGCAGACTCCCCACTGAGCAGGGAGCCTGACGCAGGGCTTGATCCCAGGACCCTGAGATCATGACCTGAGCCAAAGGCAGACACTTAACCGACTGAGCCACCAAGGCGCTCCTAGCTATTATTTTTACAAGTCTGAAGAGGTAGAAAATATAAATGTATATGTTGAATTCAACATTTGTAACAAGTCAATTCAATAACCTCTTGGTACCTCCACAGTACTTTCAGAAAGGGTCAAAATCTATTCAAAAAGCAATTTTAAACATTTTCATATACTTAAGAATGTAACTGGAGCCTAAGAGCATATACCTTGAAACATTTGTTTGAAAGATGTCTTTTTCTGAAAAATGTTAAGGTGTAGGTACACTGAGTTTAATTAAATAACACAATAGTCATTAATTGATTTAATAACTATTTATTAACTATCTATTGTCCCCAAGTACTAGGCTAACAAGGCACTGGAGCTATAAAAATAAAACCATACCTCTGTCCTTACACAGACCACAGACTGGTTGGGAAGACAGATAAGTAAAGCAGCAATCTCATTAACAGAGTCCCCCCTGCTATAAGATGTCACCACGGAGGGCTCTAGTGGTTCTCTACATTCACCATTCTCATAGCTCAGCAACAAGCTGGTTCAGGAAAACTGGCTTAGCTCATCTGAAGAATACAAGGTCTCTTTAGCTGATATAAGTGGCATTGATACGACAATTACCCTTACCCAAGACATTTCTTGAACAAGCAAGGATCCACCTACTACATATTGACTGTCTTCTGCTTCCTCCCAGCTTCCCAACAAATGATCTGAAAGTGGCGTCCCTCTCTGGAGGCACATCCTCCTGTTTGTACAGCAAAGCTGAACCCATCACATCCCTCCAGAGAAGGGCAATACAGTGATGTTCCCACGCACTCTGTGGACCTTTCTGCCCATAAGACTTACTGAAGAAAAACTTAATTACACCTATACAGTGTGATGCTAATTTGTGTGTATTTATGCTTCTTGCATGACACCATCTTTGTCACTTATTAAATTCATTTATATATTTGGTCTATTTCTATGCTTTGTTTTCTGTTCTACTTGTTAGTTTATTCTTATACTATATTGTATTATAGTTCACAAGCCAAGATTCAGTAAAAGGAATATTCTCAAAAGAATTTAATCATAAAATAACTGAAATACATATATATACACACACGTATATTTATATATATTTGTAAGAGATGGTGTAAGTATCATAATAACTCTTCCTCTAGATTTTCTAAGCAATGTTCTATTTTAGGATGAGCACAACATAAAACTATAAACTGTATTGAGAATCCATATAATAATTTTCTCTTAAGTTTAATAAAAGGAAAACTTCTCCTAATAAGCTGGTATGCTTTGCTTAGTCAAAGCAAATAAATATTTTGTTTATTATATATGCACACATATACATACACCATAGTTTCCTTATTACCCTGAAAAGAGAAAGCTTAAAACCAAACTGCAATACTGTCTTCAAATCAGATTTAAGAAATAATCTTTCTTCTCCCATCCCAACTCAATACCAGTAAAAAGATATTGATCTTTTATACTTAATAGTCTTCTATATATGTGATTTTTAATTGAAATCAGGTTCAAAATATTTTAGAAGTACATATAACAAATAACTTTTTTAAGGCAAGGAGAAAAAAAAACTCTTTTAAAAGCATTTATTATGTGCCTGGGACTGAACTAAGTACATGATTTCCCTAAATGTTTTCACATCTTTGAAAAGAAGATTAAAAATTCCTACTTTATAGATGTGTGAAGACTGAGTGGGATGCTTGGTAACTTGTTCATTGTCATAAAGCTAACAAACGGCAAATCTAGGAGTCTAACCCAGACTCCAAAATCTAGTCTGTTAACTACCATATGACTTAATAGTAAACTAAATCCCTACTATCGGACCTTCTACCATATTCTGATTGCTATTGATTGCAAGCTATTCTGATTGCTGCTTATTTCAAGAATCCCTATAAAAACAGCTCTCGCATTCCCCCACCCCACCCCCAGGCCATCCCCATCTTCAAAGACGAAGGAGTAAAGAGTAGTACAAATATATAAATACTGAAATCAAGAAGAAAAGAGAATATAAAGTAAACCCAAGAATACCAGACCCACTGAACACCAGCTTCTCTGACCCCCAAAGCCATAATCCATTGGAGTATTACATAGCATCCAGCACAAAAGAGGTTTCAACAGCAATCCTGCTTTTACTTGGCAGTCATCACACGGCCTGTGTTAACTCAGTTGGTAGTACTGTGCCAGATCTAAGTCAAAAGATGTTCTACACAATAAATAAAAGAGCACATTTTGCTCTAGTCAAGGCTTAACCAAAGAAAGTCAAGTCTTGAAAGAACCCTGGAGACAACTAATCTCATCCAAGGGTCAGTTTCTTTAAAACCAGTTACTAAAGGAAGACTGCCTAGGAGCCTTCCATCTCCTTTACAGACAACCAGTTCCTTTTCTAAGCAACAGTTATATAACCCATATAATTTAGCAAAGCCAAGTTAGAATTTTGAAAGTAAATAAATCCTTCCCTTTGTTAAACAGCCTCACATAGAAATCAACCTAGCCAAGAATGTTTATATTACAAATGTTATTTAGCCTCACAAGGCCTAAGGCAAACTAATCAAAATAAGAAATACAGAACTTCCCGCCTGCACAAATCAATTCCATAACAAGTGAATTACAGAAATCAATGTCAACAGGAAAACTAGAAAACAGCAGACAATTAACAAAGAATTTCTTTAGACATTTTTTATAAAATCACTTCAAGCCAAAATGATAATTCTAAAATATATGCACAGTATTTTGGAAGCATACAGGAAGAAGACCAACATAAAAAATAAGACAGGATAAAAGGCAGGGGTTTTCTACCTACTTTGCAGACGATTCTATTTCCCATGGCAGAACCCACGGGTCCACTAAATGCTGTCAATTCAATACCATGTTTAGATAGATAGATAGATAGATAGATAGATAGATAGATAGATAGATAGATATGAGAATATGAAATATTTTTTGAAAATAAAAACAAGACTGCTTAACTTAAAATTCAACAAGGTAATAAACAGCAGAATGGACAATTTTAAAATTCCTCCTCAGATTCTACTAAATGGTTGAACTTCTCTCCTAGTTTTCATACTTACACATTTTCTTATTTTTCTGCAGCTTCGTAGGTATATTGGAAGACAGATGAAAAACTCAAGAGACTTCTAGCTAGACACCACTTAAACTAGACTATACTATACCATTGTTTCTTAGCTCCAAAGGCAAAATAAAAATGTACAGTTTAGTAAAATTCTACTCAACACCAAACTATGCTCACTCGAGCACACACTCTCTCTCAAATAAATAAATTAATTAATAAATCTTTTTAAAAGGTGGGGGTGCCTGGGTGGCAGAGTCAGTTGAGCTTCCCACTCTTGGTTTTGGCTTGGGTCATGGTCTCAGGATTGTGGGATCAAGCTCTGCATTGGGTTCTGCACCCAGCGTGGAGTCTGCTTGGGATTCTCTCTCCTCTCCCACTGCCACTACTGCTGGTGCTCTCTCGCTCTCTCTCAAATAAATAAATAAATCTTTAAACAACAACAAAAGATTAAAATAACAGAGCATATTAATTTTCTATTGCTGTAACAAAGTCCTATAAACTTAGTGGGTTAAAACCACACACAGTAACTACCTCAGTTTCCACAGTTTAGGAGTTCAGCACTTTTTCCTGGGTCTTCTGCTCAGGATCTCACCCAGCTGAAATCATGGTGTCAGTCAGAGCTGTGGTCTCATCTGGAACTCAGGCTCCTCTTCTAAATTCATTTATATTATAGGCAGAATTCATTTTCATGTGGTTGTAGGATTCTGGTTCCCATTTCCTTGCCAGCTGTCAGTTAGCAATAGCTCTCAGCACCTCTAGTGGCCTACAGGTCCATGCCACGTGTCCCTCTCCAAAACACGGTAGTTTATTTTTTCAACACCAACAGCAGACCATCTGTTGCAGCTTTAAATCTCTCTAACTTCTTCTATACCTGACCTCCATTCTCTCTTTTAAAAGAGTCTACCTGATTAGATCAGGCCCACACACTCAAGGAGGGGGATTTTACAGGATGTATGCACCTGGGGGTCATCTTAGAATTGTCTACCACAAGCGATCAAAGCAAAGAGCCTCCTACTGATAAAGCTTTATCCAGAGACAATCTATCACTCTGAATACAGAGGAATGGATAAACTACATATCTTTCAGATCATCCTCAAATAGTACTTTTTGCAACATATCTTTTGATGTGATGAGACAACAGTATGAGATTTTAACAACAAATAAAAGTTTGGAGCCTATTTGCTCATTAAAGTTTGATCGGGGTAAAGCCCTTTTGGTAGTTTGTTTTGGCTGCTAGAACCTCAAAAGAAACCAATCTACCAACTTCTTCCATCATTTCACAGTACCAAGGACAAAGTCCACACAGAGATCAATGTAGCAACTCAGGAAAGGGTGAGTAGAAGACGTCCACCATGAGAAAGCACAATCACCTACCTAATTTCTAGAAGAGCAGACCAATTATCGTATTAAGTAAGACTTCAAAACTATTTTCTCATATAGTTCTTAAGAAAACAACTTAGGATATTTTTTTAAAAGGATAAGAACAAATTTCTAAAGCCAAACCTGTGGTTGCTAAACCAAAAATAATAATGATGATAAAGTTCTGAATAGCAGCATTGACAATAGCAAAAACTGAATCAGTAAATCAGAAGGCAAACGTATGGGGGACAGAGAATGTCAAAGAGATGAAATTGTGGGGGGAAAAAGGCAAGAGACATGGAAGATACGTATTGTGAAGAAAAAGGCAAGAGAATGGAAGATATTTTTTTTCAAGGCTATATAATAGTAGGTTGTAGCAGAGGCTAGCTAGCTATTCACCAGACCTACTTCTTGCTCCTCCTGGTCACACAGATAGACCATCTATCCAAGCCTCACTTGCAGTGTATAAGATATGGCCAATTTGTTGGCAGCAGTGATATGGATCACTTACAAGCTTGGTCCATAAAAATCCCCAGGGCCTTATTTACTCTTTTTCCTACTGATACAATGTTGGAAGCCACATGTAGAAGTGATAGAGCCGTAAGTCAGAAGAGTCCTGGATCCCTTGATGGTCACTTGAAGAAGAGCTACCCTACCAGGAAGATCCATTTTGGACTTCCAATGAGCAAAAAAAGAAACTTCCATGGTGAGATTCTAGAGCTTAGCTCTTATAACAAGCAGCATTATTTAAGGAAAACAGAAACTGGTATTGGAAGAATACCAGTTTTACCTTAACAAAAAAAACTAAAATAAACGGCATTGGTTAAGAGGTCAGGCAATAGGCAGCAAGAACATATATTTAACAAGTTGAAAGTCTGGAGAGCCCTGTAATACTGTGGCAAAACCGGAACCTGTAATAAATGAAAAGGCACACCACATGCCTATGGGGCCTGTAGCTCTGTAGCTGAATGGAGAGTCGGAGTTATAGCATATTATCGGCATTTCCTTTCTGTTTCTAGCAAGGTGTTACAGAAAAGAGATAGGCACAAAAAAAAAGGTGCTGGCTTGCTAAATGAAATTATAGGAAATAGAAGAAGTCCAGACACTCAGGCCTCAGAGGGTTAGAAAGCTGAACGCATATAGAATCCCAACGGTAAAAGAATGGTAAAGGTTTGAGCAATAAATTCCAAAGAATACTTCTGGTTGAATAAAGTGACTCAATCCTGAAGCAAAGATCAGATTCAGATGTGGTCCTCTTACCCATTATTTCATACAGCCTCAAAGTAGGGCCATTAAAGTAAGAAAGGCATGAGGCAAGGCCTACCTTCACAAACTGGGGGGAAGGAAAAAAAAAAAAAAAAACCTATTCCTCAAAATTATAGCTAGAAGAGAACACTGGGTCTGGTGTCCACACAGAACCTATGGGAAAGAAACAGATCAGAGGCCTCCTAAGTTCTGAGGTAACTATAATGTCCCCAAACCACAAAGCTCGACTAAATAAACCTGTGGCTGTTCAGAGATATAAAACAACCCTTGGGTCCCTAAACTTGCAGAAGCAGAAAGCAAGCAGTCAAAGATACACACCTACAAATATATATGTGTAGGGGGAGTGTATGTGTATAGATATAGATATAAGTGTAGATATCTAGAACCCTAAAGAGAGAAAGAAAATGAGAGACAAAGAGAGAGTGAGAGAGAGAGATCTAAGGAAGGTATATTCCCCAGCACCCACTTCTTTCTGAAAAAGAAAATATAGAGAAAGAAAAAACAGAGCGCGACCAGGAGCCCGGGAGAACTATAGGCAAAGGAGTTCCTCTCAGAGAGTTCACATCTAAGCAAGAAAGACCCACTTACTAAGGCAAAGGATTCTCCAATGGTGGCCCAAAAGGGTTACATGATTTGTTTATGAAGCAGGAAGTACTGTGCGTCTCCCACTATTCCCTTTTCTAAATGCAAGTTTTTGTTACAGTTATTTTATTCTAGCTTCTTCATTGGAGGTGGGAGGGAACACAGGTGTAGATAACTTATCTTCTTTCCTGGTCAGCAGCCCATCTGGATCTGGAGGCTCCTCTGGATCTGATGGAGAGTTTTAAGCATCCCTGGAAGATACCAGACTTTGAAATGGATGTAGTAACTAGATGGGATATTGGGTTACCTTCCTTGGGAAGGAGCAAGTGTGTTCTAGGGACAAGAGGAAAAGTGAAGAGATATTTGATGGCCAAAGGGTAGACTGTGCCAGAGACTAGCTACTATTCACCAAACCTGAGTCCTTCTCCTCTTAATGACAGAGTGACATTTTATTTTCTCGGCCTCCCTTGCAGGTCAGTAGAGCCAACTAATTAGGTTCTGGCCAATGAAGTGTGAGTAGAAGTGATAATATGTTGCATTCATGACTAGTCCTTAAAGGCTCTCCCACATGCACTACTCCCTGACCTTTCTCCTCCTGCAGCATCCTTCAAAACCACATGAAAATGGCAGAGCCACACAATGGAAAGCTTCCCTAAATGACCAATGCGAAGAAAACCATCACAAATCAGAAACACCATTTGGGGCTTGACATAAGCGAAAAATAAATCATATCCTTTCCCTCTTTTCCAACAACCATGAATTCAAACAGATACTTATTGAAGAACTACAATGTACAAAGTATATGGTAATTTCTCTCCCTCCCATTTTCTTGACTTTTTAGGTACTACAGATCTTAAAATGCGTTAAGATATTTTTATTCAAAGATCTCAACTAACACAGCACAGGATAACAATACATGCAATATGAGCTATACTTGCTATGAAATTTTATAGGAGGAAGGAAGGGTTATCAGTTAATTAAAAGGCCTGAATCCACAACGGTTTTCTTCAGTTCTTTTATGACACATATATACCAGATAGCTAGTAGTTTCCACAGACTGAGTGCCACAGTAGGCAAATTCACCTTAATCTAACCTGAATTCTACTACAGGATCTGACCTTTACAAGCTGTCTGAACTTGAGCGAGTCACTTCCCGGCCCTGGGCCTGAATTTCTTTAGACAATTAAGAGGTAAAATCAGATAATCCACATTAAGTGAAATAACAGTATTTCCATGGAATCCTCTTTTTCACCAAAAAGGAACTGAAGTTAATTTCTCAAGCAGAGGCCTAAAAAAAAAGGCAACTTTAAAAAAGAATGCTTCCACAGAGACTCTGTACTATACTCTCCTATTTTTGAAAGTTTAGAAAAAACTTGTCAAACACAATAGATACTTGTCTTGCAGAATACCTTCACTCCTGTACTCAAAATATATACCCAGTAATACAAACATACATTTTCACTGATTAATTTTGTTTCTTTACCACTAAAAAATGACCTGATAGGATTATTTCCATCAGGTTTATCATCAACTAGTTTTAAACGTTCTCCATCATAAACGCTGACAAAATTTAAAAGAGAGGAGAAAAGAATATCTGCATTGCTTTAGGAAAGGAATTTCCAACAGGCAAATTTCTTTTGCAGAATCAGACATTTGAAAAATTACCAAGACTTGCTGAGACCAAAAATATGATGTGTTCCCTCCTTCTTCCCAGAATGATAAGAACTACAAATGACTTCTTCAAGAACATAGTTGTTTGTAGAACCAAACAACACTTTCCATAAACAACCAAGTCTTCTATTTGTTGTTGTAGGTTACATCATAAGATATCCTGAGATATTTTAATAAAATCAATGTGATTTAAATTTCAAGAGCAAGCAGCACTGCAAATCATTAGTGCTCTTTTATTCAAAATGACGAGAAAGAAATCGAGACATTCCTTGGTGGCTTTCATTTACTTAGAGATGAATATATTAAAAGAAAAAAAAAAACCTAAAAATTTCTAACACATTTGTTAACTTATAAACTGTAAATAAATCCCTTTCTGTGATCATAATTCACATTATTTCCCAAAAGGCCTTTCTTCATTGATACCCAATGATACCAGAAATAACAATTACAGAAATATTTATAAATAACATGATAGCTTGCTTACATAATAAGTAGTCAACCAAAGGCACCTACAGCACAAGTTAGCTCATTACCTAGAAAGAGACCTTTTAAAATCTTGGGCTTCAAATCATATCCAAAGTCAAGGAAAATATTCAAAAAACAGAAAACCCTCTTTAAAGTCCCTATATAACCATCACAAGCGATCCATATTTACTGAACATCCACAGAGCAAGGCAATATACTAGTAAATAATTCATTGCTCTGTTAAAAAAATAAAACACATCTTTTAATCATGTGTTCCCATGAAGAGGAAGGACTTCCCTAAGATGACATGAAACAATTAAGACACTTAGCAGAGAGAAACCCATGTTTAACAGAACACTAGCGAAGTCATTGGCCAGCCTATCATAAACCCAAGACCTACTTGCTTCATGGCAGTCTCTCCAATTTTGTCTGAATGTTTGCGGATACTCTCCAGAAAGTCTTTGAGATCAGACATAGAAACATCCTTAATCTCTTCTCGAAGCTTGGGGATGTTGTCCACCATCACCTTGCAGAATCGATAGTGGCTTACTTGAGGCAGATAGGTATGCTCTAGATGTTCCAGAGTTTTCAGTGCAGGATAATGCCTGTAAAAGGAATTGTATCACCTTTAGTTCAACTCAGTCTTCTTTAGGGACACAGATGTATTCCTCAGGTAAAATTTCTAGCCGAATTAGTTTTCATCGCACATTAAGCCAAATCCAGTATTAAGTTTCAATAAAAACATCAATGAAAAAATGTCAAATTCAAAATTAATATATGCATTAAAAGGCTTAATAAATTACAACTGAAAAAGATTTTATTCCAAGAATAGAGAAAACTTTTAAAATCCTGCAATTTTATTCATTATACAAAAAAATAAAAGAAAATACAGAATGATCATATCAATGCCAAAACAATCAGCCTATAAAATAAAATACCTAAGTCTAAACTTCCAAGTATGGCACAGGGAAGAGCTTAGCAAATCTTCTACCCAAAAAACAAATATAAACTAAACAACCATTTCAGGGCTCTGGAAATAGACCAAAGGAGAACAAACTGAAAAGTGTTTATTCATGAAAACTGCTGAACAATGGAACTCTGTGGTGTTCTTGCCTGGGGCTACCTCCATCGACCCTCCAACTCCACCCACCCTCCGTTCCTGCTCCCTCCCACTGGTTACATTGGCTTGTCATGAAAACCAGCAGCCTCCCCGCCATTAGAAGCCAATGTGACTGGCGTTATTTAGGAAAAATAGAAAACTCCAGATGAAAGAAGGAAGGAAGGAAGGAAGGAAGGAAGGAAGGAAGGAAGGAAGGGAGGAAGGAAAGGAGGGAGGGAGGGAGGGAGGGAGGGAGGGAGGGAGGGAGGGCAAACAAATAAACAGGGAAATACTCCAGCTCTCCTGGCCTGAAGTTAGTCAGGGTTGGGTCAAAGGGTAAATTAGAAGACTAACCAGAAATTTAACAGGGAAGTATGGAAATAAGAGACCCACAGAAGGGCCCAATAGCTCTTTGCACATCCCTAGCTGACTGAGTCTGTGTACGCGTGCAGTAAGACACCCGTGAAGGCCTAAGCACTCCACACATCCCTGGCTGACTAGGAGGCAGCAGGCACACACATAGTAGACGCCCTGGCAAAGAGTTAAAAGCTTAGGCTGTTTTGAAAACTGCCTGAATTTTTAATGTGTTCCATAGCTCACACACAAATTCACTGACAAAGGGTGGAAACCCTTCTAGCTCAAGTTTGATTGAGCACAAACCTTGGACCAATCTTTAGCTGATGACTATCCTTTAAAAATGAAAATGAAATAAATACATTTCCTGATAAACAAGGACCGAGAATTCCTTGCTACCCGATCTGCCTTAAACAAAAATCCTAAAGGAAGCCAGAAAGGAAATGACAACAGAAACTAAGTTGAATCCACAGAAAGAAATAAAGAGCATAAGAAATAGTAAATATATGTGAAATATAAAAGACTAAATATTTCTTTCTCTTCTTTTAATTTCACTAAAAGAAACACTTCAATAGAAATGATTATAGGGGCGCCTGGGTGGCTCAGTCGTTAAGCATCTGCCTTCAGCCCAGGGCGTGATCCCAGGGTCCTGGGATCGAGCCCCACATCAGGCTCCCTGCTTCCCTGGGAGCCTGCTTCTTCCTCTCCCACTCCCCCTGCTTGTGTTCCCTCTCTCACTGGCTGTCTCTGTCAAATAAATAAATAAAATCTTAAAAAAAAAAAAAAAAAGAAATGATTATAATACTGTATTGCTGGGTTTATAAAATATATAGATATATGACAAAATTGCACAAAAAAGGAAGAAAGAAATGGAGCTAAGTTGAAGCAAAACCACTACTATATATTCTACCAAAACTACATCAGCATTGACCTAAAGCAGACTGATACATTAAGATACAGATTATAATCCATAGAGCAGCCTCTAAGAGAATAACTCAAAATATGTCTTTAAAAAAATCAACCAAGGAATTAAAACAGTACACTACAATATATTTAATACAAAAAAGAGAGTAAAGGATAAAAAAAAGACATGAAAAACAGAAAAAAAGAGTAAAATCCAACCATATTAATTATTACATTAAATGTAAGTGGACTAATAAACACTCCAATCAAAAGGTACAATGTCAGACAGGATTTAAAAAGCATGATCCAATTACATGTCTTCGACAAGAAACACACTTTAGATTCAAAGATACAAATAGGTAAAAGTAAAAGATGGATTAAGATATACCATGCAAAAAGTAACCATAAAAATGTTGGAGTGGCTACATTAATATCAGATATAATAGATTTTAAGAAAAGAAATATTGCTGGTTATGCGAAAGTAAATATTGCTGGTAATGCAATAGTAAAGGGGACAATATTTATTTGATAGGGAAAGCTTCCGTAAGCATAAGAGAATGCATAAAACTAAAATTGATAAGGTTGACAAAGTAAAAACAAAATAAGTTATACATTAAAAAATATAATAAGAATAAAGAAGAAACAAAAACTTGGTAAAGATTATTTACAACATATAAACTTATGTTTTTTTTTAAAAAAACAATGAACAAAGAAAAGTCACAAAAGAACATAAAAAAGGCCAATATATGGGGAGGAAGAGTTGAACAGATATGTGAAAAAATGCAAATCAAAAACATGATTTTGTCACTCAAACTCCCAAAGATTTCTTAAAAGATAATGGGTAATATTATCATGGGTTTCAAGAAATAAGAATTCACTGCCTGCTGGTAAACAAATTTGTATTAATGATACAAGTTTTCACTCAAGAATTTTACCAAAACAAGCATTCTAACCATCTGCATTTCCAAAAAGAAATATTAGATTTACAAAAGTATATAAGCCTCTTGAATTGTAGGTATTTATATTAGTCAATAAAAAACTAACTTAGGTGTCTGATAACAAAGAATTGGCTAAATACATCATGATACATCCATGTAGTAAAAGACAGCAAAATGTTTACAATATTGTTGAGTAAAAGCTATTGAAAAAGATAAAACTTACAAGTATAATCATAACATTTTTTAAAACTATAAATATGCATACATGTATAAATAATGATTATAGGTGCATGTATGAGCTATATATCACTAAATACATGCATACACACAAACATAAGTACACAGAAAATGACTAGAAAAATATATACAAAAATGTTAACCACGATTTTTTTTCCTTTGGATATTAACATTATGGGTGATAATTTTCCTTATGTTTTTAGCTTTTAGTTTCCTAATTTCCATACTTCCCATGATATATTTAGTACCGGAAAAACTCAGTTCCAATCTTATAAATAAAAAACTGATAGCTCTATTCTGATTTTAAGAATGAATTTCACAGTAGACACTTAAGCTCTTCTCGCTCCAATGTACTTAGTACCACAAACATGAAAGACTAGAGATTGGTTTTACTTATTTTTTTTAATGTCTTTACCTCATATGTTTCAAAAATCAAAATCTTAGTCCAAATAAATGGAAGGGAGAAAGATTTATTTCCCCTACATTTAGAAATAAAAGTACAAATATAGTTAATGTGAATTGGTTGCTTTTATTACAATTTTACAGACTCAAAAACAGTACAATTCACATGGTTTAGTGTAAACAGAATGGTGTTTATACTACAATTAGGTATGAAGATCTATGTGCAATAAAATGTAATTCCTCTAGAGAGAAACCTTAGAATGGACAGAAAGCCAGAAATTAAGCCAAAAAGATAAACACACTTTGGGGTTTTGTTATATTTTGGAACATTGTTTATAGAATGAGAAAAATCGAACAATGTTGCCTGCGGACACAAGGCACATGCACTGACGAGACACATGGCTGCATGCTGAAAACATCTGGTCTGTCAAATAACTCCACATTTTTCAAGGCTAATTAGTACAAAACCCAGTGATTCCTGGCAACAAAGAATGTCACCTTATTTCCCCATTGTCCTTTCCCCAGCATATTCATGTTCTGACAGACCAGTAAGATTATTCAAATTTCTAGTGTATTTTAATATCAGTGACAGGTTAAAGAATGATAGCCAGCTAGACACCTGTATAGCAGACATGAAAAGAAAAATTTCTATTTCCAGCAGCCAGGGAATCTAAAACCAGATTTTGACATTATTTTTGACAGACTCTAAACATTATTAAAACTGAATCAAAAGCCAAATTCTTAAGTTTCATTTGCATGTGTGCTAGCTCTCCGGTCTCCCCATCATTACACTCCCTAACAGAAACGTGAACAGAATAAAGTCAATGAGACAAAAGCAGGGACTATAAAGAAGAAGGAAGGAAGAGACATGTAAGTAATCCCATAAATTGGGTAACTAAGGTCAGAATAACTTAGACATAGTTGAATGCTGTTGTGAGAAGGGAATGTTAATTCTAGTCAAATTAAACTGTGGCCCTTTCTTGCCATGGTATAGAACTCTCTCACAATAATGATTTTTAAAATTCTAGTAAGTGATCTTTTAAAGCAGATCACAACTACCCATGAGAAATGTTTATTAATTCAAAGTACGATAAGAATATGAAATTAAAGCTTTCATCACAGGAAATATTAGTGCCTTTCCTAATCAAAGAGCACCACTAACAAATATTTAATCCTTTCTATGTGCTACAGGTAGAAAGATGGTCAGATATCTTTCCTTAAGGAGCACAGAACCTAGTAATAGTATCAGTATTTATAGCTTAAAAAAAAAAAAACAACTAAGCTTCCAGCCATGAAGGAGTAACAAGAAACAGACATGAACTCCCAATCTTAAAAAGCAGAATATTGGCTAAAATATATAAAAACTGATTTGGAGGGGTGCCTGGGTGGCGCAGTCGTTAAGCGTCTGCCTTGGGCTCAGGGCGTGATCCCAGCGTTATGGGATCGAGCCCCACATCAGGCTCTTCCGCTGGGAGCCTGCTTCTTCCTCTCCCACTCCCCCTGCTTGTGTTCCCTCTCTCGCTAGCTGTCTGTCAAATAAATAAATAAAATCTTTAAAAAAAAAAAAAACTGATTTGGATAGTGGACATTCAGTGGTCTCTGAAAAAAGGGAAACAAAAAAGATGAGTTTAAGTTTAATAATTATCCAGATTATCTACCTGAATGTGATTTCTAGATCATGGGCATCATCAGAGAAAACCCAAACATAGCCCAGCAGCTTAGTGGAGCTAGAGTCAGAGACCGAAGCTCAGGGAAACTGACACAACTTGAGGCTGTACAGCAGAATTCCAAACAAAAAGAGGGGGAAAGGAGCAATGCAGAAAAAAGAACTGCAGAACCTACACAGAATCTACTTAAGTCTTTGCTGAGTACTAGGCCAGGCATAGAAAAAGTGAAATTCTACAAGGACAGGCAAAAAGAAGGGAGGGAATGAGGGTGGGAAGGGAAAGAGAGGAGGGAGAGACAGACAGACAGACACAGGAAGATATATGATAAACACTTCAAGGAGCTCAGACAATGCAGAAAAACCTTGGTGAAAAGTCCCTGGGGATTCCTGAATTATTCAGAGTAGATGAATACTACTCTGAACTACCCCTGGAATGAAGGTGCAGCTAGCAAAGATTAAAAATGGGGCTTGAGGTGCCTGGGTGGCTCAGCCGGTTAAGCATCCGACTCTTGATTTCAGCTCAGGTCATGATCTCAGGGTTGTAAGATTGAGCCCTGTGTCAGGCTCCACACCCGGAATGGAGCCTGCTTAAGATTCTCTCTCTCGGGGCGCCTGGGTGGCACAGCAGTTAAGCGTCTGCCTTCGGCTCAGGGAGTGATCCCGGTGTTATGGGATCAAGCCCCACATCAGGCTCCTCCGCTATGAGCCTGCTTCTTCCTCTCCCACTCCCCCTGCTTGTGTTCCCTCTCTTGCTGGCTGTCTCTATCTCTGTCAAATAAATAAATAAAATCTAAAAAAAAAAAAAAAAAAAAGATTCTCTCTCTCCTTCTCCCTCTGCCCTCTCCCTCTATAAATAAATAAATAAATAAATAAATAAATAAATAATGGTGTGATAAGATCAAACAGATCTGTAAACAACTATTTGCCAAACCAAAGAGCGATGCTCTTTTTTTTTTCTAAAGATTTTATTTATTTGACAGAGAGAGAGAGTACAAGAAGGGGGAGCAGCAGAGGGAGAGGGATAAGTAGGCTCTCCACCGAGCAGGAAGCCTGATATAGGGCCCAATCCCAGGACCCCAGGATCATGACCTGAGCCGAAGGCAGCCGCTTAACAGACTGAGCCACCCAGGCGCCCCAAAGAGCAATACTCTTTAAGAAAAAAACAGCTCCCCAAAATCCACACTCAGCAACATAAGATAATGTTCATTATCCAATCAAAATTAATAGACATGATAAGAACCAAAAAACTGACCTATAACTAGGAAAAACAAAATCAGTTTGCAAACAGAAATCTAAAATGCCAGAAGGGACAGAACTAGCAAAGACGTACATGAAAAGAAATATCAGAGCCATATACAGGTATTTTTAAAAAGACACAAAAATAATAAGAAATTAAACATTTAAAAAAACCCAATGGAACTCTAAAAGATTAAAAATATATTATCTGAAATGAAAATTTCACTGGATAGGATTAAAAGAAGATTAGCCAACGCAAAAGAGAGAGATCAGTGCACTTGAACACAGGAATAAAATCTATCAAATATAAAGGACAGAGAGAAAAAAAGACTGGGAAGAAAAAAAAGAACAGATCCTCAAGTCACCTGTGGGATTAAATGAAGTTGTCCAATATAACATGTAACTGAAGTCCTAGAATGAGGGTGGGAAAAGGACAGAAAAAAATGTTTGGAAAACCAGTATCTGAACATTTTCCAGATTTTACTAAAATTATAAAGCTATAAATCCAAGCAGCTAAACAAACCACAAGCGAATAAATTCACACATACACACATGCAAACACACATACCTACAGCAACGTGCATCAAAATCAAATTGCTAAGAACAAATGATACAGACAAAAGTTTTAAGACAGCTGAAGAAAACACATTAAGTACAGAGTGACAAAGATAAGACTGTTCACATACCTCTCCAGCAGAAACTACATAAATGAGAAGACAAAGAAATGACATCGTAACTAATAAAGCTATAAACCTAGAATTCTATATCCTTCAAAAATATTTTTCAAAAACAAAGGTGAGCAATAAGATATTATATCACGCTCACCAAGATGGTCATAATCAAAATAACAGACAATAATAAGTATTGACTAGAATTTGCAAAACTTGGAATCTTTATATGCTGATGGTAGAAGGTAAAATGGCATAGCTGCTTTGGAAAACAGTCTGACAGTTCCTCAAATGATTAAACACAGAATTACCATATGATCCAGCAATTCCATTCCTAGGTATACAGCCAAGAGAACTGAAAACATATGTCCACACAAAAAACTTAAAAACAAAAATTCATAGCAGCACTATTCATAAAAGCCAAAAAGTAGAAACAACTCAAATGTTCATCAACTGATGAATGGATAAATAAAAGGTGGTATATCCACATGATGGAATATTATTCAGCAATAAAAAGAAATGAAGTACGGAAATACGGTACAACATGGATGAATCATGACAATGTTACGTTAAATGAAAGAAGCCAGTCACAAAGAACCACACGTTGTAGGATTCCATTTATATGAAATGTCCAGAATAGGCAAATCTATAGAGACAGAAAGTAAATTAGTAGTTCCCAGTAGCTGGCAAGATGTAGGGAGCAGGGGACACACAGGAGAGGATTGGGCAGTGACAGCTAAGGGGCTGAGAGTTTCTTTTGAAAAGAACAAAAGCATTCTAAAATCAATTGTAGTAATGGTTGCACAACTCTGTGAACACACTAAGAGCCACTGAATTACACATTTTAATGGATGAACTGAATAGTATATAAAGTATATCTCAAAAAAGCTGTTAAAAATATTTTAAACAAAAAAGGATATTAAAAAATAGACAATGTAAAAACTAAACAAAAAGAAAGCAGCAGTGGGTACGTTAATACCCAACAACATATATCTTTTTTAAAAAGAATATTACCAGAGATAAAGAGGAACCTTCCTTAATAAATAGGACACCTCATCAAAAAGATACAACAATGCTAAATATGTACGCACCCAATAAGAAAGCTTCAAAATACAACAGCAAGGACTGAAAGAACAGAAAAAAGACATCTACAAATCCACAATCACAACAGACAATCTCATCACTCCTGTCAGCAACTGACAAATACAAAATCATTAGGATGTGGAAAACCTGAACAACACTATCAATCAAGTGTATCTAAATGACAGTTGAACAATGTCCTACTCAAACAGAATATACATAATTTTGAAGTGTACATGAAATTTTCACCAAAAGGGACCATATGCTGGGTCATTACAACAAGTCTCAACAGATCTGAACCATGTACTTGTGATGCAACTTTATGACAATACTATTAAAAACAGGAATTTCATGTCATACTGTAAAAAAAAATAATAGTAAAATAAGTCTCAACAACTGTAAAAAATTACGCTTATATTTATTAACACAATGAATGAACTATAATTACAAATCAATTTTTTTTAAATCTAGAAAATCCTCTAATATTTGAAAATTATCCAATTCATTTCTAAATAATGAGCAGATTAAATTTCTAAAATCACAAAGGAAATTAGAAAATATTTGAGATAAATGGAAAAAACACATAATCATAAAACATATAAGATGCAGTTAGTGCACTAAGAGAAAAATGCAGAGCTTTAAATAGCTACATTAGAAAATAACCAAAATCCACCTTATAAAGCTAAAAAAGAAGAAATTAAGCCCCAAGTAAAGTAAGAGAAAGAAAATACTAAAGATAATAGCAGAAATCAGTAAAATAGACAACAAAAAATATTAGGAAAAACTCAATAAAACCTAAAGGTGCTTTTTTGGAAAAAAATTAATAAAACTGATAAACCTCTAGCTAGAATAACCAGAGAGACGGAGAGAGAAAAGACTTATCAACATAAGTAATGAAAAAGAAAGCATTACTATATATCCTGCACATGTTAAAATAATAAGGAAATATCGTACAATTTTTGCTAATAAATTCAACAACTTGGATGACATGACAAATTACTTGAAAAACACAAATAAGCAAAATTTACTCAAGAAACACAAAATGCAAACAGCCCTGTATTTATTTTTTAAATTAAATTTGTAGTTAAAAACCTTCTCACCAAAACCAAACAAACAAATCTCCTGGTCCAAGTGGCTTCACTGATGGATTCAACCAAATATTTAAGGAGGATAATGCCAACACTATACAAACACTTCCAGAAAAATCAAAGAGGGAATACTTTCCAATGTATTCTATGAGGTCAGCATTAATCTGAAGTCAGTGACATTACCAAAACAAATAAAAATAACACCACGATAAATACTCCTCATAAACGTAGATACAAAAATCCTCAACAAAATTTTAACAAATCAAATACCGCATCATATAAAAAGGATAATATACCATGACCAAGTAGGATTTATTCCACAAACCCAAGTTCAGTTTAACATTCACTAAATTAGTCATATAATTCACATTAATAAGCAAAAAAAATTTTTCAACACATGATCACCTCGACTGACACAGAAAAAGCATTTGACAAATACAATATTAATTCCTGGTACAAATTTTCAACAACCAGAAATAGAAGGAAATTTCCTGAACCTTATAAATGGCATATACAAAAAAACTACACCTAACATCGTCTTTAATGGTGAAATACTTTCCCCCTAAGACCAGGAACAGGGCAAGGATATCGGTTCTCACTACTTCTATTCAACACTGTATAGGAGGTTCTAGCCAGTTCAGTAAGACAAGAAAAACAAACCAAAAAGAAAGCTTCCCAATTGTGAAGAAAGAAATATAACTTCCTATTTGCAGACAAGATGATCATCTACACAGAAAATTCAATGAATTAAACCAAAAACCTGCTGTAATTCATCACTTAGAAGGCTGCAGAAGACAAGATAAACATCCAAAAAATAAAATAGTATATTAGTAATAAATGACTGGAAAGTGAAACTTAAAAATCAATACCATTTAAAAGAAGTATCAAAAAACATTAAATATTTAGAGATAAATATGACAAAAGATATGTAAGACTTATTCACTGAAAATTACAAACATTGCTGAAAAAAATTAAAGAAGACCTAAATAAATGACAACATCCGTATCAGTTGGGTCGGAGGGAGGAGATAGACCAGCATGGTATGCAAGGGACCTAGTGAAGTAAGGAGAATGTCCATATTGAAAGGTAACCCAGTATGGAATGTCAGAGCCAAACCGGGATGAGGAGGGCATTCAGGCAGGACAGAAGCATGCTACAGAGTATTACAGCCCAAGTGGAATAAGGAGGATAGCATACAGAGTATGCTGTAACTCAGCGTGTGGTGTTAGCAAGATAAAGAGTTGCAATGACAGCAATAATAGGTAATTTGTTTCATAAAAGGAACTGACCAAATAAGTAAATATATTAAGAGTAATGAGGGACGCCTGGGGGGCTCAGTTGTTAAGCGTCTGCTTTCAGCTCAGGTCATGATCCCAGAGTCCTGGGATCGAGCCCCACGTGTGGCTCCCTGCTCAACAGGGAGCCTGTTTCTCCCTCTTCCTCTGCCTCTCCCACCACTCATCCTCTCTTTCTCTCTCAAATAAATAAATAAAATTAAAAAAAAAAAAAAGAGTAATGAAAGCCCGTGTAGTCAGTCATAACGAGTACACTGAGCGCTTAGATCGTGGCTTCTAAGTAACATCTCTACTTAGAGAAATGACTGATTCCAGGGCTACAGCAGGCAAAGTACAAGATAAACCTGAAAAGCCTCTCCTTTTGTTAGTAACAAAGTACTCAAAAAATTATGAGGACATATTAAAACACAGAAGCCAGATTGAAGGGGCTACTCTGGTGTCATTCAGAATAACCTGAACAACAAAATAAATAATATTAACAAATTATGACTCATCAAATAAAATAAGAAACCATGAATCCACACTGACATAAAAAAACTGAAGTGAAAATGTGATGAAAAGTGATTAATTTACATAACTATAAAATACCTCCCCCCAAAATTTTTAATTACAAATTTTAAAAAGAGCAACTTCACAATGGAAAAGAATCAGAGTGAACATCATCACTGATAGGATAAATCAAATTTATGTGCGACCTGCTAAGATACAATGAGAACACAGCACCACTTCTGTGATATTCCAGCCAAAGATATATAACGTGAATGTAATCATGAGGCAATATCACACAAACCCAAATTGAAGGGCATTCTACATAATAAATGGCCGGTAATCTTCAAAAGTGACAAGGTCATGAAAGTCAAGGAAAGACTGAGGACAGCTCCAGGCTGAAGAAGAAAGAGACATGACCACTAAATGCAGCACATGCTTTAAACTGATTCTTTTGCTATAAAGAACATGACTGAGACAATTAGCAAAATCTGAACTGGGTGTGAGGATTAGAGGCTACTCATATATCAATGTTCATTTTTATTCTTTATTGCATTGTGGCTGCACAGAAGAATGTCTTTATTTGTGAGGAAATTACACCAAAGTATTTGGGGATGACAGGGCATCACATCAGCAGCTTACTTTCTACTGGTTCAGGGAAACACATAGCTAATTTACATGTACTGAGAATGTTTAAAAATAAATTTTTTTAAAAACCACAAAATAAATGACAAAATTTACAACTATACAACAAAAAGTGCCAACTTTACAAAGTTAATAGATAAGCCATGCGTTGAAAGCAAATATTTGCAGGATATTCCTAATAAGAGGAAAAGGTATACAAAGTATCTAATGAATTCTTATAAATGAACAACAACAACAACAAACAACCTAAGAGAAAAATGGACAAAATATATGAAAGAAAATCCAAATGTCCAAAACCCAGTATCACTAGTAATCAAAGAAATGAAATCACAGAACAATTATCTATCATTTCACAACCGTCAGAGTGGCAAAAACCAGAAAGTCTCACAATTACAGATGTTACCTGGAGGTGGAGTAACAGACTCCCATAAAATGCCAGTGGGAGTCTAAACTGACAATCTTCACTCTGGAGAATAATACACAGTAAGAACAAATACATAAACATACAGCTGATCTCTTCTAGGCATAAACCCTAGGCCCGCAGAACTGGCACTACCTGGGAGTTTGGTAGGAAATGCAGAATCTCAGGAATGAGCCCAGACCTCCTGAATCAGAATCTACATTTAACAAATCCCCATGTGATTTGTATATAGAGCAATATTTGAAGAGCACTGTTCTCAAGAAACCTCGAATGTGTGAACAGAGACACAAACAAGAATACTGATTGAACCACTGTCTGCACAGCAAACAATGGAAACATGTCAAGTACTGTCTGAAATCGAAAGACACTGGATACTGTCTTTCACAGTATCAGTGAGGACAGTTATCCTATAGTAACAACAACCCCAAAAATCTCCATGTCTTAAAACAAAGATTTATAACTTACTCATATTATACATCTACAACAGGTTGGCAGGGAAGTTACTCTGTTCATTATTACAGTTACTCAGGGATTCAACCAACATCTTGAAAGTTACCATTTGTCATAACCAAGGGAAAACCAAGCTAGAAATTAACTGCTAAGCCCAAAAGTAATATTCATCACCTCTGTTCACATCTCATCAGCCATCTTATCAACTCACATCTTATCAGTCACACAGCCCAAGGAAGCCTAGGAAATATAGTCCTACTGTGTGACAAAAGAAGGTTGAGCTAGAAATATTGGTGAACAGCAATCGTAACAACCACTGGAAATGAGAGGGGAAATGTGAATTAATCATATAATGGACTATTATAAGGATTAAGGTGAGTGAACTAGATCTACATGCATAAGGAAAATAAACTCTCCACTAGTATGTAAGCCCCATAAGAGTAGATCTTTTTGTCTGTTCTCTTCAGAGCTGTATCCCCAAGAACAATGCCTAGCATATAGTAAGTACTCCATTCATTTTCGTTGAATGAATGAGCTCAAAAAAACAAGGACTGAGAACCATTCATGTAAACGTCTGGAATAAAACCAGAGGAAAACAACACACAGAAGAGTAATCCTCTCAACTTAATCTTCACTTTGCCCCCTGTGATGATTAACTTCATGTGTCAATTTAGCAAGGTCATGGTACCCAAATATTTGGTCAAATACTACTCTGGATATTTCTATGAAGGTATTTTTTTTTAGATGAAATTACTGACACTTAAACCAGTAGACTCTGAGTAAAAAAGGTTACTCTCCATAATTTAGGTGGGCTTCATTTAGTCAGTTGAAGACCTTAACAGAAAAAAGACTGACTCCTCGAGGAAGAAGGAATTCTGCCAAGAGACCACCTTCGAACTCAGGTTACAATATTTACTCTTCCCTGACACCCTAGCTTACCATCTTACTCTGCAGATTTTCGACTTGCCAGCCTCCGTAATCACGTGAACCAATTCCCTAAGATCAATCACTCTCTCTCTCTCTCTACACATACACATACACATAAACACACACATTCTACTGATTCTGTTTCAAAGAAACCCTGACTAATTCATTCCTGCACCAGAACCAGTAACTATTTTTTCTACTATAACACGAAACCAAATCATGTTCCTCAAATCAACTATCGCTAAAAGTTATGTTTTACCCCTGAAAGACCGGGTCTTTTAAAATCCAAACTATGAGTGGTGGCTTTTTTAATTAAACGTATTACAGGATAACTTCATCAGCATGCCACACTAGCACGTACATAAGTCTCAGGATGAGTCGACAGATATACAAAAGGCTAGAGAAGATGTTATATGGACTTAATTATTTCTTGAAAGATTATGCTAAATATGGGCCTTAAAACTACCCTAATTAACAGAAATTTAAGATAAGAAAAAATGTTCAATAAAAAAACCTTACCTTTTAGTTTTCATCTGGTCCCTCAGTTTGCTATACATCTCCAGGACTTGAAAGAAAAGGGAAAGAAGAACACACAAGCATTATTTAGAGAAAGTGAGAAACATATTAAAGCTAAAGGAATTGCATCAAGAATCCTAATCCATTTCCAGTTCCTCACCTGGAAGACACAGCATTAATTTATCAACAGTGGCTGAAATATTTCTCTGTTGTAGTCGACACTGCTTCAGCTCTTCCATTGCTATTACCAGCTTGGCAAGAGGAAAAAAAACTGAATTATGCCAGTAGCTGTAAATAAAAAGCTTTCAGTCACATTTTTCCACCCTGTGTTCAATTCATCAGAAAATCCCAGACAGTTTCATAGAAAGACCTGCCAAGTGAACTAAGAAACTGCCTTTCTCAACTAGTAAAACATTCCTGCGTGGTTTCCCATTTTCTCCCCAAGATACATACTATACTAGAAAAGGCTAGCTGAAATGAAATCCTCAAGTCCAGGAGCTATCCAGAAGAAAAGGAAAAATTTACAGATTTTCTCCAAACTTTACTCAGACTCTTCATCATGTATGGTTTCATCAAATCTTCTGAGAAGATCCTATGTTTCTTTCATCAATGCTAGACTCGAGGGAAACAACCCTCCCTATATAGCTTCAGTTGAGTCTTAAAATTAATCTTCAACTAAATCTCTATTTTAACAAATAAACCACACGCTTAGAAGTTATGGCTTTTCCAAGAGTTCCAGTTTACTGAAAAGTAATTCATTTTCCTTCCCCTAGCTGTTTTAAAGGCTTCTGTCTGAAGTCGTACGACAATATAACTAGAAGAAACTGCAGTCTCTGCATAATTTTAAATATGGGAGACAAACTTTCAAAAAGCAATAATCTGCAGAGCCTCTTGTAGCATTCACCCCAAATCTATACCTAAAAACATTATCTGCTTAGATACCATGAAAAAAGAGCAAAAGAGAACTGCCCTAAGTCCTAGATAAAAACAATCAAAACCTAATCTTAAAAACTATTAAAATAAAGCATTAAATAATTACTAGTCGGTAAGAAAGGTACATGATACAGAGAACAGTAATGGACTGCAAGTCAGAAAACTTGATTTTTAGTCCCAAACTTGCCAATCACTATGTAAATTTTAGCAAATCATCTGTTTTAGCTTCCTCACCAATAAAATAGTGATAATATCTGTCCTGACTTTGTGATAGCCTGTCATGAGGATCAAGTGAGAAAAAGGATGTAAAATAATCTTGTAAACTGTGATGGTGTAAATGGTGATTATACCAATTAACAGAATCACTGATCCACTTGTTTAACAAATATTGATGGAGCACCCGCTTTGGGCCAGTCACCATTTAGGCAGGTAGAGGGAATATGGCAATGAATAAAACAAAAATTCCTGACTTCATGGAGCTTAATTTCTAATGGAAAGAGACAGACAAAAAAACAAACATACAACTAAAAATATATAATAGTAAAGCATGATAGGTGCAATGGAGAAAAATAAAGCAAGAAAAGTAAAAAGAACACAGGGGTGAAAGTAAGTCTGCAATTTCAAATAAAAGGCCTCATTAAGGAGGGAACATCGAGCGAAGTCTGAACTGGAAGAATATTGGTGAAAGAGCATTCCAGACAGAGAGAAGAGCACTGGCTGTATTATGTCTACTCAAGTGATTTAAAAAACACAGTGAAGAAAAGCCACAGCCTCTCTCACCAAGCTTTCTGATGGCTATATTCACATAATTCACAGAAACATTAGGGGAAGCAACAACTAATGTCCAAGTTCCTCCAACACACTCCTGATGGTCTTATAAGCCACTATATCAAGAATGCAGTCATCAAAAGAGAATGACAGGAAACAGAGAAGATTTTTTCAAAAGGTAAACTGGCCTTACTTCCTTCCCCTCATGCTGCAGTTTTCTATTAGTATCCGTCACTTGATTCTGTGGAGAGAAGACAATTTAAACTCATAAAAAACAATATTTAGACAACTGTTGGGTAAGATCACATTTTAAATGAAAAGACTAAACTCAGTTACTTGGATAGTTCAATATTCCAACACATTTTGTTTTAATGGCATTCTCTTGGGTCTAAATTATATCAACTTTTCTACTAATGTTTTCTACCACATGATCTTTTGAACAATGAAAAGAAAAAATTACTGAATGATGTGTTTAGCTTAGAATATTCCAAACTAAGATATAACAACAACTAAAGATCACACTTTAATTCTGGAAAGAAAAGAGAAAAAACAGAAAAAATAACCCAAAGAAACTTACCATCCCGATTATGTGTACAAAGAACAAATTTTATCATAGATATTTCTCAACTCGCCAATAAATTCCTGGAAAACTTGGGTATAAACTGAACTTTTTAACTCAGGCCAAATCTTTCCTACTTATTACCCTAATTTTAGAAAATATTTTATCTTGGGGCACCTGGGTAGCCCAGTCGGTCAAGCATCTGCCTTTGGCTCAGGTCATGATCACAGGTCCTGGGATCGAGCCCCAACTCGGGCTCCCTGCTCAGCAGGGCAGGGAGCCTGCTTCTCCCTCTCCCGCCTCCACTGCTTGTTCTCTCTGTGTGTCAAATAAATAATAAAATCTTCAAAAATTTTTAATTCTTTTTGGATCATTAATTCTTAATAGTTCCTAACATTTCCACATTCCCATTTTTCTAAATCAATCTCTCCATCAGATAGTCAAAACTATGTAATCAAGCCTTAAAATTTATCTAGAGTTTGTAATATAAAAGAATTGGCACCAAGTTTTTTGATACCCACTTTTGGAGACTCGATTGATATAAAAAAAATTAAGTACAGAAGAGTAATTTCCTCAATACCTCAGATATTATCAAAACATGAGCAATATTAACTTCTAAAGCTTAACTTTAACAGAGGCTTTCTACCCTTCCACCAATAACTGCCACCCTTTGCACTTTTAAGGCATTCCCTTAGTCCAGTGTTTCCTATCAAGTCCCTTAGAACACCAAGAAATGTTAGTTAACAGGTACTCTGCACATGCATACAGAGATGCACACCTGTACAAATACACACACACACACACACACACACACACACACGCCAAAAAGGGAAAGTTCACTAAACAGGCTAGTTTAGGGGACTTCTTGAAGCCTTTAATATTCTAAGTGCTCCGTGAATGCCCAATAAGGGCCTATCATACAGAATGTTTTCCAAACTTTTTTAACATAATACCCTCTTATTAAGGATCATCTAAAGAAACTAGTTTTTCAGGAACACACTTCTTGAAAACTTTGCATTAAACTATATACTACACCTGGACTACCATTTTCAGAGCAGATTATCACACGCACCTCCTTTCACAGACAAAACAAAACCCGATCTTCTCCAGAAAGTCTTTATAAAGTAAGAGAAAGAGAAGAAACCCTCAAATTCCCTCTTCATTATTTATTTAATAGCACCACATGTGAAACACTAGACTAGACTGCTAGCTCAATATAAATTAGGAGTGTGATGTAGCTGTCTCAAATGCTGACCTAAGACAACATCAATAGAAGCACTGTCTAAAGCAGAGGTCAGGAAACTTTTTGCAAAGGGCTAAGTAGATAATCTCTGTTCTAACCATTCCCCTCTGCCACTGTAGCAAAAATGCAGCTATAAACAGATGCAGATAAATGGGCATTGCTGCATTCCAATAAAATTTTATTTACAAAAATAGGAGACAAGCTGAATTTGGCCTGCAAGATATAGTTTGCTGATCCTTGGTCTACAGGAAGTGAGATGGTAAGGCTATTAGACCACATTATGAGAGTTACATTCAGATGCCATGTTTTAGGAAGGCCACTGACAAACTGAAACACAGTGAGATGGGAGTATGTTTGGGGGCACCTGGGTGGTGTAGTCGTTAAGCGTCTGCCTTCGGCTCAGGGCGTGATCCCAGTGTTCTGGGATTGAGCCCCACATCGGGCTCCTCCGCTAAGAGCCTGCTTCTTCCTCTCCCACTCCCCCTGCTTGTGTTCCCTCTCTCACTGGCTGTCTCTCTCTGTCAAATAAATAAAATCTTTAAAAAAAAAAAAAAAAAAAGATGGGAGTATGTTTGGAGAAGGACCCAAAGCCACACAAATGAAAACCAAAGGATTCCTTAGCCCAAAGAAGGGGGAAATATTCATTTGGAAATACTATACATTATACCTGGACACTATACACTATACACCATACCTAAGAACAGCTGTCCACCAAATATCTGAAGAGCTATTAGAAGAAAGGTGCTGTCCTAAAAATAGTGCTTATTACTTAAATAAATGGATGTTACTAGAACATAGGATAAACATCAGCTTAATAGAAGAAAAAGCTTTCAAGTAATGTGAATAAAAACGGGGTAGGATGCCTTGAATTGTGTACTGCTATCCCCCTTCAGAGTAGTTATTCAAGAATAATTAGTTGTTTAATACTAAACTAGAGAGCTCATAACATTCAACCTTCCATAAACACTACTAAATTCAAAATCATTCTCTACTTTATGTACCTTATAAAGACACAATTTCTAAAAATTTTTTACCTCAAACTCATTTGAGAAATACATTTTACACTGCAACCGGTACACAAGTATAGGGCACGCGCGTTCGCACACACGCACACACACACACACATACACACACACCTGAAACAAAATTCTCAAGAAACAGTGTTTACCCTCACTACATATAACACAGTTTATTGCTTTCTATTCTGTTCTGTTCTACCTCATTTCAATTTTTATTAAAATACTGATTATGGCCCACTAAATTGATCTCGTGCAAACGACGGTTTTAAAACACATCTGTAGGAGCCTAACCAATGCTTCTAATAAGAAAGATAATTACCATTTCATTACTATTTTAACATAAAAATGAGAAGAAAGTATATTGCCCATCTAGGGTGCTACTCCTCTTGATGCAGAAAGCATGAATACGGAGAGAGATAATATATACACTATGAATCAAAAGAAAGAGTGGGCTCCTAGAGAATGTAGTTTCTTTTCATTGCTATGTTAAAATAATACTGACAGTAGTTAATACTTAACCTTTCGCATTTTCTAAACTCTTTTCTAGAGTTCAAACATCCTTAATTTTCATGGTTTCTTAACCCAGGTTGGATGGCTCCCCCTGCTCTAGGGGGAGCAGCTATAAACAAAATGGGTGTGCTGCTAGACTTTACTACCCTCAGGTTTCAGAGTCACTGAATGGGAGCCTGAAGCAGTCCAACACCCTGAACTGGTAGCCTCCCGGTCATGCTTTCTCTCAGGCGCATCCTGAGTGATTTGAAGGAATTTGCAACCTGAGACAATTTGGAGGAAGGAAGAGGAGGACCAAACAGCAAGTGACATCAGCAATTGGTGAACATTCCGGGCAATGTTCAGTGCTACCTGCCAAGAAGATACTCTATCAGATGACTACTTCAGTAACTGGAGACAGAGCTTTGTGCGGCCCATCACAGACAAGGGGCCCAGGGAGCACAGGCAGAAGTTTGGAATACACGCGTCCAAATAACACAGAAAAGAACAGCTTGAGGTGAGAATAGAAGGCTGGGATGGCTGAGTGAGGACAAACAGCACACACGGCTCCTGGCAGGAGCCCCATATCTTTGTTTCCAGACATTTCAGATACTTGTGTCCATTTGAAGCCTCAATTGTCCATTTCAGCCCCCAAAAATTCAGCATAACTTTTTATTTAAAATATATTCACACTGTTACACTTTTTAACAGCTTTATACATAAAGTAAACATTTCCAATACTTTCTCATGTAAGATATCCTTCTAAAATAAACTGTAGTTTATTATTCTTTTAAATGAATGTGTCATGACTTATTTTACTAATCTTCTACTAAATGACTTTAGGGACATTTTAAAGTTTTACACATTAGAAGGAAAGGAGGGGAAAAATGAATAAAATAAAATAAAAGTTTTACATTCAAAAAAAATCATATGAACATCCTTATACATGCACCTATAGCCTCAGAGTAAGTCTTTGGGTACCCTGGCTGGCTTAGCCAGTTAGGTGTCTCTTGGTTTCGGCTTAGGTCATGATCTCAGGGTTGTGAAATCAAGCCCCACACTGGGTTCTGTGCTCAGTGCAAAGTCTGCTTCAGACTCTCTCTCTCATTCTCTGTTTGCCCCTCCCTGACCCTTGTGTGCAGAAAACAAAATAAATAAAATCTTTAAAAAATTAATAATAAGTCTTTAAAATAATGTGGAATTTTAAGAATTCATAAATTAAATTGCTCTCCTCAAAGGTTATAACAATCTACACTCCAACCAGGCATACCCTGGTTGACTGGTATCCTATCTCTCATGTTAAATATCATTTTTCTCATCTCTGTCATTTTATTAGGTGGCATTTTATTAAGTCTCCATTCCTTTAATTTTCTAAATTGTAGAGTTCCCTTGTATTTCTTCTTATGTACTCTGTATATTAATGTATATTTGTTTCTTATTAGAGTGTTCATATTTTTCCTTTTAATTTATAAAGATTTTTTCTATGTTACAGATATTAATCACTTGGCAAATGTATTTTTAAATAGTTTTTATTTATTATTTATATTTAATTTTTACCTTATATGTAGAAAAGATTCTTTCATTTTAATGTCATATCTATCAAATTTTTCTGGCTTTAGGAATTTTGTTTAGAAATGTATTCCTCACTCCCAAATCACACAAACATTCACCTGTACTTTCTACTAGTTCCTTGATGGTTTTGTATTTTACCCTTAACTGTTTCTTTCATCTGAGATTAATGTTGATATACTGAATGAAAAACAGGTCAAACTTAATTTCAACTAAAATAGTTAAGCCTTAAGCACAGTAACAACAAATCAGAAGAGCCATTACTTTCGGAGGGTGGGGTAAAGGGAGCAAATTCCTTCCTTAGTTTCTTTACTGTAAACGTGTAACCTGCAATGTATTCCCTACTCCTTTAATGCTAATCAAAACCCCAGCACAGAACAGAGAAACAAGTCCCTCTAAGAGCCTTCTTACTTTGAGTTTCTGAGCTTCCCCTCTCACTTTCAGCAGTTCAGTTATAGAGTCCACAAAGCCCTGGTAATGAAAGTTGCACATTTTCTCAATTTCCCGGTCATGATTGCGGATGCGAGTTTCAAGTTTCTCCATGAATCGTCCATGTTCCTCACCATCATAGACAGACCTTTAAAAAAAAAAAAAATAGCATGAAGATAGCACCAGATATACTTCTAAGAAAGAGAAACAGAATTACAAACCCAGAAGTGAATTTATTTGGAAATTTCATATTGAAGGTACATTAACCACAGAGTAATCCAATTATATTAATATTGTCCCAATTCTAGACGAGTTTTTTTTTTTAGGAAAACAGAAATTTTGCTTCCTATTCAAAAAATTTAAATATTGACAGTATCCATCACAGAATTATTGTCATAAAATGAAAGGACTGAATTACAACTCCTTTGCAACTTTCTTTCTGAAACTAATCCAGAAAAAGTCAATTTTGGATAAAGCCAACTATCCAATCACTCCATAATTATACCCAAGAAGCGGATGCTGTTGGAGAAAAACACAGCTGTGCTGGGTTGACTCAGTTTAGCTATATAACCATAAATCTAAATTGGGCATTCAAAAAATAGCACTCGATAATAGTACTAAAACTATCCCCCCTACCACCACCACCACAAAATCACTTTGTATTCTCAATTAACTATGAGTGAGAACCTTACTGTGTCCTCTCCTCAAATGTCCATCCCCTCGCTCTCAGCTGCTGATGCGACTACACATTTCATAGGAAAAACAAAGAAATATTTCTTCTCCCACTAAAATCAACCAACCTTCTTACCTCTATAACTTCTACTCTGTCCACCCTCCTGTAACAATGCAAAAAGCGTTCAAGCTCTCATCTGTCAATCCTTCTGGTTGTCTCACCAACTTTACTCCTTCAATTATTCCCTTTTATCCATCCCCTACAGCATACATTTCCCCACTCTGCTAAATCATTCTCATGGGCATATAAACATGATTTTAAGAAACTGTCCTTATCTACACATTTCCCTCCAGCTAACCATCTTATTTCTCTGCTCCCCTCTTTGTCCCTTCCTCACCTCCCAATCATTAGCATTCATCTTGCTCCACCTAATAGCAGCATTTGCTGTAATATGATACACCCTCCTTGAAACAATCTTTTCTCTAGAATTCAGTGATACCACAAGAGTGTGGTTTTTATCCTTTCACAGACAAGCCTTCTCAATCTCCTTTCTGGGCTCCTCCTCCTCTATTCCCTTTCTAAATATTCCTTAAACAACTTATCTTTTCTAACTATGCTCTCTTACCAAGCAATGTCATCTAACCATGCCTTTAAAATACCATGTACATAATAATGACTTCTTTATCTTTAATTCAGAGCACTTCACTGAGCACTAGACTCAAATACCCAGCTACTATTTAACAATTACAACTGGATTTTTAAAAGCCATCTCAAATTTAAAAATCATCTATAACCAAACTATCTCCGCTCCCAAACCTGTTCCTCCCCAAATCTCCCCACCACTCACCCACCTCATCACAACTAATGGCACTCTCCAGTTGCCCAAGTCAAAAATCCAAATGCAGGAATTACTCCTAATCCACCTCTTTCCATCACACACCCCATCCAATCGATTAATAAATCCTGACAACTCAACCTCCAAAACATATCTTAATAGTGGACGGCATCCCACCATTTCCACTAAAACCCTAGTCCAAATCTGAATCATTGGCACAGGGTAATAGCTTCCCAGTAGTTTCCATCTCCCTATCTCCTACCCCCATGCAGGCACCCTCTACACAGCAGTTAAAATGATCTTTATAAAGCAGTAACTCAGATGTTATCCTTCTGCTTAAATCTTTCTAAATAGTTTCTCTTTACCAAAGGAATAAAAATCTTAACCCATTACCATAGCCTATAAGATCCTCTACAATCTAGCCTCTGCTATCTCTCCAACCTCATTTCTCTCTAGCCCCCACCCCTAGCCACCCTTGACCCCTATGTTCTAGCTACAATGGCTTTTTTTTTTCAAGCCTCTTCTTCCCTCAAGAATTTTATTTTTGTGGTTCTTATGCCAGTTATGTTCATCCTCTATATCTTCAAACAATTTTCTCATTCTCACCATCCTGACTTGTTGTCTCTCTCTCCCCCCAACCCATCACAATTAGATTATAAGCTCCAGCGCAAGAATTCTGTCTCATGTTCTCCACTGTGCCCCTACAACAGGGCCAGACAGGTGGCAGGCAATGAGTAAACATTTGTTGACTAAATGAGTGACTAATATTGTCTCTAATTACTCTTTGACATCTGACATTTGTTTAACAAATACACATTTGTTCATTACCAACATTCGATGGTTCTAGAATCATTTATGGGTACCAGATCGTGACCCTGATCTTTGTACTCTCCTCAGCAGATCAGTGCCATTGCCCAAAACTCAGCAGGAACTACACACAATACATACACAAGTTTGACTTTCAGTAAAAATTCTGATCACTGACTTCAGAAAACCCACAGCAATCTAGATTCATTCTCCTTCCTTTGAAATAATGAGAAGAGATCTTCAAATAAATTATAAATAATTCCCACTTTGACAATTAAGACACACTACAGAATAACCAATTGCCTGAAGGAGCCATTCGAAATACAGACAGAAGGCAGAATCTACCAATGACATTTCAACTAACCTCAAATAAGCATAAATTTCCCCTTCCAAAGAAAAGGAAAAGGTTTCCCTGTGAAGATACTAATATTCCTTGCCATTTATAGAAAAGCAATAACCAATGAAAATGTATCAATCTAAATGACATGAGCAAATAGTATTCAATATTAGACAACTCTCTGGTTCCAAATTCAGTTATATCTTGACCATATATATACTTGACCATAGCACATCTACTTCCTTCTACTATGTAGAACCTCTCTTCATTTTTCCCTTCCAAAGATCTACATTAATATCACAAAAGACAACACAAAGAGAAAAAAATCTCCAAATTAAGAAATTTGTAACATGTTAATAATGCCTCCCTAGCTCCCTAGTTCCCTGAACTTCCTGTTTAAAAAATATAAATCAAAGAAGGAAAGGTGGATTTTAGTTGCCTAACTGTATAGTCTTAGTTTTAGCAATGCAACTAATCAGCTATGATCTTTGGGCAACTAAGTTAATCTCTCTGACCCTCAGCTTTCTCATTTAGAAAATAGGAAGCAATCAGTTACAAATTCTCTTAAGTATCAGCCTACCTCTAAGTTTCTAAAATTAACTTCCACTTTCAAATTAAGTAAATAAACTGTAAAGATCATATATTTTTCAGAGGAGTGTTAACAGGTAGTAGTTTGAAACAACTTAATGAATTTTCTACATCCTTATCACTAGCCCCTAACTATTTCTCCTATCTTAGGGCCTTTATGATTCTACTATTCGCTCTAGTTCTAATAACGTTGAATAACATCAAAGGTTTATAGCAGATCCCCTGAGTATCTTGAGTGTTTAAAAAGTCAGAACAAATGTAAAACCCGCATATTTAAAACAAGGGTCTTGGGACTATATTTAGCAAACTTGTGTTTCATGGGTACGTATCAAGAAATCCACAATTTCCAGATTTAATGTGTGTACAGGGAGAAGCACATACATGTAATTTTAAGGGAAACTGATCCATAGTTTCCATCTGGTTATCAAAGAGGTTAAAAATCACTGATTTAAAAGTTTTGTTTCAAATTGCCCAGCACAGGAAAAGGCAATTATAGATCACTACTTAACAGCTCAATTTCTATCAGCATTTAGCCTTCGTGCTAGCCAACATATCTATTAGACAGAGAATGTTAAAAATAAAACTAAACAAGTCTTAAATTCTGGAAAGGTTATAGACCTACAGAAGTTAACCTAGTATTTGTTGTCAACATCGCACTTGAACAAAGAATGGCTTCCCCGCCCCCCCAACTTGGGGAATAAACGACTTAAACTAGAGAAAGACTGCCATCTAGTGATGACCCATTTCTAACAGTCGAAACTTCAACTTGACGTGGCCAAGAGGGACTGCTTAAAATTTTAAAACCTATATTCTGTAATACCTCCTGGCCAAAGACTTATAACTAGTTATTAAATGATACTTTATATAAAGCCCTCTAATGTTTAAACTTCCATTTGTAATATAAAGCAGTATTTTTTTAAGATTTTATTTATTCATTTAAGAGAGAGAAGCGTGCACACAGGAGTAGGGACAGAGAGAGGGGGACAAGCAGACACCGTACTGAGCAAGGAGCCTGACACAGGGCTGGATCCCACGACCCTTAGATTGTGACCTGGGCAGATATCAAGAGTCAGACACTTAACTGACTAAGCCACCCAGGCGCCCCTCTAATATAGAGCAGGATTTAGAAAAAAACTGTATGCTTTTAACATATCTGTGCCACAGTTAAATAACACTGTATGAAATAAACAAACTGTATCACTGGTTTCATTATCTGTCATAATCCAAAGAATATTCTAGTACCTAGTAAAAGGTAAACAAGAAGAAATGCTTGGGAATTAACAAGTTTTTATAGCCCAAATTTTGAGTCAATCACATAAATACTGCCTTGTAGAGTCTAATTTCACACACACGTGCACACACACACGCACACAGAGGTTTCTACAAAAAGCAACATGTTTTACCCTAGTGGCTATCTCTGATGCATACTTTCAAACATCCCACCTAGATTTCATGGGCATTTTAAGAGTGAGATTTTAACTTCTAAAATGGCACTTTAGAGGGGGCGCCTGGGTGGCACAGCGGTTAAGCGTCTGCCTTCGGCTCAGGGCGTGATCCCAGCTTTATGGGATCGAGCCCCACGTCAGGCTCTTCTGCTATGAGCCTGTTTCTTCCTCTCCCACTCCCCCTGCTTGTGTTCCCTCTCTCGCTGGCTGTCTCTATCTCTGTCGAATAAATAAATAAAATCTTAAAAAAATAAATAAATAAATAAAATAAAATGGCACTTTAGGAATTCTATTCAACAAATATTTATCATTCCTATGTAATGAACCATTATGGGATTATATCATTTGCTACAGCCTATATCAGCTCAAATCTGTTTGCCCAAAGAGAAAAATAATTAAATAATGTTATGAGCATATGTTATCTCATTTAAATCCTATGAACTTTATAAATTAGACATTATTCCCATTTTATAAATGAGGAACCTGAAACCCAAGAAGATGAAGCAACTTGACAAATTCACATAGCTAGAAAGTGTCCTCTGTGGTACATCGGTCTGTCTCCTTTTCAAGCAAAGAAAGCATAAAAGTCCCATGAACCCCTAAGATGTCAGAGTTGAAAGAGGTCTTGGAGATGGAATACAAAGCTCTTATTGTAAAATGGAGGAAACTTAAGCCAAGGAAATTTAAAATGCCATAGTCAAAATTACATTGCTTGTTACTAATACATCTGGACCTGACTCTCAAAGAAAACACAATTAGGAAAAGTTAATACCAGACACAAAGCTTACATGGTTTTAAAAAAGGGACACACACACACACACACACACACACACACACACACTCTTATACTTCTACTTCAGGATGAGTCAGTTCCTATCCAATCATGGTTATTCCATTCCCATGTCAGTGACCAGTTAATAAGCGACACAACTTTCACCAATGGGAAGTAAGGAGAAGTCTTGAAGTGAAGATTCAAGAAGAGGTTTTCTTTCCTGAAGGGCGCAGGAAAAGAAACCGCTTTTCCTACTTAACACACTTTCGGATACAATGCTTGGGGATGCAGCAACCATCCCGAGGTGAGAGGAGATGCTGCCAATACTCTGAAGATGGCAAGGGGAAAATTGGAAAATACCTGGGTCCTTGATGATAACCAATACTGAAACAGTCCTAGACTCCAACGTCATAGTACGTGAGTTAATAAATTTCCTATTTTGAGGGAAATTTCCAATTTTTAGTAAGATTCCTATTTCCACTTTCTCTCAATATTCTGCTACTTGGAAAGGAAAGTATCCTAAAAGCACCACATTGTTCAGTCTTCAAAGGTAGCAAGCCAATCGGAGAAAAAGCCAACAGCAAATCAAAGTCTACAACACAATGCTAAGGAAACCTGTTCCCAGGACTGCTAGACGGCTCTTCCCATTTTCTTCCAAGAGTTAACTCCTATTCACTCTACAAATCTCAGTTTGCACCTTACTTTTTCTAGGAAAACTACTCTAGCTACATAGACTCTGTTACGTGTTCTTCCTTGCTTTTAACGCCATCACAGAATTTACGAAACTATATTCTGATTGCCCATTCACTTGTCAATTTCTCCTTACTAGAACATTAATCTCCTTGTGGGCAGAGACTGTGTCTTGGCCATTTTATCTCCAGCTCCTAGCACAGAGGAGATCCTTCACGTATGCTGAGGATGGGAAAAGAGAAGGAAAGGTAGGAGACTAAGACAGGGGTTTTTGATTGTCTCAAAGACAGATGCAAAGTGCACCACATCAAACAAAGTTTAGCTGTTGAGATGTTTTTAGAACCAAGGAGAACTTCAAGACACAAAGACTGAGCATTTTTTCTTTTTGTTTTTGATTAATCCAAGAAAAAATTCCAGAGTTTATTCTGGTCTTTTCTTTTTCATATATATTTTTTTTAACTTCTGTCATGGTTTTCGTCCCGAAACATTTTCTTCTCATTAAGTTCCATAAAAGCATCATTAGTATTTTTGTTTATTCCAAAAGTTAAAAATAAAGTGGAAAAACAGATTTGAGCATGATGTTGAAAGAGAAACTGCAGAAGGTCAAGTGGAGTTTAAGGTCCTTTTCTCCTCTTACTTCAGTTTATCTATCAATTTAATTCAGACCTTACCATGGTAATTTGGATGCTCAGAGTACATAAAGGTGAAAGTAGATCACTGTATATCATCATCAAGGACAGGGGAAGCATATGCTGGTTAAGGAAGTCTAAGCTGAAGACTGTACCCAAATGTTCTCGTACTGCCACAGGAGATCAAATACATTCAAATCCTTCTTTCACCCCGCAGACACCAAGGTTTACAACTGGCTTTACCAAATAGCCCATGCAACCAAAAGAATGTTGTGATGGAGATCCCCCTTAAGGCAGAAAGGGAACCCCACACTTCTATGATGGCTATTTTCAGAGGGATAAAAACAGGGTGGAGAAGTTTCAACTGGCATCTAGCCAAAGAGCCTACTAAAAACCTGGTATTGTTTAAACAACACAGGAAAGTGGAGAAGGGGAACTTGTCACAAAACATCAGTCAAATCAACAACAGTCTATTAGAAAATAAACTAATGAAAGCAAGGAAACTCCAAATTAAAGATACAGAGATCACCATAACTGCTACCATGATAACGTCACACTATTAGAACAATTAATCACCCTAAGTAACTGAAGACACGTATTAATTGAAGAAATTCTTCAGAGTCTCCATCTTTAATATTATGGTTCCAGTGACAGAGATCATAAAGCTATTAATACAGAGAAACAAACCAAGTGGAGGCAGGGTATTGGAAACATTGAAGTAAACAGTCCCGGTCTCTTTAGGCATATAGATTTAAAGTAGGCCTAAAAAAATTAGACCAACCAACTTTCCCAAAATCACTAAATCAAACTATAAATAATGTTACAGATGTCATTTGTAGATGTGAATGTTTTGTATAATACATATGTACATGTGTATGTGCATTATATAGTATGTATGCAACATATATGTGTGTGATGTACACACATATGCACAAATACACACACACACACACACACACACACCTTTCTAATTTTCTGAGAAAGAACAAGACTTTCCAACATCACATTCAATTCCTCGTCCAATTTCATCTGCTAGGGGTTGTTTACCGACACCCCGTGGCCAAAGTGACCACGATTTAAAGCTCTGTAAATCTATAAGCAATTTAAGACCCTGAAGAAGGGTGAATAAACAGTATCAGAATAGCTCCCATCCTAAAAAGTAATGAAGAACAAAGTTGGCAAAATAAGATCAAGTTCCAGGAACAATACGGAAGATTGGATATACCATGAAAAAACTTTCTACTACTAAACTCCCAGAACTGCTGGGATTAAGTTTCTAAACCTTTTTTAGTGCATGGCTAAGGAAAAAGCAAAATAAGGAAAATTTCCAGAGGCTAAAACAAAACTGGAACCGGAATCCAGATTCTACCAATCCCCTATAACCTAATGCTTCTATTTGATAGCCATATACAGAAAAAGAAGCCCACAAAAGGTGGAAAGTCCAGTCAGAGGCCTCCAGAAGAAAAAAAGGCAAGATACCCAAGGGCTACCCTTACTGAAAGAAAGGTAGAAAAACTCTTCCCCGTAAGAATTAAAGGAATCAGTAGTTTCATAAAGGGAGGCTGCAAGGAAAGTTACCTGTCTGGGCCTTGACCTTGGTCAGGGGATGGGGGAAATCTCCCATGATAACATGAAGCCACAAGATAGCCTTTTCAAAGAAGGGAGGCCCATATTCATACTATTAATACTATCGTTGTGGTCTGAGGTATCTCAAATTAAGAATTTATTTTAGGGGCACCTGGGTGGCACAGTCGGTTGAGCACCCACCCTTGGTTTCAGCTCACGTCTGATCTCAGGGTCAGGGAATCCAGCCCCGAGATAGGCTCTGTGCTCAGCGGCCAATCTGCTTGAGTTTCTCTCTCTCTCTCCGCTCCTCCCCTTGCTTGCACACATGCTCACACTCTCTCTCTCTCTCAAATAAATAAATAAATAAATAAATAAATACCGTTATATTAAAATCTCTGTTCTGATAATTTTCCTTCTGGCATCCTTTCTCTTACTCTCTTTCTCCTCTCACACCTACAAGTCTTAAAAGAACAATCTATACCCACTGCCTCCATTTCCTCAAATTGGACCTGCTCTTCAAAACAGTATAACCTGTTTCTTACCCATATCACCCCAATGAACTTATTCTTGCTAAGATCAATAAAAGCCTAGGGGTGCCTGGGTGGCTCAGTCAGTTAAGCGTCTGCCTTTGGCTCGGGTCATGACCTCGGGGTCCTAGGATCGAGCCCCACATAAGGCTCCCTGCTCAACAGGGAATCTGCTTCTCCCTCGCCCTCTGCCCCTCCCTCCTGCTTCTGCACTCATGTTCACTCTCTCTCTCAAATAAATAACTAAAATCTCTAAAACATAAATTAATTTTAAAAATAAAAGCCTAATTGTCAAATCAAATATTCACTCTTCAGTTCATTTACTTGACTCCTCTTTTGTATATGCCACCACTACTCATTCCCTTTCTCTGAAGTATCTACTCCCACAGCTTCCGTGACATTCCCCTTCTCAGTCTCCACCAATTCTTCTTCTTTCTGGCTCTCAACACCTGTTTGGCCTTCATCTCCTCTCACTCTTATGTATACTCGCTCAGAAACATCATAAATACTTCAGTTTTACTATTAATTAAACATCTTTGGTTCCCAAATCAATAATGCCAAGGTTATCTCTGTCAAATCCTATAAACCCAAATATCCAACCACCATTCATCCTCAAAAACATCTCAAAGTGTGCATGTCAAAAGTTGAAATCATCAGCCTGCCACCCAAACCTCCAATTCCCTCCTATATTCACCATCTCAATTGAAAGTACCAACACCCATCCAGTCACCCAAATTAGAAATGTGTAAGTTAACCTTGACTCCTCACCCCACCTCACACCTCTCTCCAGCTAATCAATCACCAAGACCAACTGATTCTGACTCAAAAACCTCTCTTCCGTGCTGTTCTTCCTCCCTATCCTGCCCTGCTACTGCCCTGGCTCATGTCCTCATTATCTCTCTTAACAACTGTTTCGTCTCCCTCCTTATTTCCCTAACAATCCACGTTCAATACTTCTTTCACAGTGATCTTCTTTAAATGAAATACGATCATGGGGCACCTGGCTGGCTCAGTCGGTTAAGCCTCATGATCTCAGGCTTGCAAGATCAAGCCCGCATCAGGCTCTATGCTGGGCGTGGAGCCTGATTAAGATTCTCTCTCCCTCTGCCCTCTAAAATAAAATAAATGAAATATGATTATGAAATACACACACTCCCTTTTAGAATTAAGCCCTGCCTCAGGGTCAAGTCAAAGTCCCTAACATCATATATAAGCCCTCTTCATGTGCAGACTTATCTCCGAACACTCTGCACATTGTCTCTACAACTCCACTTGAAGTTCCTTGAGTGTGCTCAGTAGTCCCTCTGCCCAGAATCTTCTTACTATCACTTTATCTGGCAAACTCCTACTCATCCTTCAAGATTCAGCTCAAAATTCACTTCTGTAAAACCTCCCTCCTTACTACAACTACCATAACCTGGTATAGAAGCTTCCCTCCTCACCAACTGAGTAGAACCTAAGAAATTTTCATAAAACCTGAGAGAATTTAAGCTTTCGTGTAAATGCCTCCTGACAGTGAGGATTGTGAGTTCATTCTTTGAAGACGCATACTGAAGGTTTGACTTTTCTCCTACCTACTGATATCCTGGCATTAGGCATCTTTTCCCACAAGAAGCCAATTTCATCTATTATAAAAATCCGTTGCGGCACGTAATAGTACAGTTTATTAAGGAATACATTTAATAAATATCTATTTTTAAAAATGAAGAATCAAAATCTGTTGAAGCACCTAGCCCTACCCTTGATCGACAATTGATACAGGATAAGCAGTACCCTTAACACCCACAGCATCCTCATTTACCACCTTGGCCTCATTTTGACCCCGTGTAAACATAAACTGGCCTTGAACCTATAAAACCACGTGTGGTTTGAGGTAAATTTCACCAGAGGTACTATCATCCTGCTTTGCCCCCTTAAGGTTCTTCAACAAATGCCTAGTATTATTCTAGAAATGAATAGGCACCACCACTAAGGCCATTTACTGATGGAAAGCTGAGTCAACACTCTTCTGTTCTGAAATGTTTATTTGTTCATATTTTTGAGAGGGTACTACACTGAGCACTCTACATCGCAATGATTTATTTACATGTCTATCTTCCCTACAGGACCTTGAGTTCCTTGAGGGTTTACTCCTGGAACAACGCCCATATCCCACAGAGAAGGCATTATAAAGTGACAAAGGGTCTAAAGCAGTGCCTGAAAATGTTTCAACATTTAAACTCTCTCCAAAGACAAGCATTCGAGTTAACAATAAACATTCATATTTAAAAAGTAAGTTCAAGTTATAGCAGCGCAAATAATTTGTACCTTCAGCTACAATGCAAAATAGAAAAAGAAGGAATCGGAGGAAGAAAAGAAGGAACTTAGAGAGTTCAAGGAAATCTACTATAGGAGAAGAGAAGTGTCTGGGAATAATTTGTTATTTCCCCAGCTCTCCTCTAACCTTCCCTGGAAGCTAGGAGAAAGATGATTAAACAGCAACAAGACTCTGAAGGGAACTGGTGTTTCTGGCCCTTGTTGCCAGCAGAAGGGGGAGGGTGACAGCAGTCCCTAAGGGCTTTTAGAAAAAATTGCTTCCAGGTGGAAATTTTTTATGGTACTGTGCAGCCTGGAGCCATTTTTTGCTTTCCTTCTTAACTACTGATGATTAAACCATGGACAATCAGGCTACAATGGAAACAGTTAGATAACTCCCAAACATCATGGTTATATGCTCCAAATTACCAAGCGAACTCTCAAAGGAGAGAAAAAATTTGTTGGCAAAGTCCTTTTATATAAGGGGGAGAGTGGGGTACAGTCTGTTAAAGATTTGTATTTGGGAAAACATAAAAGTAGTCAAGAACTCTGTATCATAATAATAAACATCAGTCTCACACCACAACTAGACATTGTAACGTACAGTCATGGAGAGCTGAACAAAGAGCAACGCTAGATGTCCTGTTATTTAGCAATTTTTCATCATTTCAACCTGGATTAAGTGTTCCATTAAACGATTATCATAGCCGTATGCAGAGAAATCCTACCACACATCATGCGGGACAGCTAAGTCAATTTATACCTGATCGTGGTTCTGAAAAATGTCTGAGGTGTGTGTCTGAGTTTGTAATGATGGCTCAAGAATATCAGGGGAAAGTTACTCACAGTACCAACCCATAAGCAAAGCATAGGAAATTAGGGGTCAATCATTCTACCTCCCAGCAATTCAATCTAGAAAATCTTACCATATTGATACCACCCACGACATTAATGGATAAATCCAGCTCAAAACTATAATAGTAAAAATAAGCATTTAAAAGATATATACCACACTCTCTGTTGAACATTCTGCATACACATTATCGCTCAAAGATAATCCCACTGGAGTAATCATTACCATCATTTCACACTTCCTGACACTGCTGGTACACAGAAACACTTACCTTCCCCAGGCGGCCATCAAGGATAAGATGAAAGGAAAAGGATGAGAGGGAGAAAGAGGAAGATGAGACGGAGGATGACGGCAAGGGGGAGGTGAAGCATAAATACACCAAAATAATACAAATGGCAATGTTTAGATAATGCAATTGTGACTTTTTTCTTTCTACTTTTCTGTAACTTTAGATTTTCTTTAAATAAACATGTTTTGCTTTTATCATTGAAAAAAGGAAATGCATTTTTAAAAGTCTACAATAGCACCTAGTTCATAATAGATAGATGTTCAATAAAATGTAAATTGAAATAAAAAACAAAAACAACCACTTCAGGGTAACTTGGGGTCTCATGTTTAATAATTATCCAAAAATCAAATAAATGTTAAAAAAAATAGAATGAGAATTTCTTCTCACAATCTAACCTCTACAAACCTAAGAAGCATTCACCACTGGTCAGAATTTTTTAAATTCAGTAGCTTTTCTACATTCTAACCTTCTCTTCTTATTGATCATAATCTCAAAATGTATTTTAAAACATAAATATATATGATCCCCCGAAATTCTCAATTTGAAAATTGATGTAGCAGCTCCCTAGGGCCCTTCCATTGCAACTATGAGCCCAACCAATTAATGTTCCTTCACGAGCCTTCAAATGGGAGGGGAATAGGGAAGCTTCAGTGGTTATTATGGAACTTCTGATATATTACTAAATAATTTGATTTGTGAACAGGAAAAGTAGGCCATTTTCTGTTGTTTCCTATTCCACTAACATGACATTCAAAGAACTCCCTACTAATATCATAGGGCTATTTGCAAAATAACCTTCATGTTTTAGACAAAAATACATCAGGACACGCCATTCCTCTCACACCATGAGGGCCATGTTTCCATTAGGAATCAATGCTGTGTGCTTTTTTCATAGAAGCATTTGTTTAAGAACATTACAGGCTAGGCCATTTTAAAGATCTCACTTTAATATAAAAATGTACAGAAAATGGGAATTTCAGAGATGATCCAACCCAAATTCACAGACATGAGTTCAATTTTTTCTAGGTATCTCTATCACATACTTCTCCAGCTTTTGTTGAAACAACTGTAGTAAAAGAAAGTTCATCATGAGGCGACTGATCCTGTTTCAATGGCTGTTGCAAAGTTCTTATACAAAAATAAAATCTGCCTTCCTATAATTTTCAACATCTATCTTATTTTTGCCCTCAAAGGACCACTGAGAACAAGTCCTTGATCCCTCCCTTCCCTTCTCCAGACTAAACAATCTCAAATTATTCAACTATTCCACATATAAACAGCCTTTCAATTCAGGTTTTTACCCTCTGGACACGTTCCAGTAGTCAACATTCTTCTTAAAATGTAATAAAACAGGCAGTATGGGACAATGGTCAAGAGCACAGGCGTCAAAGCCAAGACTTCCTGGATGCAAGTTTGGTTCTGCTACTTATTAATTGTGTGACTTTGGGCAAGTTATTAAACTTCTCTATGTTTAAGTTTCCACATCTGTAAAATGCAGATAATAATAGCAACCACTTCATACAGTTGTTGCGTGAAGATTAAATGGCATAATAGAAGTAAAGCATTCAAAACAATAACTGGCACACAAAAAGTATGCTATAAATATTAGCAGTTTTAAAATCAAGCATGGTCAAGCTAGGGGAAAAAAGACACATCTCCGTTAACTTTTTTTACTCACCTTCTATTAAAATAGTCTAACAATAATGCTTTAGCAGTTTTGGCAGTTATATCATGCCGCATATTGAGCTTAAAGTCACATAAAATCTTTTAACTTGCTTATATAATGCTGTACTCAGTTGATATCCTAAATCTACAACTTACTACCTTACAATTAGAGTCTGTTTTTCCAGTCTTCTGAGATCTTCTGAGACAATTATTTTGTCATCCAACCTTCCATTTCCATGTTTCCCTTTGTTATGTGGGTACATAAATACTGTCACAAAAGAAAACTGTACTATGGAGAAGGGCAGAAACCTGAGCAACTCTTAAGATCTAAGACAGAAGAGCCCTAGAAAACACCAACACATAAAACTGTGAGATTTTCTGGTTCCATTTTAAGGGGGAAGGAGAAACCATTAATCACATAAAGTCAAATAGAAAGCTTGAAAAAGTTAATGTTCAGTCTTAAAAAAAAAAAGTCCAGGTTATAGAAGAAGTCCCCAACACCACTTCCTTTAGCCAACATTCAGCCCCCCAACTGCGTCCAACTTGGAGAGAACTTGTCATGAGCCAAAGCTTTTAATGTCCCTCCCTTTTGAAGGCACAATGGAAACAATTCCCCAGAACAAAGGAGTTGCGTCAGAGAGCTCTCTGCTCTTTCAAGTTGGAAGGACAGTTGATTCACACCATGTGTCAGAGAGAAACACCAATTAGAACACCAAGTGAGATAAATTTTAGGCCTTCTAAGCTGTTTAATATTAAACTGTAATAAATCATCTTTACAGCAAATTATAAACAAAATATTTTGTTTACCCTCCCTCTCATATGCATCTTCCCTTGAAAAGAAATTCTAAGAGAATTCATAATTCCAAGGTCACATATTCTCCATCAAGAAATCATTTTCAAATGTTAGCATCCAGAATCAATGATCTGGTTCATACTTCCAAAACACTTCCCTGCCGTATCACAATTAGCCCCGCCATATGGCCTTGTGTGTTCCAAAACAGGATTAGTTTAGTGATGGTCATGGTCTTTGATTAAGATCTCACTTGTCATTAACTGTCTCTACATTAAGTCATCTTAGTGTCTACTCTAGTCAATAATTTTACTTTATACCTAGACCATGAAAACAAATATCTATGTAGATTTATTTGGAAAAATGGTCCTAAAACAATCAAAATAAAATTTAACAGAATGAGTGATACCAAAACTCAAGCATAAAGGTTGGGGAAAGACTAGCTTAACGTGTTAAGAAACATGTTTCTGAAAAGTGAGGTTACTAAAACTACAAGATTGGTTCAATAAAAGGAATTAAGGAATTATAATGAGTAACTGTGGGGAAAGTAAATTGCCTTCCTTTGAGGATTGACCCTGCAATTAAAATTTGTTAGCCATTTGTCTGAAGTCTAGTGCACATTTTCACCATTCATCTATTATCAATTATCTATTATCAATCCATCTGGTCTGGATCCTATAATTTCTTAAAGAATCTGCTACCCCATACAAGTTAACTCTGCGGTCAACAAAATAATGATCTAATATGGCCCCAACATCACTAAAAAAACAAAGACTGCTTACCAATACAGAGTTATGTTTAGCTTAATCCCCCAAAGCTCTGACTATCATTATCACATTCTAGGTCTCCAATCTACAGAGTAACTTGATTATTTACTTCATAAAGAAAAATGGGGGCAATTTTTTTCAATGTTCAAGAAACACTAAACTATAAGAAAAAAACTTTTAAAAGGCAGGAGAAACTTGACTATTAAATAATAAAATAAAATGACCACAGCAACTTAAATAGAAACCATTGCTATATTATGTAGGTTAGACATTTTTCCATCATAGGTTCATTTAATAAATATTTACTGAGAATTTACTAAAAAAAAAAAAAAAAAAGACAAGAATGTTTACTTTTAGGAGCTCATACTGTAATTAGTAAGGAAAGACTGAAGGAAATACAATCAAAGGCAATTATAAACCTGTACAGAAATTAATATAAAGGTTAAATCTGTACACTTTGCATTATAGTAATATAAAATAATGCTCGGTGTCGAACTGGACTAGTTAGAAAAAGATTCCTGGAGTTGCTGAAAATCAGTAATAAAGGGGGAAAAAGGTGCCTTAAATGCAACAGAGGAGGAAAACACAAAAAAACAAAATAAAATTACTGCAGACTTGTCATCCAAATTATGTAAGTAAGCAGACAGTGGAAAGCTATTCTTAAAGTGTCAAAGGAGAAACTGTAGACCTTGAATTCTCTATGCAGCAAACATATTCTTCAAAACCTAAGGATAAATAAAGACTTTTTTCAGACGAAATCTTACAGAATTTGCTGCCAGCAGACCTGCACTAAAAGAAACATTAAAGGAAGCTCTTGCAACAAAAAGAAAATGAAATCAGGTCAAAATATGGATCCACAAAGGCACAAAAAGCACAGGAAATGGTAAATATAAAAATTTTTATCATTTTTTAACTTAAACTATAACAATATTTAAACCAAAAATAGTTAGCAATGAATTGTAGAATTTATAACATATATAGAAGTAAAAATATATGCTAGCAGTACCTGAAGGTCACTGGGGGAAATGAAAATATACTGTTGAAAGGATCTGATGTCACACATGAACAGGCATGATACCATTTGAAGGTGGACTATTGGCTAATCAAATCAGGCTGCTGTAACAAATTATCATGGACTGGGCGGCTTTTTTTTTTTTTTTTTTTTAGATTTTTATTTATTTATTCATTTGAGAGAGAGAAAATGAGAGAGAGAGCACAAGAGGGGGGAGACTCAGAGGGAGAAGCAGACTCCCTGCTGAGCAGGGAGCCCAACTCGGGGCTCGATCCTGGGACTCCAGGATCATGACCTGAGCCAAAGGCAGTCACCTAATCAACTGAGCCACCCAGGCGCCCATGGATTAGATGGCTTAAACAACATTTATTTCTCACAGTTCAGGAAACTAAGAAGCCCAAGATCAAGACACTGGCAAATCCAGGGTTGGTAAGGGCTCACTTCCTGGTTTACCAGACAGCCATCTTCTCATTGTATCCTCACATTGCAGACAGCAGAGATAAAGACCAAGCTCTCATGTCTCTTCTCAAAAGAGCACAAATCCCATTCATGAGGGCTCCATCTTCCTGATCTAACTACCTCCCAAAGGCTCCACCTCCTAATACCATCACATTGAGGGTTAGGAATATTAACATATGAGTTTTGAAAAGACATAAAATATTCAGGCCACAGCAACTGTGATTAAGTGAAAGATGCATATTGTAATCCCTATAGCAAGCACTAAAAAAATAAATAAATAAAACAAAAAGGTATACCTAATAAGCCAATAATGTAGTACACCAGAATCCTAAAATATATTTGGTTAAACTCATTTAGTTAAAGAAAGTAAGAAAAGAGAAAAGGGGGACAAAAAAATGGAGCAAATGAAAAATAGCAAGATAACAGATTCTAATTTAAGTCAAATAGGTAATGATATTAATGTAAATGGTTTCCTCTTTTCCTGCTTTCTTTTTAACTAATTGAGGATACCTCCATTTCCCCCTTCCCATCTTTTCAGCTACTGCTGTCATTCCTTTGTGAGGTGCCTTGGTGTAGTTTTGTTGCTTATGTTTATCCTGCTTGAAGATCTTTAAGCTTCTTGGATTTCTATTCTAATTTTCCAGAAAAAAAACAAAAAACAAAAAAAACTTTAAACTCTCCTAAATGATTCTGGTTTTAATTTTCTGGCGGTAAGCCCATACCTGTAAAAACTATGATAATATTGCTGCTGTCTTTTTTTCAGTTTTATATATCATCTACTTTCTGCTATAACCAGATCAGACTTACCCTCATTCCATATGATTTCTCTCCCTCTCTTCTCAATATACTTATACCAGTAAGGTAATCAGAAATTAAAGAAACAAAATGCTGGAGACCAGGGAAAAATAAGAAGAGCTGAGCCAACACTCTTTAGTCACTTTTTCCCCTCAAGGCATTTGCTAAATCTGTGCACAAGTAAAGAAGCTAAGTTTCCAGTAAAGAAACTGAGCAGAAGGCCATGATTAAGAGGTACAGGAATCAGTTTTTGACTGTTTTTGTGGAGCTGAAGTGACATAAATTAGAGACGTTAGAGGTAAAGATCCTGGAGAGGAAAAATGGGAAGAAAACAACACTGTTCTATGCTTCCCTCAACACACTTGCTGGATTCTTAAACTACACATGGCAAGAGGCTAAGAAGACAAGAAAACACAGGACAGGGTGTTAGGTAGTTTTGAGGTAAGGAGGAAATAAAGATTAGATCAATATCTGAAAGAAGAGGTACTAATCATCACCCCAAGGCTCTTTGTGATGTGGTATCATAAGGCAGTACTGTATCAGAGACAGCCACAGCCTTACCAGAGCCCAGCCCTGGTTAGCAAGCTCTGACTGGCCTGAGAAGATCACTGCCACTCTATCTGCCTTACAAACAAAGAGGCAGGAGGAATGAACCTCTTCTTAGAGAAGATAAGGTTATCCAGAGCCTCCAGAATTTTTTTATCCCCATCCAGTCCAAAATCACCGGGCATGCTAAAAGAGAGTATCACATGACAGAAAGTCAAGATCCACTGATGATCCAGATATTGACATTATCATGAAAGGACTTTAAAATAGTTATGATTAATAACAAGGGGAAAAAAGGGAAAAGATTAACAAAATTGATGAAAAGACAGAAAATTTCACCAGAGCCTTAAAATCTGTATTATTTAAAAATTGAGGGGAAAAATTCAGAAGTAAAAACTATGATTTTTAAAATTAAGAACTACAGGGGTGGTTTATCAGCACGAGAGGATGAATGAAGATAAATCAATAGAAAATATCTAGATTAAAGCATGAAAAGGAAAATAAAAGGATGTAAAATATGGACGACCACAAGAAACATGAGGCATATGGCACACAGTCAAAAGGCCCACCACGGAAGTTCTCAAACTTTTTTCACCTAAGGATATTTTCATACTTTAAAAAAATACTGAGGGCCCCAAGAACTTTTGCATATATGGTTATATTTATTGACATTTGTCACATTAAAAATTAAAACTAAAAAAGACTTTTTTTTTTTAGATTTTATTTGAGAGAGACAGAGACAGCACGAGCAGGAGAAGGGAGACAGGGACAAGCAGACGCCTGCTGAGCGTGGAGTCCGACTGGGAGCTCTATCCCAGGACCCTGAGATCAAGACCTGAGCCAAAGTCAGATGCTTAACCAACTGAGTCATCCACGCGCCCCAAAACAAACAAAGAATTTAAACATAAGAATACATAAACAGGGGCGCCTGGGTGGCACAGCGGTTGGGCGTCTGCCTTCGGCTCAGGGCGTGATCCTGGCGTTATGGGATCGAGCCCCACATCAGGCTCCTCCGCTGTGAGCCTGCTTCTTCCTCTCCCACTCCCCCTGCTTGTGTTCCCTCTCTCGCTGGCTGTCTCTATCTCTGTCAAATAAATAAATAAAATCTTTTAAAAAAAAAAGAATACATAAACAGTATCACATCAGCCATTAAAACAATGTTTTCTTCATATATCACGTAGCCTCTGGGATACTATACTATATACTCCTGCAGAAATGTGAGTAAAAGAAGCAAATAACATCTTAGTGATATTACAAAAATAGTTTTGAATTTGTGACTCCCATGAAAGGAGTTAAGCCTTTCTGTTACAGGGCAGAAACAGTATCTGAAGACACCACAGTCAACTGCTTCCCAAAACTAATGAAAGACATCCCTCCATAGTTTCAAGCCCTATAAACCCTGAGCATGATTACAAAGAAAACTATACCCTAGCACATCACAGTAAAACTCCGGAACACCAAAAACAATGGAGAATATATTAAAGGAACAACAATAATATTAAGAGCTGACTTTTAAACAGAAAAAAGTTCATCAAACAACAATTGAATGATACCTTGGCAGTTCCTCAAAAAAATTAAACATGAAATTACCATGTGATCCAGCAACTCCACTTGTAGGCATACAAATGAAAGCAGGGACTCAAAGAAATATTTCTACAGCTATGTTCATAGCAGCATTATTCACAAGAGCCAGCAGGAAGAAGCAACCCAAGTCTTCACTGACAGATGAATGGATAAACAAAATGCACACACAAGATAAAATATTATTCAGCCTTAAAAAGGAAGGAAATTCTGGCGTATGTTACAACATGGATAAACCTCAAAGACATATATGCTAAGCGAACGAAACCAGTCACAAAAGAACAAATACTGTATGATTCCATTTGTATGAAGTACCCAGAACAGTCAGATTCATAGAGACAGAAAGGAGAATAGTGGCTGCCAGGGGCAGAGGGGAGGGAGGAGTGGGGAGTCATTGTTTAACGGGTACAGTCCGGGAACACTAGGAAAGTTCTGGAGGTGGATAATGGTGATGGCTGTACAACAATGTGAATACACGGAATGCCACTAAACTGTATACTTGAAAATGGCTAAAATAGTAAATTTTATGTTACACATGTTTTACCACAATTTCAAAAGAACTAAGATAAAATAAAGACATTTTTCATACAAACAAGCAAAAACATGAAAAATGTCAGTAGTAAACTGGCACTAAAAGAAATGTTAAAGAGTTCTTCATGCAAAAACAAAGTAATCTCAGAATGAAGCATAAAATGGTGGAAGAAATGAAAATCAACCAAAAAGGGTAAACATTAATGATTGCTGACTCTACAAAATAATAAGGAAAATTTCTTATGGACACTAAATGACATGTAAAATTAAAATCCATGACAGCAATAGTTTAAGAGGTAGGAGAGAATAAATGAAAACAAAGTGTTCTATGGTCCTAGCAGTGTCAAGGAAGTAATCAAAGTAATAATTTATATTACACTCCATGAGTCAAAGACACACACTGTATCCTTAGAGTAATTCCTAAAGATTAAAAAAAGAACCAATGAACGGGGGGGAAAAAAATATCTGTTTTCAAGAAAAGAAAATCCAAGATTTTCAGCTCAACCAAGCTCTCTTTTGAGTATAATGTCTACGTACAGAGCAGCCATTCTGAATATACAATTAACTGAAAAATTTGTTCACACAAATCCTTATTAAGGCAACTACTAGAGAAGGAACGCCAACCAAACTAAATGACGGGACAAACGTCAACCAGAAAGGCTGGCAGTACTGGATGAACATATGTAACTGCAACTCTAAGACAAAAACAAGATCAGATTAAAGGGACAAAACATAGTATATAAAAACAGTATGTAAAAATTATACAACTAATAGGAGTGCCTGGGTGGTGCAGTTGGTTAAGCATTCAACTCTTCATTCCAGCTCAGGACGTGATCTCAGGGTCCTGAGATGGAGCCCCACATCGGGCTCCGCCCTCAGCACAGAGTCTGCTTAAGACTTTCCCTCCCTCTCCCTCTGCCCATCCTCCCTACACTTTCTCTCTCTCTCTCAAATAAATAGAATGTCTTTAAAAAAATTATACAACTAATAAAAACAAAAAAGAAAAGATAGAAAGTAGCATAAGCTGGTAGATTGCTTCATACCTAATAACTGGGAATCAAAGCTAAGGAAATCAGGTACAGGTCTACAATCCCTAAGCTAAAAAGTCTTGCAACAAAAATGTTTCATAATTCAGGATTTTGCAGATTTTAAAAAGTAAATATTGTGCATTTTATAACATCCCAGTGAGGTCTTAAGAAGCATTCTCTAATCTATCACATTAGTATTTCTGTAGCAAAACGGAGGAATATTTACGCGAAGGTAAATACAAAGCCTATCACTATCTCAGGTCAACACCTGTCAGGGTTTGTTGCCAAATGAATTTAGACAAGTTTAACAACAAATGGTTTTCTGGGCCTTTGGATTTTTGAACTGCAAATGAGAGATTATAGGCTAGCAGAATTCTAAGCATACAAGACCATAAAGTAAAACACTGCAATAACATTATTGACTCATACTTAATGGTAAAGAAAAGAGAAAGAGGAATAAAATACAGTGGTTTTACTGTCAAATGAGGAACCAATAAATACTACCTTAAAAACAGAGAGAGGGAAAAAAGAGGGAATTGAGGATACCATACAAAGAAACCACAAAAACAAAAATTCAATTTCTTTTTTTTTTTTAAGATTTTATTTATCTGACAGGGAGAGAATGAGCAGGGTGAAGGGCAGAGGGAGAAGAAGACTCCCTGATGAGCAGGGAGTCAGGGGTTTCGATTCCAGGACTGCAGGATCATGACCTGAGCCGAAGGCAGCCACTCAACCAACTGAGCTTCCCAGGCGCCCCCAAAAATACAATTCCTTTTTAATTCAAAGAAAAAAAGACCATGAGATATGGCTTCACAGGAGTATCTTCCTCCCTGCTCCCTGCACAAAAAAACAAAAAACAAAACAAAAACAAAAAAAAAACCCACTTCTTTTACTTAATACTAAGTTATTGTTAAGTGACTACAGTACTCTGAATTCCCAAGTTATCTTACTTGCAGAGTAAATTGCTGATGAGCATAAAAATCACTAGGGGGCAGCAGAGTACAAAGAGTGTCCCCTGAAAAGTGGTAAAAAAAAAAAAAATCAAAGTACTTACATGGCTAGAGTACCAACTGCTCAAAATATTTTAGTCATTCTCTAGCACAATAAAACACTCACCAATTAACCTGTAAAATCTGCTTCTCAGAGATTCATTATATTACTGCATAATTTTTTAATTTTTATCTTTAAATAATTTTATATTGCATGGATAGTAGAGAACTCCCGTATAGCCTTTATGCAGAATTCACCAATTTGTAAGTTTGCCACATTTGTTTTTATCATTCTTCATATATATATATATATATATATATATATATATATATACACACATACATGTATTTTTGTTTTGCTAAATCATTCGAGAATACGTTGCATACACTGTGCCCTTAAAACTGCAATGTGTATTTCTTCTCTTACCTAGAACTATAGCAGTTACCAAATTCAAGAAAATTACATTGATACCATTATAAGTTATGACAAAGTCCATATTCCAATTTTGTCAACTGTCCCAATAATGTTCTTTAGAGCATTTTCATTTCTTTTTAGAGGGTATCCAATCCAGGACCATGCATTAGATTCAGTTGCCACATCTCTTCAGTTTCTTTTCATCCAAACAGCAGTTCAGAAACTTTTTAGACACAAAACCCCTTTACATTATTAACTGAGGACCCTAAAGAACTTTGTTTATATGGATTATACATATACATATATATGTATACACATGCTGTATCAGAAATTAAAACTGAGAGAGTATAAAATATTAATTCATTTAAAATTAACCCATTATACATGTTAAAGAATATATTTTATGATAAATAATTATATATTCCAAAACAAAAAACAGAAGAGTTTATTTTACATTCATACAAACCTCTTTAATGTCTAGCTTAACAGAAAACGTCTGGATCTGAATCCACTGCAATGTAGGGTTTTGGTTGCAGGATATGAAGAAAATCCTTGCATATATGCAGTTGGAAAAACTACAATGTATTTCTAAAGCTTTTCCAGGTATTTATATATATACATATCTACAAATTTATGATACAAACTCAAAACGTTGTGGGTTTCAGAATAGAATCCATTGGTCTTAAACTTTGAAAAATCTTTTACCCATATACGATTTCATAACATCAGGCATTGGTCATCTGAAAAATACTGGCTCACTGGGTTTTGTAAGTCTTCCAAATGTTGACATATTTCATTACCCAGTATCAAAAACTCACATTTATCAATATCTCATAAGCAAAGTTTCTAAGTACTGGCAATCTTAAGAAGGGCAACAGGCCACATCTTTAGAAATATAAAGGGAGCAATAGTAAATCCCACACAAATAGTGCAAATGATAAACCGGTTGTGCTACAGAACACAATAGTAAAGATGGACTTAAAATCTAATCACAGTAAACAGTATTACGGTATCAGTGCACATCTGAATGGCAAAAACAAAAAAACAAAAAAAGGGGACAAATCAAAATCTCCCAAAGCCGGTTAAACTGGATCTCTCATGCGTTACTAGTGGGAATGTACAAAACAATACAGCCACTCAGGAAAACAGTCTGGCCGCTTCCTAAAAAACTAAACATATACTTATCGTAAAATCCAACAACTGCACTCCTGGGTATTTATTCCAGAAAAATAACCACTTATGTTGGCCAAAAATAAAAAAAAATTTTTTTTGTATGCAAACACTCACAGCGGCTTTATCCATAATACTCAAGGAAAGGTTCTTTCTCCTCTTGGCACCAAATATGTGCTGTCTTTACCAACACCAATTCTCTGATTCTCTGACCCCAAGGGGATGTCTGACAATTCAATTCTGACACTAACTACTGGAGTAAAGGTCAGACACCACAAGTTGAGGGCTTAGTTCCGTAAGAATGCCCCCACTTCAGACACCAGCAACACTAGGGTACCCAACCTACTCACATTTCTGCCTGAACAACTACAAATTCAGGGGATCCTATACCCCTCTTCCAGATCAGGTTTAATAACTCACTACAACAACTCACAGAACTTAGGACAGCACTTACCACTACTGGTTTATTATAAAGGATACACCTCAGGAACAGCCAAAAGAAAGAGATCTAGAAAGCAGATGTGGGAGAAAAGGGTGTAAGCAGCTTCCATGCCATCCCCAGGCACTTCACCTTCCTAAGCATTTTCATGTGTTCATCGACTCAGAAGCTCACCAAATCCTTTCTTCAGGGAATTTTATGATTGATCACATCACTGGGTCATTGGTGATTGGACTCCATCTCCAGCCTCCTTCCCCTCCCTAAGGGCTGGGGGATGGGGCTAAAAGCTATAACCCTCTAATCAAGGCTAAGTCTCTCTGGTGACCAGCCCCCATTCTAAGCTATCTAAGCGCCCACCAAGAGTCACTTCATTAGCATAAATTGAAAGGGGTTGGTTAGGAATAACAAAAGATGCTCCTATCACTCAAGAAATTCCAAGAGTTTTAGGAGCTCTGAGCCAGGAACCAGAGACAAAGAACTAATATATATTTTATATTGTACCACATATATTTCGTATTGTAGCACAGCTAAGAAACTGGCAACAGCCTAGATGTCCTTCCAACAAGTGAGTGGTTAGACTGTGACCTCTATCTATATCATGGAATACTACTCGGCAACAAAAAGGAATAAATTATTAAAACACAGAACTGCTTGGATGAATCTCCAGAGAATTACACTGAGTGAAAAGAGAGTCCGATCCCAAAAGGTAACTAACACATACTGTATGATTCCATTTATAAAACAATTTTGAAACAACAAAACTTCACAACTGGAGAGAGATTAGTAATTACTAGGAGTGGGGTGGGGCAGCAGGGAGGTGAATGTAATAATAAAAGGGTAATTCAAGAGATCCTTATGGTGACGAAACTGTTCAGTTACTGATTGTGGTGGTAAATATACCAACTTACATGAGATAAAATTGTACAAAACTAAATACATATACACAGATGACCTCATGTTAGACTCAGAAATCTGACTAATACTGGTGAATTGTATCATGCCAACATCTTAGTTGTAATATTGTACTACTGTTTTACAGAATGTTACTACTGGCAGGAAACTGGGTAAAGAGTACATGGGATCTTTCTGTTACTTCTTACCACTATGTAAACCTACAATGATCTTAACAGAATTATCAATTTAAAAAGTCAATACAATATACCTAAAGAAAATTCAGAATACTGCTTTTTTAATTTTCATGTAAGAAAGGTCCTTTTAAGCAAGACATAACACTCAGAAGCCACAAGGGGAAAAGACTGGCAGATTTTACTACAAAAGTACATTAAAGTTCTGTATAAAAGTCAAAAAACAAAAGAGGAAATGTATTTATAAAACAATATAATAAATGGTTAATAAACATGATATATAAAGATTCCTACAAATCAGTAAATAAAAGCAAACAATCCAGTAGAAAAAACTTGATAAAGTTTATGAGGTTCCAACTGATAGCAAAAGAAATAAAACTGGTCAATATGCATAAGAAAAGATGCCCAACTTCTCTGATCATTAGAATTGTAAATAAAAACAAAAACCAGATACTATACAATAGTGCTCACCAGCATCAATAAATGTTAGTTAGCTTCCTATCCCTCTTGCCTTCAGGCTTTGCCAGGAAGGAAGCTCAATATTTTGAATGCTGCATATGAGCAAGCCCCAGCAGTGTCTGGAACATAGCAGGGACTCAATAAGTATTTATTGAGTGAATAAATGAATGTGGTTCCTCAAAAGTCAGGGGCAAAAATGGCAGGGTAAAAAACCAAAAGTCCATCCTTCCACGAAAGTAATGAATAAGCTGGTAAGAATGATCAGAATCGGGTGCCTGGATGGCTCAGTCAGTTAAGCATCTGCCTTCAGCTCAGGTCATGATCCCAGGGTCCTGGGATGGGGCCCTATGTCAGGCTCTCTGCTCAGTAACCTGCTCTGCCCTCTCCCTCTGCCTGCCACTCCCCCTGCCTGTACGTGCTCTCTCTCTCTGTCAAATAAATAAATAAAATCTTTAAAAAAAAAAAAAAAAGAAGAAGAAGAAGAAGAAAGAAAGAAAGAAAAAAGAATGGTCAGAATCAACCATCTCAGAACTCCTGATACTAATCAAAGGCTTGCTGTGACCAAGGGAATGATTAATCAATAAAAAACAGCTAAATCTCAGTATTTATTTAAGAATATCTCCATCAAATGATTAGCTGACCACTAAATAAAGGAACAGATGCTTCAGTGGCCACACTCAACAAATAAAACAGACTTAACAAAATTAGCTCCAAAAATTCAAACAAACAAGTATGACAAGCAGCAACAACAAACCCTGGGAAGGGTTCTACATGATGACATTCAAACTGTCTGGTTTTCAACAAAAAATTATGAGCCATGCAAAGAAACAATAAAGTATGGACCAGATCTGGGAAAAAAAGTAAATAATAAAAACTGTCCCCAAAGAAACTAAGACCATGGATTTACTGGCCAAAGACTTCAATCAACTACTTTAAATATGCTCAAAGAGCTAAAAGAAACTACAGACAAAGACCTAAAGGAACCATGAGAATAATGTCTCACCAAATAGAGAATGTCAATAAAGAGATGAAAATTACAAAAAAATAAAAAATAAAATGGGAATTCTAGAGTTGAAAAGTATAATAATTGAAATAAAAAATTTACTATATGGGTTTAATAGCAGCTTGAAGTAGACAAATAATCAACTAACTTGATGACAAATCAACTGAAATTATCTAGTCTGAGGCACAGAAAGGAAAAATATTCTGAGGAGCAGAAAGAAAAAAGAAAAATGAAACAGCTAAGACACTTATACCAACATACACATTACAAAAGTCCCAGAAAGAAAGGAGAGACAAAAAGGAACAAGAAGAATATTTGAAGAAATAAGGGATAAAAATTCCCAAAACTTGATGAAAGACATGAAAATATGCATTCAAAAAGATCAACAAAGTCCAAACAGGGTAAACTTAAAAGAAATCCAGATTAAAGGACATTATAATAAAACTGTCAAAAGACAGAATCTTGAAAGTAGCAAGAAACATGATTTGTCATGTACTGGGAAGTCTCAGTAAGATTAACAGCCAATTTCTCATCAGAAACCACAGAGGCCAGAAAGGAGTGAGATGACATATTCAAAGTGCTAAGAGAGAAAAATATTAAGCAAGAATTAATTATCTGGCAAAATTATCCTGTAAAATTGAGTTGAAATTAAGACATTCTTAGCTAAATAAAAACTGAAAGAGTCCATCATTGGTAAACCTGCCCTATGAGAAACACTAAAAAGAATACTTCAGGCTGAAATGAAAAGATAGCGACACAAATGCCTATGAGGAAAACATCAGTAAAGGTTAACTACATGGGTAAATATAAAAGTCAGTATTAATGTACTTTTGGTTTGTAACTCCTCTTTTTTCCTATCTGATTTAAAAAACAACTGTACAGGGCGCCTGGGTAGCGCAGTCGTTAAGCGTCTGCCTTCGGCTCAGGGCATGATCCCAGCGTTCCAGATCGAGTCCCACATCGGGCTCCTCTGCTGGGAGTCTGCTTCTTCCCCTCCCACTCCCCTGCTGTGTTCTCTCTCTCGCTGGCTGTCTGTCACATAAATAAATAAAAATCTTTAAAATAAATAAATAAATAAAAATAAAAAAATTTAAAAAAACTGTACAAACAATAATTCTAATCTGTTTTGGTGGGCACACAATGTATTAATTAAAATGTAATTTGTGACAACAGAAAGGGAGGAGGAAATTACGTAGAAGAAAAGTTTTTGTACACTATTGAATTCAAGTTGGGAGAACACTTGAATTGTAATCCCCAAGGGTGACCACTAAGAAAATAAGTGTAAAATATATAGTAAAAGAAAAGAGAATGGAATCAAAGTATTAAAACTAGAAAATACCTAATACAAAAGAATAATCGAGAGATTGAGGAAGAGAAAAAATATACAAGACATATGAAGCAAACAGCAAAATGGCAAAAGTAAATCCTTCCTTACCAATAATGTCAATAAATGAAAATGGACTTATCTTTTAAACTAAAAGGCAGAGATTGATGAAATGGATTTAAAACGAAACAGGAGCACCTGGGTCACTCAGTCAGTTGAGTGTCCAGCTCTTTGTTTCAGCTCAGGTCATGATCTCAGCTTCATAGGATCAAGCCCTGCATCGGGCTCCATGCTCAGTGCGGAATCTGCTTCTCTCTCTCCCCCTCTCCCTCTGTCCCTACCCCCGCTCACGCTCTCTCTCAATGAAATAAATCTTTAAAAAATGATAAAATAAAACAAAACAAAAACAAAACAGAAAACACATGATCCAACTATACACTGTCTAAAAGACACTCATTTTAGATCCAAAGAAACAAAAGTAAGTTGAAATCTAAAGGATAGAAAAAGATATTCCATGCACACAGTAACCAAAGATTAACAGGACAAACCAAAAGAGTTGAGTTTAGACAAAATAAACCTGAAGATAAAAATAATTGCAAAAGGAAAAAAAAGGACATTATATAATGATAAAACAGCCAATCCATCAAGATGATATGATAATTATAAGATACACAGCATAATGGTAGTAGTTTGTCATCTCTACTTTAGAGGTTCAGAAAACTAGTACTCAAACACTAGTCTGCAGACTCCTTTTTCTACAATAATGTACTATCTACAATAGAAACAGAATCAACTCTTCAGTGCATTAATAGGAATTAACATACTAATAATGAAAACACGGTCCTGTTTCATATTGATAAAGAGTCTCTCATTGATCTTTAGCCTGTTTATACCAGTCACCTTTTCAACTCAGGAAAGGGATATACTAATTGCACTAACCAACACATTCAAGCCAAAAACTGTAAACCAAGATTCGCCTTTAGTCATCTCACATTCCTTCTGAACACATCACATTTTTGAGTTAACAGCTATCATACTCAAGCAATGTTTTTCCCAAAATGCCATGTTTCAGAGGAAAGTTAAGATCACCAGCAAACTCAAAGTTTATTTTCTTAATGTTTGTGAGTTTTCTAAAAAAGTGCTGAAGTTCAAAACATAATATAAAAAACAGATTAGTGAGAAAAGCAGGATACAAAATCCATGACACCTGTCCGTATATTACCACAATAAATATATACAGTGTATATGTCAATAAATAATGTAATATAAACATTACAGTATTTATAGCCATAATATTCAGGGGCACCCGGCTGGCTCAGTCAGTAGAGCATGCAACAATTGATCTCGGGACTGTAAATTCAAGCCCCACTTTGGGTATAGAGATTACTAAAAAAATAAAATCTTTAAAAAGTAACAACAATAACATTTATTACATGTTTACTACTTAAAAAGGACTGTTCTAAACATTATTTATGTATTATCTTACTTAACCTGAAACCATCCCATGATATAGGGTAATAGTATTATCTTCATTTTTATATACAAAGAAACTGAGCTAACACAGATGCTTGCCAAGTCACAGAGCTATGACTAAGGTATAAGTACACTGACACAGAATCCCACACTTGTCTATTTCTCTATCTGCCCATGAAAATGTGTATGTGTGTGTGTGTGTGTGTGTGTGTGTATAAAATGTACATATTATAGCTTGCTGCCCCTACATAAAATACACATACTATATAACATTATAAATACACATTATATATACACACAAAATTTTATTGCATATTTACATGTATGTATTTTTCAACTACAGAGAAAAAAATTTGTTAAAAATGTAAAACACACTGGGGCACTTGGGTGGCTCAGTCAGTTGAGTGTCCAGCTTGTGATTTCGGCAGGGTTGTGGGATCAAGTCCCTCGTCAGGCTCCACGCTCAGTGGAGAGTCTGCTTGAAATTCTCTCTTCCCATTTGCCTCTGCCCCTCCCCCCTCAAATAAATAAATAAATCTTTAAAAAAAATGTAAAACACACTGCCAACAGGTCAATACAAGAGTCCTATCTTGCAGTCTTAAACCTAACACCAGCTTCACCCTATGTTCAGACTTGCTCATGGTTTTGCCAAAGTTAATCCGTGTTGAGTTCCTGTCACTTACAACCAGAGAGTCCCAACCATTATAAACATGTATTATTTTCATAATTGGAAAAAAGGCAAAAAATATTTCTATACCACTTATTTCTTTTTAAAAAATAGTCTATACATAATATGTTGTATTATTAAAATATAAGCTCCAAGAGAAAAATAATTAGTAGCTTAACAAGCAACAAAAACATGCCTGCAATATGCTGAATTTTCAAGATTCCCAAATGCCCCTACTCCAATATAATCAAAACAAGTTGAAAAAATCATTTCTTTCACTAGAGCAAAACAAAATTAAAAGAATAAGTTCTTCTACCACTTTACAAAATAACCTGATTATACAGGGATTTTCTACAGCATTTATTGTTGTTGTTATTCTATTTTTTCTTCTATGTATCTTCAGAACAGCACATGCAGGATGAAGCTGCTTCAGGAAGCTTGAAGAATTTAGTATGGTAAAATATTCTATTTTAACATTAAGAAGCAGCTATATATTTAGTTGGCAAACTGACAAAAAGTTTCCGTCAGCACATACATACCAGATTAAGTAACAGGAGATGGAATAAAACCTAATTCTGACTGTTTTTCACTTAAACTATTTTAGGCTATCTGACACCAAATTTCATTGGGTTGATGGGAGTATTTGATATATTTGCTTTATTTAAAAAAGACCTCAAAGAAAGAAAGCAGGAAGGAAGGAAGAAACTGGCCCTCAGGGGCACCTGGGTGGCTCAGTCGTTAAGCGTCTGCCTTCGGCTCAGGGTGTGATCCTGGGTCCTGGGATCGAGCCCCGCATTGGGCTCCTATGCTGGGAGCCTGCTTCTTCCTCTCCCACTCCCCCTGCTTGTGTTCCCTCTCTCGCTGGCTGTTTCTCTCTGTCAAATAAATAAAATCTTTAAAAAAAAAAAAAGAAAGAAACTGGCCCTCAGCTCTCACAACTCCCTTGACAATGATGTTTCCTCACCTGTATAACTGCTGAAATCACCGAAAATCTGAGGTCGCTACTAAGTATTAAACAGGACAAGAATCTGAGTCACTACCACTTTTTCAACTGAAAAAAACAAAAACCAAAAAAACCTCCAGTCAAATTATGTCAGTCAGGTTTTTCAGGGACTTTTGTTTGTTTTACAGAAGTCAAATTCCTGATTCAATTACTGCTCCTACCCCTTCTATAATTATTGGCAGATTAATCTTTTTATTGGGAAGTTCCTACCTACTATTCTTCTGTCCCTTGAAAGAAGTCCCAAATCCTGATTCTATACTGATGATTCTAAATAAAATCTAAACATCTGAGCCTAACAGTCTAGTACTTTCACAACATTACCTGAACATCCCCATCCATATTTTCTTCAAAAGACTCCTCTCCATCAGGTTTCCTCCTCTCCAAGCAAACTGAACTTCTTTTCCTATAAACAGCCTGATTGCCAGGATGGGCTGCATTAGGCTACCATAACAAGTAACCCCAAAATATCAGTGGCTTAAAACAACAAAAATTCACTTCTTACTGAGGGTGTACGTCCACTGTCAACAGGAGGCTGCACTCTACAATGTCCTCACTGTAAGAAGCAGCCAACATCTAGAGCAGTTGTCAGCAAAAGTTTTCTGTGAATGGCCACACAGAAAATATTTTCAGCTTTGTGAGATATATGGTCTCTGTCATAACTATACAACTTAGCTTAGCTATTATAGTGCAAAAGCAGCAACAGAAATACATAAAGAAATGACTACAGCAGGGACGCCTGGCTAGCACAGCTGGTACAACATGAGACTCTTAAACTCCGGGTTGTGAATTTGTATACCATGTTGGGTGCAGAGACTACTTTAAAAAAATCTTTCAGGGTGCCTGGCTAGTTCAGTTAGTAGAGCATGCGACTCTTGATCTTGGGGCTGTGAGTTTGAGCCCCACGTTGGTTGTAGAGATTATTTTTTAAAATTTTTTTAAATTTAAAACAAATTAAAAAACAAAATCTTTAAAAGAAAGAAAAGAAAAGAAAAGAAAAGAAAAGAAAAGAAAAGAAAAGAAAAGAAAAGAAATGACTATGGCTATGTTCCAATAAAACTTTGTTCACAAATACAGGCAACAGACCATCTTTGGCCCACATGCCAATCAGACCACTGCAGGTCACTGTAACAGAGGAAGAAAGGATAGTGAATGCATGGACTCTTTAAAACCTCTAGTTTGAAATGATTCATGCCACTTCAGCTCACATATCATTGGTCAAAGCAACTCACATGGCAACACCTAACTCCCAAGGGGAAAGGACATGTAATCATAACAAGTGCCTGGGAGAAGAAAGAGAAATATTGGTGGATAATCCTAATTAATATCACAAAGTATATTCTCTTAGCCATTTGCTGTTTCTGCCCACTAGAATGCCCAATCCTTCCTTTCTCTACAAATCCAAATCCTAGCGATCTCTCAAGATTCAGCTCAAATGTCACCTTCTCCAGAAGCACTCCCTGAGTCTCCAAAGCCTATCAGCTCCCAAAGCCCTCCTGTCTAACCTTCCTTAATGTTTTCTACATTAACAAATTCAATCACCTTAGGACTGATATTTTGTGTTATTTATCTCTGTGTATTCCATAGAACTTAGTACTATGCCTTAAGAAGGGGTTCAATGAAGTACTGTTGGTTTCTCCATCTATCACTTGTTAGTTTAAGGATTTTTTTTTAAGATTTATTTATTTAAGAGAGAGAGAGAGAAGGAGGGAGAGAGAATCTCAAACAGACTCCAAGATGAGCACGGAGCTGGACATGGGGCTCATCATTTGTATCAACCAATGTAACGCTAAATAAATATAGGAGAGTAATCAGTACAAAGGACAGCAACCTAAGACCATAAGTGAAGAGGGTACATAAGATGCATATATCAAGAAATCATATCTTTTTTGAAAGTAAGCCACAAATGTAGCTGTAAGCATTCTAGTAAGCAAACAGAAGCAAGAGCCATCTTATCAATCACCATATCAATAAGATAAATAGTTGTTTAGGATAGGCATGAAATTAAACAAGGCTCTTTAAATAAAATATCTGGGTTTTTTCCTTTAAATAAAGACATTCTGCAAAACAATGGACCAAGAAACATTTTTTTAAAATAATAGAGCTAGCGTGCAGAAGACATGAAAGAACAATAATAATCAGTAAATATTCATCTAAGGATATAGTATGTCCTCTGCACCAGCCTGGATGTCAGAAGAAATACAAAGAAATTATAAGACAGTTTGTAACCTAGTAGTTGGGGAAACAAAATATAACACACATGATATGACAGCAAGTACTAAGATTATACATAATTCAATCATTTATGGAGCACTTACATTCCACACCTTGTATAAGACTGAAGATAAAATAATAATAAAATATTCTCCCTAATTTTAAGAAACTCACAAACTATCAGATATAAACAACTATAATATAGTATAATGAATACTCTGATGAAGATTTTTATAAAGTACTAGGAAAACCAGGATAAAAAATAATTGTTTCTGCTTCTAAGAAGAAATCAAAGATGGCTTCATTGGAAAAGTCCTTTGAATGCCACAACTTGACTACGAAGAGCCTACAGTAGGCAAAGATGTGATATGGATTTTAGAAAAAGTTTATGGCAATGGTATGGAAAATGAACACACCAGTAGATTATACACTCTGCCAGGGTAAGACCATGTCTGTCTTATTTACTGCTTACCCCCATAGTGCTGAGCACAGCATCTCACACAAAATGACCTTGTTGAGTGTATAGTTGTTGAAAAACTTGAGAAGAATAAAACAGAGACACCATTAAGGAAACTACTGTCCAAGTAAATCCTAAGGGCCTGAATTAGGCCAATGACAGGTGGAAGTGGGGACGGCATCAACACTGAGTTAAGTCTTTATTAAAATGCTACATTTTATGACTTATGAACTATAGGAACTTAGAGAAAACAGCTATAGAGACTAGAGAAGCAATTTGGTCCACAAAGAAACCTCACAAAGAACTCTAAATCAGAACAACTATCTGACAACTGTAACTGTATTACATATTATTAATAAGAAAGTAAGCCTTTCAACTAGCACTGACTGAATTCATCTCGTAAGATCTTTAAAAAGTCTATATGCCTTGGGGTGCCTGGGAGGCTCAGTCAGTTTGGTGTCCAATTCTTGATTTCGGCTCAGGTTACAATCTCAGGGTTGTGGCATCAAGCCCTGCATCAGGCTCCAGGCTCAGCATGAAGAATCTGCTTGTCCTTCTCCCTCTGCTCCTCCTCTCTCTCTCTCTCTTTCTCTCAAATAAATAGATAAATAAATATTTTTTTAAAATCCTATACGCCTCAATCTTCAGGTTTCTCTTTTTCATATTTTTTGTACAAGATAGTTTTAAGGAAACTTAAAGATTATAATTTACTTTTAATTACAACACAAACTTCAAGGAGGTTTTAGTTAGGACACAGTAAGAGAGTACTGGCTTAATTTGTGACATGGCACTACAAATTCAAAAGACTAAAAGGAAGACCCATCAAGCCATCTCAGCTGGATAAAAGAAACATGATTAAAAGAGTTTTCTAATACTTGATATTCACTTGTTTCCTAATTAAGCATGATGTTAAAAAAAATAATTCATAAAAGGGATAAGATAATACTTAACCTTACAGTATTTTCCTAATACAGCATAATAGTTTTGATAGAGCATAGCGGTCGAGAATGGAGACACTAGATTCAGACTCCCTAAGTTCAAATTTCACTTCCCTTGCCTAGGCATGATCCCAGCATTATTCAACCTATCTGTGCTTGTTTCCTCGTTTACCTCATAAGGTTGTTGTATTGTAAGAGTTAATATGTGTAAAACTGCTTAAAGTAGGGTCTAGTACAAAGTACATACTCAATAAATGTTAACTACTCATCAAAACTAATATCTAGTACAAATATAGGTATTAAGCTGAATGTGAATTGTAGTCATTTAGCCCATGTATGAGCCTAGCAAACTACCATACATCAACATTTCAACTGGCAATGTCCTAGAATTGGAGATTCTTAAGAGCATATATTCTTCAAGAACATAAAAACTCACCCAGACTCCTACTGTTACTACTGGCAGAACCCTGAGGAAATTATGACCCCCTTTTCTGCTTGAGTTTCCTCCTTAGATCATCATATGAGCTTTTTCTCCAGGATCCTGAGATGAGTCACAACCTTTCCAATGAATTCCTGATTTAGGCTCTTTTATGGGCTGTGTCTGGCTGATTCTGGGTGTGGTGCCACGGTTGGCACATCCCTTCTAAGAATGCTGATGTGGTGAAATTCAGTTGTATTTAGGCCGGTTTACCTTGTAATTTTCCACTGTTTCTTTACCAGGATGAGCAAAAGCACAAAACCTAACTATCACTTAGCACTATCAAGCCCCCTGAAATCCCAAAGGAACAAAGTCCTTTGTCAACTATCCTCTAAGACGCAGTACTGACAAGTCCCACCCAGACTGCCAATCATGTAAGACTTAAATAATTTACCCAATGATAAAAGAACCATTTTTCACCTGAGATCCCTAAGTTAAATGTACTTGATGGGGGCACCTGGGTAACTCAGTCAGTTAAGCATCTGCCTTTGGACCGAGTCATGATCCTGAGGTCCACATCAGGCTCCCTGCTCAGCAAAGGGGGTCTGCTTCTCCCTCTCCCTTTGCCTCTCCCCCACTCTGTGTATGTGTGTGCGCACGCTTTCTCTCTCTCTCTCAAATAAATAAATAAATAAATAAATAAATAAATAAATAAATCTTTTTTAAAATGTACCTGATGTACTGTCATCACAGTGACCTGAAAATAACACAGATTTGTTTTTTTTTTTAATTCAAAAATACTCCTCCTCTACTAACTACTACTGTGTGACTTTGGCTAAAAATTTTACTTATCTGAACCTCAACCTCCTTGGTTATAAAATGGGGATACTAATATCTATAATGACATTATTATTATTAAATGAGCTAACAAACATAATACAGCTAGCTCCAATCAATATTATGCTAGTTTCTTTCCAACCTTTCTCATCCTACATCATCCCCACTGCCAGGTAATATATGATGGAAAAGTTTGGGAGAGACACTAGGATGGGTATGTGTAATTAGCTTGCTGGGGTACAATTTGGAGCCACTGGGGTTCTTGACAATAACTCAACATCTTCTGAGCTAAATGTGAATTAATATCAGTATCCTAGGGGCTCCTGGGTAGCACAGTCGTTGAGCGTCTGCCTTCGGCTCAGGGCATTCCGGGATCGAGTCCCACATCCGGCTCCTCCACTGGGAGCCTGCTTCTTCCTCTCCCACTCCCACTCCCCTGCTGTGTTCCCTCTCTCGCTGGCTATCTCTCTGTCACATAAATGAATAAAATCTTTAAATATATATATATATATCAGTATCCTACTTCTTCATTTTAGCTATGTCTCCCAAGTTCCTAAAAGGTACAAGTGACTGTATGTTTAATGTTTGAATGATCATTAACATTAATATCGAAAGAAAACAGCTACATTTTATGACTCAGAAGTCAAAATGTTTTACTTTTTGGCAGAATGTGAACAACAGAAGTACTAACTGATAACACCAAACCTAATTTTCTTTCAACTATATAATAAAAAGCCAATTTGATGCTCAAATGGGAAAATGTGTATTAATATGGCAAATGTTAATTATCAGTTATTGAATCTAGGTGGTTGTTCTTTCCTTTTTTCCTATAATTAGGAATTTTGCTTAATAAAAAGTTGGGGCAGCAGAGTTGGGCAAGAGGACCTGGCATACTCATATACTAACACTCTTAGAGTCCAGGAAAAAATAATTACTGTTTACACCACCTAATTAATAGAAAGCAAAGTCTAACCGTGTCCTCTCTTTATAAATTTTACCAGGTCTAATACCAATCTACCTAGATGTCCACAGATTCCCTTAGAGCTGCCACACTCACTGGAATGGCACAGGGCTAATCTGGAAAAGGGGTTAGCCATAAATAATAGCCATAATCCCCTTGCTCTCTAACACAGTCAATTGAAATTGACTGTGCTGGTCTGGGGGCACCTGGATGGTGCACTGGGTTAAGCATCCAATTCTTGATTTCGGGTCAGGTCATGGTCTCAGGGTCGTGAGATCAAGCCCTGTGCTGGGCTCTGCACTCAGTGCAGAATCTGCTTCAGACTCTCTCTTCTCTCCCTCTGCCTCTGCCCCCTGTGCATTCTCTCTCTAAAATAAATAAAACAAATCTAGGAAGGAAGGAAGGAAGGAAGGAAGGAAGGAAGGAAGGAAGGAAGGAAGGAAGGAAGGAAGGAAGGAAGGGAGGGAGGGAAAGAAAGAGAAAGAAAGAGAGAGGGAGGGAGGGAGGAATGGATTGGTCTGTTGAGTGCATTCCCAAGCCTTCACAATGCATAACACCTCTACTCCAAGGGAGCATTAGAAACCTTTACTGAGATAAATTTTTAAAATTTTAAACCCAAGAAGGAAAATATTGAGTACAATCAAATAAATCTAAGAAAAACAGAACAGTGCGGTAAAAGCAGTAAGTAGCAAGTTTCTACAACCTCAGGAGCAAAAAAGAGGTTTTTTTCACCTAAACAGAAATAAGAAAAGAATTGTATATTTAGGATCCCATCAATATTTCAACTGCAGGGGGACCTAATCTACAGCATGTTCTTTAATATGTAATAATGTAATAATAATATAAAATATAAATAAAATATTTATAACATAACATAAAATATAAATGTAATAATATAAACTATAAACAAATAATTATATATTATATAAAATAATATAAGATAAATAAATAATAATAATATGAAAAAGGGAACTTTCTTTTTTTTTTAAGATTTTATTTATTTATTCGACAGAGACAGAGACAGCCAGCGAGAGAGGGAACACAAGCAGGGGGAGGGGGAGAGGAAGAAGCAGGCTCATAGCGGAGGAGCCTGATGTGGGGCTCGATCCCAGAACGCCGGGATCACGCCCTAAGCCGAAGGCAGACGCTTAACCACTGTGCCACCCAGGCGCCCCGAAAAAGGGAACTTTTTTAAAAGTTCAGTAATTAACTTATTAAAAGGTCCCTCAAATAGTTCCTGGGACCTAAAGCAGTCCCACAAAAAGCGACGCTTTCAGCTTACTCTGGCTTCCTAAAATTTTAAAGCTAAATATAGTGAACAAACTGTTCATATCTCCTTTCTTAAGTAATGTAGGAGGCAAGACAAAAGTAGTCCATTTTAATCCAAAACAGCTCAGTGGAAAAAATAAGAGTCTAGCAAATTAGACTAGAGGATTACTATTAGCACTAACAAGCAATCTGGAGCTGAGAATATACATCTTGATATCACTACAACCTCTCTGGGTGGTATTTAAAAGCCATTTAATTTTATCTTATGCTTAAATTGAAAGCAATACTAGCCAGACTTTCTGAACTGAAAATAAGCCTTTTGAAAGTAAACTTAAAACCAAGGGCTACATAAACGTTTATTAACAAATAATAATGATGAGAGAACAAATACAGCTGGGAAGGAGTCAATACCCAAAGGATATTTATACCTAGTGGATAAGCAGTCCTTCATGAAGTCATCTTTTTAAGCCTTAGAGTATACCGTAAATCTAATTGCAAGCTATCAGATCTGACATCACCACAGTAAACATCAAAGGCAGTGAGCACACCATAAATCAACATGCAATGTACTACAGCAACCAACCCTGTAAATTTTTGCCTGTCATGCTGAATTCACTGAAATTTAGATTCCAAATAATTTCCCAAAATCCCAACTTCAGCCTTTCAGATTAGACCCTATTGAATTAGAATTAATCCTGGAGGCCTGGAATAAGCTAAATTAGTTTAAGAATTACTTTCCATTGCATAGCCATGGAAAATGGGAGTCCCTCCCTGGAAATTGATAGAATCTAATGGTCTTTACTTGAACTTTCTCAGGGTATAAGTCAGTTAAATACTTCAAAAAGCATTTACATGTAGACTGTATTTACATGTATTTACTTCATTTACATGTACAATGAATGTAGACTAACCACTATTTTCTGGTGACTTTCACGTCATTAGCAACAGCAGAATGAAAACAAATGCTGATTGAAAGCCCAGCTCTACCACTTATTAATCATAAAACGCTGACCTGTTGTAAGATGGTGATAATGGCACATGCGTTAACTGCCTACTATAGTTGAATCTGGTCTCAGGGTTATTTTGAAGATTAAATAAAATAGCATGTCCAACTAGCAAGGCATATAACACAAAGTAGTGTTTCCTTGTCTTTATCATTATTTCTAGATCTTCTTCTTATTTTAAATTTATCCAGTTCTTTTGAACTTCACCCTCCCTACCAAAAGCCAACAGCATCTGCATCAAGTCACGGTGAGAGAGACAATATAATAAGAAAACATTATCATTTAGTTTTTAGTGCTTACTAGTAGCCAAACACTGAGCTAACTGCTTTTTACAGTATTTCACTTAATCCCTACAATTTTCATAAGTTGGTTATATCATTTCGGTTCATAGTCAAAGATAGTGAGGCTAAGAGGTTAGATAATTGGCCCAGAATCACTGCTACTTTTGCCCTACCAAGTATCCCTCCCCAATCACTACCTCATTCCTCCCCACAGAGGTCACCATTAACCTGAGTTTATGAGAAACATTTCCTTACTCTTCTTTAAATTTTACCATACATGTATGCGTCTACAAACAATACTGGTTGGTTTTGACTATTCTTGAATATTATAAAAAGGAAATACAGAATCATATTCTTTTATGTCCTGTTTCTTTCAATATCACATGAACAATGAGGTGAATCCATTTTCTTTTTCTTTATTAACTTTTTATTTTAGGGGCTCCTGGGTGGCTTAGTCGGTTAAGCATCTGCCTTCAGCTCGGGTCGTGATCCTGGGGTCCAGGGATGGAGCCCTTCGTCGGGCTCCCTGCTCAGCGGGGAGCCTGCTTCTCCCTCTGCCTCTCCCCCCTGGCTTGTGTGCTCTCTTGCTCTCTCTCTCCCTCTCTCTCTCTCTCAAATAAATTTCTTTTTTTAAAAAAGGTTTAAAAAAAACTTTATTTTAATGTCACTATAGTTAACATCCATTTTCATTATTGTTTAATATTCTACCATACGAACAGTGATCTATTTATCAATCCTATTGTTTTTGGACATCTGAATTGTTTCCATGTTTTAGCTATTATATACATTGGTGTTGTGACCATTTGCTTTACATGTAACCTGATGTAAACGCACCAGATTTTCTTTAGGGCAGTGATCCTCAGACAGACACAGACCTACACAAAGGGTACACAAAAATTTTCCAAATGGTAACTAGGCATATACTATCTCAAGAATCCATTTTCGGGGGGGGGGAGCATAAACAGAAAGGGGAATGAACCATGAGAGACTATGGACTCTGGGAAACAAACTGAGGGCTTCAAAGGGGAGGGGGGTGGGTGAATGGGATAGGCTGGTGATGGGTATTAAGGAGAGCACGTATTGCATGGGGCACTGGGTGTTATACGCAAGTAATGAATCATGGAACTTTACATCAAAAACGAGGGATGTACTGTGTGGTGACTAACAATATAATAAAAAATATTATAAAATAAAATTTAAAAAAATAAATTATTAAAAAAAAAGAATCCAATTTCAGCCCCGTAACTTCCATATATACTGTTTCCTAAAACTGATGTGCCTAAAAACAGGTTGCATTTATAATACAGTAACTTTTGCAAATAAAGGCCTACTCTTCACCCATCCCAAATTATTATTACAATGCACTGGTTCTAAATATAAAACTCACAGAAAAAGAAAAAAACTCACAGAAAGGTAAAATGTTTAGTCTTGAAGGGAAGGAAAACTGACAAGAATAATGTGATAAATTCTACAACAGAGGTATGAGCAATGTTCTTTAGAAGCAAAGAAAATGAACCACTTCACCACCTGGAAGAGGTAGGAAAAAAGAGATGACAGACCACTAAAATGGTCCTTGCAGAGTGGGTATGGTTTTCAGGTGGAAAATGGCTGAAAAGACAATCCTTGCAAACAGGACAATGAGATGTCACAGGAAGTTGTTAGGTAGAGCTTAAAAAAAAAAAGGAAGATAATTCAACTGGCAGATGAGCCCTATTTAGCACTGGGAAGCTTAAGATTTGAACTAGAAAGCATAAGGTATATAAGAAAAGAAAATGCCAGAATAATTTATACCTAGTATAACAAATACTACCTGGGCATACTGGTAGACAGTACATAAGACATACTAAAAGGGACACGAAGGGAATGCTCAAGGAAACTACAATTCCAGCTCAATGCCTTCACTGGAGCCATGGCCAAAAGTTGCTGCCTGAAATCCCATTCCAAAAGAGAGGTGTCCACTGGTAAATACTGTTCCTTGGCATTACAGATGACAGATGAACACAAATTATGAGCAACTAATTGCCCACCCACTAACCACTGCCGTGTTGCTCAGTAAACTCATTAATCATCATGTCAATCAAGAAACCGTGTCACACGCTATATAGAGCTGTCCTTGTTAGAAGCAGCTCAATTTTGACCAAACACAGATAACCTGCCATTTGACTTCTGATTTGGAGCCCATATTTGAAACCATCGTTCCTCTATCTACAGCATCTTATATATGTATGACACGACTTTCCAAACTTGCAGTCACATGAACCACTTAACCAAACTCAGTATCAGCTTCTCCAGAATGATAACTAGCTAGCTTTGAGGCGACCCTCCCTCCAGAGCTCCCCAAAATGAAATGTCAGTAATCCTAAATATAATCTTGAAATTTGGTGAATATCACCCAGACATTTTAGTGAGATGTGGAGCAACAAACCAGAAAAGAAAGTTTATTCACATAAAATCCACTAATAATCCAAAACACTTTAATCAGTTCCTACCACTTTATAAATTTCTACTTCCTTTGTTCACTCCTTAGAGAAGGTGCTGACAGTTTATGACCTAATCCTAAGTACATGAATCATAAGTAACTGCTATTTGATAAGTGATCAAAATAAACACTAAGTACCTACCATGACTCATTTACTGTAGAAGGTGCTAGAAATAAGGAATTCATAACCTGTTCAGGAAACGAATGTGACCAACCAAACATTATGAGCTAATTGCTATAAAAGAAGTACAAAAAGTGTGAAATGTAAATAGAAAAGAAATGAGAGAAGTTCTAATAGGAACTGAGTCAGGAAAATATCACAGAAGAGATGCCATCACACCCGGACCTTGAAGAAATACTAGGAATTTACACAGTGGAGGGGAGGGGAGGGGAGGAGAGAGATGAAATTCTCTAAGAGTAACAGCCCAGTGTGGCTACATTAGTGGTTCTCAACCCTGGTTGGAAAGGGGCAGAGGCTTAGACACATAATTTTATAAACCATTTCACAGATGCTTCTGTGTTACAGCCAGGTTTGAGAAGCCTTGGTTGGAAAACCAGATTACTGGGGTCAGGAGATGGGGCCAAGGAAAGAAGAGAGCTAGAGGTGAGGCTAGGGCTAGACTGAAAAAGCCTTACAAAGTTAGGCCTTAAGAAGTTAGGCCTCCCAAGGCGCATTTGGCTGGCCCAGTCAGGGAACAAGCGACTCTTGATCTGAGGGTTGTGAGTTCAAGCCCCACTCTGAATGTTGAGATTACTTAAATAAAACTTTATTAAAAAAAAAAAAAAGCCTCCCGAAACTATTACAGAATTTCTGTGTGACCATTATTTCAGTAAAAGAAATCATATATTTCATCACATTTGAATTCTGGTCCCCACCGCCAAAAAAGAAGAATCTCTTTTTGTAAGCAAATAAGTTAAACAAGTTTTTTAAACAGCAGAATGGCATAAAAACTATCCTTTCCTGTGACGGGCAGAATAATTCCATCCCCCCTGGCCCCCGGCAAGATGCCCATGTGCTAATCCCTAGAACTTGTCAATATATTTATTAGGTTATATAGCGAAATGGAATTAAAGTTGCTGGTGGAAATAAAGTTGCTAATCAGCTGCGAGATAGGGCGATTAACCTGGATTACCCAGATGGATCCAATGTAATCATAAAGGGTTTTGAAAGTGGAAGAGGATGAAAGAAAAGAAAAAGATATGAGGGTGGAAACAGGGTCAGAGAGATGCTCGGCTGCTGGCTTTCCATATGGAGGAAGGAAGCCACAAGCCAAGGAATGGAGATGGCCTCCAAAAGCAGGGAAAGGCAAGGAAACAGATTACTCCCCTTGAGTGTACAAAAAGGAACACAGTCGTACTGACACCTCGATTTTAGCTCAGTAAGACTTGTCAGACTTTTGAATTATAAAACTATATAATAATAAATTTGTGTTGTTTTAAGCCAGTAAACTTCTGGTAATTTGTCACAGCAGCCATAGATAATTAATACACTTTCTTACTTAAAAATAGTTTTAAATTCATTATCTTATGTCCAGCTCAAAAGTACCTCTTCTTCAAAGAATTAATAACTATTTTTGCCTGCCCTTCCTTATAAATATATACACTTATCATATGATATCATAATTAAATGTTTATGTAATCCTCTTCCCGACTAGATAATGTGCTCTTGAAGAACATGGAGCATATTTTATTCATCTTTCTATCCTGAACACATATTAGGCACTAAATTTATTGTTTAACAAATGAATCTCTCTCCTCACCCTTATTTCTGTCCTTTCCTCCTGGCACCTGCTCAGAGTCCTAATCCCCAACCCCCTAAAAAATCTTCCATCCAATAAATCTTGATACCCGCAGTACACATAGGCCCTTTCCCTGGCACCACCCACATGCCACTCCACATAGTCACGATTTGGAAGAAGAGGTCTCCCAGGCTTCCTCACTGGTCTCTATTGGCACAGGAGACAGCTAGCTCAATTTTCAACCAGAGGCAATTTCACTTAGACCACAAGAGGAGAGCACCCATAAAAGAGGAGATGATTTACCAAGAGGGAATAAAGTTACTCTGCAAAGTAAACTTCCCAAAAGAGCATAATTAATTCTATGCAAATACACCTCAGGCTACAGTACTTCTCAGGAGGGGAGGTAAATAAATAGATAAACTTCTGAGAGGACTTCTAATCAAGGGAGGAGACTTTAGATAGAAGAAGCAGGAGGAGTGAAGTGGAGTCAAAGGGAAATCCCAAAACTGGGATCATGATGCCTGGGGCCAATGGTATCACTGACCACTCCATCATTTTCTTTGGACCATCCTTTCCCATACTAACCAAGTAGCATTAGTCTGATACTCTTAATCAGCAAGGGTGGGGTTCTGAAGGGGCAAAGGAAGGGCTATTTATAAAGTATGTTTCTTGCTATACTTCTCCCTGGTCCTAACCGAAATGTCTCTTTTTTCAGACTCCTCAGAAAAAGAAGATACTCTAGCTAGACATAAAGAACTTCTCACCATCTTTTAATCCAATGCGGGGGTGGGGGGGGCGGTTAACAAAAAGATAAGAGGTCTCTACACAGAAGAATACAAAAGGAGGGTAAGGATGAAATGGCCTAGAACTTGGATCTTTTATAAGAGAAGTGACTAAGCTGAAGGAGGATCAGAGGGAAAAGACTAAGTAAAAAAACACAAATTTAAGGACTCTCTCAAGCAATCAGTCCAATATAGCATCACTAGGAAAAAATATCATAAACTCAAAGCCACACCAAGTATAGCCAACAAAATTAAGGAGAAAAGTCACCAGATTTGGGTTAGAGAATGTAGCTTAAATCCAAACTTTCCAACTAAATTGTGTGATCTCAAGCAATTCACCTCACGGCTCTGGGCCTCAGTTGACTCTCTTATATGAAATGCAGAGGTTGAAATGAACTTCAAGGATACTAGAGTCCGCCCCTGCCTTTATTAAGTTTTAAATGTCTCTGGACAGTCCTTCTACCACTTTTTATGTATTAACTAATAAGGCCTCAAGTTGATGGCCTGAATTACCTCCCTGAATATTTGTACAGTCTAGCAAAATTAAGCCAGACCCCCTTCACCCTTCCTTTATGAGCTAAATAGATGGTAAGCAGATGGTGGGGATTTATTATACTAGTCTCTCTACTTTTGTGTATGTTTAAAATTTTCCACAAATGAAAAATTTATAACCTAGAAAACACTAGTAGAAATCTTAATATATTCAGTGTCTCAAAAAGAAAAAGAAAAACATACTTAATTGTAAGTAATATATTATTTCTATGTTGATTTTTAGTAATCTATTTTCCCATTTCGGTATTCAGTTAACCTACAACTGAATATTAATTTTACTAAAGAACAAACTGACTCAAATGCTAAATCAAAAAGAAAAAATTTACCACAAATTAGACCTATATATTTTCCAGAAATACTGAACTGGAACAAAATATCTGCCAAAACAATATTTCGTTTAATTTAAGTTCTAGATTAACTGAGTCTCCCACCATATACCTATCATACAGCTTCAACAATTAGTATATGGAGAATTTTGTTTCACCCCTAGCCCCACCCCCAAGAGAAAAAAATTAACCACTCACTAAAAAGAATGATACAACTAATTTCACTTCCCATATTTCTAATATTTTGTGAAGAGTTGTTTTCCTTGAAAAGAAAAACATCTGACATCATGGAGAAATTACTCAAACATGATTTTTCAATTTAAGAATCTGAGTATACTGCCAAAGAAGTTCCCATAAACCATGTTCTCCTTGTTTTATCTTTATATATTGATATAAATATAAACATATTTATATTTGTAAATATGTATAGATATAAATATAGATTTATATACAGATATATAGAGATATTTAAGAAATGTTTATAAACCAAACAATTAAATGAACAAGAACATCTCTAGAGACAGTAAAAGTAAATTTAGTCATTTTCTATCCCAAACATTTACTAGCTGTACGAGACAGACATAAAAGGCGAAAATTCATTTTGTGTAACTCTAGAGAGGAAAGAAAAATAATTATATCTGATTTTTACAATTCTTAGGCTTTCACAAACTCATATTAACCTTACCCAAATTTGAATTGAAAAAGTATATGAAAACTGAACACATTTTTTTAAAAAGTTAAACTTAGATCTGTAATATGTTGACTTAAAATAGCAACATGCTAGATACTATAATCACCAATCAAAATACACTACTTGGAGCTCCAAACTGCTAAGTACCTAAATACCACATATTTATGACATACCAAAGCAGGTTTTAACATTTAAGGAGAAAAAAAGTATATATACAGTGATCACAGAGCTTAGATTTTCTCACTTTGCCATTTTCACATATTTGATCTCAGGGGTTCCCATAAACCATAACAAATCCCAGTATTTCAGCAAATGCTAACTAAACAAAATAGTTCCCATCACACATACTTTTACATTTTAAATAGCGAACCACAAGAGACAGAGAACACCGGCCAAAGCAATGCCATCATACTCATGAAAACATGTAGATGAGGGGTCTATATCATGCACATGTACTTACAAAGTTCACTAACAGCCCAGTAACACAAAATCAACTGGGTAAACAAGAAAAAGCTGACAGTAATATGCGATAATAATAGCGATGGATTTATTGTCAGGTATGATTTTATGTGGTCATTTGGCCTAAAATTCAGTATTGTTTGAAAAATGTTCTAAATCAAAGTTTAAAATTGTATTTTAATTTCAAAATGTGTGCAAAAGAAACTGCATTTTTGAAATGTTTATGAAAACAATAAAATTTTCTTTTTGAAGAAATGGGACAGGCAAAACAAAACACCTTATTTCTAACACAAAGCAAGATAATTATTGTTTAGGGTTCATAATAATACAATATTACACAGACATTAAAAATTATGAATACTGCCAGGGCCTGGCTGGTGCAGTCGATTGAGCATCCAACTCTTGGTTTCGGCTGAGGTCGTGATCTCGGGGTCATGGGATCGAGCCCCACGTCAGGCTTCATGCTCAGCATGGAGTCTGCTTGAGACTCTTTTCCTCTTCCTGTGCCCCTCCCCACCCCAATTCTCTCATTCTCTCTCAAATAAATCTTAAAAAAAAATATGAATACAGCCAAAATAAGAATATGGAAAGATTTTATTAAATTAACCAATTAAAATTTATCATTTTATTTTTTAGTATGTGTAAAGAATAAAATATATAGTTTTTATTGATCACTCATAACACCCAGGCATTTTTCTAAGTACTGTACATGTAATAATCCATTTAATTTTTATAACAACTTAATGGGATAGGCACATTATTATCACTCATTTAAATGATGAGTAACCAGAGGCAAACATAAGCTAATTCAACCAAGATGACTGAGCCAGTAACTAATAAAGCTAGGATTCAAATCCAAGCAGTAGGACTCCAGAAAGACATACCATTCTCCTTGTCATAAAATATCAAAATACCTGATGGTAAATTTATAAAATTTTAAAGTTGTTAAGTTCTAATTTAATTTAAATTTTTTATACTACTTGGAAGTTAATTTCACAATAATCAATGAATAGTAGTAATAATAGTAAACATTTAGTACAAGCACTGACTACAAGATAGGTCATTTCTTACAAGAATCTCATAAGATAAATGCTCTCATTAGCCCCATTCTACAGATGAGGAAAGTAAGGCACAGAAAGGGAAAGTAACTCACCCAAAATCACACAGTCAATAGGTAACAGAGCCAGAAACTGAATCCAAGTAGTCTAACTCCAGAGTCTGGGATTGGGCTCTTAACCACTACACTATACTAAAATCTAGGTAATAAAGAGAAATGAAACGAAATGATTTCCACTATACCTTTTATAAACTCTATGGTACTAAACAGAACTGGATCTAAAGTCAAAGTAATATATGCTCTATCGATGATGTTAAATAAGAATTTTACCAACTACTTAAAGGAACAAATAATAGCCTCTTCCTTCTCATTCTCCACTATGGTGACTACAAATTACTTGTTTTTCAGAAGTTGATAAAGAAACATAAAATGCATTAAAACATTCAGGAACAAACTATCAAGATAGGTTTTTGGGCTGTGATAGGTATAGAAGTTCAGTTCAGGTATATGCCTCAAATTAGGAAGCTCCTTTTCTCTGTAGAAAATGATGCTTAAGAAATAAACCCTGTGAAGAATGGCAGTTTCTACTGAGGTACAGAAAGAAAATTAGCATCTTTACTATCAATATCTTAATCTCACCCTTTTAAATTTCTATTTTCCTGTGAATGTTTTGTAATATATATAATATTTTAGTACTTGCAATAATTTATAAATAAATACACTTAAAGAGGTGCGTGTGCTCATAGTTTACTGATAGGCATACATAGACAAAAAATAGACAACTAGCAAAAAAAAAAAGAAAAAACAATTTACATCACTAAAAAGATGGTTTGACTTTTATTTTAAAGGTTTCCTTTTACACCCTAAAGTTTCAGAATGTTTTGTATTTAACTGGTCACCAGATGATTCCTAAAGCACTATGCTGACCGTTTTCTACCTTGCAATAGGCTCTTTTCAGAAACTTTTCATAAAGCTTAAACGAAGGACAAATAACAGTTGTCATCTCAGGTCCCTTCTATATCATGAATCTAAAGATGTGTCTGGGGAAGTGTTTTGAGGCTCACCAAGATTAAATAATCTTATCAGAACTATGATGAAACTTGAGGGTAGAGCTAATAACTTTCCATCCCAGAACTATTAGAATTTTGATTTGTCCATCTTAGATAAAACATTTTCTAACGTCTCTAACATAAGATTAAAGAAATTTGCCATCTTAAAAAATCATTTCAGTTTCCGGATAAAATGTAGACATTGTTAGCAAAAGTGTTAATTCACACTGTCTTTTCTGGAGGCAATCTGGCAATATTTATCAAAATTTTAAATGTATATTTCCTTTGACCTAGAACTACCATTTTTTGGAATTCACAAATAAAATGATTAGACATATATACAAAGATACAGTATAAGAACTTGTGACTGCTAGAAAATTGGAGACAATCTATGTATTTATCACTATCAGTGGTTTAATAAATTGTGTAATCTATATAACGGAATACTAATTGTGATATGTATCTGTGTCTATTGTGTATTGCTGAATTCTAGAAGTAGGTTCCAAATATCAAATACAAAACATCAAATATAAATGAAACCATCTTTTAATGAGATTATAAATTTATATGAATGCATACAAAAACATCTGGAATCAAGTTTACAAAAAATGGTTTACTGTATTGACAATGGGATTTTAAGTAATGTTTACTTTCATCTTTAAGCTTTCTTTATGTTTTGAATTTTTTACCCTATACATCTATTATTTCCAAAATCAAGAAAACTAATACCTTCTCATCTTGGAAAAAAGAGAATTCTAAGACTCTAACAGTTTTCTCAAAGACCTGAACCTATAAATATAAAGAATAAGATAATCTTATATTAGGGCAGTGGTCCTCAAAGTGTGGTACCTGAACCAGCAGCATCAAGTGTCACCTGAAATTAGCTGGAAAAGCAAATTCTCAGCTCCCACTCCAGACCTACAGAATTAGAAACTCTGGGGATGGAGCCCACAGTCTATATTAATAGAGTCACCCAGGTGACTCTGATCAATGCTCCAGTTTGAGAATCATTAAGATGAACTCAAAACCTAGTGACCTGAAAGACCAATTTAAACTCCTCTTGGGGGCACCTGGGTGGCTCAGTCGGTTAAGTGTCTGCCTTCGCCTTGGGTAATGATCCCGGGTTCCTGGGATCAAGCCCCACATTGGGCTCCCTGCTCAGTGGGGAGTCTGCTTCTCCCTCTCCCTCTGCCTCTGCCCCCCACTTGTGCTCTCTCTCTCTAAAATAAATAAATAAAATCTTCAAAAATTTTTTAAAAAATAAAATAAACTCCTCTTGGTATTATATGTATGCCACATAAATCCAAACAAGTGTAGGTGATGTCCCTACCAGGAGAGCCTGCTTGCTGATAAACTTCGGGGATACCGACCTCAAAAAATATTTGAAATATCAGAAGTAAAACTGTGACTAATCTTGATGCAAAAGAAACAAATAACAAGATTCCCAAACCCAACTTTAGAAACAAAAGCACCAGACGGTGAATACTATCAAAAGCCTGGTGCTACTCAGGGCAACCTTCTGGAAACTCTGAGAAATAACAAATGAACTTGGAATCCCAGCTGACCACATACTGATAGAATCACAACTGAGTAATACCCAAACTTCTGGCAAAGATGTGAGGTTTATTCAACATACAATGGAGCTATTAACTGGATCCAAGCATTAGGTCATCTCAACATGGTAGGAACATCCACATGGAGGCTTCAGAGTTGCTAAACTGTGAACAAACACATCAAAAATAAAAATCCAAAACACTTTCAGAACAAATCCCCTTAAGAGCTCATTTCCCCAAGAGAAAAAAAAAAAAAAAAACACCATTGGTATTAAGGAAAATGTGGGAGAAATATTAAATACAGGAAACGGGATAAATATATCCAATAAATATATGGACTTAAAATTATTGCATCTATAAATACAACTTTAAAAGGAGTTCTCATTTACAGTTTTGTAGGGTCTACACTTGCTCATATAGTATCTTTCCCCTCTTAAAGATACCTTCCTGTCATCTGCTGGAAAATTGCCCCTAACGAATTTATAAATCTACCTTATTGATGCTATAAATGGCACCACCTTAAATACGGCCCAGCTACTCACTATACAACCTGCACAACTGTGCAAAGCAACCATACGGAAGAATTAACCTAATTTAGAACCTACCTGAACCTCCATAGTGAATTAGAAGTCTTTGAGACGTCAGACTATATAAAGTTCACAGAGGTTAGGCTGACAGGAGCCTCCCAGCTATGTACATAACTTACGACCTCTCTTTCCAAGTAATTAATGATAAAGCTGTATCTAGCTCTGGGGCTCCAACTTCAAGTAGATGAAGAATAGCAGGTTGTTCTCTAACCCTTGGCTTTCTATCAAACAGGATGAAGCTGGTTTGACTCTGAATTCTAATATATAGGAAAATAAAACTAGTTTGAGAATTTAGCTGGGCTCATTCTCTTCATTTGCTTGAGTCAGTTTTTCAGTTACTTGTTTTCAAAAGGTTTGGCTTTTGTCTGTTTTAACTCTGAGAACAAGAACACTATAATACGCGGGGGTCTGATGCAGCCCATCCTAGAGCCACGAAGAAATGAGTAGTGTGATGACTAGCAAATAAGTATTCTAGTGACAACATACTGATTTGAATGAAAGATTCTTTAAAGTTTGTATTTGATGAACAGAACCCAATAATGTAAAATGGTAGCACCAGAAATAAATGTGCTCAGGGATACAGCAACCTAGACTTGCAGTCCTTCTTCACTTCTGGACCAGATAAATGATCATTTCTCCTTCATTTAACTTGTAAAAAGAGCTGTTCTAAAAAATAAAAAAATAATAATTAAAATAATAATTAAAAAAAATAAAGGCACTATTCTAGAGGCAATCTCCATGCATGATCGCCTCTAGTAGACTAGGAAACTTAGGAAAACAAGGAGGATTGAGGAATTCCAAAATCTTTCTAGTAACTTTTTGTAATGAAATGAAACCTTTATTTTTTTCTTTAAAGATTTTATTTATTCGACAGAGATAGAGACAGCCAGCGAGAGAGGGAACACAAGCAGGGGGAGTGGGAGAGGAAGAACAAGGTCATAGCGGAGGAGCCTGATGTGGGGCTCAATCCCAGAACGCCAGGATCACGCCCTGGGCCGAAGGCAGACGCTTAACGACTGTGCCACCCAGGCACCCCTGAAATGAAACCTTTAGAACTCTGCTTCAAGTAACTTGAAATTTTCTCTCTGCTTCTCCTATCAACAAACCGTTGTAAATTAGAACTGATTCTAAATTACATGGGACTTGTCCTCCTAGTCTGTCGGAGACTGCCAGGAGCCAAAAATAAAACTCCTGACCAACTTCGTGTAGTGACATGGAAAATAAAACCACAAAAGAACACCTGAGTTTTTGACGTTGTGGAGGGGTTTTGGTTTTTTGTTTTGGTTCTTTATTTTGGGTTTTTTTTGGTTTGTTTGGGTTTTTTTTAGAATTAATTTCTTATAAGCTTCTGGCTTTTTAAAATAAGTCTGGTTAACAAGGGCAAATTCTGGGTCATGCCATCCAAAATTGGTAAGTAAGACGATGACAGTTTATAGCTGGTACACCTTTGGGAGATTGTTTCCCCAGCTTTTGATACTGCCAGAACTTTGTATATTGAGAAGAGGCTACTTTCTAAGTTCTGGTCACAGGCTCCCATAATACATAACTGATTTAAAAGTTCAAGCTCATAAAGCCCTGGGAAAGATTTTCTTCCTCCAAAATTACTCAAGAGCCACTTTGCCAAATTATCTACTTCACACGAATGGTCTTTTTTGATCCGAGAGAAGAGTCTGAGTCATTATCTTAAAGGACAACATTTTGCTCGTCCTCAAAAAAAAAAAAGGATAACCTTCTTAAATAATCCATTACAATTACATGATAGCACCCACAATAAATGTAAGCTTGGGCTATCCCAGTCAACATCAGCCATAGAGCTGGCACACTTGAGGCATAGCTATTCTAACACTGATCATAAGAAAGAATTAGAAAGAATTATCAATTGCATGAGACTTTTCTTGACCCTTACTCAGCTTAAGACTCTGGGTAAAAATTGTATAAGCTTAGGGGTGCCTGAGTGGCCCAGTCAGTTAAGCATCCAACTCTTGGTTTCAGTTCAGTCATGATCTCGGAGTCCTAAGATCAAGCCCCATGTGGGGCTCTGCAATCAGCACAGAATCTGCTTGAGACTCTTTCTCCCTCTCCCTTTGCCCCTCCCCCATGCACACACTCTCTTTAAATATATAAATCTTAACAACAACAAAAAAAACTGTATAAGCTTAAAAAAAAAAAAAGGTTTTTCCTGCTACTTAGAGCCTATTCCTTAAATTTGGCATAGAAGTTGGGAACCGTCTGCAGTTTTCTGAAAGATCAGATGATCGTTTTCAGTGAGACAAACAAGGATTTTTGTTGTTGTTCTTTAGTCTTCTACCCTATAGATTTGATAACTATTCGGTTGAGCTGAATGTATGCCCTTCTTCCCCTCCTTTTTCCCTCCCTCCCACCATCCCCACACAGAATGGAAAGAAAAGCTACATATCCTAGATGCTGATTACATGGTTTTAGGTATGACCTTCGAAAACTGGTCTTGCTGCCTAATTACTGCCAAAATGAATAATTTCAAACCAACTACAGATAGTCCTTGATTCATTCACTCATTGAGTAAGTTCCTGGGAGCCTATGTATGAAGCAAAAATCTCTAAGTCAAAGCAAAACCTCCCAGAAGTAATATGGTAACACTGTAGTGTTTATGGATGAAATGATATGTTTAGAACACACTTCAAAATTAGCCAAGGTAGGCATGGTGGGAAATGGGTATGCAGTTAGAGAATCAGATGAAACAAGATTTGTTATGTGTTTGTAACTGCTAAGACTATAAGAAGGGTATATGGGCATTTATTATACTGTTTTCTCAACTTCCATGTTTTAAATTTTCCACAGAAACTAACTTGGAAAGAAAAAAGAATGGGATGAGAATTAGTTGTACTTACCACAAGTTTAAATTTACAAAGCTTATTCTCAGCAGTCCCATATTTAAGAATCTATCCTACAGAAATACCAGTATCAATATGTAAAGAAACATTTATCAGAATACAGAATTGTTTATAAGAACAATGTGGGAAGGGAAAAGAAAACCATCTAAATGTTCATCAACAGAGAAGCATGTAATTCCATATAATAGAATACTCCAAAGTCATTAAAAAGAATAAAATAGAGCTAGAAGTTCCAACTGACAAAGATATGACACACTTATATATTGTTAAGTAGAAAAAAACCAGATGTGTATCAAAATGTATATGATAATACCTATTTAAAAAGAAAACTTGGGGGACGCCTGGGTGGCTCTGTTGGTTAAGCATCTGCCTTTGGCTCAGGTCATGATCCCAGGGTCCTGGGATCGAGGCCCACATCGGGCTCCTTCCTCAGCAGGGAGCCTGCTTCTCCCTCTGCCAGCCTCTCCCCTTACTTGTGCGCGCTCTCTCTCTCTCTCTCTCTCTCTCATCATTCTGACAAATAAATAAATAAATTTGTTTTAAAAAAGAAAAAGAAAATTTGTGGTGCCTGGGTAGCTCAGTTGGTGAAGTGTCCAACTCTTGATTTCAGCTCAGGTCATGATCTCAGGGTCATGAAATCGAGCCCCGTGCAGGGCTCTGTGCTGGCCCTGGAGCCTGCTTAAGATTCTTTCTCTCCTTCTCCCTCTCCCTCTGCCCCTTCCCCCTTCTCTTCTGTGTGTGTGTGTGTGTGTGTGTGTGTGTGTCAAAAATAAATAAATAGAGTTAAAAGAAAAAGAAAACTGTAAGACTGTACATGTACATGAGAATGTGAGGGGTGCCTGGGTGGCTCAGTCAGTTAATTGTCTGCCTTCAGCTCAAGTCATGATCCCAGGGTCCTGGGACTGAGCCCCATATCAGGCTCCCTGCTCTGCAGGAGCCTGCTTCTCCCTCTCCCTCTGCCTGCTGCTCCCGCTGCTTGTGCTCTCTCTGTAAAATTAATTAATTAATTAGTTAGTTAGTTAATTAATTAATTAATTAATTTTTTAAAAGAATGTATGTATATAAACATGCTTATATAAGCATAGAAAAAAGTCTAGAAAATTATACATCAAACTGTTAATAATGCTTTGAAGAGGTGAGTTTAGGGCAGGGAAGAAAAGGAATGATACTCATATACTTTTAAATTGGTTTTTTTTTTTACAATAAACTTATAAAACATTGAAGTAATTAAAAGCCATTATAGTTTAAAAATAAAGTACCTGGTACATAAAAGTTACTTAATTAACAAAAGGAAATGTTAAATGAATTGGCTAGGAATTGTCACAGGCTCACAGGTATGACATTAAGTAATTTCACATAAAATGGAAAATAATAAAGTTTAAAGGCAAATCATGTAAACCAATATACTTGTTACAAAATATGAAAGAAAAAGAAGACATACAAACAGGGGCACATGTATGAATGAGTCCGCAAGACTGCGGCTACGGGAGGCTCACGCACAGAGAGAACTGCAGCAGATCAGGTGAGAAACAACGGGCTGTGTACAAGTGAGGGGAGAGAGAGACTGAGAAAAAAAATGTGGGAGGAAATTGAGGAGAAAGGGAGAGAGCCACATAAATGGGAGAAGCCCTCGCACTGTACAAAGAGTACTGAAAAATGGGGGATGGGAGATGGGACAGGACAGTTAGCGGCTATGGAAAATCCTCGGAGTTTTCCTTCATTAAAAAAAAAATCTAGTAACTATCTACTACTTACGGTATACTGACTTCAACCTAGAGTGTAACAACAAGCCAGCATGAGGAACTCTGGCTTCCAGGCTTCCACGCCATTGTGATGAGACAACCATGTGCGTTTATCTTCCTCCCTCCTGAGACCCCATTAAAGGGAAAGGTACAAACCTGTTACTCCAGGAACAAAAAAAGAGTCTGTGGCTAACAAGAAACAGCAACAAATTTCTGGAATGCAAAAGCTGATAAACAGCAGTAAGGATGAAGTAGAGTAGTACAAAAAACAGCCTTGAGTATTTGCCAAAGGAATGAAATCCAAAAAGGAGTCGGAGTACCAGCCATAAACCATGGAGAAGGTCAGGATTCAGAATGCCAAGAATAGCAGAAGCACTCAAAACAAACAGATTAATTGAAAGACTGAATACATAACAGTCAAACCCTTACACATTCACCCCATAAATGGATATTCCAGCAGCCAAATACTTAACCCTAGGCAAGGTATCAAGGGACTTTTCTCTGGAGAAATTATGTAGCCTGAGAATATACTAAAAACCATGGAATTGTACATTTTAAGTGGGTGAATTTTATGGTATCTGAATTATATCTCAATAAAGCTGTTTTGAAAAAAGAAAAAGCACTAATTTTCTTTTTCTTTCACAGTGGGAAATCAATTAATATTGTCTAAAATTGTGAGTTTTTTTATTTTTTTTAAGGATTTTATTTATTTATTTGAGAGAGAGAGCAAGAAAGAGAGAGAGGTGCAGCAGGAGGAAGGGCAGAAACAGACCCCCCCACGTGATGTGCACGTGGCCACAGTTCTTTTTTTTTTTTTTTTAAAGATTTTATTTATTTATTTATTTGACAGAGAGAGAGGCAGCGAGAGAGGGAACACAAGCAGGGAGAGTGGGAGAGGGAGAAGCAGGCTTCCCGCTGAGCAGGGAGCCCAACGTGGGACTCAATCCTGGGACTCCGAGATCATGACCTGAGCCAAAGACACTTAACTGACTGAACCACCCAGGCACCACCAAAGGTGAGTTTTTTAAATTACAAAGACAGAAACTGACTTTTTACCTTCTTAAGAGAGATTAAAAAATGAACATCATTTCTGATTTAAAAAAAAAAATTACCTGAAATTCAGTAATTTCATAAGCTGCATTCGAGTTTCCTCTTCAAGTAGGATTACATTTAATACTTTTTTTAGAAATAGCATTACAGTATATCCAATTTTTTATGAAAATTATTTTCTTCTACTCACCCTTCTGTTTGTATATTTATGTGAAGTGATGTTGATCTGGGACGATGATTACCTAAAGTTAATGACAGTTAGTTCTCAGAAACAGATTTTTGCCTGTTTGTATTTGTGTCACCTTTATACTCTTCTATACTGCTTGATGTTATTCTTACTAATAAATATACACCATATTTACAAAAAGAAAAATAATTTGAAAATTTAAAAAATGGAACTTTCTCATCCTGGAAGATGGAGCAAACATAGTTTTTCCTATTCCTCCCACTAAGCATAACTAAAAACTCCAGAAATTATACAGAAAACAAACATTAAAGAATCTGAAAGATGGAAAGGAAAAGACAGACTGGCTTGGAACCTCAGGGCCAAAGGAACAACAGTGGTAAGTTTCCTGGGTTTTCTTTTTGGCCTCCTATCCCAGACTTCAAACTAAATAGACTGGCAATCCAGAAACACGAACAGGTACAAACAAAACAAATCCCAACAAAAGCCTGCTCTCCCTAGCCAAAAGGGGTAGCCTACCAAGACAGAAAACATTCACGCAGTCACTGTTCCATTCCAGACAAACACCACAGAAAAGAACTGTGGGGGCGCCTGGGTGGCTCAGTTGTTAAGTGTCTGCCTTCGGCTCAGGTCACGATCCCAGCATTCTGGGAGAAGCCTGCTTCTCCCCCTGCTTGTGTTCCCTCTCTTGCTGCCTCTCTCTCTGTCAAATAAATAAATAAAATCTTTAAAAAAAAAAAAAAAAAAGAACTGTGGCCACGTGCACACCAACACAAACAGAGAGGGAGTCTAGACTTGCACCTTCACGAGGTGATAACAAAGCACCCAACAACCCAGTCAGGGTGTCAGAGAAGGCCAAGAAGGGAGCTGGGACTTTCTTCACAACCAGATACTACAACCCCCTCTCCCACACCATGGTGTTAGCACAGACCATGTATGGAGCCTGAACTCCCATCTCCAGCAATAATTAGGAGCCCCTCTCACGTGTCAACAGAGGCCAAGTGGGAAACATGGGCATCCACCTCTACCTAGCAGTAGTGAAGCAGTAATCCACACCTTCTCCTGCCAGAGTAGTGTCAAAGAAAACCAGATAAAAGAGTAGGTTTAAATGAGAGCCAGTCTCATAACATAATATGAAAATATACAAGTTTCAATTAAAAATCATTCTTCATACCAAGAACCAGGAAGTTGTCAAACTAATGAAAAAAGACAATCATTAGATGCCAAAACTGAGTTGACATGATGTTAGAATTCTCTGATGAAGATTTGAAAGCACTCATGATAAAAATGTTTCAACAAACAATTATGAACATGCTTGAAACAAAAGGATTGAAAGCTTCAGAAAAAGAAAAAAAAAGAGGAAAATATAACCAAATGTAGAGTTTAGAACTGAAAAATACAAAAACAAATATAAAAACTCAGTGGACAGGCTCAAGAGCAGAATGAAAGGAACAGAGTAAAGAATTAGTGAATCAAAACACAGAACAATAGAAATTACATTATCTGAACATGTGGGGGGGGGGAACTGGAAGAAATAAACAGATCCTCAGGGGCTGTTGGACTGTAACAAAAGACCCAACATTTTTGTCACCAGAGTCCCAGAAGGAGAATAGAAAGAAAGTGGGGTGAGAAAGTACTTGAAGAAATAATGGATAAAAACCCCAAGCTGGTAAGGGACATATACCAACAGACTCAAGAAGCTCAGTGAATCCCTAACAGAATAAACCCAAAGAAATCCACACCAAAACACATAGTAATTAAACTCCTGAAAACTAAAGACAAAGAAAAAATACTGTAAGTAGCCATAGAAAAATGACACCTTTACTATGGAGAACAAACAACTTGAATGACAGCAAATTCTCATGAGAAACCATGGAGGCCAGAAAAAAGTCGCACAACGCTTGCTGAAATAAAAGAATTGTCAAACCAGAATCCCACACCCAGCAGAAATATCCTCAAGACATGTTCATGTGAAGGAAAACTGAGCCATTCTCATGTAAAGACAATTTGTTGCCTGCAGGCCTACTACAAAGGAATGTCTACAGGAAGTGCTCTAAACAGAAAGGAAATGATCAAAAAAAAAAAATCTTGGAACATCAGAAAGGAAAAAACAACACAGCTAGCAAAAATATGGATAAATACAATAGGCTTTACTTCTGTTAAGTTTTCTAAATTAGATTTGCTGCTTGAAGCAAAAATTAAAACACTGATGTGGTTCTACATGCTTGTAGAGGAAATATTTAAGAGAATTATATTATAAATAAAGAAGAATAAAGGGACATAAAGGGAGGTAAGATTTCTACACTTCACTTAAACTGGTAACACGAAGTCACTAGTAAACTATGATAAGTTATATATAAATAACGTTAACACCTAGAGAAGCCACCAAAAAAGCTATACAAAAAGGTACCCCCAAAAACACTATTTATAAATCAAAATGGAATTCTATAAAAATATTCAAGTAACTCAAAGGAAGGCATGAAAAACAGAGAAACAAAAAAGGAGAGAATAAACAGAAAACAACAAATAAAACAGTAGTTAAGCCTTACCATATCAATTATACATAAAATGTAAATGTTCTAAATACACCAGGCAGAAACTGAAAGAGTGAATTAAAAAACACGATACAACTATATGCTATCAATATGAAAATCACTTCAAATATAATGACAGAGGCCAGTTAAAAATAAAAGGATGAAAAATAATATATCATCCAAACATTAATTTTAACTCTATTATATCAGATAAAGTAGACTTCATAGCAAAGAAGGTCATTATATAATGAAATGCTCAATCCAGTAAGAATGGGGTGCCTGGATGGCTCAGTCAGTTAAGTGTCTGACTCTTGATCTCAGCTCAGGTCACGGTCTTAGGGTCCTGGAATTGAGCCCCATTCTGGGCTTCAAGCTCAGCATGGTGTCTGCTTGTCCCTCTCCCTCTGTTCCTCCCCCACCGTTCACTTGCACACACATGCTCTGTGTGTGTCTCTCTCTCAAATAAATAAATAAATAAAATCTTAAAAAAAAGAAAAGAAATGCTCAATCTACTAAGAAGATATAGCACTCTAAATGTGTAAGTATCAAACAACAGAGCTGCTAAACATGTGAGAGAAAAAACGACAGATCTCAAAGGAGAAATAGACAATTCCACAATTATACTTAAGAGACTTCAACATCCCTCTCAACAACTGACAGAAATAGACAAAAAAAATCAGCAAGGATACAGAACATAACAACACAACCAACCAATGTGATCTACTGAATGTTTGTAAAACACTCTATCCAACAGGGTGGAATGCACATTCTCTTAAAGTGTGCACAGAATATATACCAAGAAAGACCATACTATGGGCCATAAAACAAACCCAACAAATTCAAAAGAACTGAAATCAAACATAATATGTTCTCCAACCAAAATGGAATCAATCTAGAAATCAATAATAACAGGATAACAGGATATACCCTTGGAAAGTAAACAACACACTTCTAAATAATTCATGGGTCAAACAGGAAGTCTAAAGAGAAATCAAAAAATACACTAAGCTGAATGAAAATGAAAATACAACATACCAAAATTTATGGGACACAGGTAAACTAATGCTGAGAGGGAACTTACAGCTTTAAATGCATACATTAGAGATTACTCACATCAGTAATCTAAGCTCCTATGCCTCAAGAACCTAACGAGTAAAAATAAATTTAAATGACAAGCAGCAGGAAGGAAATAATAAAGATAAGGACAGAATATCAATAAAATTAAAAACAGAAAAATAGCAAAAAAAAAATCAATGAAAAAATCTGGTTCTTTGAAAAGATAAATAAAATTGACAAATATGTCACAAAGAAAAAAAGAGAAGATACAAATTACCAATATAAGGAATGAAACCAGAGATATCACCACACACCTTGCAGCATCAGAAAGATAATGAAAAAGAACTCTTTTAACATAAATTTAACAACTTAGATAAAATAAACAATTCCTAGAAAATCACAAACTATCACAATTCACTCAATACAAAATAGTAATTTATATAGCCCTAGAACTATAAAGAAAAATGAATTTGTAATTTAAAAATATCCCAAAAAAGGAATCTTTAGACCTAGATGGTTTCACTGGAGAATTCTACAAATTGTTTAAAGCAGAATTAACATCAATTCTAAAATCTCTTCCAGAAAATAGAAGAGGGAGGAAACACTTCCCAAATAATTTTAGGAAGCTAGTATTGCCCTATCATCAAAACCAGAAGACAGTAAGTAAGTATATAAATAAATAAATAAAACTACAGACCAATAGCCCTCATAAACACAAAAATCCCTAAGAAATACAGTCCCCACCTTACGATGGTTTGACTTACAATTTTTCAGCTTTACTCAATACTGCAAAACAATACGCATTCAGTAGAAACCATACTTCAGATTTTGAATTTTGATCTTTTCCCAGGCAAGTGATATGCAGTACAACACTCATTTATGGATGCTGGGCAGAAACAGTGAGTTGCAGCTCCGGTCAGCCATGCAATCATGAGTATAAACAACCAATACATTTACGACCACTCTGAACCCACACAACCATTCTGTTTCTCACGTTCAGTACAGTATTCAACAAATTACATGAGAAATTCAACACTTTATTATAAAACAGAATTAGATGACATTGCCCAACTGTAAGCTAATGTTAAGTTTCCTGAGCATATTTAAGGCAGGTTAGCCCTAAGCTATGACATTAGGTAGGTTAAGTGTATTTTAAATGCATTTTCAACTTTTGGTATTTTCCTGGGACATAACCCCATCATAAGTCAAGAAAGATCTGTACCGGCAAACAAAACTCAGCAGTACATAAAAAGAAATATACATGGGGTGTCTGGGTGGCTCAATCGGTTAAGGGTCTGCCTTCAGCTCGGGGCATGATCCCAGGGTCCTGGGATGGAGCCCCACATCAGTCTCCGTGTTCAGCAGGGAGCCTGCCTCCCCTCTCCCGCTGACCTTCCCCTGTTTGTGCTCTCTCTTTCTCTCTCAAATAAATAAAATCTTAAAAAGAAAAGAAGAGGAAAGAAAGAAAGAGAAAGAAAGAAAGAAAGAAAGAAAGAAAGAAGGAAGGAAAGAAAGAGAAAGAAAGAAAGAAAGAAAGGGAAAGAAAGAAAGAAAGAAAGAAAGAAAGAAAGAAAGAAAGAAAGAAAGAAAAGAAAAAGAAAGAAAGAAAGAAAGAAAGAAAGAAAGAAAGAAAGAAAGAAAGAAAGAAAGAAAGAAAGAAAGAAAAAGAAATATACACAATGACTAAGTTAGGTTTATTTCAGGGAAGCAGGCTCATTCAATATTCAATGAGTCAATATAATCCAGCAGGGTAAAGACGAAAAATCACATGAATATATAATCAATGCAGTAAAAGCACTGCACAAAATTCAACATTCTTTTATGACAAAATTCTCAGAAAATAGGAATAGAAGGGAACTTTCTCAACTTCAAAAAAAGCATCTGCAAAAACCTTAAAATGCCATATTTACTGGGAGAAAACCTGAATGCTTTCTAAGATAAGGAAAAAGGCAAAGATGTCCACTTTCACCAGTCTTATTCAACATAGTTCTAGAAGTTCTAGCCAGTGAAAGAAAATGAAAGAAAAGGCATACAGATCAAAAAAGAAGAACTAAAACAACCCCTATTTGTAGATGGCACTATTATCTACATAGAAAACTCCAAGGAATCTACTCCTATACCAGTGAGTTCAGCAGTCACAAAGAGATAAGATAAACATACAAAAGAATAATTATATGTCTATATACTAGCAATGAACACAACACCAAAATTTTAAATATAATACCATTTACAATCACTTTTCTAACAAAACACATATTCACTTTGTATGTTAACCACTACATAATGCTGATGAGAAGAAGCCTAAAGAGAGCTAAATACATTGAGAGACATTCCATCCTTGTGGACTGAAAGACTCATGAAGTAAAGATGTCAATTCTCTATAAAGGGATGTAGAGGCTTAATCTAATTCCTATCAAAATCTCAGCAAGATATTTTTGTAGATATAGACAAGAGTATTCTAAATTTTACATGGAAAAACAAAGGAACTAAATTAGCTAAAACTTTTGAAAAAGAAGATTAAAGTGGGAGGAATTAGTCTACCCAATGTCAAGACAGTAATCAAGACTGATATTAGCAGAAGGACAGACCCATAGATCAACATGAAAGAGAGAATCTAGAAATAGACCCACACCAATAATGCCCAAGAAAATTGTTGTTGTTGTGGCTGTTGTTGTTGTTGTTGTTGTTGTTGTTGTTTTAGAGAGAAAGAGAGCAAGCATGAGTGGGGGGGAAAGGAGGGAGAGGGAGACAGAGAATCTTAAGCAGGCTCCATGCCCAGAGCAGAGCCCAATCCAGGACTCAATGCAGGGTTCAATCTCACGACCTTGAGATCATGACCTGAGCTGAAATCAAGAGTGGGATGCTTAGGGGCACCTGGGTGGTGCAGTCAGTTAAGTGGCAGACTTGATTTCAACTCAGGTCATGATCTCATGGGTCGTGATATCAAGCGCCACGTTGGGCTCTGAGCTCAGCACAGAGTCCGCTTGGGATTCTCTCTCCCTCTCCCACCATCCCTCCCACTCATGCTCTCTCTCTCTCTAAAAATAGGTAAATCTAGAAAAAAAGAAAAAAAGAGTCAGATGCTTAACCTACTGAGCCACCCAGGTACCCCCCACAAGAAATTCTGACAAAGGTGCAAAAGCTGCTCGGTAGGGGAAAAACAACCTTTTCAATAAATGGTACTAGAGCAATTGGACATCCATAGGCAAAAACAAAAACAAAATCTTTGAAGTAAGTCTCACCCCTTATACAAAAATTACAAAATTACAAAAATTAACTCAAAATAGATCATAGATATTACATTTTAGCAAAACTATAAAACTTTTAGAGAAAGAAAAACAGAAGACAATCTTCAAGATCTAGGGCCAGGCAAAGAGTTGTTAGAATTGACATCAAAAACATGATTCATACAAGGAAAAATTGATCAATTAGACCTCATCAAAATTAAAAACTTCTGATCTGCAAAAGATCCTGTTAAGAGAGTAAAAAGGCAAGCTACGGAGTGGAATAAACTACCTGTAAACCACATATCAACAAAAGACTAGTATCTGCAATACATCAAGAGTTCTCAAAAACTCAACATTAAAAAAACATCTAATTAGAAAATGGGCAAAAGACATGAAGTGGCAATTCAACAAAGTGGATATACATATGGCAAATAAGCATATGAAAATATGTTCAACATAATTAGCAATTAGGGAAATGCAAATTAAAACCACAATGAGATATTACTATACACGTTATCAGAATAACTAAAATACAACAGTGACAATACCAAATGCTAGCAAGGATCTGGAGAAAATCGAACCCTCACACACTGCTGGTGGGAATGTAAAATGGTACAGACAGTTTGGAAAATAAGTTTGGCAGTTCCTCAAAAAGTTAAACATAGAGTTACCATATGCCCCAGCAATTCCATGCCTAGGTATACACCCAAAAGAAATGAAAACATATGTTCACACAAAAACCTTTACACGAATGTTTATAACAGCTTTACTTTTAATAGTCAAAAACTGGAAACAACCCAGATCTTCTTCAATGGGTGAATAACTAAACAAACTGTGGCACAGCTATCCCGTGGAATACTACTCAGCAATAAAAAGGAACAAACTATAGATACACCAGCTGGGATGAATCTCCAGGGAATTAATGCTTCATGAGAAGTGCAAATTCCAAATCGTATATTGTTTGATTCCATTTATATAATATTCTTGAAATGACAAAATTACAGAAATGGAGGACAGATTAGTGTTTGTCAGGGGCTAAAGAAAGGATGGAGACAAAAAGAAAGTGGTTGTGTCCGTGAAAAGGCAATGTAAGGGATCCCCGTAGTGATGGAAACATTCTAAAGCTTGACCTTGAAGACACAATGTCAATATCTGGTCATTATACAGTGTACTACAGTTTTGTCAAATGTTACCATTGTAGGAAACTGGATAAAGGTACAAGGGATCTGTGTATTATTCCCAAAAACTGCATGTGAATCTGCAATTATATCAAAATGAAAACTTTAATTTTTAAAAAAGCAAATAATGCATATAGTCACAGCCACATTTACCATTTAAAATGCTTCTAATAACCTATTTTTCTTTGGATTTCAAGAGCTCTTCTCATTTCACTTTCCTCTTACTTTTGCTACTCCAATGCCAAAAGATCTTCATTGTACACTTCTTCCTTACAAATGTCAAGAAATTCTTCTACCTCATCAAAAACAGCTTGTCTAGTTCCCTTATTCCTTTCCTTTTTTTTTTTTTAAGATCTTATTTATTCATTTGAGACAGATTAAAGAGAGAGAGCATGAGCAGGGGAGAAGCAGAGGGAGAGGGAGAAGCAGACTCCCTGCTGAGCTGGAAGCCAGACATAGGGCTCGATCCCAGGACCTGGAGATCATTGCCTGAGTCAAAGGCAGACACTTAACCATCTGAGCCGCCACCCAGGTGGCCCCTTTCCTTTTTTTTAAATATGTTACACAAACACGTCTTTCCCAAAATCAAACTCCATACCAAAAATGTTTCATAACATAGATTCAGTCAACCTCAATGTCTGCTGTTTTTACTCATTTCTATTGCTTGATAAGATCACATTTTATGTCAATACCTTTAGAATTTTATTGTTTATTGGCAGTAGAGCTATCCCAGCAAGTGGAAGTTAGCTGCGCTGTGATAATTCTTATCAGCTTAGATGTTTCGGGGAATAATGTGTTTTAAAGTTCTAAATTACAGGAAATAAGAGGGAGTACAAAAACAAAAGCAAGCACAAAAATGAGGAAAGAAATGAAGGTACAATCTGCAAAGAGAAAAACAAAGAAACAAGTTTCAAAAATAGAGATACTGAGAACAATAGAAGCAAAGACACCTGGCTTGCAACATACTACAAGATGTCAGTACTCCATTAGACAACACAGTGCCAAAAGATGTACTTTTCAGTTTGTCATGTTCCAAGTATATAAAAGCACAATTAAAATTAGAAGCCTGTGTTACTCCACAGCTTCTTAATCAAAAACAAATAGAGCAAAAGAGCTTGTATTTTAAGCCAAATCATTATTTTTTGGCAAATGGCCCTCATCATTTATCTAACATACAAGAGAACATTAATCTAGCATTCTAAACACTAGAAGCCTCTAAAAACTCAAAAAATGACAGAACTGTTCTTAAAAAAAAAAGTTATTGTTCTCATTGTTTTTACTTTTGCTTTAATCCACTGATCAATCTTTTTTTTTTTTTTAATTTATTTATTTATTTGACAGAGACAGCCCGCGAGAGAGGGAACACAAGCAGGGGGAGTGGGAGAGGAAGAAGCAGGCTCATAGTGGAAGAGCCTGATGTGGGGCTCAATCCCAGAAAGCTGGGATCACGCCCTGAGCCGAAGGCAGACGCTTAACGACTGTGCCACCCAGGCGCCCCGCACTGATCAATCTTGATTATCAAACCACAGTAGTGATTAAAGGTAAATTCACTACAGTGCATGGTACATGAATGTGATTATCTTCAAGACTGAAAGGCAGGTATTTGTAACAGAGTTCCAATCCACATGCACCATCATAAATCACATTAAGGTAGGTAATCCAGTTGGTTGCAACGTGAGAAATCTTTTTCACTTGAATGTTTCACCAGATAATGTGTGTTTCAAAGTTCTAAATTTTAGTTATACAAATATATATCACATGCTTAAATTTCTGTTATCATTCAGGCACCTGGGTGGCTCAGTTGGTTCAGCGTCTGCCTTGGGCTCAGGTCATGATCCCAGGGTCCTGGAATCAAGCCCCGCATCAGGCTCCCTGCTCAGCAGGGAGTTTGCTTCTCCCTCTCCCTCTGCCTCTCCCCCGGCTTCTGCTCTCTCTTTTGCTCACTCTCTATCAAATAAATAAATAAAATATTTTTTAAAAATTTCTTTTATCAATCACTATGCTCTTGGAGTTACATACTTCAATTTTTTTTAATTTATAAACCTAGAACAGGGTAGGTTCCAGGTAAATAACCTCCTTAGTAAGGCATATATTTTCCAGACAGTATATTCCAAATTGTATTGCTTAAGGCAAGCATCTATGGTTACTTTCATCATTGGCAATTTTTTAAATGGCCAAGGTGGGTTGGTTATTTTTTAACATCAAATTTAAGATTATTCCACATAAAATCATTGTGGACTTAACAGTACTTATTTCAGTGCTAGAATACATCCCAAATTACTTCTAAGGAAGAAGCTTAGCCCTTATCTTTGGATACTCTCACTCCACGTCTTCTGAAGGAATAAGGTGGCTTGTATCAGCCTCTTCAACTTTCATAAAAAGGTATTAATCCAACCCACAGCTGGTTTATTTACTTTTAAAGCATATATAGCCCTGTGCTTTATTAAAAATATAGGCAGGTGACACATTCAGAAAAACAGACAAAAAAAATACATAACCTTGAACTTACTAATACTCTTTTAACTATCAAAAGTATGAAAAGTAGTACTTCTGAAGAATTAACCAGCATACATGCAATGCATATACTCTTCCACATCAGAAATTATGGAGACTGGATACATATGCATTTTACTAAGGAAAGGGAAATAAAGTTCATAAGATTCTCAAAGTGATCAATGATCAAAAAAGAAAAGGGCGAGGGGATAATGCACTTTCAACTTCCAGTGTAGGTATTACAAAATCTATGCCTTTATTAAGCCAAGACCAGCAGAGAACTGAATTCCTTTGGCTCCCTGCAGATCTGCCTTTACTAAATTGTATTTTGGTTATGCCATATGCTTTCACTAAAGGACAATATAAGAAACAGCCTGTCACATATTGCTGCATTTACTATATGGATATTAAAGTTACATTATACAGGGCCTTCTTTGTGAGGACATATGGGAGAAACAGTTCTCTGGTCTTACTCCCAACCAAGAATAGCTGTGCTTCTCCTTAAGTAACTACTTTTTAATTTTACAACACCATAACTCAAATAACAGAGCATGTCTCTTTTTTGCAGTAGCTGCTGGAAAGCCTAGGGCCAAGCTGATGGCCTACCTTTAGAAAATGTACAGGTCTTCAAATATGAATCTTTTAATTGCTCTCACTCTTGACTTCAAAGTCTTCTTCCTACCTTTGTTTTCTCATACACCAATTTCCTCACCATTTTTGATGTATCTATTACATGCATTTTTTAAATCATGCAGATTTTTAGAAATTGTCTAATTCCTCTCTAGAACAAGGCAAGGGGAAAATCAGAAAAGAAGAGAGACAAAATGGGGCGCCTGGATGGCTCAGTCATTAAGGGTCTGCCTTTGGCTCAGGGCGTGATCCCAGAGTCCTGGGATCGAGCCCCACATCGGGCTCCTCCACTGGGAGCCTGCTTCTTCCTTTCCCACTCCCCCTGCTTGTGTTCCCTCTCTCGCTGGCTGTCTCTCTCTCTCTCTGTCAAATAAATAAATAAAATATTTAAAAAAAAAAAAAAGAGAGAGAGAGAGAGACAAAGAACAGGCATCTGTCAATTAACCAGAATAAGAGAAGACTGGTCAGATGTGGCAGAAATATTAAGCTACCTGCAGTTCAGGGGAAAACATTTACCATTCTGCAGAAATATAGAAATGGAAAATATAGTATAAATATAATTTACAGATACACATCACAAAGTGCTTTTTAAAAATAGCCAAAGTATTAAAATATTTCATTATTGTCCCTGAATTCTCCTTCATTCAAATACTGGAACAAAGTCCATGCAATACTGGTGAATCTTTGAGCAAACTGTCGTCTTTGTTTTCTAAATACTCCAGCAGATACTACTTTAAAATGGCTTTACTCCTCTTTCCCACTGCCGCAACACAAATCTCTAAGAAATAACCTATTAATCACCACCTTGGGTCTCACGTGTTTAAGCTCAGCTCTGTGTGTAACTCAGTTTTGATCTTTACTAAGTCTTCCCCCTCCAACTATCTCTGCTATTTCCCCCAATCAAATTTACATCATCATTGCTCAGCATCGCAACCCCAAATTACAAATTTCATAGATAAGCCACTCACTAATTTTATTTATTCAAGCTGCCTTCAGCTGAAAGTTTGATTATGGTATATGATTAAATCAATTATTATACCATTAGCAAATACTACAAATTATCAACTTTGACGATGTAAAGAATCAGAAAATCTTTCCTTTCCTCAACGACCTAGTTAATATTCACATATATCATATTCCAAACTAAAACTATGTTATAAACATCTAAAATTCTAAACTGCTTCCAAAACCATATTAAACAATTGTCCTTATCAATAATATTTTGCAACAAATTCATAAACTAGTTGTATTGATGCTGGAAATTATGTAAACATGTGAAGAGATGCCATAATATTTTAAGGTAAAGAACTTACTAAAATATTGACAACCTCTGATTTGTTAAGAATTTTATTTGTATATAAAGCAGACTTGTCTAATGTTACTGGATTCCCCCTCAAATCTTCTGATTTCAAATTATCAATCTCCTGATAGAAATATTTTTTAAAGATGTTATTTATTTATTTATTTATTTATTTATTTGAGAGAGAGAGAACACAAGTGGGGGAGGAGGGAAAAGCAGACTCCTGCTGAGCAGGGAGCCTGACGCGGGGCTCGATCCCAGGACCCTGGGATCACGACCTGAGCCAAAGGCAGATGCTTAACCGACTGAGCCACCCAGGAGCCCCTCACATAAAATTTTTTAAATTCTTTTAAAATGTCTGCTTATTCATATCCCTTTACAACTAAAATAATGAAAAGGTAAGTTTGAAAGCTTTCATTCCTTAAAAAACAATGGTTTCTTTGTTTTAGTAATCGAAATTTACTGCGTTTTGTATACTCCTGGTATATTTAAGCAAAGCATAACAACAAAAAGTTCTTTACTGATGCTGCAAAATCAAAGAAAAATACCAACTTTATAGAAAAATAAGCAAAGGATATAGATAGCACACACACACACAGATAATACGAAAAGCCTTTAAACATATGAAGAGATGTTCATCCTCACTCATAGTAAAAATACAAATGAAAACTACAGTGAAATACCATTTAACATTAATCATACTGGCAAAAAATCAGGTCCAATACACACTTTGTTGAAAAAACTATGGAGAAATGAGCAATATCATAGACTGCTAGAGGGAGAACAAAATAGCCCAACCTCTAAAGAATGTAATACCTACCAAATTACATATATATTCACCAGTTTACCCAGCAATCACTCTTTTTTTAAGAAGAATTTTTTTAAGATTTTATTTATTTATTTGAGAGAGAGAAAGAAAGCAAGTGCGAGTGGGCAGAGGGGCAGAAGGGGCGGGAGACTCCCTACTACAGACTCCCTACGGAGCACAGAGCCCAATGCAGGCTCGATCCCAGGATCCTGAGATCATGACCTGAGCCAAAGTCAGACGCTTAACCAACTGAGCCACCTACGCAACCCCCCCACCCCTTAACCCCCACTCCAGCAATCACTCTTCTGGGAATCTACCCTAAAGTATAAAGTATGAAAATTACAATAAGAAATAACAAATAGGGGGGAGCCCTTTCTTTCTGCCTCTCCCCTCCCTTCACATACCCACACATTCTCTCTCTCTAAAAAAGAAGGAAGGAAGGAAGGAAGGAAGGAAGGAAGGAAAATGACAAATGTTCAAGGTTAATCATTACTGCATTATTTTGTCCAGCAAAAGATAGAAATAACACAACTATACAGAAATAGGGGACTGGCTGAATAGACAATGGTAGATTCACATAATGGAATACTATGTAGCTGTAAAAAATAAGGAAAACCTCTGCATATGGGTATGGACAGCTCTGCAAAATATATTGATGAGCTGCAGAACTGTATATACAGCATATTACTTATTGTGTGAAAAGGGGAGAAAATAAAGTTATAAATGCTTATATTTGCATTAAGAACACAATGGAAGAATAAACAACAAATTAATAAAATGGGGAAATACAGAGAATGGGAGAAAAAATTAAATAAAATATTTCAAATCCTGACAAACAAAGATAATTCATCCATTCGTTTTTTTTATTTTCAACGTTATATTTTCAGGAGATCAGTTTCACCAGCATTATATATTGGCTCTGATAACTAATAAACTCTTGATATTCACCAAAGGGATGACTGCCAAACACTAGCCTCCCATTTAACTTCTCTCTGTGACTATTAATGTTTGTGTGTTTGAATCTAATTAATCAGATGACACATCAGAATAACCTTCCACTGGAAGAACTTCAATGAAAATTTCTGTTTATTTAGCTCAAATAAAATCAGACAGAGTCCACTGCTAACTGAACCAAATCAGTACTGTCTTATCAGCTACAAGAGGACTTCTTCAGTTTTTCATTTTTCTGATTTGCTTAACAATTCAATGACATTATTAAAATAAAACCTAACTTCTCTTAATCAAACAACAAAAAAGTCATTCTCCAACTCCATATGGTAATGAAACTTATTTAATGCTACCCACCCCCTTTTCCTCAAATGTACAATTCTAATTTTCTGAATGCTAAGCTTTATTTATACAATGTGCACTTAGATTATACTATTTTAATCACTAGATTTATCATACTTAAATTTGCAAACTTTTAACAACAGGACATAAAATACTAAACAGGTTTTAGGGGCCAATTATTTTAGATTACACTTTTGATTGATGAAGAAAAAGAGGAACTATAAAATTGTATGTAATTCCAAAAGATAAACACATTTCATATGTTGAAGTTTTCCAGATTTTCGGTTTCATTTTTTCTCAAAAGCCTAGTCATATTTTTTAAGACAGTTAATCTACAAATCAGTTGATCAACCCCCAGATAATGAACGGTTTGTGGTACAATTCCTGTATTCTACTTCATTCAATAAATATTTATTGAGCACCAACTGTACACCAGGTACTCTTTCAGGTTCCCAGGATACAGCAGCAAACAAAAGAAACAAAATCTCTCCACTCCTGGAAAATCAATTTTAATGGAGGAGCCTATATGTCAAGCAGGAGTTTAAGTGCTATGAAGAAAAATAAAGTTCCTCACCCTTTACTCCCTACCCCAATAACTGGCAACCACATTCACCCAATTACTTAAGCAAGAGCCTTGGAATCATCCTTCATTCTTTTTCTTTAACCCTCATAATTAATCTAACATTTTGGCTCTAATATCTTTTTTTAATTTATTTATTTTTATTTAAATTCAATTAACATATAATATATTATTGGTTTCAGAGGTAGAGGTCAGTGATTCATCAGTCTTATATAACACCCAATGCTCATCACATCATGTGCCCTCCTTAATGTCTATTACCCAGTTACCCCATCCCCCCCACCCCTCTTGGCTCTACTTTCAAAATATATTTTAAATCCAGCTACTTTTTATCATCTCCTCCCAACACTTTATTGCATGACACAGCCACCTCTTGCCTCTCATTACTGCAAATACCCCTTGACTGACTTCCCTCTTTCCTCTCTTACTCCATCTCCGCATAGCACCCAGAATGCTCCTTGTTTAACCTAAGTTAAAGCCTGTCACTCTGCTGCTCAAAACGCTCCTGTACCTCTTTCTTAGTCTACATATCTGGACCCAGACTAATCTCCTACCATTGCCTCCCACCATTATGCTTCTCCTGAGGGCTTTCACACTTAACTGTGCTCTCTGTCTGGAAAAGATTTCTGGAGAGTCACATGGCTTGCTCCTTCACTCTAGTCAAACCTCTGCCAAAGCAACTTTTTCTAAACACCTAATCGAAAACAATACCCAACCATGTTTAACATTAATCACTAAATAGCATTACTTTATGCACCTGTGCTTGTTTATGCTGTGAGTGTTCCACTAGAATATAAGGTCCATAAGGGCAGGAACTCGTCTGTTTTGTTCCTTGCTGTACCCCAGAGTCAAGAAGAGTATCTGGTACATAAAAGTTGCTCAATAAATATTTGTTCAGTGAATAAATTCATGAATAAAGCCACTAAAATGATATAGCTATATAACAATGTATGAAACTGTATATAACATATTAACTGAAAACCAAGATAAAACATGACAGTACTCTTCTAATACCTAATGTAATAAAATGCATATGGAAAAAGTTAAAAAGAAATATGCAAATATAAGTGTTTTGACAGGGTGGTAGGATTAAGTTTTTGTTGTCTGTTTCTTCTCTTTTTTTAAAAGTCATATAACACTTAGAATTAAAATATAAAAATGTTACTTTTAAAAGGGAGCTACTGGGGCGCCTGGGTGGCTCAGTTGTTAAGCGTCTGCCTTTGGCTCAGGGCGTGATCCCAGCATTCTGGGATCAAGCCCCGCATCAGGCTCCTCCGCTGGAAGCCTGCTTCCTCCTCTCCCACTCCCCCTGCTTGTGTTCCCTCTTTCACTGCCTGTCTCTCTCTCTGTCAAATAAATAAAATAAAATCTTTAAAAAAAAAAAAAGGGGGAGCTATTATTAAAAATAAGCAATCAGCAATGAGAGATCATTTCTTTCCCCTCATTGATTGTCAAGGAGGATTATATCAGAATCACTGGAGAGGCTTTTATAACTGTTTCCTAATCTCCTCCATTCTCCACTCCATCCCAAAATAATTATTTGATGGGTCTGATTACCGATGAATATCATATCCCTCAAATAGGTGAATACAAACAAACAAAAAAACAAAAAAAGGCAAAGAACCACTAAATTAACATAACTCCCAAAACAGAAATACTTAAGTCCACAGAACAAACTCAAAAATAACAGGGCAGAAGACAACTCATGCTATCTGAGTACTACTACATAGCAGGTACCATGAAGAATGCTTTATCTCCTTTTTTTTTTTTTTTCAAATACTGTTCCTGCAATGTACACGGTATCACCCCCATTTTAACAGAAGAGAAAAATCTGCCCACTCAGGTGGTAAGTTGCTTGTAAAAGTAAGTTGCTTGAAGAGGTCCGTGCATGTCCCAATAATGATAACATGTCATGAACAAAGGATTCTGCTTAACTGGTTTCTGTACAACTTAGGTAATAGGGGACGGAAGAGGGTGGAAAACAAAGCCATGTGGCCAAAGGCACAAAAGTAGTAAATGGAGAAAACAGGTCCGCATATTTAATTATCAAATGACATTGAACAAAACAGCAATTCAAAAAGTCCCAATTTGTTTTCTATAAGAGACAGCTTTACAAACAACTTAGTTAAATAAGCAAGATAAAAAACTGTCCCTACGCCAATAGTACAGGTTTGTAACAACAAAATATATAAAGCAACACTCTAGGAGGAAAGCACAAGCAAAAAAACTTTTCAAAGATAGACCAGACTACATAAAAATTAAACTTCTGTGCAGAAAATGATACCATAAAGAAAATGAGAAAACAACTCACAGAATGGAAGAAAGTATTTGCAAATCATATGTCTGGTAAGAGACTTATATCCAGAATACATAAAGAATTCCTACAACTCAACAATAGAAAGACACCCCAATTAAAACTGAGCAAAGGATCTGAATAGACTTTTCTCCAAAGAAGATAAACAAATGACTAATAAGCACATGAAAAGATTAGCCATTAGGGAAATGCAAATCAAAACTACAGTGAATTGCAGCTTCAAACAGACTAAAACAGCTAATATAAAAAAAAAAATCGTAACAAGTGATGACAAGAATATGGAGAAACTGGAACCCTCATGCATTGCTGGTGGGAATGTAAAATGGTGCTAACATTTTAGAAAACAGTTTGGCAGGGGTGCCTGGGTGGCTCTGTTGGTTAAGCATCCAACTCTTGGTTTTGACTCAGGTCATGATCTCAGGGTCATGAGATCAAGCCCGCAGCGGGCTCCGTGCTCGGTGGAGGCTGGCTGCTTACCTAGAAATTCTATGCCTATGTATATACCCAAGAGAAATGAATACATATGTCCACACAAAAACTAGTACAATCATGTTCATAGAAGCATTGTTCTAACAGTCCCCAAAAGGAAACAACCCAAATGCCGATCAACTCACAAATAAATAAAATGTGGTATAGCCATACAATAGAATACTACTCAACAATAAAAAGAAATGAAGTACCAATACAAGCTACCACATGATGAGCCCTGAAAATATTATGCTAAGTCACACACACACACACACACACAAAAAAAATACCCACACTATACAGTTCCATTTAAATGAAATGTCCAGAAGAGGCAAACGCATAAGGACAAAAAGTTGTGATTGCCTGGGGAGTGGGGACAAAATGGAGAATGACTACTAATGGATGTTGAAGTGAAGAAAATGTTCTAAAATTGAATTATGGTAATGGTTATACAATTCTGCAAATATACTATAAACCAGGGAACTGTATACTTCAAAAGGGTGAACTGTTCGATGTATTAATTATCTCTCAATAAAGCTATATTTTTAAAAGCTGTATATTTCACTGTTAAATTTAAAAACTTAAAAACAAAATCTTAAATAGCAATTAAGAAGGAATGATAATTGCTAGTACCCAAAGAGCAAAATGAGGAAATGACTTCTACTGAATAGTGGTATGAGAGAAGAACAGAAATAAGAGATGGGATTTGAAAAATGAAAATATGGAGCTATTGTTCATGAGTGATTTCTGATCAATATTTTAGTATTAGCACTACAGAGCGGGAATCAATATGATTTTAAAAACAAGATAGGCCCTAGGGCGCCTGGGTAGCACAGTCAGTTGAGTGCCCGATTTCAGCTCAGGCCATGATCTCAGGGTTGTGAGATCGAGCTCTGCTACGGGCTTAGCACTCAACACAGAGTCAGCTTGAGTTTCTCTCCCTCTGCCCCTCCTCCTGCTCGTGCATGCATGCTTTCTCAAATAAATAAATAAATCTTTTTTAAAAATATTAAAAAAATAAATTTTTTAAAAGACAGGCCCTAATATCTTATAGGCCTCTTTTCTCATCTGCAAAATTAGGACTTACAGCTAACAAAATAATTTTTAAGGTGAAGACAGAGAAGAAAGGGATGGCTGCTTTCCCAAAATGATTTGTTAGGCAACAGCCTCTATATGCGTGGATATGCGTGGGCCTTTCCGAATACAATGAAAAAGGACAGGCACTCCCTTATGATATATGGGAATTGATTACCATTGCATCCACTGTTCAAGATTAAAATAAGGAGAGTTATACAATGAAAAAGTCAAGCCACTGTGGCTCCTCAAACAAAAACGGGTAAGAGTGGAAGAATAATTTGGTATCACAGAAGGGGAAGAAAGCAAGTAATGATTCACAAGCCATAGCTGGCAAAGGAAAGACTAGTTAGGCAATGTAGCTAAGAGGATTTTGTGAAGAGCAAAAAAAAAAAAAAAAAAAAAAGGAATTGTGGGGATGGGTATACTAATCTTATATTTGCCACAATTTACTGTTATTCTCCTCTTTAGTTCCTCTTCAGTTACAAAACCTAGCTCAGGAACAGCTAAGAATCTGGTGCTTTAGAAATGCTACTTCAAAAGATGGAAGAAATAGGGGCGCCTGGGTGGCACAGCGGTTGAGCGTCTGCCTTCGGCTCAGGGCGTGATCCCGGCGTTGTGGGATCGAGCCCCGCATCAGGCTCCTCTGCTGTGAGCCTGCTTCTTCCTCTCCCACTCCCCCTGCTTGTGTTCCCTCTCTCGCTGGCTGTCTCTATCTCTGTTGAATAAATAAAATCTTTAAAAAAAAAAAAAAAAAAGATGGAAGAAATAAAAAGGACTGTGAAGGGGGTAGAGGAATTTGAAGTTTACAGTTTAGGAGAAAGTTAAGGAAGAGAGCCTACTGCCTTAATCAAACCTATGTAATGACTATGATGGAAAAACAGAGGGGGTAATAATGATGGAGGGGCATCCAGGGTAAGGCATGGGCTCTGAAAATTCAGGTCTGTGCATGCTGCTGCCTCTGAACGGGATAAGGGAAAACGGTGAGATCATCCCCTAAGAATATGGGTAGAAACCACGCAGACTAAAGACAAAAACAGTGGGTACTAGTACTTGCACTACAAGTTGCTCAAGTGATTGAATCTTGGGGATGACAGTAAGATTCAGGGTTACCTGCCAAACACAAGATGAGACCAAAAACGAAGAGACCCTAATAATGATCCAGGGAGTCAGGAAAAGCAATGGTAGGATAGGGCAGTAGCTCTCAAACCTCTTTTTTTTAAAACCATGTCCCCTTAGGGCAAAAGATCCCTTAATCCACCAACCCCCACAAAAACCCACCTTCTAGGGAAAAAAGAACTCAGTGATAACAATGAAGCAAATTTTAGGGAGAATGGGTAACATATTTTAACCATGATGCACATATCCTAAGTCAAGAAAATTATAGGCCGAAATTCAGTTGAACAGATATGCATTATGATTCAGTGGAAGGTTAACATAATAAATCACAACAAACTACACAGATAACACTAAATTAAAGTCACTTATCATATAAACAAAGAACGACATTAATTGAAAACCACAATGAACTCAAGACAATATTGATGGTGTTCTGATAAAGAATCCTTCCTATAAACTCTGATAATCCCAACTGCTCCGGTGGCAACTTTGCTGGGCTGCGAACTGCAGCTCAGTAGCCAAATTTCCTAGTAAAATCCTGAAACGGCATCCTCAGTTACTCCAGTAACATTTTGTGCTATAAAAACCCAATGTTAATAATCATTAATAACGCACTTAGAATACTAGTAAGTAGTCTGTCGTTTTTATGGAAGTAAAGATAATGAAATAAGGATCATTCACCTTTAAGAGCTCAAGAAAATGGGAAATGAAAGGAGTATGACAGTCATGATCCCTGTGCAATAAGGGACAAAGGCAAACTACTCAGGACGGTCATGACCAGAAAACGCACAGAAGAAAGTAGGCTAACAATGTGCCCCAGAGAAGAAAGATATGCAGGTGGAGATGAGGAGTAAAGTCTCCAGCCTGCTCCTTCTTCAACTCTCCCTATGGGGAAAAAAAAAAAAAAAGCAGGGAGTAATAACCCCTTTTTTGAAGGGAGGAACAGTACCCCAAGACCGTACAAGGTGGGTAGGAGAATTATCTATCTACTGACTGCATGGAGATCAAGAGGTACAACAGGAAGGATGAAGATGAGTTAGTTCCAGGCACTAGTAAATAGAGGGGAAAGGGAAAGATGATTCGAAATTGAACTTGGTGAGTAATTAACAGGAAGTAGAGAGAGATGACAACCACCAATTGAGAAACAACAACAGAGATTAAGAATGCAGACCCTAGATCCAGAGAGCCTGAGTAGGAATCACTACTCCCCCACCTTCTGTGTGACCTTGGGCAAGTCACTGAACACGTCTCTGTGCCTCATCTGTAAAATGAGGGTAATAATAGTACCCACCTAATGGGATCGTTCTGCGATTGAAGTTTCATTTGTAAATTGCTTAATACAATGTCTTACACTGTACATTGTAAGTGGTGCCTAAGTTTTGGCAAATACACGAAGTTGAGGAAGGTTGGAGGTTTGTTTTGACATCTACGAATATAATGGGGGTGAGGGGGCACAGTAAAAGTATAAGGGGGTAGGCAGAAGGGGTAATAACTTTTTCTCAACGGTGAGACTACCATGAGGCTGCACCTTTGGAAGAGGTCTTCCTACTAACAGGGTTCAGCAAGTACTCGGTCCCAGGAGAGGGGCGCGGGTTGAGGGAAACTTCCTTCCTTCCAGGCCTAAGATTTTCACAAACTCGTTTCTGAGAAGTGACTGTGATTTTAAGGAGGCACGAGTTTAACTTCCGATCATCAGACCGTGGGTGAATTTATGTTTGTCTGTAAAGCAGGACTTACGTCTAGGACAGGATGGGGTTTGAGTCGGAGGGGAAGGGTGATATCCCCAGGGACAAGATCTGCTAAGAGCCACCATCTGCCGGGCGCGCTCTAGTCGCCCAGCTCCGTGCTAGTCTACCTAGGAGGAAGACCCAAGACTGCCCCAGCCTGGAGGAAGGCAAGAGGAGCCTCCAGAGTAACTGGGCTGTGGGCGCCGGCGGTCGAGGAGGGGACCCACGTCCGGGCTGTGGAGGGAGACCCGCCTCGCCGAGGGTGGAGGTCGCTCGCTGGGATCCCCGAAGGGAGGGGCCGGCGCTGGCGCTGGCCCTGCGGGAGGCCGGCCGGACGCACAGCCCTGAAGGAGCCTGGCTCCTGTCCCGCCCGTGCGCGCCCATCGTTGGCCCCGGTCCCCGGGGTACCTGAGGGTGGGCCCGATGCAGGCCGTGTCTGTGCTCTCGATCTCTCGCAGGATCCGCTCGTGCTCCGCGGCTGTCTCCAGGCTCTCCGCCTCCGCCATCTTACCCCGCTCCATAGACTGGGGGCGTCCGGCAGCGCGTCCCCTCCTTCAGCTCCGCTCACCTTTCGCTCCCTCTCTCACCCTAGGCTCCAGAGCCTCCCCGGCCTCCGGCTACCCGCAGGACGACCCCTCCCTCGAGCTCGGCACGCCCCCGTGCATCACCGCGTCCGCCGACGTCTCGCGCAACGCCTGCTGGGACTTGTAGTTCTCTGGGCAATGACCGACTGGGTCCCGCTCATTTATTCTTTGAATCCACAAATACGTGTAGAAAACCCCACTATAAGCCAGGAACAGTTAACGACACTGCATGTGCAACGGTGATCAGGTCAGGCAATGGCACTGATTCTACAAATTCTTGTTTAAGACCCTTGCCACAAAGTGCACAACGCTCTGTACACGCAAATAATAAGAACAAACTGGGTTTCTTCAGATAACGATCTTACAAGCTCTCGGGGGAGAAAGCTGGAGAATCCCCAAACTAAGAAATAAGACAGAATGTGGCTGTGAGCCAGTTCTGAGAATCAAGTTCAGGGATGACTTCTGGCTGTGAAGGATTCATAGAAAGACTGGGCCTGGTATTTTAAAAGGTGTGATTGGAAGGTGTTAGGAGCGTCCAGAAAGCCAACAAAAACTTCACATGCGCTGGCGTGTAGAGAAGCAGTAGTAAAAGACGGGGCTACAAAGGTACCCTGAAGAGAAATACTGGGCTGAGAAATGTGTACTTTATTCTAATGGTTCCACTAGTCCAAAAACTGACTGCATCAGAAGCACTTGGAAACGTTTTTTTAATGCAGGCTACAGGTCCTAAGCCATCTGGACATTCTGATCCAGGCATTTGCATTTCATAAATTCCCCAGATTAGACTTTCAAAATCATATTTATTGATCACTGCTTGAGTTTTTACATAATACAGTGAACGGAAATCCACTGGAGGTTTTTAAGAGTGACACAATGAGAACTTTGGCATGAAACTGGATCAAGAGCAAGTGTGTGACGTCTGCAGAGTTAGAAAATTTGGAGACGGCTGAAAGCTATAAGAATTTTAAGGCCTATACCAGGGATGTAGCAATGAGACTGAAAGAGAATGGAGAAATGGAAAAAAGCAGAATTGGCATGACTTACTAGATACAGGGATGGAGGACCTTGGGTATCGCTCAAGGTTTGGAGCAGAGCGACTGGGAGAATGGTTTGCCATCAACAAAAAGGCCTGTAAGGTATTAAGGAGGGCACGTATTGCATGGTGCACTGGGTGTTGTACGCAAGTAATGAATCATGGAACTTTACATCAAAAACTAGGGATGTACTGTATGGTGACTAACATAATATAATAAAAAAATATTATTATAAAAAAAAAAGAATTACCGAAATCCAAAAAAAAAAAAAAAAAGGCATGTAAGAACCAAACCAGAAGTTGAGGGTAGATCACTTCTGCTCCAGCTACATACTATGGATTATTTATTATGAAATCATTAAAGAGAAAAAAAAACACTCTCTATTCAGATATGAAACTGTCTCCAAATTGTAGGGTGGAGTGGGGAAAAAGTAAGGCATGTAACAGTATACAGACCATGTTTTCATTTGTTTTTTTGAAAAAAATATCTATATATATGCTTATATATACTTGAAATATGACACAGAACATTTCTGAAAAGATACCCAAGGGGCACCTGGATGGCACAGTTGGTTAAGCATCAAACTCTTGCTTTTGGCTGAGGTCAAGATCTCCAGGGTCCTGGGACTGAGCCCCGCATTGGGCTTTGTGATCAGCACAGAGTCTGCTGGAGATTCTCTCTCCCTCTCCCTCTGCCCCTTCTGCTCGTGCTCTCTCTCTCAAATAAATAAATCTTAAACAAAACAAAACAAAAGATAGCCAAGAAACTGTTACCAGTAGTGGCAGCCAGAAGCAGGACTGGAAGGAAGGGGCCTGAAGTAAGAGAAAGGTCATTTTTAATTGTGTTTGCACTTTTGGAATTCTTTCCCTTGTGCATATATTGCTTTTTTTCAATAAAAATAGTAGTTATTAACTGAAAACACATTTTAAAAATAAACAACCAACAACATGAGGAGAATGGGTTACAAGTCCTTGTGTTTGCCAAGAACTGAGTAAGTTGCTAAACCTGTCTGTTTCTCGATAATCTCTGGCTGTCCTCATTTTATTTAATTACTCATGCTTAAACAATCCCAGACAGATGTAGGAGAGGCAGGGAAAGTATGGAGCCTTTTATATTTCTAAAGATCTCTTGAAATACATGACAGAGGGTCCCTTCAGACGCGCATTTTAACATCTCACTCAGCAAAAAACGTTTTGTCCATTACAGGAAGCAGACTGGTATGTAGACCAGATATGTATAGTAGTGATTAAAGTAGCTTCCGCTGCTGTCAGCAGTTTTTTTGAGCCCTCGCAGAATCCAGAAAGCTCATACATTACCCACAAGGCTGTCTGGAGTGACGGGTGTACAAAGCTGCAGTGATCCCAGCCTGCCTAATGTGAATGCCCTCTGAGTAGAGAGAACGTCAGGTCAGTGTGGAATGACCAGACAAGCGCTCAACTAAGAGTCAGGGGGGCCTTTAATTCAGTTCCAGCACTGGGAGTTAAACTGTACTGAGCCCTTTCTACAGTGTGCCAGGCACAACACACAGAGTAAGCACTTCCCATACACCGCTGAATTCTTGCAGTAATCCTTTGCAATAGATACTGTGTATCCCATGAGAAAGCTGGGAGATTATAAAGCTGAGGTAATACCTCAAGTCTCACAGCCAGTAAATGATGAAACTGATACTCGAACTGAGGGCCATCTGATTCCACGGCCCATTTCTGGACCATTCGGCCCTATCGTCCCACTCATCACCCCCACTGCCGTGAGCTGATTGTGAGAGCTTACACAAATCATTCTGTCTCTCTGCATCTGGTCCACGTTACTGTCATGGATTGTATGATTTCTCAACCCCCTTCCAATTCACCTGGAAGACCTCTTCCCAGAACTACCTTCAGGGAAATGCAAATCAACCATTACACAGCTTGGCTCAGAGTTTTCTCAAATCGTCACACATCAATCAGCAGACCTTGTCTAATACATGTATTGAGAAACATCCACACGGAAGTGGACCTGCCCAGTTCAAAGCCATGTTGTTCAAGGGTCGACCGTATTAATACATGACCCCACCTTGTTTCGGTCACACTGTGTGATCTGGAGCAGTAACAGTAATGACACTACCGGTCATTAAATGCCTATAGGGCTCCGGGAACATGATAGGATTTCCCTCACCCCATCTTCACCATGATCCTGCTGTGAGACAAAAATACTTTTCTCCATTTTAATGATGAAAAACTGAGGCCCGGTGTGGTTCAATAACTTGCCCAAGGTCAGATGGCGAATAACCAGACAGACTGAGGTTAGTAGCCACGCCTAACCTCAAAGCTCGTACCCTTTCTTTGATTATTTTGACTGTTCAGGTCTGTTTCTCCAGCTGAACCGTGAGCTCCTTGGGGGCAGGCGCTTGCCCCAGTGGAGAGCTCGCCCCATGAGACCCGACCTGTCCTGGGTGCAGAGCATCAAGCTCCTTCCTTCTGTCTCTCTCCACTGTCCTGAGGTAGGATTCTACGCTGGCGGGAGGGTGAAGGAGAAGAAAATCATTGACCAACACAGGAAAGCATCTCAGCCTCCAGGGCTCTCTTTGTCATGTTTGCTGCTCCAGCCTCTTTAGGGGCTGTGAGGAGGCCTCCCTGGAGTCTGAGCTCACTGGGTCCCCTGGGGGGTGATGTCAGCCTCCTGCTCTGCCAGACCCTTGAGGCCACAATCACACTGACATCACCCCTGTTTCCTTGGCACCTAGTAAGGAATTGAGATCTCGTCCATGTGCCCCTGCCTGAGACAACTTCTGTAATCATGATTTTGGGGGTCCTTTCCTTTGCCCAGAGGTCTCAATTCATGTGTGAGCAGCTTTTCTTGCCATCTTTTACCCTAACTTGCCTGGCCCTGAAAACGGTAAGCCTCACTCAATACTTCGCTCTACACATACACCGCCTGGAATCTCTGACGCGCCAACATAAATCAGGAAACACAGGGAATTTAAAAAAAAAAAATCTTCCCCAGTGATGTGGTCAGACTGGAGAAGGAAGAAGTGAAGCAAGAGGAAATTAGGACAACTTGTCAACTTTTCCAGAACCTGACTGTTGCAGGGAGCACTTTAAAGTGGTTGGGAACTTGTAAAGGCTTCAATCCTAAACTTTTGGGTTTTTAACTTGTTAGTGTTTGTTAGCCATAAAGAAGCCATCTCTGTAGAGGGCTTTTCCCCTCCATCCACCAACCCCTAGTTTCATTCATTTAGGCAAGAAGTCATCAAACAACCAAATAGTTGCTTACCCAAAAAACCGGCACTATGGCATATGGTTGAAAACAAATTAGACAGCTATTCCTCAACTTAAGATTCTCACATCGTTCCCATTGCACTTAGAACAAAATCCAAACTTAAACCATGGTCCTGTGCACCTTCCCCCCGACCACCCCAGCTTCATCTCGCACTGCTCTTCCTGTGTTCGCCCCCTCCAGCCACATCGGCCACCTGCAAACACTCCTGCAAACATACCAGAATCTTGACCACTTCAGGCTTCACAGTGTACATTTCTGTTGAGAGCTGCAGGATGAGTGGGAGTTAGTAGGTCTTAGGTCAGTTGTCCCCTGAGAGACAGTGACAAACAGAACATGACTGATATGACTAATAACTTGAGCATGGTGTTTGAAGTATTAAAAGTCCACATTGAAAAGATCTGGCAGGGGGCACCTGGGTAACTCAGTCAGTTGGGTGCCTACCTTCAACTCAGGTCATGATCCTGGGGTCCTAGGATGGAGCCCCACATCAGGCTCCCTGCTCAGCGGGGAGTCTGCTTTTCCCTCTCCCCCTGCCCCTCCCTCTCCCCCTGCTCCTTCTCTCTCTGTCACTCACAATCTCTCTCTTATAAATAAAATCTCGAAAGAAAGAAAGAAAGAAAGAAAGAAAGAAAGAAAGAAAGAAAGAAAGAAAAAAGAAAAGAAAAGAAAAGAAAAGAAAAGAAAGGAAAGGAAGGAAGGAAAGAAAGGAGGAAAAGGAAAGGAAGGGAAGAGGAGGGGAGGGGAGCAAAGATCTGGCATGCCTGGCCATTAGAGAAGCAGCGATCAAGCCAGGGACCTTGGGATTTGGTCTAGGTGCCGCTCCCACAGAGGAGGGAAGGCAGGGCCTGAGTTGGTGCACCAAGTCCTGTGCGGTGACAGCACTGGTTTAGGATTAGAAATTCAGCTGCTAAGATGAAGACCCCATTCTTTTCCTTCACGGCACTCATCCCAACTTATAATCATATACTTGTTGCTTGTTTCTTTGTTTCTTTCTTTCTCCCTCACTGTAAATCTAAGGGTGGAGGGACCATGTCTGAGTTGTTTAATGTACACCTAGTATCTAGATCAGTGCCTGGTATATAGTAGGTCCTTAATAAATCTTTATTGACCAAATGAATGATAAAAAGTGATCCCTGCATTTAGAGAGTGTCTTGTCTCATCTAGGGAAGCCAACTAGCACACACAAAGCAGTTATAATTTTTGCTTTATCAACTGGATATGCAAGAAATGGTGCATTACTTTAATTCTCTTCAATCAAATTGAATCTACCTCAACCTTCTGGTGAGCAGAGATTTAGTCTCAATCCAGGCTTGAGGCAATCCAGCCTCAAACCAGGAGGCTTTCCTGAAGCAGAACATTCCAGGGGTGCTCCTCAGCTGTCACGTTCATTGTCCCAGCCCTGGGGGTGTCCTATGAAGTAGCTCCACAGTCTCCAAGCCACTCTTCCTTTCAGGAAGCATTGTGGGATCCGTAACCCTGGTGTCTGGGGTGCATTGGATGGCCCTTCCTTTCTCCTGTCTCACCACCTCCATAGGGCACCCCAAGGGGACAGGCCAGGGTTCCCACGTGATTCACCCCCCAAATCTTGGAGCACTCTTCCCTCCCTTCGACCCTCTCCACTTCAGCTTTATCCCTTCAGACACTAGCACGCTCCCTCTCCCGATACCCTAGGGTGAACCCACTGAGGAACTCAGACTTCCCTCTGACTACTTTCATTTCTGTCTTGCCATGCAAATGGCTCTGAGACAGTGGTATCCAAAGCCAGACTGCCTCCTTGATATGAGAGCAGGAAATCAGGAGAGTGAAAGACAATATAGAAGCTCAAGACATTATTCTGTGCTACACCAAGTAGGAAACTTCACACAGACAATACAATCAAGTGCTCCGTTGAAAACAGCCACGTCCAAAAGTGTAGGGTGTTATCAGCGGTGTTTGGGGTTAGTTTTTCCTTCATCTTCCCAAGTCTGTCTTAAGCTTCCTCTCACAACCCATGTGCCCATCCTAGACAATCTCATTCTCTTGTACACTAGAGAGACATTCCTGAATACACATTTACACCATGAAGTCTTGTCAATGATTCTCCCTCCGCTGTGGCTTGTATCTCCCCACCCTTGGTCTAGCACCACCACTACCGTCAGAAGTTAAGGTTTAACAACCTGTCCTGGGACTTTTACAATAGTCTACCAACTCATAAAATCCTCCTTCCCAATCATTCATTCCTTTGCTCTTCTATTCCAAAATCATTTTTTTCGCAATTACAGTGACACTCATTGTGTAACCTTGTGCAAATTCCCCATGCTTCAATTACTTGTAAATCAGGATGATAAGAGTAATAAGAATACCTCTCTTCCAGGATTGTTATATTGTTATAAGACAGTGCCTGGCCCATAGTAAGTGCTGGATCAATGTTGGCGATTGTATTTATTGTGGCTATTGTCATTACGGTTGTTATGGCTTGCTAGGCACTCTCAGGTGCTAGAGACACGGTGGTAACAAGAGAGACAAAAATCCCTGTGCTGGGGCACCTGGGTAGCTCAGTCAGTAAAGCGTCCCACTCGATTTCGGCTCAGGTCATGACCTCAGGGTTGTGAGATCAAGCCCCACATGGGGCTGTGTGCTGGGTGTGGAGCCTGCCTAAGATTTTCTCTCTCCCTCTCCTTCTCCCTCTGTCGTTCCTCCACCTTCCTCTTTTTAATTAATTAATTAATTAATTAATTTAATTAAAATCCCTGTTCTTACAGAGCTTACAGCATTGGTGGAGGAGAATAAAAATATGTGTGTGTGTGTGTAAGTCTCAGCTAGTTACAGAGGTTATTTACAGAATTAAAATGGACTGATATACCACTTCACATGCATTAGGATGGTTATTATTTTAAAAAAGCAGAAAATAACAAGGGGTTGGTGTGGATATGGAGAAATTGGAACACTTATGACTATTACTGGGAATATAAAATGGTGCAGCCACTGTGGAAACCAGTATGGCAGTTCCTCAAAACATGAAGCACTGAATTATCGTATGATCCAGCAATTCCACTCCTGGGTATATACCCAAAAGGATTAAAACCAGGGACTCAAATGGATACTTGTAACCCAGTATTCATAACAGCATTATTCACAATAGCCAAAAGATGGAAACTACCCAAACGTCCATTCACCTGTATGTATGCGCATGTGTAAAATATGTTTTATAGTATAAAATATATTACATATATGTGAATATTATTCAGCCTTAAAAAGGAATGGAATTCTGACGCTTGCTACAACATGGCTGAACGTTGAAGACATAATGCTAAAATGAGCTAGATACAAAGGGACAAATATGTGTGATTCCACTTCCGTGAGATACCTAGAAGAGGCCAACTCATAAAGTCAGAAATTAAATAATGGTTGGCAGGGGCTGGAGGTGCAGAGGGAGACGACAGCTATTGTTTAACGGATATATGCAGTCTCAGTTTGGAAAGATGAAGAGTTTCCAGAGACTGGGGGTGGCGATGGTTACAAAACAATGTGAATATACTTAATGCCACGGAATTATACACTTGAAATTATTAAGAGGGTAAATTTTGTGTTATGTATATTTTGCCACAATAAAAATACATAAATATTTTTTTAAAAAGCAGAGTGACATAATAGCATCTGTACATGTAATTTCTAGATTGATGGGCAGAGAAGGTGTGTCTCTAAATGACAAGAAGCCACCAGCCGTGTGAAGATGGCGGGTAAGGGGGAAGCAGTCTAGACAAAGGGTACAGACAGTGCAAAGCCCTGAGGCAGAAACACGTTTGAAGTGTTCTCGAAAACCAAAGAAGGCTCATGTGGTGGGAACGTATGGGACAAAGGAGGGAGAGTGGCTGGAACGGAAGGTAAAGGGTGAACCCAATAACCCCTGTATTTCTCAATACTGGGACTGGGCATACCTTCTTATCTTTGTATTAAACAATACTGAAATCCAGTAACGGTAATTTAGCTGATGGCTCCAGGAAAGACCTGCTGCTGGGAGAGAAGACTGTGACCCAACTAAAATGACTTGCTCATCAACACTCCTTCAGACCTTCACCTCACTGAAGACTTCACCTCATGCCCACCATTCCAAAACTGTTATACACTTGCTCAATCCTACCCAGCTCTCCTCCTTGCAGGAAGTGCCTTAAAATCACCCAGCCCTAGCCCTAAAACTCTATAAACATCCTGTCCTCGTGTCCCTGTTTAGAGACGCTGCTAAGATTCCAGCAAGTGGTGTTCTCCCTTGGTGCAGCGAGTCTAATAAACTAAGCTTACCCTGATGAACAAGTTTAACCAATGGTCTTTGGGGAGTTAACACTGGCTTTTTTTTTTTTTTTTTAAGCCAACGAAAGAGGGAACACAAGCAGGGGGAGTGGGAGAGGAAGAAGCGGGCTCCCAGCAGAGCAGGGAGCCGGATGCGGGGCTTGATCCCAGAACGCCAGGATCATGCCCTGAGCCGAAGGCAGACGCGTAACGACTGAGTCACCCAGGCGCCCCCAACACTGACTTTTGATGGGGGCTGGGATAGTCATCCACTGGAACAGGAAGTATAGATGCAAGTGTTTGGAGGGTTAGGCGGTGGAGAGGTGATGGAGCCATCTTTCTAAAATACAGAAATTATACCACAGTTAGCATGTATTAGTTCCCTGTTGCTGCTGTCACGAATTCCCACAAACTTAGTGGCCTGAAACGGTACAGGTGTATCATCTTAGAGTTCTGTAGGTCAGAAGTCTGAAGTAGGTCTCACTGGGCTAAAATCAAGACGTCAGCAGGGCTGCGTTCCTTCTGGAAGAACTAGGGGAGAATCCATCTCCTTGCCTTGAACAGCTTCTCCCTGCTAATTGCATTCCTTCCAAAGCCACCACCCCCGTCACTCCGAGCTCTGCTTCTGTCATTACAACTCCTTCTCTGACCCAGACGTTCCTGGATCCCTCTTTCACTCAGAAAGGCCCTTCTAAGTCCCCTCACATTGGGCCGCATAGAACATCCTGGACAAACACCCAAATCAAGATCCTTAGTCACATCCATGAAGTCCCTTTTGTCATGTAAGGTAACATACTCATCGTTTCCTAGAGATTGGAATACAGAATTCTTTGGGGGCCACTATCCTGCCTACCACATACTATTATACATCTATGATATTATAATTTATAAGAAATATATATATTTTGTCTTCACCCACAGATCCTGGCTCACAGATCCCAAAACCCTTGGAATTTCCCAAGAGATGAGAGCGATGGGATAATATTTTGTTATAACATTTGATCTTTTGTCCTCAGTTCCTGAGTGCAAAAGGTAAAATGGGTGTCTTGTTATTCATAACAAGCCCCCTCAACCACACATGAGTGTATGTTAATAAGGTTACTTTTGGAAAGCCCCTAGGCAACCTAAGGATGGAAGCTGGTTGCCAGGGAAACCAGCCAGGTGATCAGAGGTTTGGAACTTTCAGCTCCACCCTCCAACATCCACAGAAGGAAGAAGGGCTAGAGATTGAGTTCTTTTCTTTTCTTTTTTTTTTTTAGGTTTTATTTATTTATTGAGAGAGAGAGCACGCGTGGGGGCAGTGGGGAGAGGCAGAGGGAGAAACAGACTCCCCACCAAGCAGGGAGCCTAACGCGGGGCTCGATCCCAGGACTCTGGGATCATGACCCAGACCGAAGGCAGACACTTAACTGACTGGGCCACCCAGGCGACACCAGATTGAGTTCAGTTACTAGTGGTCAATGGTTTAACCAGTCATACCTGCCCAATGAGCTCCATAAAAATCCCTGAGCTCCGGGGTTCGGAGAGCTTCCAGGTGGTAAACCAGATTGCATCCTGTGCCAGGAGCTTAGTGCCCCCCGCCCCCAGCTGCACTGGGAGAGAGGCCCTGCGTGCAGATCCCTTCCAGACAAACCCTGATAGAGCTCTTTATCTGGCTATTCCTTTGCACCCTTTAATGTCCTTTGTATAAACTGGTAACCTAATAAGTAAACTGTTTTCCTTAGTTCTGTGAGCTCCCTAGCAAATGAACCAAACCCAAGGAGGGCTGCATTGGGTCTATAGCTGGTTTCACTATAACCGATGTGGGAAGGGTGTGGGGAGTCATTTCCTACATCGCTGGTGGAAGTATAAATTAATTCAACCTCTAGGGAAGGCAGTTTGGCAGTATTGGTCAAAACAAGTGCCAATATTTTTTAATCCAACAACTGCACTTCTGGAAACTTATTCTACAGATATTCTCACACATGTATAAATGACATATCATCCATGCACCACTGTTTGTAATAGCGAAAAGATTGGAAACAACCTCAATATTCATTAGTAGAGAAATGGTTCAATAAATTACAGGCATACCTTGGAGATACGGTAGTTTCAGGTCCAGACCACTGCAATAAAGCAAATATTACAATAAAGTGAGTCAAATGAGCTTGTCTGTTTCCCAGTACATACAATGAAGTGAGTCAAATGAGTTTGTTTCCCAGTATTTATCAACGTTGTTTAAACTACACTGTAGTCTGTTAAGTGTGCAACAGTGTTATGTCAAAAAAAACCTACAATGTTCATATCTTAATTAAAAAATACTTTATTGCTAAGAAATGCTAATCATCATCTGAGCTTTGAGTGAGTTATAATCATTGATTACAGATCATATAACAAATATGACATTGAAAAAGTTTGAAATATTATAAGAATTACCAAAATGTGACCTAGAGACAAGAAGTGAACAAATGCTGTTGGAAAAATGGTGCCGAAATACTTGCTTGACAGATGCTTGCCACAAACTTTCAATTTGTAAAAACAGAACACAACAAAAAGGTATCTGTGAAGCACAAGAAAGTGCAGTGCAGTAAAATGAGGTATGCCTGAATAGTAAATCCAGATGACAAAGTACGGCGCTGTGCTAAGAACAAATGGGAAAGCTCCCTGTGTACTGAAACAATAATCTCCCAGGTACGTTATTTTTAATAAGCCTGTGATTTGGAATAATTTTAGATTTAGAGAGAAATTGTGAAAATAGTACAGAGATTTCCCGTACACCCCTCGGCCAGTTCAGTCTCCCCTGACGTTATCCGCTTACATTACACATGTGGAAAGGTCCCAATCTAAAATGAAACTGGAGGATACGAACTGGAGAATCTCATGCGTGCACCCTCAAAGGAATGGAACTTAAGAACTGAAAGACTGGGGTGCCTGGGTGGCTCAGTTGGTTAAGTGTCTGCCTTTGGCTCAAGTCATGATCCTGGAGTCCCAGGATCAAGCCCCAAGTTGGGCTCCCTGCTCAGTGGGGAGCTTGCTTCTCCCTCTCCTCCCAGCTCATGTTCTCTCTCTGTTTCTCTTTCTCAAATAAATAAATAAAATCTCAAAAAAAAAAAAAAAAAAGAACTGAAAGACTGTTTTGCCATAAATGCCCAATTTACAGAAGACTGAGACTTATCTCCTGACCAATGGACATCTGCCGAGATCTCCCCATTCCCAAGCCAGTGAACTTAACTGCTTGGACTCTGGCTGGACTTCCCCGTCTTTGCACTCCTCACCCATAAATCGGCCTGCCCCCAAACCTCAAAAGCCCCGCCTGTAGCTTGCTATAGCATGCGTTTCCCAAAATGCAATTCCTCCGCTATTTTCCGACTAAACCCAGTTTCTGGTAGTTTGAGCTTGCCTCAGTTTACCTCTTTATTTAGGTCAACACATGATACATTGTCAAAACTAAAAAACAAATATGGGGACATTTCCGCTAAATAAACTCTAGGCTTCATCCGGATTTCACTGGATTTTTCCATTAATGTCCTCTTTCTCCTCCAGGATCCAATCCAGGATCTCCAGTCTGTGGCAGCTTTTCAGGCTTTCCTTGTTTTTCACAACCTTGGTGAATTCTTGAGCCATACTGGCCAGGTATTTCATAGGATACCACTCAATTTTGGTTTGACTGATGCTTTTCTCATGACCAGACTGGGACCCTGAGTTTCTGGAAAGAATGCCACAGCGGCGAAGTGGCTTCTCTTGGTGTCACGGTAGGTGGCACGTAAATCCATACTCATCACCGGTGACGATTACCTTGATCACATGGTTAAGGCGGTGTCTGCCCATTTTCTCCACTGTAGCGTTACTATTTTTGCCTTTCCAAACTCTATGCTTTGGAATCCAGCCACTAAGTTAAGTCTATTCTCATGTGTGCAAAGGGAACTAAGCTCCACCTCCTAGAGGGAATATCTACCTACGTTAAATGAAATTTGGGGGAAAGGAAGATTCCCCCCCACCACCACCACCACCGTGCACTTACTTATTCAAACATCAATCTTCATTTTATGTTGCATACTACATTATGCTGCAATACTACAGTATTTATTTTATTGCTCCGGTTGTTCCAGCTTGGGGAGCTCCTTCAGGTTGACTCCTGCGGCCTTCCCATAGGCCCTGATCCTGTCATTTCTTTGAGCATTTCCTTACTTTTGATTGTTGCCTGGAGGCCAGCAGTTATCCCTCTCTCTCAGCACCTGGTCCTTCCTCTGTGGCTTCTGGTATTTCCGCCCCTCAGGCCTGGAGCCCCACCCCCGCCATGCTTTCGCTCAGGCTGGGCGTCACTAGCCCTTGGTGGAGGGCTGAAGGCAGAGACACCACACTTCAGCTGTGTCTGTCCTCAAGACAATTAAGAGGCCCTGCATGAAAGCCCAGGGGTCCTGCTCCCAAACCTCCTTCCACCTGTGGTGCTCTGAGTCCTCGGGGCATGGAGGTGGGGGCCCACGCCTCTCACGTGACCACCGTCACCATGGCACTCTGGTGCAGCTTCTCCAGGGACCAGGACCCAGGGAGCCAGGGCCGCAGGGGAGTGGCGGGCTAGCCTTTCTCCAGAGTTCTCAGGGAGGGCCTGGTGAGATGAAGTCATGGCTTTGTTGAGCTCCAGTGATCCATGCCTGGGGATCTCACTCTTCTCAGCTCTCGTCTCTGATGTTTATCCCCTAATCCAAAGGTACCAAGCGCCAGTTTTCCTTCTGAGATGACTCACAGAGAAATCTTTCCGTCCGAGGACACTGACGAGGAAAGAACGGCAGGGACGTGGGCATGTGCTGGTGTCCGTGCATTCCACCAAGCACCAAGTGGCAGGGGAAGGTGGGGTGCAAGTGTGAATGGAGGTGTGAGTGGGCACAGAATGGTGAGTGTGACCTCACCCTTGAGCTGTACATGCATCGTTCATTCTTTGCTCCCAGATTCTAAATAGGTCTTCTCTCCTCACCTATTGCCAATACCCCCATGCTGCCATCCCCTCTCACTTAGGCCATAGCTACACCCTGTTAAGACCGTCCTTATCCTGCTCCAAGTCATAGCACAGACAGACTTGTTTTAGAACACAGATCACGTTATGTCACTAATCTCTTTCAAAGCCTGGAATGGCTCTTCACTGCTATCATGATACAGACCCTCAACCCCTCACTTTACCTCGTACCGCTCCACCCTCACCATCCAAACTGCAGCCACCTTGGCTGTCCTTGATGTGGGCTCCTTACCCTGGGTCCTTCTCCCTCCACTGTAATCCCCATCCCTTCACCCCCATTTCCCTTCATCCTTCAGGCATAAGGGGTCTGTTAAGTGACTGTAACTCTTTGGGGTCATTTCCCTCAACTGCCAAATACAGAGAGGAAAAACCCTAAAGGCTTGTCAGGGGCACGGACACCTGGCTACAGGGAGACGATGGTAGGGGGAGAAGCCACCCAGCAGTGACTCCCAACCTTCAGAGTTGGGTCTCCTGGTGCCAAGGCAGGTCACACTCTCTCTCTAACTCATACTGCAAGAGCAGAAGTTCCCTAATGTCTGTCTGAGACCTCATGAGAGGGCGGCTGCAGTGACAACAAGGACTTCTGTGAGGTGGGGGCCTCCCCCGGCTGTGGTCACATAGCATGGTCAGGAGCACAGACCTGAAGGACCCCTGGTCAGTAAGACCACCACAGAAGAGAAGGAGCCACAAGGAGACTCACCCTCACCCTCAGCCATGACTGAACATAAGAGAAGAGGGCAGAATTTTTTGAAGCAGTCTAGATCACCCTTCTGGCTTTTTCCTCTGGGGCTATACTCCTGTGAGTCTTTTCCAGAGCCACAGACACTTGTATCTAGCCAGACCTCACTTGCCCTCCTGAAGAGGGTGAGAAGTGAGCATGGTGGCGAGGGATGGAAGGAGAGGGAAGGTTCCCACTGCCCCCAGTGCCAACTCCAAATTTAGTATCTGGCTGTTCCACAGGACTGACAAAGATTCAGCACAACTGTGTTTTGAGAGGATGTTCTGGCTAACAGTCCTCAATGCAACTCCTTTCAACTGCCCAGCAAAGCACCCACACAACACAGAACAAAAAGGAAAGGCAAAAACCACTGCAAACATACGCCAGAGCTCAGAGAAACTGCTGACAATACTTGTAGGCAGAGAGACCCAGGTCTAGCAAACCTTAGTGACGCCAAGGCAGTTTTAGGAATTTGAGTCTTCTCACTCTTGGGATGCTCTGCCAATGCTCAGATTTAGCAAGGTCTAGCGAGGCTGTGGATTTTGCTTAAGATTGGACACCAAAATGGGGGGGAAACTGATGAAGTGGCAAACCAGGAAAACCTTATCGTATTAACAAATCAAAAGAAACACTTCGTGAAAAAATAACTAAATTTTGATAACAGTACAAGGTAGTCAGTTTATATATCTTTTTTTTTTAAGATTTTATTTATTTATTTATTTATTTGACAGAGAGAGAGGCAGTGAGAGAGGGAACACAAGCAAGGGGAGTGGGAGAGGGAGAAGCAGGCTTCCCGCTGAGCAGGGAGCCCGATGCGGGGCTCGATCCCAGAACTCTGGGATCATGACCTGAGCCGAAGGCAGACGCTTAACTGACTGAGCCACCCAGGCGCCCCGTCAGTTTATATATCTTGAATAGGACTCAAGTACGGAAAACTCACTGTGTAGTAGCAACTGCAGTGTTTTAATGCCAGCCAGCGCCATGTTTGCTCATTTGAGAAAAGCAAGCCCAGCAGAATGAGGAAAAGCAGATTCTGAGGCCAGACTAGAGACTGAAGGATTATGAGAACAAGGAGGTCTTCCCACCCGGCAGATTCTTGCAGGGCAAGCAGGGGTCTGGACTTGATGCGAGTGAACAAACTTCAGATTCTGCAGCTCCCTTACAGAGCTCGTATCACAACACAGTGTCCCATGCTCTGCCTATACTGGGACCCCTGATTCAGGCCACACCCAGGGCTAAAAAAGACCAAGGCAAATGTACATACTATTTTTTATATGTATACAATAAGAATGAAGAAAAAAATACTTTTTAATGCTCCAAGGAAAAAATACTTTAAAAATAATTTTAAAATACTTTTATCATAAAAAAAACTTATTATACTTTTTATAGCATAATGATAAGACCAGTATCTTGGGAGCCATACAAACCTGACAGTGGGTCAGCACTGAGATAGGTGTGTGATGCAGGGCGAATCACTTTAACCCTTCTGAGCCCTCGCTAGCTCTTGATGGGAATAATCATAGCACATCCTACGTCATGAAAGGTCAACTGAGATAATGATCGTTTGGCACTGAGTCCCTGGTATATGGTGCTGTTATTACAGATGATTGATACAGGTGGACAAGAAAATCAAAGCGGTTCCCTTCTGGTTGTTCCTTTGGGGTGCACAATTTGAATTCATTAAAATCCTTGGTTTATAATACATGTCTATCAGTGGTTGCAGAGCATATAAAAATGTACTTCTGTGTTGGGGTTAGACGCTTAGAGACCATCTGAATTCCACAATTCAGAATAATTCAAGGACCAAAAGAAAACAAGATACCCCCACACTTGTACACCCCCCACACTTGTACATCCATACCTGAACACACATACCCATGCACAGCCTTACACTTGTACACACACACACACACACACACGGGTATAAGCACGTTACAACTGGTCAGTGACTTGTATCAACCTCAAAAGGGACATTCCCAATCTCGTCCTGGCCATGTAGGTGTGGGAACTTCAGGATTTTGAAGATTATGCCAGATCATGTGGCAGTGGGCTCTAACCTACGAGGGAGGGTGTATAGTGACTCTCCTTAAAGGGGCACAGTGGGCAAATTGGGGGGAAGGTAGGGCCCGCTGCTCAGACAGATGGCTAAGTAATTTCTGAAGGACAAGGTAAGTAAGAGATGTACATTTTGCATTTTCTCTTAGTGTTATTTGTGTATTCGTTTTTTAAAAATAACTAATTAATTTTTCTAATTAATTTATCTCTGCAGTTGTTTCTTTACTCTTATCTTAAGGATTTGTTGTTTTTCGGGGCGCCTGGGTGGCTCCGTCGGTTAAGCGTCTGCCTTCAGCTCAAGTCACGATCCCAGGGTCCTGAGACTGAGCTCTGCCTTGGGCTCCCTGCCCAAGGGGTCTGCTTCTCCTTTTCCCTCTGCTCCTCCCCCCTGACTCATGCTCGACCTCTCTGTCTCCCTCTCAAATAAGTAAGTAAAAATCTTTTTTTTTTTAAAAGATTTTGTTTTTCTAAAATTCTAAGTAGAGTATTCAGTTGATTAAATTCTCTTTGTCTCAGCTAACAAAAGCATTTAAAGCTGTGAGTTTATATGGGAAGACACGGCTTTGCCCATACACCTTAGCATCAATATGTGGTGTTTTCTTACGTAATCTTTTTCTAAAGAGTCTGGTATTCTGATCTTGATTTCTCTAGGACTCTAGTGCTGTTTAGAATAATTCCCCGCCCCTTTTATGATTTCCAAGTGGCTGGGTTTTCTTGTTTTGCTTTGACGTATTTATTGGTTACAATGTAGCTACAGAATATAGTCACTGCAATTGCTGATTTTTGGAATTTATTAAGGTTTCTTATATGCAGTCGATTTTTACAAATATTTGTAGCTGATCTGCCTTTCACAGGCCAAGGTCTAGGTTTGGTAAAACAAAATGTAACTTTATTTTTGTTACAAAACTTGTCCTCTTTTTTGAGGATCTATTACTCCTAATGGCTATTAAAACAATAAAACCCATCAGCCACCCACAAATATTAGTCATTTCCAGGCAAACGCACTATTTCTGTTTTTTTCAGGAATCTGCCAGTCAATCGGGGTTTCCGCTTCCCACTTTCCTGCAGCAGGTTGCATCTAAGTTGGGGGGAACCTTTGTAGCATTAAGGGAAGGTCATCTGAATGCTCTGTGGTCCTTTCCTGCCCACTGTGGCATCCCTGGAGAACATCTTCTCCTCCCAGGCCTGACTTCTGCCAGGGCGAACGTATGCAGACATTAGCTTCGTGGCCTGTCTCCCTCACTTTCCGGCTTGGGACCCCAAGGCCACTTCGGCTCTCGCACCCTCTCCCGCCCACCTTTGCGAAACTTTCCCATCCTCTGGTCCTCCAGTCCTGATACAATCTTGACATCTCTCCAGGCTGCCTGCCTGTCCTCCCCAGAGAATCTCCACTCTTGGACCTCACAGCCATAACTGGGGTTAGGGAGAGGGCAGAGGGCAGGGCCCCTTCTCAAAAGAGGCACGCAGCGTCTGATCCTCGGGCTTCCCGGGCTTCTCCAGGTCGAGGCTGCAGGACGCCAATCCCCCGGGGTCTCGGCTGCGCTTTGGCGCCACCTGGTGACGGTTGGACAGCTCGGGCGTAAACCCTGCCTGGGGTCCTGGTGCTGTTGCAGGTGATCCCCAACCCTGTGGCGACTCCCAAGAGAGCTCCCCTTTCCAGAATCCGCCTGGTTAGATGGCGACTGCTTTGTTGGGTGATCCGGGGATACTGGGCAGCGAGAACACCGAGGACAACACCTTCTTCGGCAGGGTTTCCAAAAATAAGGTGGCCTGTGTTCTCACTCCCCCGCCTTCCCCTCCAACCCCCACTCCCACCCTACCAACAAAAATGAGTAACTTTAATCCTCACGTCAGCCCTTGGAGAACTTAGAAAACAGTCGCCACGAGCAGCAGCGGAATTCACAGGGTAGAGCAGGCGTGTTTCCGTCCGTTTTTACTCATCATCCCTCCCCATGGGTTAGGAGCACTGGAAAGGCGGTAATAACCCCACTCTGTAAATGCCTGATTCCCCTTCCCTGACAATGGGGATCGGGGATGCTGAGTGCTGGCGTCAGACGGGGCGGGAACCACGGCGGCAGCCGAGGAGGAGACCCAGTCCCAAACCAGTCCACCCAGCCTGGACACCAAAGCAAAGGGAGGGAGGTGGCGTAATGGCGTAAAGAAGCAATGACAAGGTCCTAAAAGCAAAACTCCTCTTCAGATGTCCTCCCGTTAGTGAAAATAGGTACTGATGTGGGTCATTTGTAAAGGTGAAATGGGGTAAAGCAAGCTACCAGATTGGAGGGGAAGGGGACACTCGTACCTGAAGGAGGCGGAAAGAACCCTCAGGAGCCGGGGCATTCAAAGCAGCCTGGGGACAGGAGACACAGCTGGGGCGGTTTCCAGAGTCACGGTGGCTAGCATTCCCGCTCGGAATTGCCTGTGAGAATACGGGCACATTTAATTTTTTGGCTTAAATTTTATTTTGTCTTACATTAGACCCACATTTTTAAACAATAATCTTTGTTGTGGGAAAATATGGCAATTTGGGGAAAATAAATTTTACATATTGGCTCTATCCATCTATCTATAGATAGATTCCTGTTATATGTGTGTGTGTGCATGCGTGTATATATGTGTGTGGATAAACATATATATATATATCTGTTGTTTAAGCCACCAGTTTGTGGTAATTTGTTACACAAATTCAGGCTGCCCTAAGAAATTACCACAAACTGGGTGACTTAAAACAACAGAAATGTATTCTCTCACAGTGATGGTGAGCAAAAGTCTAAAATCAAGGTGTCAGGAGGGCTACATTTCCATCAAAGGCTCTAGAAGAGATTTATTTCTTGCCTCTTCCAGCTTCTGGTGGCTTTAGACATTCCTTGGCTTGTGGCTTCTTGTATCTCTGTCTTCACATGGCCATGGCCTTCTCTGCAGTTTTTGTCTTCTCTTCTGCCTCTTACAAGGACACCAGTCATTGGATTTAGGACCCATGGGGAAAATCGAGGATGCTCTCATCTCAAAATCATTAATTTAATTACTTTTACATCTACAAAAATCTCGTTTCCAAATAAGGTCATATTCACAAGTTCAGGGGTTAGGATGCAGATACACACACATCACTTTTGTGCATTCTCTTCAGGTGTTGGTTATATGCAAAATTAAACTTTTAAAACTGAATTTAATTCATAGACTCTACACAGTTGATATTCAATTTTTCCATAGCGAGTTTCTCAATCTTTAAATATTGATCCAAAACACAATTAGTAATGGCTGCATCACAGACCATCTTAAATGTGTTATATTTTATTTAACTGTTCAGTTAATACTGAGCACTCATGGTTTTTGGTACTATAGATGAATGCTGTAGTGAACAGCCTCACAAAAGTCTAGCTTCTAAAGGTGTGTAATTGGATGATTCGTTGTTTTTGCCACTCTGTATCCATTGCCCCTTCTTCTGATAAACTACCCCAGTTTTTCCTGTGGAACTAACCCCTCTCTATTGGCCATGGGTTTGGGGAAACCATCAATGAAGATGCACGAAACTTTTCTAGATTAAAAAATAGACATGAGAGACGGCTGGGTGGCTCAGTCAGTTAAGCATCTGCCTTTGGCTAGGGTCATGATCCCAGGGTCTTGGGATCGAGCCCCACAGTGGGCTCCCTGCTCAGTGGGGAGCCTGCTTCTCCCTCTGCCCCCTGCTCGTGCTCTCTCTCTCTCTCCCTCACAAATAAATAAATAAAATCTTTTAAAAAAATAGACATGAAACCTGACCTAGGCTAATTTTATGCTTTCTCCATGGCAACTAAATCTTAAGCAAAATGATAAGACCTAAAACAGCTGTAGCTGATTCATCCCATAGCTGATTCATTGCTTTCCGTTACCTGATTCAGAAAGTAACCCGTGAGCCACCTGAGGTTTCTGCCCTTTTTGGACCTGTTTTTCAGCTTTCCCTCTCCTTCAATTCAGCTCTGAATCAAATCAAAAATATATTTTTTCCTGTTTTATCTTGTCTGAATTGATTTCTGGTTTTTGTAAAGATCCTTAACACATGTAAGGTGGACACTTGATTCATTTCTTTTCTTTTTTGCTTTCTAATAAAAAATATTTAGTAATATAAATTCTCCTCTGAGCAGAGTTCCATTAGTGTATAAAGTCGTGTTCTCACTACTATTATTTCATGAATGGATTTATATTTCTTCTTTGAACTGAGTTATTTGGAAATGTGGTTTCAGAATTTCAAGTGATTTTTTTAGAAAATCATTTTATTGCTTTTTTTTCATTTTGTTATATTGTCTTAAGAGAATTTTGGAGATTTGTAGAGATCATTATGTACATGATGATTTTTGTAAATGTTCTTTTTTAGGTCATTGAAAAATAGGTATTGTCTATTTGTGGATACAAAATACCCCCACTCTCTCTTTTTTCACACACACACATATATGCAAGCATACGCACAAATGTTATAACTAATAACTGAATTCAGCAAAGTTGCAGGATACAAAGTCAATACATAAAAATCAGTTGTATTTCTATATACTAGCAATGAACAGTCCAAAAAGAAAATTAAGAGAACAATTCCATGTAAAATAGCATCAAAAGAAAATGTTCAGGAATAAAGTTAACTAAGAAAACACAAGACTTATGTACTAAAAACTACAAAACATCACTGAAAGAAATTCAAGGAGACCTAAGTAAATGGAAAATTTTTCCATGTTCACAGATCGAAAATATACAGATTCAATGCAATCCCTATCAAAATCCCAATGGTTTTTTTTGGGGGGGGGGGTCTTTTCTCTTTCCCAAAATTTAAAGCTCATCCTAAAGTTTATATGAAATTTCAAAGAACTCTGAATAGCCAAAACAATCTTGAAAAAAGAAGAACAAAGTTGGAAGATTCACAATTTCCAATTTCAAAAATTGACTACAAAGTTACAGTCACAAAACAGTGTAGTATTGGCATTAGGATAAACCTATAGATCAACAGAATAAAATCAAAAAGCCAGAAATAAATCCTCACATCTCTGGGTCAATTGATTTTTGACAGGTCAAAACATGTAGTCATTTGTGTCGGGCTGCTTTCATGAGGTTCACCTATGTTGTAGCATGTGTCAGGACTTTGCTCCTTTTCATTGCTGCGTAGTATTCCAACATGTGGCTATACCACATTTGGTTTATGCATTCACCAGTTGCTGGACACTGAAATTGCTTCTAGCTTTGGGTATTGTGAATAATGCTACTCTGAACGTTTGCAAACAAGTCATTGTGGAGACACAGGTTTTCATTTCTCTTGGGTAGATACCGAGGAGTGGAATTGCTGAGTCAACCACCTAGATTTTACAATTGACAACTACTATAGTTGCTTTACCATGTGTCTATCCACCTAGTCAGCCCTCTATTCTTCCATTTATCCATCTGATTTTTTGGATGCATTTTTTTAATGATTTATTTATTTATTTGAGAGAAAGAGAGAGCATGAGCAGGGGGAGGGGCAAAAGGAGAGGGAGAGAACCTCAAGCAGACTCCCCACTGAGCACGTAGCCCATCTTGGGGCTCAACCCCACATCCCTGAGATCATGACCTGAGCCAAAACCAAGAGCAGATTCTCAGCTGACTAAGCCACCCAGGTGTCCCTTTTTAGATACATTTTAAAGTAAACTCAGACATAAGAACATATCTACCTAAATTCAGGTCATTTTTTAAAAAGAAAATATGGGTTACTACGTGGATCATTATTTTTTAAGAATAGTTTCAGATTTACACAAAAACTGTGGGCTGTGAAGCCCACATCCAGCTTCCCCTATTATCAATAGTTTGCATTAATGTGATACATTTGCTCACAACTAGTGAGCAAATTATTACTATTTCCTAAAGTCAACACTTTATTCAGATTTCTTTAGTTTTTACCTAATATTCTTTTCTGTTCCAGGATCCCACCCAGGATCCCATATTACATTTAGTCACTACATCTCCTAAGGGTCCTTTTGACAATGACAGTTACGCAGGCTTTCCTTGTTTTTGACAACCTTGACATTTTTGAGGAGTACTGGCCAAGTACTTGGTAGAATGTGCTCAATTCAGGTTTGTCTGATGTCTTTCTCCTGATTATACTGGAATCATGGGGTTTGCAGAGGAAGACCACAAACTGACATTCCTATCACATCATATCGAGGGTACATGATATCAACATGATTCATCAGTGTTGATGTTGACCTTGATCTCCAGGCTGAGGTAGTTTTTGTCAGGTTTCTCCACTATAATGTTACTTTTTTACCCCTTTACGTACTATATGATTTGGAAGGAATTCACTATGCCCAACCCACACCTAAGAAGTGGGGAGTTATGCTTGACCATCTTGAGGTGAAGCATAAGATGGAGCAGAAATACTCCCTTGAGGTTTCCACATAAGTTGTTTGGAGTTCTTCTGTATGGGAGATCTGTCTGTTCTCCTCCATGTGTTCTTTTACTTATTCAATCATTTATTTATAGCATGCGGACTCCTGGATAATTATTTTATACTGTGGGTTATAATCCAATACTACTTGGTTTTATTGTTCAATTTGCCTTGCTTTGGCCACTGGGAGAACTTTCAGTTGTGTCCTGTGTCTCTTTGACACACTCCTATCATTTTAGGTGTTTTTATTTTTTAAGCGATAATTTTGTGAAGCTTTCTGTTTCAATTTTTTGTCTCAAAAGTAGAAGGGACTACACTCTTGAAATGTTTTTATAAAGTCTGTTGTTTCGTAATTTCATTCGTAAGAACAGAAAGGGTTTAGGATGTCTTATTTTTCTCTGAAATTTTCTCCTTTTATTCATAGTCGATATTCTTAGTTATATGTGGGTCAGAGTTGTTTCAACATGGATGTTCTTTACATAATTTTAGAGTTTTCCACCTTACGAAATTTTGGGGTAGCAAAGTTGATGTTCTTCTCGTAAGTTATCTTTGCAAGATGTGAAGAATTCCTAAAGGGGACTTTTTCTTGAAAGACTCAAAGCTAAATATAAAATTAAATAGCAAAAATTAAATATAATTCTTAAACATTAGTTTGTTTAATGTTATGAATGCTAAAATGTCAAGCAAGCCTACAATGATTAAAATGCTGATATAATCTGCCTTTATTTTTTCTTAGTACATTAATGTATTCATTTAAGAATCTATTTTTATTTATTTTTGAATAGAGAATACATTGACATGGCTTTGAAAAGTCAAAATAATACAAAAAGGTACACTCTGTGTATATTCACTTCCCCCCCAACCCCTCTCTTCCTCCTCTATAGCGTTAACTAGTTTTATAATTTATTGGGGATTTTTCTAGTATTTAATATGTGAGTGTAAGAAAATCTAAGCATACATATATTTTATTCCCCCTTTTACTGTGCAAAAGGTAACAGTATATACTTTTTTCCCTTTCTGCACTTTGCCTTTTTCATTCAATTTTTCACATCAGTATATAGAGAAATTTTCATTCACTTTAACGGCTGCATATTACACATTGATGTAGGTGTACCACGGTGTATTTAACCAGGTCCCTCTTCCAAAAGCAAAAAACAGGTAGGACTACACCGACAACTACGCGGTCAATTAATCTTTGACAAAGCAGGAAAGAATATCCAATGGCAAAAAGACAGTCTGTCTCTTCAACAAATGGTGTTGGGAAAACTAGACAGCAACATGCAAAAGAAACTGGACCACTTTCTTATACCTACACAAAAATAAATTCAAAATGGATTAAAGACCTAACTGTGAGACCTGAAACCATAAAAATCCTAGAAATAACCTATTAGAAGTAACAGACAGTAACCTCTTCGACATTGGCCATAGCAACTTTTTTCTAGATGTTTCCCGAGGCAACAGGAAACAAGAGCAAAAATAAACTATTGGGATCACATCAAAATGAAAAGCTTCTGCACAGCAAAGGGAACAATCAACAAAATTAAAAGGCAACCTATGGAATGGGAGAAGATATTTGCAAACGATATGTCTGATAAAGCGTTAATATCCAAAATGTATAAAGAACTTATAAAACTCAATACTCAAAAACAAGTAATCCCATTTCAAATGGGCAGAAGACATAAACAGACATTTCTCCAAAGAAGACGTGCAGATGGCCAGCAGACACATGAAAAGGTGCTCAACATCACTCAGCGTCAGGGAAATGCAAATCAAAACCACAACGAGGTATCACCTCACACCTGTCAGAATGGCTAAAATCAACAATACAGGAAACAACAGGTATTGGCGAGGATGTGGAGAAAAAAAATACACTCGTGTACTGCTGGTTAGGAATGCAAACGGGCACAGCCCGCTTGTGGAAAAAAGTATGGAAGTTCTTCAGAAAGTTAAAGATAGGGGCTCCTGGGTGGCACAGTGGTTAAGCATCTGCCTTCGGCTCAGGGCGTGATCCCGCCGTTATGGGATCGAGCCCCACATCAGGCTCCTCCGCTATGAGCCTGCTTCTTCCTCTCCCACTCCCCCTGCTTGTGTTCCCTCTCTCGCTGGCTGTCTCTATCTCTGTCAAATAAATAAATAAAATCTTTAAAAAAAAAAAAAAAAAGAAAGTTAAAGATAGAACTACCCTATGATCCAGCAATTGCATTCCTGGGTCTTTACCTAAAGAATACAAAAACACTAATTCAAAGGGATACATGCACCCTTATGTTCATAGCAGCATTATTACCATAGCCAAGATGTGAAAGCAGCCCAAGTGTCCGTTGATTGATGAATGGATAAAGAAGATGTGGTATATACACACAATGGAATGAAATCTTGCCCTTTGCAAGAAAATGCATGGAGCGAGAGAGTATAACGCTAAGTCAGTCAGAGAAAGACAAATACCATATGACTTCACTCACATGTGGAATTTAAGAAACAAAACAGATAAGCAAAGGGAAAAAAGAAAGTGAGAGGGACAAATCAAGAAACTGACTCTCAACTCTAGAGAACCAACTGATGGTTACCAGAGGGGAAGTGTGTGGGGAGATGGGTTAAACAGGCGATGGGGATCGAGGAGGGCACTTGTTGTGATGAGCACTGGGTGTTGTATGGAAGTGTTGAATCACTACATTGTACACCTGAAACGAATATAATACTGTATATTAACCAACCGGAATTAAAATAAAAACCTGAAAAGCCAAAAACAAAACAGGTAGGACTACATCAAACTAAGAATTAGCTTCTACACAGCAAAGGAAAAAATCAACAAAATGAAAAGGCAACCTAGTGAATGGGAGAAAATAGTTGCAAATCATATATCTGATAATGGGTTAATATCCAAAATATATGAAGAACTCATACAACTCAATAGCAAAACAAACAAAACAAACAACAACAACAAAACAATCTAATTAAAAAATGGGCAGGAGGACTGAATAGACATTTTTCCAAAAAAAGTCATATAGATGGCCAACAGATACAAGAAAAGACGGTCTATATCATTAATGATCAGGGTAATGCAAATCAAAACCACAGTGAGCTATCTCCTCACACCTGTTAGAACGGCTAGCCTCAAAAGACAAGAAACAGCAGGTGTTAGTAATGAGAGTGAGGGTGTGGAAAAAAGAGAACCCTGTACCCTGATAGTGGGAATGTAAATTGGTGCAACCACTATGGAAAACAGTATGGGGGTTCCTCAAAAAATTAACAATAGAACTACCATATGACCCAGTAATTCCACTTCTAGGTATTTATGCAAAGAAAACAAAAATACCAACTTGAAAAGTTATATGCACCCCCATGTTCACAGCAACATTATTTACAATAGCCAAGATGGTAACAACCTAAATGTCCACAGATGAATGAATGAATAAATATAATTCAACCATAAAAAAAGGAATGAAATCTTTCCATTTGCAACAACATGAATGGACCTCTAGGACAATATGTTAAGTGAAATAAGTCAGACAGAGAAGATAAATATGGAATGATCTCTCTTATATGTGAAATCCAAAATTAAAAAAAAAAACAGAAACAAAAACAAACACATAGATACAGAGAACAGATTGGTGGTTACAAGAGATGGAGCCTGGGAGAAATGGGTGAATTCTTTTCTTCTCTCTATTTTTTTTTTTTTTTTTTTTAGTTTAAGTAACTTGAACAAAAATTTTATTTAAAAATTCCTAAGTCCAGGCCTGTGGGACATAGGCAGCAGTGCTTTTGTAGTTCCCCAGTGACTCCAGTGTGCAGACAAATTTGGGAACAACTGTGCTATTATAGAAGGGATTCTATGGGTTATGTTGTCCCTGAAATATTATTCACAAATTGCTGAAATATTACTTGCAATAAGAATGGCAGAGGCGCCTGGGTGGCTCAGTCGGTTAAGCATCGCCTTCGGCTCAGGTCATGATCCCAGGTCCTAGGATGGAGCCCCACGTCAGGCTCCCTGCTCAGTGGGGAGCGTGCTACTCCCTCTCCCTCTTCCTCTCCCTCTGCCTTCCCCCCACCCCGTGCTCTCCCCCTCTCTCAAATAAATAAATAAAATCTTAAAAAAAAATACTGGCAATGTGTGTGAGGGGGTGGCAGATCATCATCTTTGTTAGAAAAGGAAGATTTTCCAGGCTTTCTCCTAGTCCAGGTAAACCACACTGTCCTTGGGGGCTGTTTCCAAACGGATCCTTCTGGAACAGCTAGGTTTAGAAGAGGCTAGGTCTGAAAACATCTGGGAGCCTCAAGGCACGTGTGGGAGAGTCTGCGTTATGTGAATGGCGGTCTCAACGTCTGGATCCCCCACGGAAGGTCTACGCGAGGATCCGCACTCAGAGACAGCCAGAAGGAAGGTAGCAGGCACAAAGCAGTTGATTAAGGATAGTACACCGTCAAGACGGGAGTGTGAGCAGGCCCAGAGGAGGCAACTACACGGGGATTAGGGGCGTCTTTTCTTTTTATGTTTGTATAGGTTATGGGTCATAGCTAGGGCAGTCTCTGACTGAGGCTGTTTCCCATCATCTAAGGGTTGCCTCCTACCTAACGGAGGGGTAATTTTTGGCCCTGCAAGTTCTTGCTGGAATTGTCGTGGCCATCTTCCCCTCCAGGGGCAGGGTTGTAACATTATGTAAATATATTACAAGGAAGCTATAGGATACCCCGGGCAGAGGTGGAAGAGGAGGGCAAGCTCTGCGGTGGGGGGCGGGGGGGGGGCTCTTGGTCTGTTAGTCCCGGGGTCTTGGAAGCCACAAGGCCAGGATGTTGAGGGGTCTTGGAAGCCACAAAATCAGGATGTTGTGCCCCCAGCCTTCTAATGTGTAATGTTGTGTCCCTGGGTTTCTAATGTGTAGCCTCTTTATCCCCATCCTTGCCTCCAGCTCACTTCTAACTAACTGCCTACTCTATACATAGGCATCCCATTCTTTTTTTTTTTTTCCTTAAGGAGCCTTCTAATTTAATTTTGAGTAAAATAGGTTTGGAGAGATCAAAAGTTCCCCTTAATGGCCATTCGTGTTCTAAATGACTTTAGGTAAGTCAGTCCATTTAGTTATAAATGTGCATGCAGAGGGACCGTAGTTTTTAAACAAACAACCAGCCAGAGTCCCAGTCAGGGCGGAGAGGGGGGCAGCACTCTCAGAGCGTTCCTATGACTGCGATCCCATTTTATAGAGGTTTTTCTCTAGGGCAAAGAGAAAAATTCCTAAGCAGCACAGTTGCATCAGGAACAGCCTGGTTCCAGAAGGAATCAGACTAAAGGCCAGCACAGTTCCAACAGGAACAGTCTGGTTCCAAACAGGAGTCTGACGGAAGGCGAGTGCTGCTCCAACAGGCACACGTCCAACAGGAACAGTCCCCAAAAGAAGTCCAACCAAAAGCCAAATGAGCACTCTCAGAGAAAAAACAAAAAAACAAACAATAAGGCCTTTTAAAACATCCTACCCAATAACGCCTGGGGAGCGCAAACAGAGCTCAACATCCAGGAGAAAACTTACCCCAAACTCCAGGGTCAGCCAGAAGGCAGCAGGCACCCAACTGGCTCTGTGGGTGCCAGTGTGTTTGTTCACCAGCCTCGGAGTTGTTGGGGGTCTTCCTTGCATCCCACTTCTGATCACCAAGTAACATTAACCTTAAAAAACAAAACTGCCAGTTATTTTAACAGCAAAAAAAAAAGGGGGGGGGGTATTTGGAAATAGCAGAGAATCACAATCCAGAGGAAGCACCCTTTTACAGATTATTAGTAAGTCACCCCCACAGAAGAGAGGAATGCTCTTTTATAGAGGAAAGGGGAAGCTGGGAAGTTATGCACAGAAAGTCCACTGGAGTAGACTGGAAGTTCAAAGTATAGCGGCCCTGACAGTTCTAGCAAGAACCTTGCAGGGCCAATGGCTTTTCATTGGCTGAGTTGTTGCAGTCTTTCATTGGCTGGGCTGTTGCCAGGGCAGGAGAAAAGCCTTTCTTCCTCCTGCTGGAATAGTAAAGCAGTGTCCATGTGCAAGGTCCCTCTCTTCCCTTGGGTCTGTAACTGATAAGTGATAGGGCATGAGAGCTCACCCTAAGGGCCTCCCAACTCCATTCTAAAGGAGATTTCCTTTTTTTTTTTTTTTTCTTTAAAGGAGATTTCCTTTTATTAATTTTCACAGGGCATACTCGAATCTCTGCCACTGTTGCAGGAAGAACTCTTAAAAAGGTCAGTAATAGGTACCGGAGAACCAACATACCCAGAAGAGAGAAACACTGGAATTGTATAGTAGTAAAACTAGTTGCAATAAATACTGCAGTTTTCTGGCTTCCGATTCAAATTCAATTGCACAGGCCTTTCCCTTAACTTCCTTCAATTTATACCTGGTCTCTTTAACAATGAAAATTTGGGCTCCTAACAACATTAACATAATTATTCCCCCCCCCCCCCGTCCTACTTTTCATCAGATAATTTCAAAATAACACTGTGCATAGTGACAGTTAATCTACTAAATGACTTTAAGATTTCTTTGCAGTTTCATTTGTTGTTAGAGTACGTTCCATGATAGGATCCGAACTGCACATTTTACCAAAAGTTTGCAATAAGGGCACCCATGTTGACCAGCAAAACCCTGCCCCAAGTTGTTTTGGTGTTGATGTGATAGCCCACACTGCACAAGGAAGCAAAACGCATTTTCTTCCAGAGCCTTGGAAGGCAGCTTTGCTGTCTGTCCTGGGAGGGAGGGCAGCCCTGCGAGGGCTTGGGCTGAGTTATCAGAGGTTACTCACCACCCTCCCTAAGCTCTGTAGAGTCTCCTTCTTAAGATGTGTAGCTGTCTCCTGACCTTCTCATCTTCCCTCTCTCCTTGAAAAAAGTCCGAAATGTGGGTTTTCTGAAGCACAGGTCTGGATTTACAGACTCAGCTGATTATGTAAACTTGAAGTGTAGCCAGAGGCGCAGGGGTGCAAGGACACTTGGCCTCGAGGGTTCCAAACAGACCAGGTTTGGCCGTTCGCAGCTGACAAAATCCAAAGGCAGAGAGGAGTGGTGGTGAAACCAGAAAGGAATTTGTTTCAGTGAGGCCAACGTCGGGAAGGCAGCAGACTAATGTTTCAAAGTGCCAAAAATAATTCCAGGTTGATAGAAGGGAAATGTGGAAGGTCGGTGAGAACTGCAGATAGGCGGCGAAGGTCAAACCAACCATTGTCTTGAGGTCCATCATATGGGGTCTTGCTGGCATTGGGGCAGTCCCTATTGCTTGTGGGGATAGGTTCAGTGGCCCGAGTTCAGAGATAAGCTAGAAAGAACTTAATCAGAAAGTTAGAGGTCAAAATGGAGGTAGCTGCGGTCCTCTTTCGGAAGTTGGGTGTAGGTGCAATTGACTGCTGGGAAAAGTGTAGCGTGAGTGGGGGCAGAAATCGGGGTAACACAGACCTGTAAAAGCAGGAGGACCCCGCAATCTCAGAGGAAGGGGAACTGGCTGGAGCGCAGAGCTGTCCTGAGTCTAGAAAGGGAGAAGAGGTTTTTACATCCCTTGGAGGAACCACTGTGGTGCTCCCAGAGGTAGCTCCCGTTAAGCTGAGAGCGGTGAGTTCCCAGAGCCCTGAACTGGCCTGCGCCGCATTCAGGGCTTCTGGGGCCACTTACAGACATGCCCAGCATGACCCGGCCTGGAGGAGGTCCCGCGTGCAAGGAGGTGCGGTGTGAACTTGGGAGGTGGAGGCGGCCCTGCGGGGGGAATGAACTTGCGGAAGAGCGGGGGAGGGGTGCGGGTGGTGCAGGTGGTAGAATGAGGCCAGGCCCAGAATGGGGCCAGGCTTCCCGGTGGAGGCCGTGCCTCCCGACCCCTTAGGTGCAGCCCCTTCCCGCAGACTGAGACCGCGCAGGCGCCTCCACTTCCGCCAAGGAAAGCGGCGCCCCGCAATCGCAGCCGAAGCTTTCGGGTCCCGCCCCCTCCGGCCGGGCCTCCGCCCACTGCAACCGCGGCCGCCCCGCCCGCCGCCAGTCTTCGACCCCGCGCGAGAGGTCGCGGGTCGCCGGCATGCAGGGTGGCAGCGGCAAGGACGGCGGCCTGGGACGCGCCGTGTGCGTGCTGACCGGCGCCTCCCGTGGCTTCGGCCGGGCCTTGGCCCCGCTCCTGGCCCGGCTGCTGTCGCCCGGCTCCGTGCTGGTCCTGAGCGCCCGCAACGACGAGGCGCTCCGGCAGCTGGAGGCGGAGCTGGACGCCGGGCGGCCCGGACTGCGCGTGGTGCGGGTGCCCGCCGACCTGGGCGTCGAGGCCGGTTTGCAGCAGCTGCTCGGCGCCCTGCGCGAGCTCCCCAGGCCCGAGGGGTTGCAGCGGGTGCTGCTTATCAATAATGCGGGTAAGGCGCCCGCCGGCGGCGGCGGACTCCCCGTGGGAGCCCTGGGAGTACTGCGTAGCGCCCCTATCTCTTCTTCCTCCTCACTTTCCCCACCGCTAGGAACATTAGAGGTGACTCTTAGGAGTCAGAAAAGATGCTAGAAAATCCGAGTTGTTTCAGCAAGGTCGGTGCGGCTCATTCTTTCCCAACCCCCCCCCCCTTCCTTTTCCTGAGCGTATTTTCCAAAATGCCTTTAGAACTTTCCCGATCGCCTTGCTCCGCGCCCTCTGGCGGAGGCCTGAGTCAGGGCCTGAGGTCTTCCAGCAGAAGTAAATTCCCCTCTTTTCCAAATGGCCTCCTGAGTTCTGCCCCCAGGCCCAGAGCAGGGCATGCACACTTTCAGGTTGCAACTTGGGATGAGTGAACAACTCCGGGTGTGTCTGTCTGCAGAGCTGGGAAGAGGAAGGCATCTTCAGAAGCACTAGGGAGACTCCTCTAGGTTTGGGAGGGAAGTGGGTGTCTAGAATTTGGAGAGGGCTGGGGAAAGAGAAAACCCATCTGCACAGAGTGATTCTTAAGGTCTGTTTTTCAGGCACTCTTGGGGATGTGTCCAAAGGCTTCGTGGACCTGGCCGACCCAGCTGAATTGAACAACTACTGGGCTCTCAACTTGACCTCCATGCTCTGCCTGACTTCCAGCATCCTGAAGGCCTTCCCAGACAGTCCTGGCCTCAGCAGGACCATGGTTAACATCTCGTCCCTCTGTGCGTTGCAGCCCTTCAAGGGCTGGGGATTGTACTGTGCGGGGAAGGCTGCCCGTGACATGATGTTCCAGGTTCTAGCTGCAGAGGAACCTAGTGTGAGGGTGCTGAGCTATGCCCCAGGTAGGTGGAACATTATACTACCATCCCTGTCACCCAGAACCGGCTGGTTCCCCCTCTGGGGGTGGGCAGAGGGCCTAGTCTGACCCCTCCAAGAAAGAACCCACAGAGTATATTGTCCCTGAATCATTAACCATCACCCCTTAAGGGAAATACAGGCTTCAGAAGTTAGAGCTGGCTGGGATAGGGAGTGTAGTTAGAAGATAAGGCGAGAGACTGGGGAGTTGCCTGGCCTGGAGGGTGGGGCCAGAAAGCCTGAGATATTAGAGTTGAGAGACAATGAGGGTTTGAATTTCAGGCCTGTACATGTGAAACAGGGAAGATGCTACCTGTCTACAGGGCAGTTTGGAGGACTGAATGAGGTAATATATATGAAAATGACTCCTAGCTGTGAAGTGCTATCTATCTGTTAGCACTTCTAAATGTTAGATAGAACTTATCACACTGTATTCTCTTTATATCTGTACTTCTTTCTCCTGATAGGAAAGCTCTGAAGGCAGGAACTTTGTGCTGTGCACCTGTATGTCCTCAGCACCAGCAAAGTGCCTCACTTTGTCAGTCTTCAGTAAATGGTATTTGAAGGAAGAGCAGAGAGATTGTGAAATGCTGGCCACCCAGGCTAAATTGCGCTGGGACCCTGTGGGGATGCTGGGATAGAGAAGAGAGGGCCCTGTCTTCACCAAAGTTAAACAGTAAGGGGTCTTGTGACACTTGGTCTGGCTTCTCAGCACCCTGCCATGATGCCACTGTGCCCCTTTCTGAAAAGTGAGCCTTGTATACTGGCTTGAGGCTGGTGGAATTAGAACAAGGTGACAAAGCTGTTGTGTAATGTCTGAGTGATTTAGACGGAGAGCCAATAGTCTGTTCCCCTTGAAACCTGGGGGCAGAGATGTCAAAACACCTGACCAAAGCCCAGATGTGGCAGAGGCAGGATCAAACCTTGTCTCCAAGTTCATGATCAGTGCTACTTTTACTTCCTCATGCTCTCTAGTGCCCAATCCTCCTTTCCTCCCTAACACCTACACTGTTATTCTTGTAGTCACCTTTGAACTCAGCACCCCTCTGAGCTCAGCCTAGGACTCACTCAATCAAGTGGGCAAATGAAAACCACAGCCAGGTGTGGAGCCGACTCCAGAATGTCATTTGATTGGGTTGGATCTCAGGGAGTCCTGAGATGACTCAGTATGTGCAAATCGATCTATATAATATACCACATTAATAAAATGAAATATAAAAATCATATGATCATCTCAATAGATGCAGAAAAAGTATTTGACAAAATTTAATATTAATTTATGATTTTTAAAAAACTCAAAAAAGTGGGTATAGAGGGAATGTGCTTAACATAATAAAGACCATATATGATAAGCCCAAAGCTAACAGCATACCCAGTGGTGAAAAGCTAAAAAAAAAAAACTTTCCTTGTAAGATCAGGAACAAGACAAGGGAACCACTCTCGCCACTTTTATTTAACATAGTACTGGAAGTCCTAGCCAGAGCAGTTAGGCAAGAAAAAGAAATAAAAGACATCCAAATCAGAAAGGAAGAGGTAAAACTATTTGCAGATGACTATTATATGTGGAAAACCCTAAAGACGCCACCAAAAAACTATTAGGACTAATAAATTCAGTAAAGTTGCAGGATACAAAATAACATACAAAAATCAGCTGTATTTCTACACACTAATAATGAGTTATTGGGGAAATTAAGAAAACAGTCCCATTTACATTTGCTTCAAAAAGAATAAAATAGAAATAAGTTTAACCAAGGAGGTGAAAGACCCGTACACTGACAACCATAAGACACTGATGAAAGAAATTGAAGAAGATACAAATAAATGGAAAGATACTCTGTGTTCATGGATTGGAAGAATTAATATTGCTGAAATGTCCATACTACCTAAATCAATATACAGATTCAATGCAATCCCTATCAAAACTCCAATAGCATTTTTCACAGAAATAGAACAAATAATCCTAAAATTTGTATGGAACCACAAAAGACCCCAGATAACCAAAGCAATCTTGAGGGAAAAAAACAAACCTGGAAGCATCACACGTCCTGATTTCAAACTATATTACGAAAGAATAGTAATGAAACACTGGTATTGGCATGAAAACACACAGTTTACCAGTGAAATCACGTAGGCCTGGTGTCTTGAAGAAGATACCTTTGGGTTGAAATTTTGTAGTGACCTGTTAGCTCCATGAACTTGGATGTACAAATCTTTCCCCAGATTTGGGGAGTTCTCAGCCATTATTTCTCTGTATAGATTGTCTCTTCTGATGGTAACCCTTAAGTCATCTTTACTCTTTTGTTCTTTTTTCTTTTTGCTCTTCTGACTGGATGATTTCTAATGACCTGTCTTCTGATTCACTAATTTCTTTCTTCTGCTTGATTCAGTCTGCTGTTGACTTCTCTTGAATTCTTTAGTTTAGTCATTTTATTCTTCAACCCCAGGATTTCGGTTTGTTGAGTTGTTTTTTGGGTTTTCTTTTTTAAGATTTTATTTATTTATTTGACAGAGAGAGACACAGCCAGTGAGAGAGGGAACACAAGCAGAGGGAGTGGGAGAGGAAGAAGCAGGCTCCCAGCAGAGCAGGAAGCCCAATGTGGAGCTCGATCCCAGGACCCTGGGACCATGCCCTGGGCTGAAGGCAGACGCTTAATGACTGAGCCACCCAGGCGCCCCTGAGTTGTTTTTTTTTAAGTGGTTTCTATTTCTTTGTTGAACTTCTCATTTTGTTCATGCATTGTTTTCCTAATTTCATTTAGTTGTCTATCTGCGTTTTCTTTTTTTTTTTTTAAGATTTTATTTATTTATTTTAGAGAGAGAGCACACCTGAGCAGGAAGAGGGGAAAAGGGAGAGGGGGAGAGAGAGGAAAAGGGAGAGAATCTCCAGTAGACATCACGCTGAGCACAGGGCCCAACATGGGTCTCAGTCCCATGACCCTGAGAACATGACCTGAGCTAAACCCCAGAGTCAGATGCTTAACCAGATGAGCCACACATCGGTCTGCATTTTCTTGTAGTTCACTGAATTTCTTTAAGAAGATTATTTTGAATTATTTGTTCATAGATCTTATTTCTTTAGGGTCAGTCATTGGAGTTTTATAGGTTTCCTTTGGTGGTGTCACATGTCCTTGATTATTCATGATCCTTGTGGCCCCGTGTTGGTGTCTGTGCATTTGAGGAAGGAGGCACCTCTCCCAGTCTTTACAGGCTGACTTCAGTAGGCAAAGCCCTTTACCAGTCAAACCATCCAGTGATTCTGGGTGAACCAAACTCAGGGGCGCCTGGGTGGCTCAGTCATTAAGCATCTGCCTTCAGCCCAGGGCATGGTCCCAGGGTCCTGGGATGTCTGTAGCAGGTTGCTCCTGGAGTCATTGGGCAGCCTCTTGCTAGGGTGGGTTGAAAGCCTGGGTCTGTGGTAGTCCGTCTGGTGCTGGGCCTGGTGGGGAGCCTGGGTTTATGGGCACTGATGGCAAGCTCAGAGGCATCTAGGGCCACAGGAGCTCGCTGGAATGTGTCAGGTACCTATGTTCATGGCAGCTTGTCAGGAGCCTGATGCCGTGGGAGCAACCCCAGGCCACAAGGGCCAGCTGATACTGGAGTGGATCAGGGGACTGGGTTTCTTGGGACTTTTGGGAGCCTGGAGCTGCCAGGGGCCACTGAAGCTGGCTGGAACCAGCAGGCATCAGAGTGAGCCTGAGGCCTAGGTTTGTGGGAACCTGTTCCATAGGAGTGGCCAGGGGTTGTGGGAGCCACTTGAGGCTGCTGAGGCGCTGGATCTGGCAGGCAGTGGGGTTAGCTGGCGGCCTGGGTTCATGGGAGCCCAGAGGGAGCCACCTAGCACCATGGGAGTTGGCCTGGGTCTAGAGTGGGCTGGCTCTGGGATCCCCTATGAAGTCGGGTGCTTACTTCCCTCTCCTCCCACAGGGAGGGTGTCTCTACACTGGGATGCCTGGGCCTGGGGGCAGATGATAGGGGTAGTCCGCATCTCTATTTCCTGCCATCCTCAATGCATCCTTTCTTTTTTCTGTGCTTCACCCAGGTAGTATAATCCCTTACCTGGAATCCTTGGCTTTCATGAAGGTAATTTCATGGGCAGCTAATAGTTCATATTGATATTTCTGCAGAAAAGTGCTAGAAATTCCTATGCCACTGCTTTGTCGACCCCAGTGATATTTTAGCAAGATGCAATTTAGCAGAGGGCTACAGAAGGAGCTGAAGCAGAGAGAGAACCAGGGCCGTATAAAGGGCTGGATTGTCAGGGTATGTAGAAACAGAAGGGTCCGTCCTACTTGGTGACTGGTTGGCTGTGGGAACAGAGGGGAGAGGGAGGAGGCGGGGATGGAAGTTTTGAGCTTGAGAGAAGAGTGTTTCATTAATAGAAATTGAAAAGTCAGGAGGAGGCGGTGCTGATTGGAAAGGAGGTGATAAGCTTAGTTGTAGACACAGTGGTCTGGAGACACCATGTTCATTGACGCATCGGGATTTGAGTCTGGAGCTCAGTAGTGACAGAATGACCCCGACCACGCTTGTCAGCCAGGGTGGGGTGTTGCCAGTGGCCAGACCTGACTCCACCATGCTCCACACACACACCAGGGGCCCCTGCCTCAGCCATGTCCCCTCAACTTCTGCTTTTCATGCCCTAGGTCCCCTGGACACAGACATGCAGCAGTTGGCCCGGGAGACCTCAATGGACCCGGACTTACGGAAAAGGCTGCAGGAGCTGAAGACAAATGGGGAGCTTGTGGATTGTAAGATGTCAGCCCAGAAACTGCTAAGCTTGCTACAAAAGGACACGTTCAAGTCTGGAGCCCATGTTGACTTCTACGATAAATAAGCCAATGTCCTTGGCTTCCTGGGGCTTTTTTCCCCCTCTCTCAGGCACACCCAGGAGCTCTGTGCCACCCCCCCATCCTGCCACAGGGGCACCGCCAACCCTGCCTGACCCAGATAAGCACTCATACCTACTTTCTGCCCTCAGATCCAGCCAGCAGTGAGGGCCTCAGGTCATTGGAATCCCAGTTCTCGGGAGTCTGTTGACTGCCCTGAGTTAAGGGGAGCTTGGGAGAGAGAAGTTACGGCTGTTGGTATTCTGTCTCCCCAGAAATAGAATTTTAAGGTTAGGAAAAGCAGAACAAGAAGCTGCAACCCTGAAGAGAAGAGGTTGGGGGTCTCATGGCCAGTCCCTGGCTGAGCTAATGTCATATAGGAGGGCCCATGTGGAATCACAGCCCACGGGGGAGGGAGGACGGTGCAAGTTCGGTGCACAAGGATGCCCCATGTTCATGGTAGCAGGACCTTGTGTTGACCTTTGTGTCCTCATTCTGATGCCTCCTCCCTCCAGAACGTACCATCTGTCCCCCAGATGGGGGAAAGGGGGCCCCTGAGAGTTTTGTACAAGTAAAAAGCAGATACAAATAAAATGTGGATTGTCCTTTATTCACCCCTGCCTTCTCCTCTGATACAGGGCCCGTGACTGACTCCTGTCTCACTGGGTCCAGAGGTGTGCCTTAATGCAATTAACCCAAACTTGGGGAGTTACCCTTATTTCCTGGGGAGTTATCTTAGGGTTGTCTGCCTCTTCTTACGGAGCCCCTACCCAGTGGCAAGCTCAGGTTCAGAGTTGGCCAAGATGGATATGCCCAGGTGCCTGTTCCTCCAGATGCCTATGCTGACCCCAATCTTTATTACTCTTTCCTCATCCCTGACCTAGTCAAAGACTGTTGAGGCTTCAGGGCCTGACTCCCAGCCTCCCCGGCCCTCTTGGATTCCCAGTTCTACCCTTTGCCCACATGGCAGTGTTGCAAATGGATCTCCTCAGGGGGGCTGTCTGTCATGGGCCCTCCTGGTAAAGTTCATCCGGCACATGGTCCTGATCCTCCGTGGGGTGGGCTTAGGACCAGCATGCCTGTGGGGAACATGGGCAATATTCTAAGAGAGGGAAGCCCTAAGTAACGAGGTGTGTGAACAAACCCATCCTCCTGCCACTCGGCAGATGTAGGCCGAGCTGGGAGCTCCACAGTGGTGGTGGCCTACAGCCAGTCCACCCTTGCGCCTGGCCCTTATTTAGGAGTTGAGAACAAGGGTCCCAGCTAGCCAACTCCCAGGGCTCAGCCCTGCATGTGAGGTGGAGGAACTCTTTGTTCCTTCTCATGCACAGCAGAGGGCGCATGGAGGCCGTTCCTCCGGGAGAGCCCATGGCAGCTCAGCTCTGGAGGCAGGCTCTGGGCCGGAGCTGCCAATGCCCTGACAGGTGCCCTAGGAGGGAGCGAGTAATTCATGCTCTTTCGTTGCCCAGCAGAGCATTTGCCCTCACTGGAGTCAAAAGCACTGCACTCGTATCCCTGCTCTGCCATTTGCCAGCTCGTGACCCAGCATAAATTGCTTCTATGGGTTTCGGTTTCCTGATCTGAAAAATGGTGCCTCCCTCAGAGAGTCATGGGGAGCATTAAGTGCCCTAATGTTTGTAAATGCTTAGCACAGTCTAGCATTGCAGTAGGTGCCCAGAGATTTGGATATTATTGCCTTTTAATATCAAGATCCAGATCAACGTGGAGCCCCACTTGCAGCCCAGATGCCCTCCCCCTTGCTGACCTGCAGCAAGAACTCTCTCTGCTACCCCTGCATGGGGCCTCAGTGGGGCTGGAGTTCAGTCTGGACAACTCGTTCTGGACTCACCAGACCCATGGGAAAATGGAGGAGCCTCAAAGTCAGGAATCGTTGGTCCCACTTCTCTCTGTAATGGAGACGTTGTGGGGTCTTGCACAGGGCCCTCCTTCCTCTGGGCTGTTTCCTTAGAACAGAGGAGCTCAGAGCTGCCTTCCCACAGGTGGGGCTGGGCCATCCTGGGCCGCCCCTTCTGTCTGGTGAGTGTTGGGTGGATTTCCTCACCCGGCCCCCTGCTCCTGCGGGAGTGTGAGAGCAGTCAGCACCAGCACAACCCTGGGGGATGGCCGGCCAGGGTGGTTTCCCTCTCCCCACCAGGCTGCTTGGCCAGGACTTGGGGAGGAGTACCACATGTCCCCACCAGGTGGCGAGGCCCTCCCATGCCTGACACTTGTCCTCTCTGAGCCCAGGGATTTAAGAGCCTTAGAAACAACCCCCATCTTTCTTTCTCCCTGCACTCTAGGATTGAGAACTCTCAGGGGTCCCCAGGGAGCTAGGGAGGACCAAAGGGCTGGGATTACTCTCTCTGGCCCGCCCAAGGCCTCCTTAGTGACCCCTGGGCTCGGCCACAAGGATTTCCCAGACGTTGCTCCTCAGCCGGGACTCAGCCTCCCCAGGCCCCCCACCACTGGGCAGGGAGATTTTCTAGCTAACCATCTGTGTTCCCAGAGCACATGGCCTGGCGTTGGCTGCCACACACATGAGGACACATAAGCACATACACAGTACATGTCTGCACATGCCTAACGTCCAGCCGCAGGGTCAAGCAGGGCCTCAGATTAGCCAGAAGACAAACAAGGTTTCTCTTTGTCTTTGATGACGAGAATGAGCTGGGCAGTTTTTTGGTTTTATGTTTCATACCCTGAGCTGGAGGCCAGCAGCTGGCCCGTGATGAGCAGGGGACGCGGACTATTCCAGGCCCACCCCCAGGGACATCCAGCACCTCTGTCCATGAACGTGACCAGCTGGGACTAGACTGTCCAGGAGCACTCTCCCCACCCCCCACCCCCAATTCTTGTCCTTCATCCCCTGAGTACAACGCAGGCTGGTGCCTAAGTCCATTGTTCGCCAAGCCTGGAGGCACCAGTGGCTCCTACCTCCTCGCTCAGAACCACAACGGGGCGACATGCTCCATCCTGGCATCTCCCCGTGTCTCACTAAAGGGCGCTGGGCTCTGGGAAACCGCCTCTGGCCTCCTTCACCGTCAGCCTCTCCCCACGGCATGTGTTTGCAGGAATTCCCACTCGCGTACACAGGTACACACCCCTGCTTACCAAGGTGCCCTGCTGGGCTCCCTCACCGTCAGGGTCCTGTGTGGTGCCACAGAGGTGGGTGGAGAGCGCTTGCAGTCCCTGGAGCGGAGATCCCTCAGGGCGACACCTCCCCAGCTCCCACAGCATCTCTCGGTGATCCACTAGTCAGCAGGCAGGGAAGGTACTCTGAGCCCCTGGGGCCAGCTGGCGGGAGGGTTAAAGGGTGGCTGAGGAGCCATTCTTGCTCCCCCAGCCGAGTCCTGAGCTCTTTTGCCTGCAGAGCTGGGAGGCAGGACCGGGTGAGTACTGGATGTTCCCTCAGACTTTCAAAGCAGGGCCCACCTCCCCATTCTCACCCTGGAATGATTGCTCCTTCCCAGCAAGACTCCCTGACCTCACCCTTTTTCTACCATTTCATCCATCATGCACTCCCCCTCGGGCCTAAGGGTCCTTACTGTGAGCTGAGAGAGCCCTGGATTTCTATTTTCAGGGAGAGGTTGGGAGAAAGGAGGCAGGGAGGAAGGGAAGGAGAAGGAAGTTCCTTCTTTTTCTTTGGAGGATCCATGTCCCAAGCCCACCTGCCAGCTGACCCCAGAGGCTTAGCGTGATTCCTCAGCTGACAAACCTGGAAGCTACCCGGTGGTCTCTTAGCCCTCAGGCCCATGTCCCCTGTCCCCAACCCAAGGGCAAGGGAAGAGAAGGGCCTGCGCCCCACTTCCCAGACCTGGTGTCTCCTCTTAGAGCTGCAGGACTCTATCTGGCCCATACTCTGGTTCAGGTCTTAGTCCTGCCACTGCGGAGGCCTTTCCTGCCCCCACCCTGCCCTTCCAAACCCCAGCTTGACCCCAGGGATCCAAGGCCTCAAGCTCAAAAGACTGTGTGTATTCCACAGACCTTACCCAGACCGAACCCAGTGAGGCCCTGTAGAGTGAGGAATGAAGGAATGAAGGAACCAACAAATGAACGAATGAATGAGTGAGTAAAGAGAGTGAGCAAGCAAGCGAGCCAGTGAATGCTGGAGTGGGTCACTGCCAGGTGTATAGCGAAGCCTTTGAAATGGCTCAGGTGTGATGGCGATGCCTGGGAGTCAGGTCTCCGCAGACAAACTCCCACCAGCCCAGGCATCCGTATGTGGGGGTTCAAACCCACCTTGATTTACTCCTTGGAATCCCTAAAGGAAAGCCCAAATGTGTGTATTATGGAAGGGGGTGGGGCTGTCTTGTGTCAGAATCACTTGGGCAGTTTAAAAAAATAAGGACTTTCCCTTTGCTCCTCCTTCACCCCCGATTCCAATTCACTGGATCCGGGTGCGTCCCCACGTGCACTAGAACATCGAAAAGTGAGCTGTGAGAAATGATTAATTCATTAATTTAAAAAGCGAGCTATGGGGGCGCCTGGGTGGCTCAGTCGTTAAGCGTCTGCCTTGGGCTCAGGGCGTGATCCTGGGGTCCTGGGATTGAGCCCCACGTCAGGCTCTTCCGCTGGGAGCCTGCTTCTTCCTCTCCTACTCCCCCTGCTTGTGTTCCCTCTCTCACTGGCTGTCTCTCTGTTGAATGAATAAATAAAATCTTCTAAAAAATAAAAAAAAATAAAAAGCGAGTTGTGAACCTTGCAAACCCAGGTGACATTGGCAGAGATCAAAGAAGGCGGCTGTCCAGAGAAAGGAAGGTTAGGGGACAGAGTCAGGGTTAGGGGTTGGGGCTAGTCTGAGGTCAGAATTAAGGATCAATATATGGCCAGGGTCAGGATCACTGTGAGTCCAGATCTGGAGTCAGCACAGGACCAGGGCTAGGTTGAGTCTGTGTCGGGAGTTGGGAATGTAGAGAAGGGAACAATTTTGGAATATTTGGGGAGGCAAAAGAGGCCCGCACTGCTGGCTTTTAAAATATTAATTTGCATATAAATGATGAGTGTCAGGGTGAGCTGGCTCATTGGGAAAGGAAGTCCAGGCCTGAAGACCAAGGTTGAGGGCCTGCTCTCTCCAGCCCGGGATAGTCCCAGATCTGCCCACCCTGTCCACCTGGGCAGGAGCCCTGTGCACAGGACAGGGACATTATCCGGAACAAAATAGGCTTTCTTTAAGGGTCCATCCTTGTGGCCAGCCTGGGTGGGATGGGAAAAGGAGCTGGGGCAAAGTGAAGAAGCTGAGAAGAGGTGAATCTCCTTTCCTCTCTGGAGCATCCAGGCCACAGGAACAGACACAGCAGGGCACAGCGAGACTGAGGCCGGGGGAGCAGGACAGTGACAGGAAGCCGAGCAACACGGGGAGGAACACAGAGACAGAAAGACTTGAAGATAGAGTAAGACAGATTTAGATGGAGGGAGAGAGATTGAGAGAAGCCACACGCTCACACACACTCATATGCTCGCTCTCATACACACACTCACACGCTGGGGCGTGCGCTCACGTAGCCACCCTGAGTCTTACTGGAAATAATCCCACTAGCAACGCCGGGGCCTCAGCTGCACAGGCGGTGCCGAGCTGTTACCTTGCACATCTGTCAGCTCCAAATGTAGAAGCTGTCATAGGGGTGTGTGTGTGTGAGAGAGAGAGTGTGTGAGAGTGCGTGTGTGCGTGCCTGTTTCTCCCAGAGAGTTCTGAGGGCTTACTTACCCTGGCAGAGGGAGATCCCCAAGGGCCCAGAAGCTCTCCAGGAGGTCCACGCCGCAGGAAGCAGGCCGTGTTTCTTCCTTTCCTGCCCAGGGAGAGGCCCACGGGCTGCCCAGCTTTAGGCCATGGCCCCCTGGACTTGGCTTCTGTGGCCTGGTTTGGCCGCTTACAGCCATGAGATCCCGGGCAATCAAAGCAGCTGAGTCTCCTTTGTCAGGTGGGGCCTGTAAAGCAGCCAAGCCCTCTGGATCCTGGAGGGGCACTGATGAGCGCCTGGCCACACGTGCCTCGGTCACTCCTGCTACTTCAGGGATGTTTTTCAGCCTGTTTGCTATAATTGGGAATTCCTTCTGTGGCTGATACCCAACTTCCGGGGATGTACCTAGCACACAGGTTCCTCGGGGGACACCAAGGACATTGCCCTCCTCCAGCCTGCTCTTCTCCCAGCTGTTTTCCATGCTCAGACCCAAGGATGCGCCTAGAAAACCCACTCTGGACTACAGAGGACCGAGAACCTCTGACCCAGAGCCTCCAGGAGCAGAGAGGGTTGGCACAACATCCAGGGACACGGGGATACTTCTCCCTTTCTAATAATGATCCTTGGGCAGAACCATGTGCTCCTTCTTCCTGGCAAGGCTTTCCAGGTTTTCAGCCCCTGTCCTCATGTGTCAGGAAGTTCTTTTTTGTGTCTGCGCTCTGCCCTGCTTTAATCTAAGCTTATCATAAAGGGATTTTACAGCAATGAGGAAGAGGCCCCAGACACTATCCAGAAGGGAGGGCAGGCTTTTCACTCTTTTTCTTTTTCTTTTTTTTAAGATTTTATTTATTTAGTTGACAAAGCAAGCAAGCACAAGCAGGGGGCGTTCCAGAGGGAGAGGGAGAAGCAGGCTCCCCGCCAAGCAGGAAGCCCGACATGGGGATTGATTCCAGGACCCTGAGATCACGACCTGAGCTGAAGGCAGACACCCCAGCCTTTTCATTTTTAGTACAAGAAAGTAGGGCCCTTAGCTGAAGGGCCCAGTCCCTGTGTCAGAGCTCTTCCACGGTGCAATGCCCACTCAGTGTAGCCCTCCCCAGTCCCACAGAACTGACACTTTGAATGTAGAGAAAGAGAATACACAGCCCAGCCACTCATCCCACAGACTGGCAGCCTTACCAATGACGTGCCCCATCAGAGCCCACCCTGACCCCTGGGGCGGTATCTCCTCCTTCCTCAGATCCACCATCTTTTCTGCCCAAAGGTTGGATGGAACATTCTAGGTAGGCTGCAGGCACTCATGTTGCTCAAGCCAGGGGCTCTGAGAGAGGAGATGAGGTCTAAGGCCTCGTATCTGTGGCTCCAGCCCTGTTTTTGCAGGAAGGCTGTTACCTGGGGTGTGTTCTCTCCTGGGGCCAGGGTCTCTCTGCACGTCTCTGGAGGTTTATGAACCACACGTGGGCCTGCTCTAGGCCCCAGCCACGTGTGTGGGTAACTGTTTGCCACCTTAGTGTTAATATTAGTCGTACAGGTGCGTGAACATTTGGCTTTGCTTATGTATGCTGGGGGGGTTGTATAATTGTGTGTGTACCTGTATATAAGCGTTTTGATATAACACGTGCCAGAGGACAGTGTGTACACGCAAATGTGGGTTCGGGTGTGGGGTCATATGCACACATCTGTAAGGCGACCGTGAGGGTACGTGTAAACTACAGGCAGCGCACATTCGCATTTATACCTGCATGACGGGGGGGGGGGTTGCATGTTTAAAGCACGCATGCGCACTGTTGTGTGCATGCACAAGTCCGCACACATGCGGTCACATGCATCGTGGGAGAGCGCAGGTTGTGCCCCTGGGTTGCTCTCAGTGTGTAAGTGGGCGCGCATGCGTACGCGTGCGACAGGGTGTGACCTCGCCAGCACGAACCTGTGCAAAGCCGGGGGTGAGATTTAACTGGCACGTGTGTGCGTGCACGTGCCTGGGTGTGATTCTGACACGGGGCAGGCGGTCCCGGAGCAATGGGTGTGTTCGGGCCTGTGACCGAGGGACAACAATTGTGTGTTGACAAACTCCAGCCACCCCTTCAGCCCTGTCCAGTGAGAAGGAAACGCGTAAATGTGTTTGTTAAATACAACACGGAACAGCCACAAAAGGCCAGGTCCCGCCGTGGGAGGAGTGAATCGGGAAGTCTCGCTCCCTCTCCCTCCCTCGCCGGCTTCTCGCCCCTCGCTGGCGCTGGCGTCGTTCCCTCACACCTAAGCCCAGTGGTGTTTTGCAGTCTTTCAGCTGTTACCTCAGTCCCTCCTCGCCTCATTCCCGATTCACTCCGTTGCTATAGGTATGTTTGAAACCCCAGCGTGGTAGATTTTAATTAGTCTTCCTACAGATGGCCAATTAACATTCATTACTTTTGCCTTGAGCGATTAATTATGAGTTTGGATAGAAAAGGAGAGAAGAGGAGAGAAGATGGGCAGGTGGATGAAAGGAGAAAAGAGAAGGGGTTTGATTGGAGTCTGGGAGTTTTACACAGAGCAGGCTGCTGGGGGAGAGGGTGGGAAAGAGCTGTTTGAATCCCCTCACTCCCGGCGGCCTCCCTCGGCCCACAGCTGCTCCGGGCCCCTAATCGGCTTGGCTGGCCCAGCCCTCCAGGAAAATAGAGCTCACACCCTTGTTGGGGCGTCCCTAAGCCTTTGGTGTTCCCTGACCCCGGCGCCTTTCATAATACCGGCCCTCTTGTCTTTCGTGCCAGAACTGGGTGGGAACTAGGTCAGGAATCGTCTAAAACGCAGCCGATGACCCAGAAGAGAGGCTCCACTGACGATCACCCGTTCCTAGAATTGTAGCAGCTCATTGTACAGATGAGGAAACTGAGGCTGGACAGGAAATGACCCCCAACTCACGCATCTCAGGAGGAGAGTCCAGCTCTGTTGACCCCGGCCCCGTTCTCATTCCGCGGCCACCAGGGTGTTCAACGTTTAATGCTACCATCTGGAACATACTCCCCGCTTCGGACGGAAGCGCTCTTCAAGGTTGCAAACGTCACTCACATCCTCCAGTGTGCACCCAACTGCCGAATGCTCATGTGGTTTCCCAGCTCATTAAAACACCTCCTGGGTGATGTTGCCCGATGTAAGAGCCGTGGCTGTGTTCCTAGTCCAAAATTCATTCCAGGAGCGGAGGAGACTCCTGAATGTAAATACTGGCCTTTTGCGTGGTAGGGTTACAAATGGCTTTTCTTTTTTTCTCTTTAAAATCATCTGTACTTTTCACTTTCTCTAGCCCAAATATATCACCTGCACAATATTAAGTATATAAAATACGGGGGCGCCTGGGTGGCAGAGCGGTTAAGCGTCTGCTCGGCTCAGGGCGTGATCCTAGCGTTATGGGATCGAGCCGCACATCAGGCTCTTCCGCTATGAGCCTGCTTCTTCCTCTCCCACTTCCCCTGCTTGTGTTCCCTCTCTTGCTGGCTATCTCTATCTCTGTCAAATAAATAAATAAAATCTTTAAAAAAAAGTATATAAAATTAGACTACATGTTACTTGAAATTTTCCCAAAATGCATTTGTAGAAAGAAGCAAAAGAGGAGTCCATGTTACTTTATGGTCTTCTTTAAAAACCATAAATATTATGCACCAAAATGTTTTTTTTTAAAGATTTTATTTATTTATTTATTTATTTATTTATTTATTTATTTGACAGAGAGAGACAGCCAGTGAGAGAGGAAACACAAGCAGGGGGAGTGAGAGAGGAAGAAGCAGGCTCCTAGTGGAGAAGCCTGATGTGGGGCTCGATCCCAGAGCACCGGGATCACGCCCTGAGCCGAAGGCAGACGCCTAACGACTGCGCAACCCAGGCACCCCTATGCACCAAAATGTTAACACTGGTTGAACTTGAGTTAGTTATCACCTGCCTGGATTCAAGTTGCAATTCCACCACCTGCTTAAATTGTGTCTCAGTTTCCTCATCTGTCAGGTGGAGTAAAAAGAGTACCCATGTCACAGGGTCGAGAGCATTAAATAAAATCATGCATGGAAAATCTTAGAACAGTGAGTTTTGACTAGAAAGAGCTCAGTAAATATTAGCTATTATTAATATTAATAATAGTATGATTTTTTAAACATGATATCTGGGGTAGGATTTTGAAGAATTTTTTTTGCCCTTTTTGCTTTTCTGTATTTTCAAATTTTTCTGTAGTGAATGCACATTACCTTGGCAATAAGAAGACAGTAATAAAAAAAGAAGTAAAGAGGAAGGAAGGAAGGAAGGAAGGAAGGAAGGAAGGGAGGAAGGGAGGAAAGACATATTTATTCTGCTCAAAGCAAATGTAGTTCTGCTATTTTAAATTTCTATTAAATTTCTCCTGTCTGACTCATGCTGTGGCGAGTATAGCTGTATGGCCTATGTCCCCTGCAGGTCTCACTCACACTGTGACAAACCCTTTCCTCCAGGAAATGCCCTCCTTCTCCCCTCCTGAGTAGCCAAGTCTTCCCCATCCTCACATCCCCGGCAGCCTCTCTTGGCCTATCCCACTCCTTCCTCAAGCTTGACTCAGGGGCCTGTGTGATTGGCTCTCCTTTGTTTGGGAATTGTGTGGGTCACTATCCAGGTGCCTGGTGAGTAGGTATGGGAGCCCCCAGCCTTCCCCTTGGGAACCCACCATGTGTCCCTGCCAGTCAGCTCCCTTCTCCTCTCTGTCTCCCAGCACACTTCCTCTTTGTTCCCTTGTGACTTCAGCAGTGTGCACATAGCAACTTCCCTCTGCATCTCTTATCCACATTTCTGGGAGTGAGCCCCTTTGTAGGTCACCAGCCAGGACACGGATTGGGCCCTGTGGATTGCATGTCCATCCTTGATCCGATAAACTGTGGGGTGGTGGGGCACTGGGCAGCAGATTCTGCCAGGTATGTCTGTTTGGGCGAGAGTTTTCTGAGATGGGGGTTTGGGTGGAACAAGAGATGGTTGGCATCTTTGATATTGTACTCCTGCCATGGGCTCCCAAAACACGTCCTGCCACCCACACGACACATTCACACGATAACCATCAATGTCTGGTGCCTTGTTCTGCTCCACCCACCATGCCCCATGCTAAGCTCCGTGAGAGGGGCAACCATGTTTGTCTTGCTCACTGCTTTGTCCTCAGCACCAAGTACAATACTTGGCACATAGTAAGTGTTTGGTAAATGCCTGTTGGATATTGGCAAAGTACATCATATAATCACACCATTCTATATATTTATAAAGGTCTTATAGAAATGTAAAAGATGAACACATGCTATAGAATCATTTGCGAGCTTCAGACTTCTCTGGAGGGACTTGGCAGGGCCAGGTGATTTAGAGTAGTCAGGGAAGGCTTCCCGGAGGAAAAGCAAATTACACTGAAGGAAGTGAGTTGAGGCTTCCACTGCGGCAAGAGAAAGCTTGGCTAAGCATGCTCTGGCCTTTTTTGTTATTCATGTCTGAACTGCCAATCACAGTCAGCACTGAGGACATGAGACAGGTCAGGGCCTGGCGTCAGGCTTCCAGGAAACAGGGAATGGGAGCAGCAAGACTGAGGCCCAAGCTGCAGGTGCCATCAGGGTGGGAAGGGGGAAGCGAATCCATTGGTGCAATGGAAGGGACAAAGTCTGATCTCGGGAGAAAGAAGAGGGTCTCCAGAAGCGCTGTCAGGCGGCTCATTAGGATAACGAGAAGCTTGCCCCAGCTTACCGAGAATCCGGGGCTCACCACACCAGAGCACTAATGTGCTCAGTAAAGTACAGGTGGCTACCAGGTGCTGGGCTAGGGGCCCCGGCTGATGCTGCAGCAATCACCCTCCCTCGGCTGGGTAGGGGTGAGTGGGAGGGCCGCAGCCTGGGAGAAGCCTCTCTGTGCCTTTGTGGAGGCAGGAGAGAGAACAGCTGAAACCAGAGGCCCCCTGGACATGAGAAGAGGAGTTCTGGAAAGCTGGACAGGGTGTGGGTGAAAGGAACCTCTTCTGGCTCTCCTTTCTCTTGTGGCCATAGAATGAGGCAAAACAGGGGTGAGGGGGCCTGAACGTTTGGTGTGGGAACCAAGGGCAGTGGCTGCCTTGTTCTTGTCATGCCATAGTCCCAGAGAGTCCTAGGCTCCTGCTACGTGCTTTTCCTAAGCTACGCAAATGCAAGTGTAAGTGTGGTCTGAAGACACCAAAGGGCAGTCTGTAGGGGAGGGAGCATGAGGAGGGCTGCCTGGAAGAAGTGAGACCAGAAGAGGCCTTGAAGTTTGCGCAGGACTGGCATTGGTGGCAAAGAAGAAGTCATGCCATGTGGCAGAAGTCTCGGAAGCAAAAGCACTGGAGGGTGGGGGGAGGCAGTGAACATGGCATGTGGGACAAGGACTCAAACTAGCTGGATGGCCCATGGTGTGTTAGAGGGGAGTGGATGAGGCCAGGTGACATGTCTTTGAGGCACCCCAGCTGAGGATTTGGGGCTGACATGAGCTGCCCTCCTGCGGGCACATTATCAGGCCTCATCTTCAACATCAAGCTCCTGAGACTTCCCAGGGCTCTCTCGCTCTTCCTCCAGGCCTCTCCCCAGCAGCTGACGCCACCAGTACTCTGGCCACCTTCCAGGGGGTCCAGTAAGAGGCTGACAGTCCTCTCTTGCACTGCCTTCCACACTCATTACATCCTTCATCTGGCCGGATTTCCTACGTATCCTTTAATCCTAATGAATCCATTTCTTGAGGAACCTGGTGAACACGTACTGCGCAGAAAGTGGCATAACGGACATAAGGACAGCTCTCCAGCACTTAAGAGCTGCTCAGGGGAGACAGACATGGGTGAACCAGTCCCACCATAAAGGCTGTGCTCCTGACTTTCAGCACAACAGGCCTTTGGATTGACACCAGGGTGGCCTCCGCACAGGGGCTGAGCCCTGGGCTCCCACTGAGGCCCAGCCCTCAGGGGGGTTCCAGGCCTTGCTCCCACCTCCCTGGTTAGCTGTACGCTCTGCCTCTCTGCCCACCACCAAGTGTCATTGCCCTCCGGGTCACTCAGTTCAAAGGCCTGAGGGAGAATCTCATTGTTGGAGCCCGCCGCACATCGAGGTCCCCAGCAAACTCACGGTGGCCACCTCAATCCAATCCGCTGTGGTCAGCAGGATGGCCATGCAGTTCCCCCGGGGCAGTCGGGTGTGTGTGGAGGCGTGGGCATGGCAGGCAGGCAGGTACATCGAAAATTCTGGCACATGTTCTGCTGTTTCTTCGTGGAATGTACTGGTCCACAAAACAGTGTTTCCGAACTTCTCTCACGTTGCTGTTACTGGCTTTTGAAAACACAAATCTAGTAATATGGCTACTATTTAATGGAAACAAACATGCATTATAAATTGTTTTTCTGATGTAGTAGGGAAAGATACTACCTGAATTACCATGAACTATTTTTTTCCTTCAAATAATTTTTTTTTCTACTTTGAAACCTTCGGGGATTACTTTTTGGCATAATTTCTCTGTTCTGTCCCAAACGGCTTTGAAATATCTATCACTTCCCTCAGATGATAAACCATGAAATTTTGCTTCTAATTTTGATGGTAAAGAGAAAAATGTCAGTAGCTTCAGTTAGAAGCTCTTTAGGGGGAAAAAAAATGCCCGCAATGCTTGGCCCATTGTTTAAAATTTGTGAAAATTTGTAAACAAAAGGTGAATTCAAACTTGGAAACCAGAGTCAGCCAAGACCTCGCTGCACCAGCCACCCTCGCCTTTCAAGAACAGCTTGACACAACTTCCTCCATCGCAACCAACAATCCAACATGTTTTCAACAACCTTGGAGCTTCCTGTATGTTATGCCTTCAATCCGCTTACAAATGTTTTGAAAATTTGCCAGCTTTTCAGAGATGCATGAATAGTGTCATACAAAGAATTGACAGGACTGAGATCGCTGTGGAACTCTTTCATATCCCGACAAATCCCAACACCATTAAACCCCCAAGACACGCATGACAATGTGTGTATAAAGCTCTTGGCTCATCCTCTGTAAACGTTGTAGCAACAACATTAAATCTTTCACTCGCGTCGAGCTCCTGTGTAGACAAAGCTCTGAGTTTTATTCAAATCAGCTTTCGTCATAATTCGGTACAAGAGCCACCGGTGACCTTAACCATACCCGTGGTACCATGAGTGTCTGCTTAATTAAGACAGTTTGGGACGTTTTCTGTAGGAACCTTGCAGAGGTGGAGAACACCATCATCTTGTTGTACCTCATGAGTCGTTTATGGAAACATCGTCCATCTTTATGATCTTATTAATAATTCTAAATGATTACTACGCGCCATGCACTATTTTAAGCGCTTTACATTCATATACTCATTGAGTCCTCTCAACTGACTATACATTAAGCTCTATGATTTATTCCTATTCTTCAGAAAAGGAAATTGGCGCTGAAGGGTTGAGTAACGGGCCTAAGTTTCACAGAACTATTTGCATTATTTGTAGAAACCGATTTAAAATTAGTTGTAAGTTCTCTTTCTATTTCTCTTTTGAGTTCTAACTCAATACACGTACCCTTGCTCACAAATTAGATTCCCTATGCCCTTGGTGGACAGGGTTTTTCCAGAAATAAAAAATTTGCAACTTTAGACACATTCTACTTTTCACATTAGGATTCAAGTAATCAGATAATAGTTTGCAAAGGACAATGACACCAAAAAGTAGATATCTATGACAAAACTATACCAGTACAAAGGCATGCATTTCGCATTTTTCTGGCTTCCTGAAATTTTCCGGTAATTTTTCAAGTTTTAATTGTTCTTTCATTCCTGAATTTTTTGTTAGCAGAACAACTGGGCTGGGCACCAAAATAAAACATCTTTTATAATGCTCTGTTCCATCCGTCGACGATCCGTCTGCAAAGGTTTTAAAAGAATATTTTAATTCCTTTGAAGTTTTCATACTTTGAGGGTCGTTTTGCATCCAGAAGGCCTCTTGCTTTCTTTCATAAATTTCAAATCATGTACAGAATCTTGGCTTGAAATGTGTTACTGTCTGTACCCACCCATCAACCCTGATTAACTCTTGAGGCTGAAATACTCGATTACCCCTCACAATACTATTGGCATCATAATTTGATGGTAAACTCTTAGAAATTTTTGTGAAAAACAGAAACTCAAACTTTTGTTTTGACATCACTTTTTGAATTCCTGTGATTTCAGTATTTATTTAGAATTGCTCAGTGATTGTGCTCCATCTCCAAGAAGAGAATGCCAGTGACAGATTCTCTAACACTTCTTGTTATGACACTTTCCATGTTCTCTCAGTTATTTTCCAACAGGATTAATGTCCCAAAGCAGGGCTCTTTCAGCCTCGTGGCGTACCATCGTTAGAGCCTAAAAATCCTGGATTTCAGACTTTTCCACTGACAACAGTTCTTATTAAGAAACTGTTCTATTGTTATTTAATTACCTTTCACCCTAGATTTTTAAAAATTCTATTTTTTTTCCTCTTTTACTAATTCGGAAGTAATACTCTGTTTCTATTCCTTTGTGGTTACCCTAGACATTTTATCAGGCATATTTAATTCCTAAAACTTAAAATTAATCACTATCGTTACCTTCCTTCAGAAAAATATATCATTCAATTATGCTTTAACGTGGTCACCACTCTGCCCCATCTATGTGCTACTATTGTTCAATATTTGGTTCTATGTTTTTAATCCTTATATGGGAAGCTTTAGGTTTTATACAGTTAATATTTATGTTTGGGAGAGTCGGTGTCACTGTTTATATTTTGCCAAAAAGATATATTTTAAGAGACACACACTACTTGCTACTGTGTTTTGTTTATTTAATTATGTATGTGTTTATTTTTTAACTTATTTTTTTTATTGTGGTAAAATACACATAACATAAAATTTACCATCTTGATGATTTTTAAAAAAAATTTTAAAGATTTTATTTATTTTTTAGAGAGAGAGAGAGAGAGCGCGCGTGCACATGAGCCGGGGGAGGGGCAGAGGAAGAGGGAGAAGCAGACTCCCTGAAGAGCAGGGAGCCTGATGTGGGTCTTGATCCCACGACCCCGGGGTCATAACCTGAGCCTGAGCCGAAGGCAGACGCTTGACTGACTGAGCCACCCAGGTGCCCTTATCTTAATGATTTTTAAATGTACAGTTCAGAGGTATTAAGTACATTCACATTGTTAAGCAACCATCACCTGCCCAGCTCTAGAATCTTTTCATCTTGCAAAACTAAAAGTCTATATCCACAAAACAATAAGTCCCCATTTCCCCTTCCCCCCACAGCCCCTGGCAACCACCATTCTATTTTCTGTCTTTATGATTTTCACTATTCTAAGTACATCCTGTAAATGGAATCACACAGTATTTGCCTTTTTGTGGTTGGTTTGCTTAGCACAATGTCCTCAAGTTTCATCCATGTTGTAGCATAGTGCAAAATTCCCTTCCTTTGTAAGGCTGAATAAAATTCCACTGTATGCATATACCACGTTCTGCTTATCCACTCATCTGTTGAGGGATACTTGGATTGCTTCCACATTTTAGCTATTGTGGAAAACGCTGCAAATGACCATAACATGGTTGTATAAAAATCTCTTCGAAACTCTGTGTTCAGTTCTTTTGAGTATATATCCAGAAGTGGAATTGCTGGATCATGTCGTACTTCTAGTTTGGAGTTTTTGAGGTGTTCCTGTGCTGTTTCCCACAGTGGCGGCACCATTTTACATTCTCACCAACAGTGCACAAGGGCTCCAGTTTCTTCACATCCTTGCCAACACTTGTTATTTTCTGTTTTGCTGATAGTAACCATAGTAATGGGTGTGCAGGGTGTCTCGCTGTAGTTTTGACGTGCCTTTCCCCAGTGATTAGTGATATTAAACATCTGTTCATGTGCTCACTGGCCGTTTCTCTATCTTCTTTGAAGAAGTGTCCATCTGAGTCTCTGCCCATTTTGAATCAGTCAGTACTTATCAACTTTACCCACCATTCATCCTTTCATCTCAGACTTTCCTTCCACTGTCATTTTCCTCCTGCCTGAAATTCCTTCAGTCAGGGTTGGTTGGTAGAAACGTTCATTTTTTTGCTTGCCTGATTCTATCTTTATTTCACTCTTATTCTTGAAAGACATTTTTGCTAGAGATACAGTTCTAGGTTGTAAGTGATTTTCTCTCAGTGCTTTGAAGATATACCCCGTTCTGGCCCAGCATCCATTGCTAAGAGCCTACAGTCACCAGTTTGTGTCTCACTTTTTTGTCTAATCTGTCTTCTTTCTCTGGCTACTTTTAAGATCCCCTTTCCTTAGGTGTTCTGCAATTCCATTGTCGATGTGCAGATTTCTTGTATTGATCATGTTGGAATTCGATGGGCATCCTTAATCCAAGGATTGGTGTTACTCATCGATTTTGAAAAATTCTTAGCCATTAGCTCTTCAAATGAAACCTCTGTGCCATTATCACTATTCCGTTTCTAGAATTCTGATCAGATAAAATCTTTTTTTTTTAAGTAGGCTCCACACCCAGCATGGGGCCCAATTAGGAGCTTGAACTCATGACCCTGAGATGAAGACCTGAGCTGAGATCAAGAGTCGGTCACTTAACTGAACGAGCCACCCAGGTGCCCCTAGATATAATCTTTTTTTTTTTTTAAGATTTTTATTGATTTATTTACTTGACAGAGAGAGAGGGGGGGAGCAAGTGAGCACAAGCAGGGGGAGCAGCAGAGGGAGAGTGAGAAGCAGGCTCCCTGCTGAGCAAGGAGCCCGATGTGGGGTTTGATCCCAGGACCCTGGGATCGTGACCTGAGCCAAAGGCAGATGCTTAACCAACTGAGCCACCCAGGTGCCCTTAGATATAATCTTTTATACACAACCCTCCATATCACTTGCTAAGCCTCTCCATTTTTATGTCTGTGTCTCTCTTTGTGCTGCCTTTTTTCAACTCTTCAGATCTTTCAGTTCATGAGTTCTCTCTTCCGCTATGTCTAATCTGATCATTTCTTACAAATTGAGTTTCTAATTTTAGTGATTATAGTTTATATTTCTCTTTGGTACCTTTCCAAATCAGTGTGCGTATATATATATATATATATATATATATATATATATATAATTTACGTAGTGTAAAATGCATCGATCTTAAGTGTACACCATGATGAATTTTGACATATGTGTAAATCCATGGTAACACCACCCAGGCAAAACATAGAACATCTCTAAGACTTCAGAACATTCCATTATGCTACCTTCCAGTCAATAATCCCTCAGAGGTCATGATTATTCTGACTTCTATCAACCCGATAATGTATCTGAGATCTACCCGTGTTGTTGCATGTATCCATTATTCATTTTTATTGCTCTCCAATACTATGGTTGATGGGCAAGCACATTGCTTCGAGGTTTTGGTGATTATGAATAAAGTCTTTGTGTGGACATATGCACTCATTTCTCTTGAGTATATACTCAGGAGTAGAATGGCTGGGTGGGTATATTTTAACTTCATTTAAAACTGCTAAGTAATTTTCCAAAGTTGTACCATCTTCCACACACATGTTAGGTTCTTTTGAGTACTATTTAGTTTTAAAATACAGTAAACGTAAGTTCTTTATGTTCTACGTGTGCTAATTCTAATATATGCTGTCTCTGCAGGCCTGATTCTGCAGTTTGTAGTTTCTACTAATTCTCATGGTGGTTTATATCCCTGTGTATTTTGTGATTTTTGATTGTGAGTTCATCTCCCTTGGAACTTCGTCTGGGGAAGTTATTTGAAGTTTGGCTTTCAAGTACATTCCTCTAAAAAGGAGGATAAATATACTTATTTGCTTCTGCCAGTGGATACTAAATTCTCAGCTTGGAATCTTTTAGGGCCTCCTGAAATTTCTGGCCCTAAATCCAAGTAAAGTGAGGCTGTGGTTAGGAACTCTCAAGAAAATATGTTTTCTTTTTTTCCCTTCCACACAGAGCCAAAGCTAAGCCAGACACATATGTCCACCACCTCCCTTTGTAGGGCTGGAATTTTTTTCTCATTCACTGAGTAAAGATGTCACTTTTCAGGGGTCTCTGATGAGACTTCCTGTCTCAAACTTTGTCCCCGTTCCTCTCACTTGTGGCCCTTTAAAACCCAAGCTCTGTGCCACCACCAAACTGGGGTTTGTTCCAACACAAACTCCAGCTTCACGATCCACTTCCTTGTCTCAGTTCAAGCTTTCTATAATTTCTGGGCGTTTGAGGATTTTTCCTTATTTTTGTGCCAGCTCAGCCATCATTCAAAAAGATGTTTTTAAGACTGGCAAAAGATTGATAACTGAAGTTGAGTGGTAAACATGTGGCGATTCATTATACCATTCTCTCTGCAAACACTTCTTGGAATTTCACATAATAGAAAGTCCTGGGTTGTTGTTGTTTTTTTTTTTTTTAAGATTTTATTTATTTAGGTGTGCCTGGGTGGCTCAGTCGTTAAGCATCTGCCTTCGGCTCAGGTCATGGTCCCAGCGTCCTGGGATTGAGTCCCACGCTGGGCTCCCTGCTCAGCAGGGAGCCTGCTTCTCTCTCTCCATCTCCCCCGCTTGTGTTCCTTATTTCTCTGTCTCTCCCTGTCAAATAAATAAATAAATTTTTTTTAAAGATTTTATTTATTTATTTGTGAGAGAGAGCGCGCGCCAGCACGAACTGCGGAAGGGGCAGAAGGAGAGGGAGAGGGGCAAGCCAACTCCCCGCTGAGTGCAGAGCCCATCACACGCTGATCACAGGACCCCAAGACCATGACCTGAGCTAAAGTCAGTCGCTTAACTGGCTGAGCCACCCAGGCGCCCCAAAAGTCCTGTTGTTGTTTTTTTTAAAGAATTCCCCATAGAGATTCAAAGTGAGATATTTAAGGGTAAAATATCATGATGGCTGTAGTTTACTTTAAAGTACTTCAGAAGGGGGGCGCCTGGGTGGCTCAGTCCTTAAGCGTCTGCCTTCAGCTCAGGGCGTGATCCCGGTGTTCTGGGATGGGGCCCCACATCAGGCTCCTCCGCTGGAAGACTGCTTCTCCCTCTCCCGCTCCCCCTGCTTGTGTTCCCTCTCTCGCTGGCTGTCTCTATCTCTGTCAAATGAATAAATAAAATCTTTAAAAAAATAAATAAATAAAGTACTTCAGAAGGAAAGGGATCAGGCAAAATGGAAAAATGTTAATATTTATAAAGGTTTTGGTGATTATGGTGACAGGTGTGACAGGGTATATGGGTATTCATCACATTATTTTGTCTACTTTTAATTATGCTTGGAAATTTTTATAATACAAAGTCAAAATATGAGAGAAAAGATTCTTAGGTGTTCTGTACTAGGAGAGGTCTTTGGACATCTAGTCTACCACATTATTAGAAACAAATATGACATCATATTCAATGATTTTGTACTTACAAAGAAAGAATCCACAAATGACCCCGGCCAAATTGTTGAACAACTGAAGGAAGAAATGTATGTGCAGTGTTGCAAAGCTGTTCAGATCCAGATTTGAATAAACAAACCAGTGTGAGTGGACAACTGGGGAAGCAGGAAGGTGAACAAGTTGGCAGAACACCAATCAAGTAGGGATGGGCCTGCCAATGTGTCTTCCCATTGAGCTATACCACAGGCCTTAGTTTTCATTAGTTCCCTGCTAGCTGATAGCCCCATCCAAGTAATAGTGGGATCTAGCTTCCCCCTCCCATGGGTCTAGGCTCCCTGGTTTGGGGGAGGAGGGATTGTCACCCAGCTCCAGCCCAAATCTCATCTGCTCTATAAATGCCCCCATTCTAGCCCCTTCTTCTGCCTTACAGGATGCCTATGAATCATCATGTGCATTCCAAAACTCGTAGGGGCTGGTCTTGTCTGGAGCCCTACTGGGACAATCCACTACTACATAATCGTCTGACATGAGCACATTTCCCAAAGCCCAGGAACTCCTTCTGGACTGAAACTCTAAGTGAGCATTCCGCGGAATAAATAGCTCAGGGTGGCTTTGGCAATTCTGGGCAAGATCCCTTGACCACTGGGAAGTGAAGATAGGGGGACTGCTCCCTTCATTTTCCACATCTATGGAGAACTATTTGAATAAGAACACATCCATACTGTCACGAGAGAGCCCCAATTTTCAGGGACAGAGCAGCCTAGACCCACAGGTTGAAAAGAAGCATTTCCTTCAAGTAATAGTAATCTGCAAAGATAACATCTCATTATAGAGAAGACATTTATATTGTTATGCAAAACACTGAGACATTGAGCCATAGGCTCTTTAATTGCTCCATTTAGTAATTAAGTCTTTGGTTTATCTTTGCAAAAACAAGGCATCCATTGATCCAGAGGAAAGAGATATTTGCTCCAGTTCACACATCTTACCCTGTAGAGAGACAGTGGAAAGTTTTAATTTAGAGTTCTCCCAACCCAAGAGTTTAGCCAATTACTGGACAGGGTTCAACTTCAAAGTGTGTGGGTTTCCTTTCCCATCAATCAGAGGCTCTGCAGGAGAAACCTTTCAAGGTGAGGCCTAGATCCAATTCTCCTTTCATGGCAAACCTCACAGGGCATGGACAGTCTCTTTTTTGTGTCCTACTGTGATGCAACTTTACATTATTACACTGTCTCAGAACAATCTTTTTTTAAAAAGATTTTATTTATTTATTTATTTATTTACTTTCTTATTTATTTATTCTGAAAGAGAGAGAAAGAGAGCAGGCATGCTTGTGAGCAGCGGGAGGGGCAGAGGGAGAGGAGAAAGAGAATCTCCAGCAGACTCTGTCCTGAGTGCAGAGCCCAACCTGGGGCTTGATCCCAAGACCCCCGAGATCATGACCTGAGCCAAAATCAAGAGTCGGTTGCTCAACTGACTGAGCCACACAGGCACCCCAGAGCAAGCATAATTTTAAATCACATTTCTCAAATTCATATGTCAGCTGACAAATCTTTAATGAGCATCTATTATATGCCAAGCAATTGTGCCGGTGTTGGGAACACAGCAGCAAAAATTAGGAATGAAGTGCTCATGACGTTAGCATTCTATGTAGTGGACTTCACGTACTTCTGCCATGTAATTTTACCAATTTCCTTCCTCTCAGAAGTTGGACTGACCCATGCTGTAATGTTTTTGAGCAAAATTTGGAGGGGAAATGTGTAGGGCATGCGCAGAGAGGCACAGAGAGCTAGGAATCCCTGGATGAACACCCTGGGTGGTGGCAGTGCTGCTACAGTGAGGGCTACCCATGGGTGAGTAGAGGACATGAGAATAGAAAGGTAGATATTTGCTCATGGAAGGCCTCGAATGTCAAGGTAAGAGTTTGAACTTCATTAGAAATAGTGACTCTACTGAGTTCTCTATGCACTAAGAGCTGTACATGAATGGCCTCGTTTCAGTTCTCGCAACGACTCTCCAGGTACTACTATTATCTCCAGATTACAGGTGAAAAACTGAGTCACAGAGAGGTGAAGAAACTGCCCTGGGTCCCACAGTCGTGTGGGACATTTTTGCATGGAGTTGTGTCGTAGAAATCTGGCAGCCGCAAGTCAGATGGATTGCAGAGAGGAGAGACCACAAATGGTTATCATAAGAGAATCACCAGAGAAAGGTAACAAGAGCCTGAAGTTGAACAGCAGCAGAGAGAATGGCAAAAAAGGAATGGATATGAGGACTGAGGGGATGCGCAGGGTGGTGGCGGAGAGGATACCACAGAGGCCTCTCAGCTGCTGAGACTAGATGTCCTCGGTCTGTAGGTCTGTCATCAAAAGAGGCTGAGCCACGGAGAGGCACAGATTTGGTGGGGGAGATGAGGAGCTCAGTTTTGGTGAATGCCTAAGGAGCCTGTAGGACCCCCTAGGAAGGTAATCTCACAAGCACTGAAAACTAGAGACTTGATCTGGGGGAAAACAGAGTTGGGGTTACAAACCTTTAAAGAGTTTGCATCAAGGTATTGCTTGAAACTGTGGGAATAAAGATAGATGACGGATGATTAGATAGATAGATACACAGATATATAATTAGGAAGGCTAGAATAGACAAAGGTGCCTAGCAGACATCCACGGTTAGCAGAAGAAAGGGGAGCCCATGGAGGAGCAACTCTCAGAGGTGGCAAAGCTAGGTAGGCACCTTGTTAGGAAAATGAAGGGAAGAGAGAGTTTCCAAAAGAAAAGGGAGTTGAAGTCAAATGCTGAAAAGCCCACAGACAATTATGACTAAAAAAGACAGGAATTTGGAAACAGAGTCCTGATGAGCATTTCAGAGGATGAAGGGAACCCTTTATACCCTGCTCATGGGGGAATACATGGGTACATTTCCAGAGACCAAATTGGCAATATGGATCAAAAGAGTTAAATATTGCATATCTGGAGATTACACTTCTAGAAATTATACCTCTAGGAATGTATATAGAAAAGAAATACTCTTGGGGCACCTGGGTGGCTCAGTCAGTTAAGCATCTCCCTTTGGGTTCAAGACAGGTTGTGAGCATGGGGTCCTGGGATCTGCTGTGTCCGCTCCCTGCTCAGCAGGGAGTGTGCTTCTCCCTCTGTCCCTTCCCCTTCCCCTGCTCATGCTCTCTCCCTCAAATAAATAAATAAAATCTTTAAAAAATGAAATAGTGAAAATTTGTCAACAGCACAAATGTCCACCAATAGGGAATATTTAATTCATACAAAGAGGATTGTTATTGGTAATAAAGATAAAGAAGCAGGTTACAAAAACTGTGTGCTTCTCCCACCCCACCACACCCCTTTTAAAGGAAGGCAATAGAGAGAGAAAAAACTGGAAGAATATACTGCAAGAATCTCATGATGGTTGTTTCTGGGTGGTAGGATATGATAATTATGAGATCTCTGTTTTCCCTTTCTGCACACCCATTCACCCTCCCACCCTTCTCTGGATTACCTGCGTCTTCTGTAACAACCCTGTCCAGTAGAAATACAATGTGAGCCACATATATAATTTTAAACATTCTAGTAACTACATTTAAAAAAGAAACAGATAGGGGTGCCTGGGTGGCACAGCGGTTAACCCGCCATCAGGCTCCTCTGCTATGAGCCTGCTTCTTCCTCTCCCACTCCCCCTGCTTGTGTTCCCTCTCTCGCTGGCTGTCTCTCTCTGTCAAATAAATAAATAAAATCTTTAAAAAAATAAAAATAAAAAAGAAACAGATAAAAATAACCTTAATAATATATTTTTAACCCCAATATATCAATGTTATCATTATAACAAGTAATCAACACAAGAAAATGTTAATGATATCTTAGATTTTTCAAAACGCTCAGCCTTTCAAATCTGGTATATATTTTATATTTACAGAATATTTCAATTTGGGCCATCTACATTTTAAGCACCCAATGGCCATATGCCTTCCGTATTGGACAGCCAAGCTGTATAAAATTAATAGCTAACATTTATCCAGTGCTTACTATGTGCTAGGCACTGCTGTAAGCCCACTGGACGGGGATTATAATTCATTCCATCTCACGATAACTTCTTAAGGTTGTTATATTTATTGTTGCCTCCATAAGCGCATGTTGCTATTGTAATAACACCATGACAAAAGTTTAGGCTGGTGATGGGTATTAAGGAGGGCACGTACTGCATGGGGCACTGGGTGTTATAGGCAAGTAATGAATCATGGAACTTTACATAAAAAACTAGGGATGTACTGTATGGTGACTAACATAATATAATAAAAAGTTATTATAGGGGCGCCTGGGTGGCACAGCGGTTAAGCGTCTGCCTTCGGCTCTGGGCGTGATCCCGGCGTTATGGGATCGAGCCCCACGTCAGGCTCCTCCGCTAGGAGCCTGCTTCTTCCTCTTCCATTCCCCCTGCTTGTGTTCCCTCTCTCGCTGGCTGTCTCTATCTCTGTCGAATAAATAAATAAAATTTTAAAAAATTATTATAAAAAAAAAAGTTTTGGAGCTCTTTTGCAAGCCATCTCCCTGATGGGTTGGGGGTGGAAGCCAGGTTGCAAAGGCTTATTGAGTCAAGGGGAACTGAGGGATTTCGAGAGATTAAAACTTATTCAAAACGTTTGGTGGTGAAGAGAAGTTAGCAGAAACATGAGGACAGAAGGCTTTTTGTGGGGCGGGGAGATCTGAAGGTGAAGTAGGCTAAAGAGGAGGGAGGGGAATGAGAGGTAAAAGGCAAATGGCCCGGGATGTCCGGATGTCATCAGACCCAGCACTCGAGGATAAACATTGCCTGGCCTGTGCTGGGGGTCGTGATGGGTGCCACCGCTCCCCAGCTGGGGGTGGAGGTGGGGGCATAGCCTGGGAGGCAAGAGGCAGACACAGGCAACTCCATCCTGCAGGTGACTGCTGGGACAGAGTGGGGGCGGGGCAGGGGGGAGTTGAACTGAGTGATGAAGAATGAAGTTTGCCAGGAAAGAAGCAAGAAGGGAGGGGATATAGGCTTGAGAAGTACCTGACAACAAGACCAGGTGACTGGATGAGGAAGATGAGAGAGCAACGATCTGAGAACAATTCCCAAGTTTCCCGCATGGGCAAAGGCAGAGACAGTAACGTTTACTGAGTGTCTCCCTGGAGTCACCCGTTGGTCCCGCGCACCACATACTAATCTCACACACCCTCGTGGAGGACCCATATAATGCTTCCCCTTCTGCAGATGTGCAAGCTGAGGCAAGATTATTGGCCCCACATCTCACCGTTAGTAAGTGGAAGAGTCAGGATTTGAGCCCAGGTTATCCCAGAGATGGAGGGAAGGAGGAGAAAAATGACGAGGGTCCAGAGCTAGGACCCGCGGTCCAGGGGGTGGTGGGTGGGGGGCAGGCAGGCAGGCGCAGGATGAAAGGGAAGCAGCTGTGTGGGATGGGAGGGCCCTCCAGCTGAGGAAGGAACGATCAGTCTTTGGGCAGAACTCAGCTACCTGGGAGGGAGCACAGGCTGGAGGAAAGGCAGGGTTGGGGAACAGAGGTGGGAGAGGGGGCAGCAGGTTTGGTTTAACTGGTGAGAAGAAGGGGCGTTTGTGTACCCGGTCAGCTGTGGGGGGGCGGGAGCAGAGACTGGGCGGGTGAGAAGGCACAGGAAGAGATGGGGGCCAGGTGGGGAGCACTGATGCTAGAACACAGAGGCAGGCTTGGAGATGCCCTGAGGGTGACAAGTTCTTCTCTTAACCTATTGCAGAAAAAGCAGCAATAGAGGAAGAGGCCCTAAGAGGAGTCAGAATAGAGGAAACCGGGTAAGGGATAATATCTGCAGAGGGAGGGAAAGGATGGAAGAAGGTTAGAGAGTTACAGGAGAGGAAAGCCAGAGAAAGGAGGCTGGGGAGAGGGAAAGGGGAGGGAGGGTGAAGGTAGAACTGCCATCACCCAGAGCACCCAGTGCACCCAGCACCCTAACCCTGTGACCACCTGTCTGGGCAGTTAGCTGCAGCTGCGGGGTGCGGATGGAATGAGAGTGGAATCCGAGCCAGACCTAGATCACTGAGCTGTCCCAGCTCAATCCAGACTGTGACCAGATTCAAGTCACTGTTTCTTCATGTGTAAAATGGGGTTAATGACAGACAGCTAGATGTCAAAGTATTTCGAAAGCACCACCACGAGGGAAGGTGTTATTATAAAGGCCTATCAAGTTAATAAGACAATGTATCCCCAGAACCAGACAGATGAAAACAGCTGTGGCCAGTGTGGATGCAAGTCCAGAAATGGCCCGGTAGATTCCAAGCTCTTCTACCTGCCCAGTTTAGCGAGCTCGCGGTCAATGTCCAGCCTCGCGGTGGGGTAGGAGGTGAGGGCCTGCGGCTGGAGAGATGGGGTTCATCGCCGGCTAGGGGCGCAAGGCCCCTAGGCAGGGTTGAAACTTGCTCCGGCTCCTGTCTTCTCCGTGGCAGCCCCCTGTCGCCGCAGAGCACAGGCCCAGGCAATGCTTATCCAACTGAACCCGCGTACCCGAGGGGATCTTGCTCCAACAAAATACCCAGTCATCTCCTATATAAAGCGAAAATCTCCTCGAGCTGTGGCTTTGCCCAGCTCCGCACCCTCGCCCCCTTAGTGCTGTGGCCTGCTTAGGTCTCCACTCCGCGGAGCTTCCCCTTTTCCAGGACTGAGGCTGGAGCGAAGGAGGAGGGAGAAGAAATACATGAAAAGTCGGGGTGGGGGGTGGAGCAGCGAGACAGGGAGGAGGATAGATAGCCTGAGACGGAAACCGGAGAGAGAGACGAGTATAGAGAGCCAGAAAGAGCCGGAGAGGTCGCAAAAGAGGCACAGGCGCTCGCCGCGGATTCGGTAAAGATTCCTTCCGCAGGCGTTTCTGCCGCGGCTCTGCAGCGCTCAGCCCTGGGCTGCCCCGGACGCGAAGGGCTGCAGGGTGCGGTCGCCTCACCTCCCCCCTCTCGCCGCCCCCTCCCCACCTCGCCCAAGGGGGCCGGAACGGCGTCGGCGCGCGGGGGCTTTTCGGAGCAGTCGAGTGGAAAATAGACTTTAACCCGCTTTGTGGCGACAAGGGCGCCCGAAGCGCTCTCCCGGACCAGGGCTCCCGGCGCTCAGGCGGGCCACTCCCAAGACCCGGCCTGGAGTCCCTGCAGAGTCACGCTGCACGCGGAACCCCTGGCCTTAGGGCGCGGGCAGGCCCGGCCCAGATCTGCTCACCCTGCCGCGGCTGGGCCGCCCCGACTGACCCCGGCGGCCGCGAGGAAGCGGAGCGCGCTGCCGTCCCCTCCTTGCAGTGCGCTCGCAGGGTCTGGGTCCCAGCCTCCCCATCACCGCCCAGCTGGGTGCGGTGCTTCCTGCGGCCTGGAAGGCCCCGGGCGAAAAAGTTTGCGGAGTACTGGTTCTCCTCACCCTCTCACCCCCAGGAAATTATTGCAAGAAATGGAAACCTGACGGAGCAGAGTCGTCCGCTGCTCCGCGGTCGCAGGTGGAAGGTGAGGGTCAGGGGAGGCCAGGCGGCCGCTGCGTTCCCGGGACGGCCGGTGTGTATTCTTGGAGACAGGGTCGACCTGCTCGGGCCAGCTCCAAGTTAAAGGCCCGAGGCCGGGGCCTGGCCCGGCCCGCCTGCACCTGAGCCCCACGACCAGAGAAGGCGAGGAAAGCTGCAGATCGTCCTGTGCTGAGGCCCGCCGACCCGGAGCGAGCAGAGCGCGGCCGCCGGGGCTGTGCCAAGGAGGTGCTTCCGAACCCGGATTTGCGGCTTGAGGTCTGCAAAGTGACCACTCGGGCGGCTCCTCTCGCGCTGTCCCGGGCCTTGCCCCTTGTGAAAAGAATTGGGCGCCCCCTTTCTGGAGCTGTCCCCCGCAACACTCAGAAAACGCGAAACCTCACGAACAAGGCCGCGGCTTTCAGACCGCGGCCCAGGAGACGGCCAGTGGGTGAGCGGGAAGGTCCCGGAGGCCAGGGGACCAAGGACCTGGTTATCGGAGGACGTATTTATTGGGCAAAAAACATCCTCCCTCCACTCGGATCCAAGTTGCCTGAGAACTGAAACGACATCCCAGGATGAACTGGAGAGGGTTCAACTGAGTTATACATCGGGAAGTTGGGTAGGAGTTTCTCCCAAGCCCCAGGCCCCTCGGACACCTTCTTCGGCTCCCGCGTGGGCTAAGACCGTTAGGGCGGTCGCCAGGCTCAGCTAAAAGGGCAGAGACGCGAAGAGAAGCCTGTGGAGAGGGGCGGATGGGGGGTGGGGGGAGGCCTAGATAGCCCAGCGGAGGCTCCAGTCCGCTTTTTGCCTCCGACTGCTGGCTCCTTCCCCACCCGCCGTCCCTCGCCCCGCCCCGCCCCGCCCCCCACCTTGGGGCAGGTGAGCGGCGGCCAATGGGCGAGCGCGGGGCAGGTGCCGGCTAACTCGCGCCTCGCAGCGCAGCGGCCGAGGCTGTGCTGGGCAGTGCTGGGAGGACCAGGGGCGGGGGTCTGTCCTGGCTGGACTCGGGAGGGAGGGGGCCGGGCTCAGCCCCCAGGCCGTAGAAGCAGCTCGCAGCATCGCACCGAACCCGCGCCAGTGCCCGCGCCGGGAGCTGCCCTCTCGGCCCCAGAGGCCGGCGAGCCTAGCTGCGCGCGGTGGCCCGACTCCGCGTTCGCTCGCTCTCACGCCCCTCGCCTTTCCGCGGCTGGCTCGCCGGCAGGGTCTGAGCGCGGGCGGGCGGGCGGGGGAGGTGAGGGGTGCTGGTGTGTGTGCATGTGCCTGGCTGGGTGCACACCCCGCACGGCGGCGGCGCCAGGACGCGGAGCGCTCCCCAGAGCCCGGCTGCCTCGCTCGGCTCTGGCGACCGCGACCATGTTCCAGCCCACAGCCAAGCGCGGCTTTACCATCGAGTCCTTGGTAGCCAAGGACGGCGGCACCGGCGGGGGCACTGGCGGCGGGGGCGCCGGCTCCCATCCCCTGGCGGCGGCCGCCTCGGAGGAGCCACTCCGGCCCACCGCGCTCAATTACCCTCACCCCGGCGCGGCCGAGGCGGCCTTCGTGAGCGGCTTCCCCGCCGCCGCCGCCGCCGCCGCCGCCGCGGGCGCCGGTCGCTCGCTGTACGGTGGGCCCGAGCTTGTGTTCCCCGAGGCCATGAACCACCCCGCGCTGACCGTGCACCCGGCGCACCAGCTGGGCGCCTCCCCGCTGCAGCCCCCGCACTCCTTCTTCGGCGCCCAGCACCGGGACCCTCTGCACTTCTACCCCTGGGTCCTGCGGAACCGCTTCTTCGGCCACCGCTTCCAGGGTGAGTGCCCATGCTGTGCCCGCTTAGGCGGCCGGTCGGCGCCGGCGCTGCCGTGGCGCGGGGGAGGCTCGGGGGCGTTCGGGCTGTTCAGAAGTTGTTGAAACAAGGCTGTGGGGTCCGCAGAGGCCGATTTCCAAACCGGGAAGAGCCGCGCCGGATCCACTCGCTTCTGCGGCGTTGGGTTCCCTCCCAGAGAGGCAGTTTGGGACCTCCAGGCTTTCCCAGAAACGGTGCAGTTTCGGACGCCAAGCCCGGGCGCATCCTTGGAGCCTCTCCTGATCCTCCCCGCGGCCTGCCAGACTCTCTCCGGGCTGAGGCAGTCCCAGCCCAGAGAGCGCCCGCCGCCCCCTCCCTCTGCCAGGGCCGGACCTGGGACCCTTCGCTCGCACATCCACCACCAATTCCCAGATATCCGCCCTCGCCGGCGCGTCCGAGCTGGGCAAAGTCCACCCGCGTGCCCCGGGTCTGCGGAAAGAAGGGGCAGCAGGGAGGGCAAACTGGAGAGTTAATGTTCAGTGTGGAGTGCTCTACTGTCTTGGGGTGTTTCTCAGCAACCTCAACCCGACTTCTTCAAGTCACAAGTGCCTTTCGGACCCACGGTCGGGAAGGGTTGCAATAACAACCGGCTTCCTTCGTCTTGTGCCGACTCTGGGAGCCCACCCGGCTGCGGCGGGACCGACGGCCGTCCTCCCAGGCAGGGGGCGGGGGCAGAGGGCTTTTAAGGTTGTTGGCTAGCCGAGCTCCCACGTCTTCACTGGGCAATGGGTTCTCTAATGAAGATCCCCCACTGGCCTTACAAACGCACACACACGTTTCAATTATCTGACTTTCCCAAAGGAAAGAGAGTTGCATTTGTTGGAGTTCGTTTTCTTCCTTGAATTTGTTAAAGTTTGTTTCTCTTTTCTTTTTTTTTTTCTTTTTAAAGAATGGCCTTAATTTGTGCAGTAATTGCTTTAGTTTCCAGTTTTATTTTGTTAGTGTAGACGGGACTGGACCTCAGCCTTTTTAGGTTCCATGACTCAGAGCTAGGTAACCCGGCTTTTAGTGAAACAAATGAAAAGGATATGGCTAGAGCTTCGGCTGCCAACCTAATCTGAGGATAAATCGCGGTCTACACAGTCAAAATAAACCAGATGCTTGGTACCACTATTTAGATAACAGAAGAAAAATGATCTTTGGAAGCTTTGGCTATAGCTGCTGAACTGTTTCATGGAAAGCCGCTTTCCTGGTCCAATTTGTGAATTCACTTAGTCCCATCTGACCAGTAGATACGGACCCAGCAGATCCCACAATATAAAAGAATGTAATTACTTGAACAAGAATTTTTGTGGGCAGACCTGTCTCCCCTGCGATTTCAAAGATTTGCCCAAATCATGGGGTGAGGGGAGGGAGCCTATGGTGTCAGCCGCTTTGGGTATGAAACCTGTCAATTACAATAATTGTTTGCCGCTAAAAATGAATGAAGTTTTATTCAAAACTGAGTAAACCACCTCGGCGCTCCTTGGGCCCAGCCCGGCCTGGGTCTCAAAACTTGGCACCCATGGGCGGATCTGAGAGTGGAGGCTATTTTTGAACCGTCGTGCCAGGGCAGCAGAGGGACCTGTGGTTAGGAGGCTGGTGCAGGGACAGGGGCTCTGAGGAGAGGGCAGAGCCGGTCCTAAGCCCTGTGGTATCTGCTCATCAGGGGGTGGCCTCCCTGGCGGGGCCCTCGGCTTCGGACCCGGCGCCCCACGCCCTCCTCGCTGCTTTTCCCGCCTCTGGCCTCGTCCCCGCGGGCGCAGAGCGCCGAGGGCCGGGGACACCTCGAGACAGATCCGGCTCCGGCTCTGAGCATTCCCAGCCAAGAGCGGCCAGATGAATTCTCCGAAAAACCTTCTTAGAAATTGCCGCGGCTCCCTGAGCCATCAGTCCCGGCGGGCACGTTGTCGAGTTGCAAAAACGGTTGGATTTTTCTCTCAAGAACCGTGTCTGGACGCGGAGATGGAGCCACGCGTGGCCAACGCGGAAATCCGTTGGACACGGAAAGACTTTTCCGACCCTGAGACGTTTCGGCTTTGGGTCCGGTCTTCGTCGCCGCGGACCAGTGCGCACCCCGGCAGCTGTGAGCCTTGCGGTCCCAGCGGGGCCTCGGGGCCGCGGGCCGAGCCGTCCCAGGCCCTCCGGCGCCGCGTTTTCTAGAGAACCGGGTCTCTGCGATGCTCATTTCAGCCCCGTTTTAATGCAAGAAACGAAACCCTACACGGACGAAAAGGAACATGTCTGCGCTCCGTGCGCAGCGCCCTCCGGCAGCGCGGGCAGGCGCGCGGGGAAGCGGCTTCTCCGCTGAGCCAGACGGTGGAAGAGGAGGAGCCCACGCGGCATGGTCTGGATCAGGCGGCGGGATCCTGAAGCCGGTGGCCTTCGAGGCCTGAAGGGGAGGAGCCGGCGGAGACCGGGAATTGGCCGGACTACGGTGCTATTTCTCGGACTCAGGAACTTTCCAGACCGGGAACAGCGTCTGGAAGGGGCCTGGGAAGACCCAACCCTCCCGGATCCGCGTTGGTAATGGGCCGGTGCTTCAAAGGGCGCCTTTGTTCCGGCAGGAGGAGGGGGAATGAGGTTATCTCCGCAGCTTGGCCGGCCTCTCCCACTCGTCGCCCCAGGCTCCTCCGCCCAGCCCGCCGGTCGGGAGCCCCCCGCCGACCACCGCCTCTCCAGCAGGGAGTGCGGCGGCCCGCCGCGACACTTTGGATCCCTAGCTCCCAGCTCGGGCCACCTCAGTCCTGGGAGTCTCTACTGCCAGTCTGCCCTGAAAGGGCCTGCACTGAGAGGATGGAGGAAAACGGGGTGGGGTTCAATTCCACCTGGCTCCAGGGAAGGCTAAGTCACCCTCCTTCCACTTCCACCTCTCCTTGTCTCAAACTGACAGCCCACTGGCACAGGCCAGAACCTCTGCGTGGAAACAGGCCACACTGGCCCCAGCCCCAAGCTTGTTCTGCTCTTGTGGTCCAGAGAAGGGAAACTGAAGCTGTGCTGGGGATCATTGAGACCCTGTACCCATAATGAGTGGGGCCCAGGAACATAGACACCTAAGGCATCACTCTGTCCCTACAGAGACATAGAGCTATTGATCAGTTTGTCTGGATAGTTTTGCACTAAACCCCCTCTTTCTTAACAGGAAAAAGCCTTGCTTCTTTTGAAATCCAATCTGTCATTACTTTTCAGTGTCTTGAGTAATTTTCCTGTCCCTTGGTTCTTCGCGGTTGGGTCAGAAGGACCCCTATGTTTCTGCCCGTACATGTGGACATAGACTGGAGGACACATTCTATCTGCCCCAACAGGACATGACAGTAAACCAAGCAACCTAGCTTTTCCTAAAATAAGCCAGACTTGAGGCAAAGGGATGTGTGTATGTCAGAAGGACAGAAGCTTGTTGCTTCCATCCTCCACTTTGGGTTTATAAAGACAAACACAGAGAACCCCACCATGTCAATGACCAACACACGCTCCCAGAATTACAAAACAGCCATCAAATCCTACACACCGAGGCAGGCAGCAGTCCTGCTTTCTCAGCCACAGACTGTCCTTGACACCCCTGCACCCCAGTGCACTCCCATCTACAGGGTCTCTCCAGGCTGCCACCTCACTTTTGACCAGCCTGGGCCAGTTGAGCTGCTGAGGCTAACTCCGGGAACTCTGGGATGAGCGAGGCCTTCTCCCTGTCCAGCTCACTTGTCCAGAGGAAAAACCACTGTTGGGGCTTCACCCAGGCTCAGAACAATGCCGTTTTTTGAAGCATTTCAACATCAGCAAGAAATGTTTCCTTCCCACCCACCTCTCCCACCTTTCCCTGGCCTATCACACAGGTACCCATTTAAGACTTGAGTTCTTATTCCTACTCAGACCAGGCTCTTCCTTTCATTCCTTCTTGTCCCTCTCTGTCAGACCAGCTCCTTGATCATCTATTCCCTCCACCACCAGCAGTTAAACTTCCTTCAGTCAGGCCTAACAGCCCTGGGCCTGCCTCCACCTTGAAGGGCATTGTGTCCTTACACTGGGCACAGTGTCCCCCTCCATCTCCCTGTGATGTGATGCCACTCCTTTTGTAGCTGCACAGATCCAGCCACTTGAAATGGAAAAGTGATTGTCAGGGGACTTTATCTCCCCTCTAGCAACCTTGTTCCAGAGAAAACCACAGCAATAAAGTTCACCTGTGTAAGCGTCCAAAGCCCAAGGACGTGGAGAAAGTAATGCCAGTCAGTTTCCACCAGCAGAGGGACATGAACAGTTACCTGGAGAGTTTTAGCAATAGTGTCTCAGTTATGTGCCCTTACTTCACTTACAGAAGTATTTGCAGAGACGGGAGATCCCAACTGAGATCCAAACAATTGCCTTAAACAAAACAACGGGTCAAACTGGGTAAAACCAGGGGGCCATTTCTGAAGAAATTAACTGGATCAGTCAATCTCAACAGCTAACTGTGTGAAAACATCCCATCTAGGACTCTTCGTTGTCAGTGGGTCAGGGGTACTGATAAGTGCCACTGCATGAGAATCCACGGGTGATGTCAGGGCCTGTTTCAAGTCTGAGAGCATGGGCGACCAAGCCAGAGATTGTGTGAAGGCCTAGTGGGGGGTTTATTGAGCATGGGGCTGTGGGTGGAAGCTTATTTTGGCTTTTGTAGTTCCTGACCTCACCACCCAGGACTCGTCCAACCCAGTGTCAGCCCCTCCTCCTGCATGTAGGAGCTGAGTTCCCATGATGGCCAACATTTGCCAAGGGACAATCACACTCTTTGAAAATCCTGTACGGTAGATGGGAGAAAAAGGCAGTAGGGAGGCTGGAGCATATATTTACACACGCCCATGCAGAAACCAATATATCTATATCTATATATATTAGAGAGAAAGATGACATCTAGATATTTATACACGTGTTTCTTTAGCACGGGACTATTCAGGGATGAAGCAAGGCCTTTTCCCACCAGAGAGCAGTAGGAGTGGAGGGGGGGCTTTACCTGAAGGCCTGGGGGACAGAGGTGGGGAAGGGGGGAGGAAGAAGCCTGACCTTAGACCTTCAGGTGTTGCCTGGACATTGACCTAGCAGCCGGCCTATTTTTACCACTTGCAAGGTAGAGCCTGGGCCTGTTGGCAGGAATTTTCAAAGGGCTAGCAGCCTGAGCATTTAGCTGCAAGCGTGGTTTAACAGGTGTGAAAAGAGAGTGCCTTGGGTCCCTTCTAGTTCCTGAAAATGTGTTTGGCACTAGGGTGCTTAGCAGCCTCACTGTTCCCCTTCCTGACACTCAGCCCTCTGCCTACTCTTGGCGCTTTTTGAGGGAGATAGGACAGGGCCAGGGGACAAAGAGAGCTAAGGGACTTATCCCACCCCCGGGCCTCTTCCAAGGCTCCAGGCGCTGTGGATTTGGGCCGGCTTGCGCCTCGCTGGGCCTGGGCCCTCCTGCTGGCCCAAAGAGTGATCCTCTACTCTGCTCTTCCACGCCTCCCACGACCGACCGGGTAGCTCTCGAGCCCTAGGGAAGTGTTGGGGGAGGAGAGAGGAGTGGACTTAAGGAAGGGGCGGCACAAGGGAAAGGGGAGAAGTGGGGGCGAGGGTCAAGGATTGCAGAGGGTAACGGAGCGCCCAGGGCGTTTGCGAGCGGGGCCAGAGGGCCGGGTTTGGCCGGCTTCCGCGGGCGGCCCGGCGGCCGGGCTGCAGGCTCACGGCGCCCCTTCTCTCTGTCTGTACCTGCTGTGTTGCCGTCGGCGGCGCGGCCGCAGCGAGCGACGTGCCCCAGGACGGGCTGCTTCTGCACGGCCCCTTCGCGCGCAAGCCCAAGCGGATCCGCACGGCCTTCTCGCCCTCGCAGCTCCTGCGGCTGGAGCGCGCCTTCGAGAAGAACCACTACGTGGTGGGCGCCGAGCGGAAGCAGCTGGCCGGCAGCCTCAGCCTCTCGGAGACGCAGGTAATAATCACCCCGCCGGCCCGCGCTCGGCCCGCGAGCCCAGGTGGAGGTGGGGGGAACAGGAGGGGCCCGAGTCTCACCTCCCCCTCGCCTTCCCCGGAGCCCCGTCCCACCCAGTTCCAAAAGCCACCCTCCCCCGCGGCCTTCCCGCAAAGCCTGTCTCTTAGAGCCCCTTCCCTGCCGCTGCGTTTAGCCTCGCGGAGGCCGCAGGACTTCTGTCAAGCACTAAGGACCCACCAGGAGGTTGGAATCAAACCACAACCCAGCCTGCTCTCAAAGCCCATGGGAGGTGCCAGGTTCTCAGGAGCAGGCAGGGCGTGGACCCCACGCCGCAGTCACTCCCGAGCTGTCCCAGTGTCCCCTGGAGCCGTCTCAGCCCTGTGGCTACTGAGGCTCTTCTCCCGCCACTCCTCTGGGGTGCTCACGGTTTTGTGGGAGGCCCGGGCCTTTCCCCGCACCGGCTTTGCTGCTGTTCATGGGCAGAGTTGGCGGAGGCCTCGGCTGCCCACCAGTGGATGTGGTGTGGGGAGAAAGCCCACGTGTCCTCAGGCTATAAACATCAGAAGCAGAGGAATTAGCCAAGAAGGGACCAGCCCTGCTTGGGGTCCGAGGGTGGCGCTGATCTCTGCGCAGGCAGGCTGGTAGGGCTCTGGAAACTGGTATGTGTTTGGGGGCGCAGACGTGTGAGGAACCTGGGAACGGTGGAAAAGTAGATTCTGGGACTCAGGGACTGTCTTCAAACACCTGAAGGGCTGTTGAGCTGGGGAAGGAACAAACTCCCCAAATGGCGCTGGGGAGGTTTTGAACTGGGTGAAATTACAGTAACCACGTAGTATTTTTGTAATTGATAATTAAGAAAAGAAAAATTTTAAGAACTAGATTGGAGTCATAGGGAGGCAGATTTGGGTTTATTGTAAGTAAAGACTTTTCCATAAATAAATGCCTGGAAGAACCGCCTCAGCTCTTGGTCCCCGGGAGCACCACGTGCTGTAAGGGCTGGCTGCTGCCCTGGAGGCAGATTGCAGTGTCTGGACGCCCCGGGAGACCTTACTCCCTTCCACCCCTCACAACTCCCAGATGTGCAAATAAGAGAGGTCCGCCTGCTGGCCCACCAGCTCCCACCCCGACGGCTTTCTATCACCCTCTCCCCTTTCTTGTTGGTCTGGCCCCTGCTGCCTTCCATTCTAGTCCCGGAAAGAGGCGTCTGGGGGAAGGGGGCAGTCCGGGTCTCCGGAGTAGTGAAGATAGGAAGGGGGCTCAGTGGGGGAGTCCAGACCCTAAGTGCCTCCCCAGCTCCCCTGGCAGACGTCACTCGCTGGTCCTCGTGTCCTATTTTGGTTTCTATTGTCAAGACGTCTTATCTGTCTGATGCCCCATTTAATCACACATTGCTCTCGTCTCCACTGGAGGACCCGTGCTTTTTCAGATTTGCTAGTTGGGCTGTTCTAACTGCAGAGATAAAGCTTACAAAACAACAGAGTTCATTTTGAAAATGTTTTAAAGAAATACATGCTAAAAAACCAAGTTAATAAAATAATACCACCGTTCCCTCCTGGCAAACAGTGTTTTAAAATTGTTGTCTAAAACAACGGGTCAATTTAAGAATGGTGTTTATAGTTAACATTATTTAAAAAGTATTATTAAATTTTAATTGCAGAAGTGTAAGAAAACAAAATGGTTTACAATCTTCCCACCCACAGATGAACACTTGTTGAAATAATGTCAGTTTTTAAACTTTCAATTTTTTAGCTCAGTGAGAGCATTTTTAATTAACTTTCTTTCAAACCGAATCTATCTGCCTGTTTCCTCCCAACACCTTCAAACATATTTAAAACAAAACCCGACAGAATAATAGAGTATATCCAGCTTAACTATCAAAACTCATGTCTAATCTTGTTCTGCCTATCGATGAGCTGGTTTTAGCATATGGAACAAAAAACCCCATAGAACTATGGGAGGTTTGAGCCTGAGAAACCTCTTGCAGAGGCTCGCCTTTTCAGGTGAGGACTCTAAGGTAGAAAGATGGACTGAGCAGAGCTCCCTAGGCAGGCAGGTTGGATTTCATTATCTGCCTCCATGCTAATTGGCTGTGTGACCTTGTGCCAGTTACTCAACCTCTCTGAGCTCTGATTTTTCTCATCTGGAAAATAGATTGTTTAAGGATTAAAGGCACCTAATAGGAACTCAAATAATATTAATTCTCATCCCCCATCCTTCCCTTCCCTCTGTTTAAAGTAGTATATATCAAGTTAGTGTTATAGTAAGCCCCTAACCTGGGCTTCCTGACTTAGTCTAGTGTTTCTTCTGCCATATCTGGCCTCCTTCATCATCATAGCTGTCTTTCTGTCCCTCTTGTAACTTATCATTTGGACTTAGGCTATCTACTTAACTAATTATCCATCTTTCAGTATTTACCAGGCAAGCCTACCTGTCATTTCCAACTATTGGCTATTTGTCAAGCATCAGTCTCTGCCATCAGCCCCCTGCCATCTATTTCTACTGTCAGTATCTACATTTGTCTCTTGGAGCTCTCCAATCCATCCTGCACAGAGAGCTGTTTTGTATCTAGCCATGTACTTCTGTCTGATCTCATTAAACTGCCTCTCCAAAGCTGGGTAATTTATATTTCCAATTTTCTATTAATTACATTCTTCTCCTTCCTAACAATAACTCTCATTTACCCAACTGTTGATTATTTCCTTATCATCTCTTCTGTTTTATCTTCTGTGTATCTACCATTCATCTCAAGCTTCCATGTCTATGGATCTAGTCAGCTACTGCCAGCATATTCATACGCCTGCTAGTGCTTACCTACCATGTCCTCAGCTCTGCCTTTGTCTTCCTTCTGAGCCTCCGTTGCTGTATCTGTAAGATTTAATGAAATGAACTCTGTGGTTCTTTTCAGTCCTGAGTTTCTGGCTCATCTATATTCTACTTCTCTGTGTTTCTCTATAATGCTTCCTCCAAGTTCTCAGAGCTCACAGTACATCTCCCATATATCATAATATGCATAGGACTTTGTTGCTGTGAAATTATCTACCATGTCCAAATGTCACTCGGTAGACTGACTAGGTCGATCTCGCAAGGAAATCCTAAAGTACAGATCCCCAGGCCCCATTCAGGAGCTTCTCTTAGGAGTTCCGGGATAGGATCCAGGAAATGTTTTTAAAACAGCTTTCTCGGTGATTCTGATGAACAACAGGCCAGCTTTGGGAACCAGAGGTCAAGCCTTCCTGCTTCTCTCTCTATACCCTAGGGTCCAGCTCAGCGACCAGCAAGCAGTCGATGCTCCATAAACATGTATTGAACGAATAGGCAAATCTCTTTTGATTGTACACATACCCATGTGTTAACCCTATCAGTCGTCTCCCTTGCTTTCTGTAGTCACTGACCCCTCCCTGTCCCTCTGTTTTCTATTTTTCCCTTGCACTTTACTTTAGATGATCTAGTTTTATCCACCAGTTGATGGATAAAACTCCTGGTGGGGTTAAGGAAATCCGTGTGTGGGTCTTAATCCAGGACTCAGGGGGCTCTGCACGCTCACAGCTTTAGTACCGAGTGTGGGGAGGTGGGTAACCCGAACTTCTTTGTTGGGGCAGGTTTCTATGTTTGGTTGAGAGTTGGGTATTTATGTTGGGCTGGCCGCGGGTCAATCCAGGAAGCGGAGGGAGTCTTTCCGGGAAAGGGCTAGTTCTCTTTTCTGGCTCTGATTACTTGCTCCTCACTGCTCTGGTGCAGCCTCAGAGTCCAACCCAGATGACTGCATGATGCCCATCCAAGCTTCGGTCCTGGTGGGGCAGACCCAGACTTGGGTCAGATCAGAGCTGTGCGTGGAAGTGAGTGTGTGTGTGTGTGTTGAGTGTGTGTAGCATGTATGTCCTACAATGTGGGGCACGTACAGGCAGTGTGATTGATGCCCGAAGGCCAGGTGATATCATATGTGCACACGGCGTAGAATGCAGCTCGGGTTCTTACGTGCATGCGTGGGGGCGGCACGTTAGTTTCATGGGGAATGAGAGAAAGCAGTTCGTTGCTTCAGGCTGATCAATTGGTCAGTGTTTCCAGCTGCCCCTCCTGCTCTGAACAGTTTAGCAGGTGTTTCTTCACCTTCTCTGGCTTTGAGCTCAGTTGAGCTGTGAGGGAAAGGGGTGCGGAAATGCAGTCCTTAGCCTTGAGGATTCCTCATTCAGTGATGGGGGCACAATGTAAAGTGTGCACGCTTGCGGAACATGCACAATGAGTGACTGGAGTCTTCCTGAAGTCACAGCTGTGGGCTAAGGGAAGTGAGGGGAGACCTGCTTAGGTGGAAGTTCCCAGAAGACCTCAGGCCCAGAAAGCTTGGAGGGATGCAGAGGATTCTAGGTCGGTGGGAAGGAAGGGGAGGGTTTGAAGTGGGTGGAAAGATAGAGCAGGAGCCGTCAAGTCTGCCACCATCTTGGGCCCAAGAACAGGTGGGGAGGTCTTAGAAGGAAGGAGTGTATGGTTACCTGCCTATGGGTTTTTTCTCCAGGGGTACTGGTAAGGAGACTTCTTGGGGTCCATTCCTGCTCTGAAAAACTGCTTTTTAGGGGATGGATGAGAAGGAGATATCCAAATGACTTGAATTTTAGGGAATGGTCACGAGGCCTTTGTTGCTAGCTCACTGTTGGTTCTGAGACGGACTCACCCCTTCTCCAAGTCTTGGCTCTTCTCCAAGAATGTCTGCATCAGTCAAGTTCTAGAGTCCAGTGGGAGGCAGGACAGGGCAGGGGAAGTAAGGGAGACTGGAGTGGTTCCCTAGGGCCTCATCCTGAGGAGGCAGCCGACTGTACTGTCTGTCTGAGAGTGAGGGCACGCAGCCGTGATGGGCTGGCAGAGGAGGAGACAAGAAGGCTTAGGATGAGTTGGGCTATGGCTGATGTGGAGTCAGAGGTGGCCTCATTTGGTGGGCATAGCATGGCATTGGGCTTGACCCTGAAAGTGGGAGTAACTCATATGATCAGATAATAGGAAATGGATCCCCAGCAGAGAGGGGTATTACCTTGATAGGGTGTTTGAACTCCTTGAGGACAAGTATTCTCCTGAAAGTATGCAGGCAGGAGCCACAGACTCTTCCATTTGGGATGGGCTAAAGTTGGGGACCAGTGGAAACAAAGGGATCCAAATCTGGGTCATTCAAATAGGTTATTCAAAAGTAAAGTCTGAAATAATTGGCTGGAGCTGTAGTTTGCTTGCATGTTAGTTTCTTTGTCCATTCACTTGCTCGTTAATACATGCACACCTTCATTCATCAGTGTATACATACAGCAGTCAGTCCTCTCATACATTAATGCATGCATGTGCTCATTCATTCATCCACAGCACCTTCCTCATTCTGTTTCACTCATGCTGACCCTTGTGCCTCCCAACAATAGGTCTCCCTCCCTCCCCCAGATTCTCCGTAGGAGTGGTTCATCTAATCCACCACATGGAGAATTAAGAATTGACCCTGTCGTAGAAGTGTCCACTGAACTATGCCTAAAAAGAACCCCATCTCTCCAGCAATTGCACTTCCCAAACCCTCCACCATTGATTTTCTTGGGCTCTCCAGTTCTCACCTAGGCACCTCTTGCCACTAGCGCAGTGCCAAGTCACTCCACCTGTGCCCAACTTGCTGAACAGACTGGAACGTGCCCACGGGGACTCTAGCGTGGACTACTACACCACTTTGGTTCTCCAGGTTCTGACAGCCTGACGAGGAGACAGAGGTTCGGGCAAATAAATGAACGCACTGTTCGGGTCACTGTTGCAGGACAGGGAAAATGACTAAGGGAGCACAGACAGGCAGTGGGGCAGGTCCAGCCCAGGAGCATCTGGGCAGGGTTTTGAAGGCTGAGTAAGAGTACCCCAGGGGGGATAACTCAGGCAAAAGTGGAGAAGCTTGGAAGGAACTAGCTTCTCTGCAAAACTGAGACACTCAGTGAGGCAGGGACTTGGGAGACCACAAGGAAGCTCTCTCCAAACCCAGAGGAGTCGGAGATGGGGGAGGGGTTCCTCAGCCAACATCCCAACTGTGCCTGCAGGGGCTAGTGTGCGGGAATGGTGGGGAGGCAGGCGCAGAACAGACCCAGCCTCGCAACACTAGCTCCCACAGAGCTGGGAGCCACACTGTATGACCTGGCTCCTTTCTAGGGCCTCTGTCCTCCAGGGAAAGGGCTCTTGGGCGACCCCAGATTGCCCTGCTGGGTTACAGAGGTGATGGGGTGTCACTCTTGCCTCCGACTACACTCAGAGCCCAATTCTTTTTCTTTTTTCTCAGTAAAAAAGAACTATTAATTGTTATCAGTAATACATTAAAGACAGAAAAGTGGAAAGAAGAAAGCAATGTCACCCACACTTTATGTACATTTCCTTCTAGTCTTTTCCCCCATGCATAGATTTTGTTTTCCCATGGTTGTGATCACACTGTGCCCAAACTGCATCCTGCCCTTTTCACTGATATTATTAAGTCATAAGCATCCCCCTGTTATTACAGTCTTTGTAAACAGCATCTGGTCACTCAGCCTAAGGCTGTTCACAAGATAGCCAGTCTGCCTAGGGAGACAGTTTACCTCCCTGTTTCTAGAAAGCTGCCTCCTTGACCCCGGTCGTTTAAATGGAGAAAATATTCAGGATTACCTTGCATTTGGGTATGCCTGGAAAGCTGGCCCTGGCCTGAAAACATAGCCTGCGCCCGGAGCTCCACCATCGGAAACTTTCCTTCTTTGGGTCAGCGTTGTGGGGCAAGGGTGGCAGGCTGAGTCCATCCCACTACAGACTAGTCTCCATCCTGAAAGGAGACTCGGAGTGTGTGGGAGAGAGAAGGTGCAGAAAGGGGCCGGCTGTCCCGGTGTTGCCCAGAGGTTCCCCAGATCGCCCCATCACTAAGCTGGGCGCGCCTAGCCCTCAGCCAGCCCCTTGGGCTCTCAGGAATGCCGCTCCAGCCCCACATCCAGGCCTGAGTCACGCACGTGCCTTGCACAGGCGCTCACCCACCTGCTGGCTGTTGTAGTGTCCGTGGGCTCTAGCAGGTGGTGGGGGCCAGGCAGGGGCCCGACGCGGTTGTGCCGAGAACCACCCAGGGCCCAGCCCGCCCTGTACCCAAGGAAAGGTGGTTATGGGATCTAGAAGTCTTGCACCCGAAGTGTCTACCAATTTTCCCTTGTCTGTTTGAGGTGAGACATGCAGGCGATGGGTTTGCACCCTGCCTTAGAGACGAGGGAAGAAGATTTTCCTCTTACACCATCCATGTGCCTCATTTCTTCCTGGCCCTGGTGGCTGCCCCACCCCCACCCAGTGCTCTAAAATTAAAGGGCAGGGCAGACCCTGGGGGGGAGGTTCTATTAGGGGAAGCCTTGGATTGCGTCGGCTCCATGAAGGGAGGTAGTGTCTGGAAAGTGCGAAGATCAGAACGTCCTGGGCAGGAAGCTGCTCCCTGGGCCCCGATGCAGGCCTGCTTTTGGCTGCCACTGCCTAGCTTTTCCGCCTTTCTCAGGGACTAGCAGCTGCACTGGGTCGCCTTCTGAGTACTGCCCCTGGCACCACCCAGGGCTCAAGGATCTTCCCTCAGCAGTCCCCGCCGCTGCCAACACCCAGGTGCTCACCATCACTCCACACACACAGGACTTCCCACTCACCACTGCCAAGGACACCATGGGTCACCCAGCGATAGCCGGCAGCAACCTACTGGCTTTGTAAACGAGCTGTCATTTTTAGGAAACCATCCCTGTCTCGTAACCCTGCCATCTCTGTGTCACCTTCCCCAGGGACCTTCTGGAGCAAAAGCCCAGGAGATGCCCTGGAGCTGCAAAGGCCCCAGAAAACCTCTCTCCTGTGGATGAGGGGCTTAAACCCAGAGTGGGGAAGGAACTTAGCAAAGGATCAGCACCCAGGCCCACTGTCACCCACCTGAGGGTGGGGTTGGGGGGATGGCCTGGCTCTGCAAGGCCAAGTAAAGAACTGCAAGGTCAGGAGGAGTTGATAGACTGAGTGAGGCTTCCTCCACAGTCCTCGAACGCTAAGTCTAGTTAGGGAGCTGGGATCGGCCTCCTTAATCATGCACGAGAGGATGTTAAAGGCTGTATCCTGGACACTGAGCAAATGCTGGGGGAGGTGGGAGAAGTGAGGGGTGATGAGAGATACGGCTAAATCTGGGGAGGCTTCCTGGAGGCGGTGAGCTTAGCATTATTGACCTGTCCCTCCAAGCCCCCACGACCCACCACAGAAGACACTTGTCTGCTTTTGAACCCTCCCCTTGTCAGGACTCTCACTGCCTGACACAGAAGTGGGGAGCCCTCTCTGTTTAAAGAGGAGCTCACTTCTGCACCCTGCGATTTCTCCTATGTAACCTGTTTCCATATTTGAATGGGCTGCAGAGGCCAGCACTTTGGGGACAGGAAGTTTAGAGCACTGCCCTACTTGGGACTGCAGACACCCCTATGTCTAAGAAGGAGGAGGCCTCATTGGTGGGTTTCAGACTACCCTGAGTAGCTACCCCCCTGACGGACCAGCCTTCCTACCTGCCCAGTTCAACCTCTGATGTGGGAGGGAGGGAATCCCACCTGACATTGCTCACAGGGTCCCCTGGAGAAACTGACTGACCTAGATGGTGTGTGAATTGGAAATTTGAGTGGCAGGGTCTGTGACCCTAGGCGTGCTCTGGCTATCCCAGGCACCGCTCTTGGTGTGGACATCACCTCCTGGTTATGTAGCCATGTCCACTCTGCCTCTTTGTGCTGCAAAGATCGTAGGGTGGCCGGGGGTGAGGGGGGCACATCAGGCCCACAGGGCGCTTACCAGGACTCATGCGATGGCTTTTCACACGTTCGCCTACTTACTGTTTACCTCAACCGTGGGAAAGAGCGATTATTATTTCTTCTCTAGAAACGGGTAGGGACCCAGGTCTGCTGGGCTCCAGAGCCTGGACGCCTCCTCTCTACCGTGCTGCGGCTACAGGATGCTTGGCAGCTCCGTGATGCTCCCTTCCCTCTGTGAGAGGGACTGGAAGATGGCCCCTCTCGGCCCACTGTGCCCTCTCCCTGCCCGACCTCGTTCACTTCTGGAAGCGTAGTCTTTCAGACCCAGCAGGTGGCACCTGGCCAGAGGAGAGGACCCTGGCCCTGGTTTCCCCACCTGGCTCCCAGCTCAGCCTGGGTGCTGAGATCCCAGTGGCCGCTCTGGGGGCCTCCTGGGTGTTTCTTACTTCTGCCCCTCCCTCCCTGGCCCAGGTGAAGGTGTGGTTCCAGAACCGGAGGACAAAGTACAAGCGGCAGAAGCTGGAGGAAGAGGGGCCCGAGTCTGAGCAGAAGAAGAAGGGCTCCCACCACATCAACCGGTGGCGCATTGCCACGAAGCAGGCCAACGGGGAGGACATCGATGTCACCTCCAATGACTAGGGTGGGCAGCCACGGATCCGTGAGGGCAGAGCATCTGCTCGCTGCTGGCCAGGCCCCCGGGTGGGCCCAGCTGGACTCTGGCCGCTCCCCCGCCAGGCTTCGGGGAGGCCTGAGTCGCGGCCCCACAGGGCTTGGAGCCTGGGGCCACCACTGACAGAGGGACAAGAAATGGGCCGGCTGAGGCCTGGGACTCCTCCACCTTCTCCTCAGAGAGCCCGCCTGCCTGAGCAGGCCGCCAGCCGCAGCAGCCTCCCAGCCACTCTCCACTTCTCTTATCTCCTGTTTGTTTTGATGCGTTTCTGTTTTAATTTATTTTCCAGGCACCCGCTGTAGTTCTTAGTGATCCCCTTGTACCTCCCTTCCCTATGGGAATAATAAAAGTCTCTCTCTTAATGACACGGGCATCCAGCTCCGCCCCCAGAGCCTGTGAGCCTGGGGGGTGGATTCCGGCTCTGGGGACCAGTGGGGACTGGCCGAGCAAGCTTGTACAGCGCCTGGGAGCCTGGGGTGGGGCCTGGGAGACTCAACTCATTAACTTTTCTCCTTTGTTGGTGGTCTACCCTGATCTCTAGCTCCAGCTATAGGGCAAGGGAAACTGAGGCTAGACAGGGGGAAGGACTACCCTGTGTCTTAAGGGAGGCCATCTAGGCTCAGGTCTCCCCATGCTTGTTGAGCAGTGGGAAACAGGCCCGTGTGGCTTAGGGGAGAGACAGAACTTGCCCACTGCTGCGTGCTGAGAGACTGGCGGCTCCTCCAATTCAGGAGAAACTAGAAGGAGAAAGGAATATTGGGAGCTGGGGGCAGGGCACCATTCACAGAAGTTGACCGTCCCAGCCTCAGGTTCTGGCCCCACTGGAACGCTCACTCATCCCCGGAGAACCCCCCTCCCCACCCCCGGTACAGATGAAAGCTTCCAAGGCAGGGCGTAAGGCTAAGCCTATAACCTGTCCCCAGGGACGCAGGGCCTCTAGCCAGGAAGAAGCAGCAAGGCAGGGCCTGCCTGAGCGCTCTAGGTCACCTGCCCTTCCTCTCATCCACTTCCCTTTCCTGCTGTCACACGTCAAGTTTCCTTCATCCTAAAGAGCAAGACCGGTATTCCTAACAACCTTTCCCTATGACATCCAGACCTGTCTCTACTTCTTCACCTCCCATGTGCTCACCAACCCTCTGCTAACGATGATGATATCACCAAACACCAATTGCCACCACCCCTGGGGGGCCAAACTCTGCTGCCTCCTGTTTGGCTTCACCTACACCCCGATCTTCCAGCCGTTCCCTCCTCGACTCCCACACCCCTCCCTGCCTTCATGCCGGTGCCTCTGACACTGTCACCTGTGTCTCTGAGTCCTCCCGTCTCGTCCTTGCCTCGTCGCCCCTGTCCACTGTGGGGCCAGTCCTTGCGCCTCCTGCCTCTTCACTGTGCCCTCCACCTGGGGCTTCACGTCCACGCCCAGGACTTCTCCTGGCTCCCTAGGCTCCCTCCGGCCGACCTCTGCCGAGCTGCAGACCCACCGAGCCAGCCGCCCCCATCTGCTGCACTCCAGGCCCCCTGGCACCTCGAACCCAACGCGTTCACAGCTGACTCATCTCCCCACCTGTTCTCCTCCAGGATTGCCCACCTTGGCAAACGGCCAAGGTTTCTTCTACCTTGGGAAGCAGCGTACATGGCTCCTGGGGGGTGGGGAGGAGAGGGAAGGGAAGGAGTGGTAGGCATAATGAGGTTTGTGTGGATGTCAGAGATGAGGGCCCTCCATCTGGGGCCTCATGGCTAGGGTTCTCTTCCTTGAGCCCCCACTCACCCCCACTTCTTTCCCAGCCTTGGCCTCACCTACCTCACTCCTGGTGCCCTCAGCTTCGGTCTCGCCCGTGTCATCCCTATCCCCCAGTGAGCCGTGGGTTTTGCCTGTGCTGTGCCTTTGCTTATGTTTCTCTTGGCTCCTGGAATGTGCTGGGGGCTTGATCGGTGTTGACGTCAATGCTGGAGACTTGCTGCCTGGGGCACATGCAGGGATCCAAGCACAGAAGGTCCTTTTGCTGGGACTGTCAGCATCTCACTCGGGTCCAGTCAATGCTAGAAACCAAAGGGCTCTCTTCCATCCCAAGGCCCCTCCCCATCCCATCCACCAGGAAACACATTCCTCGCATCTTGAAAATCCTAACCTCAGGGTGCATCTCTCACTGCCAAGCAGGTGGATAACCTCTGGGGAGCATGTGCACACAGGTGGGGTGAGGCGGAGAAGGGGAGGCATCCTTTTGGCACCGGTGGGGGCAGAGGAACGGGGGAGCTGCTCCTCTCAAGATTCTCTCGCTTGGTGGGGGAGGGGGTGCATGAGGATCACAGCAGAGCAGCCCCTGTCATCCAGATAAAGGGCTGGAAAGGACCCAAGGAAACCTGCCAATCTTCCTAGGCCGGGCCTGCGAGGGGCGGGGCGGGAGTCCCCACCGCACTCCCATCCATCCCCCGTGTTGTGCCTCTCCCTGCAGACGGTAAATATTGGTGTTGTGACTTCATTAATAAAGGCTTCTGTGAGCCTGAAAAACATGGAATCAGGATGAACTATTTTCTGAGCTGCCGGCTTGCCAGGTTTGCTAATTTGGGAGTTTTTGGGCCCTCTCCAGGGAACAAACCAAAGTTTCTCTCGAAGAGGCACAGATGCAGCCGGGAAGGGGAGAAGAAGCCGAGGAATGATGCTCCCGTCCCTCCTCGACTGCTCCTTCCTCTTAGAGATCAGGGCCCTGCAGGTGGACAGGTGCACAGGGGCCGCTTGGCCAGGCTTCCCCAGAATGAGCCTGGCGGTGTCAGGTCCTCTCCGCGGGGCTGGCCTCCCAGGGCCTGCAGAGTCAGACGGCTGAGGTACTGATGACGAGACAACCCCACGCTGCATGTGGCTTAAGTGGAGGGAACACGGGGCAGCTGTTCTTAACTCACGGGGCCCAAGCCGTGTGCCTCAGCTTCAGGGAGTGATCTTTACACTCCTCTCGTCCGTGGAACTTTCCGAGATTAGTCCCCACAGCTCCGTAGCTGCATGGCTTGTGCTCTTAGCATCTCTGCACTTGGTTTTCACCAACTCCTCCTCAGGGGTGCTGTGATTGCTTCCCATGGGGCTTCACGGAACCCTTGCCTCGGGAACTGGGTTCTGCCCAGGAGGGAGCCAGGCGGGGGCCCGCAGGCCTCTGCTGGAGCCCCTGCTCCCGGGCAGCCATGCAGGGGGAGGGGCAGGGAGGCCAGCAGGCTGAGTGGTGCAGGCCCAGCCAGCTTTCCTGTCAGACAGGCGCTGCCAATGCGGAGCCAGACATCGGGAACAGGTTTAACCAATTACCCGAGCGCCCCATCTGCTGTCTGGGGTGTGTGTGAGGGTGAGTGCATGTGAGGGTGTCTGGGAGTGTCTGGGAGGGCTGTGGGCGTGTGTGCGCGAGTGTGACTGTGTGGGTGTGTGTGGGCGTGCGGCGGTGCACGTGGGCGGGGCGTGCCGCCTGTCCCAGTCGTACCCCCTCATTTGTCAGGCTATGGCCACCAGCTTATGGTCTTCTTGTCTCCCCAAGACCTGGGGGTCTCCATGAACAACCCACCCAGCGCCCCAGGCTCTCATCCCCTACTCCCCTCACGGCCACTCTCACTCTCAGTGCTTAGGAGAGCCCGGGATCACGCCTTCCTTCAAATCACACGTTCAGATGTCCTTTCCCATCAGACCACACGGTCTCCCCACGCACTCACTCAATTTTCTTTTACATCCGCGCTTTGACCTCCTCACAGGGCGCTCCTGGCCGCGGGCCCCTCTGTTCTCTCTCCCACATCCCCTGGTCCCACTGTTCCTTGGTTGCACCTGCCTGGCAAAGTCACAGATTTGCTTGAACCTGTTTCTCCATCTGCCCTTGCAGCTGAGTCTGTGAGGACAACAGCAAGCGTGCTGGATGGCGCCCTTGAAGTCCAAGGTCCCAGCCTCAGTTTAGGCCTCACCCCTGTTGATAAATCCACTCCTGTTCTCCACAGGGGGTATCTCAAGCGGTCGCCCTTCTCCTCAAACCGTTTCTCCTGCTTACCCTCAACAGAGGACCTTATTTCCATCTGCAGAGGGACATGAGAAGCTCCGGAAGAGAACACCTTCATATCAATCGGGGGCCAGGAAGAAAGAGTCTCTTCAAATGGGGCAGTCTGGGGAGAGTTGGATAAAGGAACAATTCACAAATTTTGGGAACCCAACAAGAGATGTTGTAGTCCCCCTAGGCTAAGGACAGTGGCCCACAGCCCTGGGGGCCTGAAGAGGCAGGGGCAGTTACCGGAACCTGAGAGGAGAGATGGATGGGGACGGCCCCAGACAGGAGCTGTGGCCTTCAGTAGCGGGAGACCCAAGGATGCGGGGGAGTCCAGGGGAATGAATCCCCCAGCGCCACTCTCCTCAAATCCTTCACTGGGGCCTCCCAATCATAGGAGCCAGATGGCAAGTCCATACGAGTCAGCCTCCCAGGACAGAGAGCGGGTGGAGAATGGTGCAGGGTGGATCTGAAGGGGCCAGGCAAGCTAGCCTCTCACCCCTCAACCTCCCATCCTCAAACCCACACCACCTCCATCCAGCCCATCCTCTCCACCTCCTTCCTGTTACTCGAGACCCTTCTCTCCTTCGGGCCTGTCCCTCTCCTCTCTGAGACCTCACCTCTCTTTCCTGCCTCCCCAGCCTCCTCCCTTCTAACCCATTACTGTTCACATGCCCAAGTCTACTTTCTGACACCTTCCCTTAGCCCCACATTGTGCTGCAGCCATTGTCATGTCTCAATGCCCAGCTTACAACGCAATTTCTTGGAAATTCTTTGTTTTACAAGTTATTGTACACTGGCAGCCAGTCGGAGTCCTACTAACTTCTCAGCCCATGGACATCAGGCTTTTGCCTGACCACACTCCACAGAGACTGTTCTCTCCAGGTCCTTCCAGGGGACATGCTATGTGTCCATCTTCCTTCATCTCCCAGCACCTGTTCAGTATGTGGACAACCTCCCTTACTGGAAGCATCTTCATCTCTTGTCCACTGGGATAGCACGTTCTCCTCATCTTCCTCTTACCCCTGGCATTAGTGTGCTAGGGCTGGCTGGGCAAACACCACAGACGGGGAGGCTTAAACAATAGGAATTTATTTTCTCACAGTTCCGGAGGCTAGACGTCCGAGCTCAAAGTGCCAGCAGGGTGGATTTCTCCTGAAGCTTCTCTTCTTGGCTTGAAGATGGCTGTCTTCATGTTCACACGGAGCGTCCCCTCTATGGATGTCTGTGTCTAAATTTCCGCTTCTTACATGGTCACCGGTCTTACTGGATTAGGACCCACCCTCATGAGCTTGTTTTACCTTCATCACCTCTTTAAAGACCCTTCCTCCAAGTACGTGGCATTCTGAGGTACTGGGGGTTGGGACTTCAACATTCAAATTTAGGGGGACACAATTCACCCCATAACACCTTTCTTGTGGCTGAGCTTCTTAGCAGCCTCCTGTCCCCCCAGGCCTCAGAGGCGGGGGCTCCTCGAGGTTCCATCTCAGGTCTCCCCCTTCTCAGCCCCCGTACGTCCCCTGGGTGCTTGCTGCTGTTCCTTTAGCTCCAGGTGCTCTCAGTAAACAGAACACACCAAGCTACGTACCCAGTTCCCACCTGCCTCCTGAGCTCCCATCAAGCACACCCAACTGTCCCTGACATCTTGACATGGGCTTCTCACAGGAACCTCTAATAACCTGTAAAACAGAATGCGTTCCCTTCTCTGCAGATTTGTCCTTCCTTTTCTGCCCCTTGGCTCTGAGAAAGGACACCACCATCTATGTCCTCAGCCGCCTAAGCCAGGAACCTGGGGCCATCTCTGACTTCTCTCTGCCACCTTCTCTACCACCAATCACCAAGAGCTGAGCAGTCCTGAATCTTCATTCTCTCCATCCCCATTCTCCCACTTGGTCTAGGCTCCATTTCCCCCACCTTGACTCTCTCCTGGTCTCCCCAGCAGTCTTGCCTGTGTCCACCATACACTCTGTTGCCAGATGAATCCACTTCCCTACTTAAAGCCTCCAGTGGCTGCCAGCTGGCCCACTTATATCTCCAATGTCTTGTCTAGCCCCATATTCCCTAATGCAGTCCACCCCCAGACTGAGTGAGGGCCCTGGTGTACTGTCCCTCCCTCTGCCACGCTTACATGTGAAGAGGAGGAGAACCAGCTCAGGTGGCCAGGGTCTGATAGCAGCTTCCTTCCCTCACTTCCTCACTGAATTTGTATGGGGTCCTCCAGGGGGGCAACTGTCTGTCACCCATTTGTCTACCTTCTCTTTCTCCTTCCTTTTTACCCTCCCACAAGGCCCAGGCAACTGGGGTGAGGTTGGGCCCTGGATTCTGCGAAGATGTCCTTGTCAGGAAGTAGGCAGGCTCTGAGCTTAGGCAAGTTTTGCAGTCGCTACCTTGGAGTGGGGCATGAGAAGTGAATGCACATTTTTCAGCCACTGCCCTGAGAGATACCTGGTACTGCAGGGAAGCAAGGGCACATGGTGGTTAGCCTTTTTGGGAGCGGCTGAGACTTTCCTGTTTGAGGGGCTAATCAGTGGCAGGGGTGTGGGTGAGATGGCAGGAGCAGCAGCAGCTCTGGGAGGCTGAGGGAGCTCCATTCTGAAAATGACCCTGGGCCTTGAGAAAGGGTCACTCATCACTGTCCTCATCTCCTAGCATTCTGACCCTCCTTCTAACCATGGCCTGAGTGGGAGGAGGGAGGCCCTAGGGGCCAGTGGGTGGGGATGGGGCCAGGGGAAGCCACATTCCTGGAGTGTTAATGATCTCAGGGCTGGGCAGGAGCTGAGCCCCCAAACCAGCTTAAAACAACAAACAGCTCCCAGGAGGGATTTGTGTCTGTCTTGAGAGTCAAGGATTTCCGCCCGCCCGGATGGGGGCTGTGGCCAGTGGGGCTCTTCCACAAAGAAATTCCCCAGAGACCAGAAGCCCCATGACCTAGAAGTATTGCTTTGAGGACAGACCCCTCCCCCCTCCCTTCCCCAGCTCCCACTCTCCTAGGGAGGCCCAGTGCCCAGGTAAGGGGAGGCAGCAGCCCTCCTGACACGTGGGAGGCACGAGAGAAGAGTCTGGGTGCGTTCCTCACCTGGTCTCTCCAGCCCTTACACCAGCCCTGCAAGTGATGCTGTTCTTGACATTTTATAGCTAAAGACACCATGGCTCTGCCAGAGAAGATGCGCCACAAACAGCTGATGGAATCAGGGGGTCAATAAAGGAAGTCAGAGTCACGCTGGGGCCAAGCTGGGGCTGGCACCTGGGTCGGCCTGACCCCAGCCATGGACCTCACCTCTACTACATGGTCCCCTGGCATGGGAGGCCATCGGCTGCTCCTTTCAGGGGTGGAAGAGGCTTGGAGGTCCCGGAGAAGAGTTCAGGTCTCACTCCCCCAGGAGTTCTGGGGGCTGCCTAGAGGAAGAGGAGCCAGCACTGTCAGGAGGCAGCTGAGGCCTGACCCTCGGGACTGTAGGGCAGCTAGGAAGGGGCAGAGCTCCTGGGGCTAGTGCCACGCACCCTGCAGACATCGTGACCTTTCCGCTTGGCTCAAACCTTGCCTCCCTATGAAGCGTCTCTGGGCTCCCAGGCAGTCCAGATCTACCCTCCCCCCTGCACTCCCCCTCCCAGTCCCCTGGGGATCAATGGTACAGAGAATCTACCTGAATCCCTGTCTGCTCAAGTTCCTTGCACGGGGCCCTTTGCAAGTGCTCAGCAGCTGTTCCGTAAATGGGGGTCCTTCTGCAGAGTTCAGCCCATCCCCTCTGTCCGGCTTCCTGCCCTCACATGCTCTTTCATCCTTTCCTCTCCCTTTCCCTCTGCCCCCCGCCCCCCCGCCCCCCCAGCAGGCCTGACTCCTCCCAGAGCTTGGGTCTGCCCCTTCCTCAGGGGGCCTTCCCACAAAATCCTCAAGCAGCCTGGCTTGTCCTCACTGTGCTTCTGTACCCCTCTCGCTCCCACCCACAATCCACAAAGCCAAGCCCCGAGGCTTTAAATCCATCATTTATTGCCCACAGCTCATTAGTATTACATAAATCAGAGATTGAGAAATTTTCTGAGAAGGTTAAAAAGACACTGCAAAGTCTCCTTGGTGCGGCTAAGGCATGTGTGGGGTGCCTCATTCACACCCGGCCCGGGCTGGAAAATCACCTTGCCTCTGGCCTCTGGCCTCTCTTCTCTCAGGACCCCACCCCGCTCCCAGGCCGGGGGCTCAGGACGGAAAACAAGCCAGCTCACAATCAGGAAGTAGAAAGGGGGCTGTCAACCACCTCGACCCAGCCGCCATCTAGACATCTTGGGCTTTTGGTCCCCGCACCATCTGATTGTTCTCTGGAAATGGGAGAAGGGCATCCCCAAGCCTGAGGGAATGTCTGAAGTGACCGGGAGAAGGTGGGCCAGTATACCAGGCCTAGAGAACCGGGGTGGCAGGGGTGCCCTGTATTCTGACACAGCTGGCCCAGCTACCCCCTAACTGTGGGGCCCGGCCCAGCCTCTTCCTCCCCAGTCGTGAGCCAGTCTGCCCGCGACGCCTCCCTTCCTTTGGCCTCAGGTGAGTGGGGGATGGATGTTGGCTGAAAGTTTTCCCTCGTGGTGTTTTCCATAGCCAAGCTAGGGTTTATCTAAGCAGCATGGCCCACCAGGCCTCCACCATCAGCCTGAGCTATACAGACCCTCTGCCAATCCCCTCCCCAGAGAGGAGTCCCCTTAGCTCACCTGAAAGTGCATGTGGGAGCAGGACCAGAAATCATCCAGGAGACAAAGTAAGTCGGTTATGAGATGCCAAGGCCACGGGGCTGGGGCTGGGGTGGGGCTGGGCCGGGGCGGCCAGCATGGCGGGGGCGGGGGGGAGTCCAAGAGACCCCATCTCCTCCAGGCCTCCAGAGGGGGTGGGAGTGGGGCTGGGGCGAGCAGTTTTGGTCTTGAGGTGAAGTGCACAAGAACAAGACCCAGTGAGAGGTGGGGCAGGGTGAGCTAGAAGAGAGCTTTTCAAAAGGGGACCCAGACACGCTCAGCCCGCCATTGGCACAGTCATATCATGGCAGGATTAGCTCAAAAATACTTGCCCCTCTAACACGGTGACAACCTTTCCCTCTACTGTTTTGTTCTCCCTACTTGTTCTGCTTTCACCCTCTCCTGACTGGGGGGGGTGGTGCTGCCTCCTCAGGACAGTGTGGGGGGGGGCCCTCAGGGCATCATCCTGCAGAAATAGCAGGGCCTGGGGAAGTGGCTGAGAAGCGAGGGCAGCAGGGACTTCTGAGGGGTGCCCGGTGTCAATGCCTGTGGCAGACCCACCTTACCACAAGCACCCCTGCACTGAGGAGGGTGAGGGCCGCCCATGGCCACACCCTCGCTGCCCTACACTGGCCTTTTCCTGCACCTGTGTTCACCTCCAGCCATGTCTCTCCCCAGGTGGAGTCACCAGGGGAGGGGAGGCCTGAGGCTGCAATGTTGAGGGCTCCATTCCAGTTGGGGTCGGGGGAGAGGCCAATGAGGCCCACGCTTCCTCTTTGTTTGCCCTGTTCACCCCCACCTCGCCCCACTTTCTTCTGCAGAGCCCCGGCAGACCTCTCCTTTTCCTGGCCCACAGTAGGAGGGGATAGGAGCCAGCAGCAAGTGGCCTCGGAGGCCAGTGCAGGGTGAGAGGTGGCACATGGGTGTGGAGCCACACGTGGGTGCAGCCACCCTTGCCATCTCCTCCTTCAGAACTGAAAAGTGTTTGGCGAAGGTCAAGTGTTCCCAGGATGGGGGCTCACGTACAGAAAGTTAAGGTCCAGGTTCTGAGGCCAACTGCTGGCCATTCCCAAAGGGGCCTGCCCCTTTCCCAGTCCAGTGTCCACATTGGGGATGTGCCTGGGATGACCGGCATCTGAGCGGGACAGGCAAAGACGAGGTCCAGCTGGAAGAGCCGGTGGGAACCCCTTGATGCAGTCCTCTGGTTCCGGACAGGGAGTAGAGGCTCAGAGAGGGGAGTGGGCTTCTCCAAGGTCACACAGCCCATTCGTGCCATAGCCAGAGCCTGCAGTTCCTGGCTTGAGGGTGACTCTCAGATAGGTGCCTAGAAACCTGGCCTCCGCCCTCAGGCAGAAGACCCTCCCACTCAGGAAGCGGTGGGATGGGGCAGACGGCCTCGGGGGTGCTGAAGAGGCCCCCCAGATGGCAGTCAGCCGGGCTCCAGCTCCAGCCCCACCCTCAGCCCAGCTTCCAGCTTGGTGACTAAAAGGAGGATCTTTCTGCAGAGGTCGAAGTGCAGGCCCACAATTCCAGCCAAACATCATTCCTTCTTGGGGCTTCTTGCCTGGAGCTGGGGTCATTTCAGGGGCCTCGAATGGATCAGCAGGGTTCCACGAAGGGTGACCCCAGCCCCACGCACTGGGTTTCACGCAGAGGGATTGGTTCTGCACGTTGTGGCACGGTTGAGGGCCAGCCATGCTCAGAGCCAACTACCCACAAAATCCTGCAGAGGCCTCCGGTGCTCCTGACTCCCTGGGCCACCTCCTGAGGACCTCGGTCATAGCTGTTGGTTCATCCTGTGAGGTGTAGACTGCCTCCCCTCCACCTGCCCCCAGTTCAGCCCAGCCCAGCCCAGGGAGCCACTGGGCCTGGCCACCAGAATCTCTTGACTCTCCCTGCCCCACTGCCAAACCAACCAGCCCCCAGGCCTTCTCCTGCAGCCCCCACCAGTCAGCCGCTGTGTCTGGGCAGCTGCAACCAAGGCTCAGACTTGATTCTGATAAAAAATAAAAATAAAAAATAAAACCAAAGTATAAAAGGATCCTAATTCTACCCCGTGGGCACTCTACAAATTTTCAGCTTCACACATAATTGTGCTGAGTAGAGTTTTGACAACCCCACGTAAGGCCCAGAAATGCACTTGATTGTTTTTTACAGGAAATGTGTCAGAATTCCTCTCCCGTATGTTAACATGTGAATAGATTAGTCTCCCTACCACTGTGGGTCCAGTGCTCCCCCAGGTGGCTCCGGACCGGTGGGGTTAGCTGGCCCCTCCCTGCAGGTGCAGCCCCAGAGCCTCCGCCCCGCCCCCAACTCCCCCCCCACCCCCGACCTGGACCGGGCTCCCGCCCCAGGCCAGCTGGCCACCACTCACAGCCCCTTGTTGTACACCACTGTCCGACTACTCGTGGCCTGGGCAATCTCAGGCTCTAATTGGGATGTCTCGATCTGAGGAGAGAACAACAACAGAGAAGAAAGGTGGGGGTGGGGGCAGGAGGGAAGGGGTGAGTAGCATTAGGGGTGAGTAGTGGAAGCTGGGAGTAGCATTAGGAGCACCCTGGTACCCACAGTTCTCCCCCTCTGCCACCTACTGACACATCCTTCTTTACCGCCCTCCCGCCAGGGGCTACAGGACCCCTTCCCATCTAGGTCTTGTCTCTTCCTTTGGTGGGACATCTGTGTGGGTGACTGTCGTACACTCTGACCTCCGAGTTGCGTCTTCCTCATCTCCGATGGCCTTGCCCACTGCACTGCGCCATAGCCTCGGCCTGGTCACCATCACCCAGGGCCGCCCCACCCACACCCCTGAAATCCCCCCTCTACCCTCTTGGACTCCACAGTCCCCTTATCTTCCAGTACCCCCTCACTCTCTCTGTTTTTAGACCACAAAGACCTCAGGCCCCACACTTCTGACGACAGCTCAGTCTTCACACCCTCCCCCTCTAACCTGGACACCAGGGGCCATCACTCCAGCTAATCCCTAGCCCAAAAGTCTTCCCACCCCAAATGGCAGAAACCCAACTTTGGAGGAACTCAAACAGGCATCCACCTTCTTTCCACTTGAATCTTCCCAGGAGACCTACTGGAGACCACTTGACATTCACAGTGCCTGACTTTGGTGGGACCCCCACAGTGACCAGGAAACCTCTCCCTGCCAACCACTTCACCCAGTCGGCTCCTTCTCCCATTCTCCACAGAGAACCACCTTAAACCATTCCTGTCCTCCTCAGCCACTCCACCCTCAGCTCCCCACTCATCCTGGGCACAAACCTTCTTTCTACTTCAGAGAAAAAGCAGAAGACAACAGAAGGAACTCCTCAGCATCCCACCATCAAACCCATGAACTCCCTGTCCACACTGCTCCACACCCGCCCTCCTGCCACCCCCCTCAGAAGGCAAAACCTCCTGAGGCCCACCTCCCCCACACCCACTTCGGGAGCCTACTCTCAGACTCTCCTCCCCATGTCCCACCTTCGCAGTCCACTGACTCTTGACCATCCAGCATTTCAACACTGACAAGAACCTCCCATCTGATAAAACGTCCCATTAACCCCATGTCATGCTCCAGCTACCGCCTGGTCTCTCTCCTCCCCAGCAACCACATTTCTTTAAGGCACTGTCTCAACTGGCCTTTTCCACCTCCTCACCTCCCACTGACTTTTCAACCCACAGCAAATCTGGCTTCTCTTCCCACCATACTCCACAAAAATCCTTCTTTCCAAGTTCACTGCCACCCCCGCGCTTTGTGACATCCACTGGACACTTGTCAGGGTCGCTGGGGCTCAGCCTGGCTGGGCCGTCTTCCCTGCACAACCCCCGGGGGTGAGTCAACCCTCCTGGTGACGCCCAGATCTGAGGGGTCCCCTGCCATGTTTCTGCCCTGAGTCCTGGGCCTGCACCGGGGACTGCCTACTATACCTTCTCATGGGTATCTCACAGGTACTGGAACTCAACCCAAAAATGTAAATCGCAACTGAAGTCGCCATCTCCCCCTGTCCCACCCCAGCTCCCCACACCACCACCCAGTGGTGTCCTGGGACTGCCTCGCCTCCTCTTTGCTTCCTTCCCCTCGAGTCCCAGCCACCCCAGCACACCCCCACCTCAGACAGTGGGAGCCTTCCCCACCGCAAGTTGGGCCACCCCTCTGTTCCTTATAAAATGGCTCAATGACCCCTCTGCCCTCAGGGACCCAGTCTAGACTCCTGTGCTGTCCAGCCCCCGCCTAGCTCCACCCTGCCCCTTGGACTGCAGACACCACACCCACCCACTTATTTCAGCGCCTCAGATCCACCGGCCTTTCCCCAGCCTGACTCTTTGCCTGAGCTGGCCTCTCTGTCACCACCTCTCCTCCTCCCCCTCCCCACTCTCCCTCTTCTCCCTGGGGGCTTATCTTCCACAAGGCAGCTTTAGCCATCTTCCCTCCTCCGGCCTGGGTGCGGCCGCTTCTCTGGGTCCCCACAGCTCCTGGCACTTCTTATATCCCCCTTGTGTCACTTGTTGCTGAGGCTGACTGTCCACTCGTCTCCCCCCTCTCCACTCTAGATCGCAAGCTCCGGGAGGCAGCAAACGTGATGTGCGATCGTGTTCATGCCTGCATCCTCGAGGCCTAGTGCCAATGCACGGGAGGTATTCAGTAAGTGCTGAATAAATGAATGGGAAGAAGGGCGGCAGAAGGTACTGGGAGGAGACGGTTCCCCTGGAGGCTCTACGGCAGCCCAGGTGTTGGTCTGCAGCTCCAGGGACTAAGCCAGGAGGGACGTCTGAGCCCCCGGCTTGAGCGAGCCGGAAAGGGAGGTGCTGCCTCAGTGAGGGGGGCCCGGGCCTGCTCTCCACCCTGGGCTGAATCGAGGAAGAGCGGGGCCTTTGTGGCTCAGTTCAGCGGAACCTGTTCCCGGGCACGAGCTCTAGGTCAAGGCACTGCAGCCCTGAAGATCGGGCGGAAGCTGCCATAGACCAGCGCTGCCTTCAAGGAACCCAGTCATGCCCACGCCCGGCAAGAGGGAGTTCAGTGTGGACCGGAGCTGCTGGGCATGGTGGAGTTCCTGGGGAAGGCGGACCCTTCCCCTGCAGTCCATGGTACCCCGATACCCAGGTTCTGGCCACTGGAGAGGGCCAAAGAGACAAGAGCTAGGCTCAGGGCCCAGGCCTCTTCCCCACCCCCTCTCCTCAAGCCACCTCTTCCCTCCCCACCCATGCCGGCCTCCGAGTCCCCTCCACCCCACCAGTTCCCCTCGTCCCCATGCCGCCACTGACACAATGCACAGCGCCCACGCTTAAAAATCTAAATGCTTTTGAAAATGTTTAACCTAGTTAGACAAATTAGCAAAAATTTGTGCAAAACAATTTAGGTATTTAAAATATTCAATGTTTTTAAAAAACTGGAAAACTGTTCTTAGCTTTCAGCTGCAAAAACCAACAAAATATAACATCCCAGCAATCTTACCATGAGGTGTAACATAACCCTTCGGGAAAGCTGTTAAACAGCTACTGAGGCATCCTGGGAAATAGCACTTCATTTATTCAAATGCACATATGTCAGGCTTTTGCACCATATGTCATTCCAAGCTATTTACAGTAATAATTAAATCTTAATCAACGTTTAACCTCTGTAAAATGTTTGAAGAATCCTAATCACCCTTCAGACTGCACTAATGAAGGAGAAATATATAAACATAAAAGGAAAATGATGCACAGATATCACACTGGAAAGAACAGTAATTGCAAAATTGTATTTCTTTTAAATATAATCAGTAAATGATGTAAAGTAAGCCAAGGAGTATTTTAAGTTAAGACATCTTGGATGTCAGAGGTGTGAGCAGCTAATTTTGTTCTGCTACCCATAACAGATGTAGCATATTTTATTTTAGTGCCATTATTAGCAACTTCCCATGCCGGCTTTCACCGAAGCACCGAGGCCCGCATTAAAACCGGAGAGGCTGCTCACCACCACGGTGGAGGACCACGGGCCAGGGCCACGGCCCACTTGACCCACTCGACCCGCTCCCTGGAGAGCGCCGGCCCGGGTGCAGACTGAGGCCTCGCCCTCCCAGCGGGCGCTGTCACAGACCCAGCCCCCCCCACGGGGCTCCCCACTGTGCTGAGGGCAGCAGGTAGGAGGGATGGGGGGGGGAATTCGGGCAGAGGAAAGGCTCTGGGGAGGGGAAGGTGGCTGAGGTACTCAGGAGCAGAGGCTTGGGGACAGGGTGGCATTCAAGGCTTTTTCTCTCGTTTCAATTTAATCAGCCCTCAAGTCAGACGTCTATGGCTGCCAGCGCCATCCACCAGGGCTGGGCACACGGAGACGGACAAGGGAGCTCCTCCACGCCCTTGAGGCGCTCAAAGTCTAGGGGAGGAGTCACATAGGAAAGCACATGGATCCCAGAGAGACGAGGTGCCATGGAAACTGGGGAGGGGGTGGGGGTTACCATGTATTGAGGAAGGAACAAGGAAGAAAGACTTCTCAGAGGAGGTAGGCCAGGAAGAAAATGGAGGATTTTGATATGAGAGGGCAGGAGAAGTTTGGTGGATGAAGGGAGAAGCATCGGCTGGCCAGCATGGCCTGTCTGGTGTGGGCAACGTGGTGCACGTAGGGAACGTGGCAGGAAATGGAGGTGGGGTTAGGACAGGCAGGCCCTTGGAGGCCACACGAATGTGTCAGCAGGGGCCATGGGGAGCCATGGGAGGATTCTGAGCAGGGGCGGGCCATGATCCAGACTCTGTTTTAGGAATGTTTCTCTGGTGGCTGTGGATGTGGAGGATGGACTGGAGGGCAAGCGAGGGGGCAGCTGTGGAATGAGAGGTGCCAGGTCCTGCCCTATGATGCTGCCAGCGGGGCTGTGAGAAGGGTGGCACTGGGATCCTCTCTGAAGAGAAATCCATAGGAGTTGATGACCAATCCCATGTGGGGGTGAGAGGGAGGTGTCGAGGATGACTGTGCGTTGGATGACTCCTAATTCTAGCTCAGGAGCTGGGGTGGCTGGTGACGCCGTTCTGAGGCAGGGAATGCGGGAGGAGGACGGGTCAGGGTGGGAGGGTGACAGGCTCAGGCTTGGCCATGTTGAGACCCCCGGGTGCAGACAGGACGTGGGTTCTGGAGCTCTGGGCAGGGGGTCTGGGCAGGCCAGCAAGCCCGGGATGTGTAAGCGCAGCCAGAGTCCCCGGAGTGGGGGAGCTTGCCCAGGAGAGCAGATGGAAGGGGAGGGCGCCAGGCCTGGCGAACAGGCACATTTGAGGGGCGGGTGAAGGGAACAAGCCCATGATGGTGGCCTTGAGGGACCAGCCCAGGGAGCAGAAGCGGTGACAGAGGGTGCCACAGCACCAGGCCACATGGGTACCAGGCAAAGGGTTTTCTGAGTGGTCCCAAGGAGGGCTGAAAGGCTTCGGCCTTCGCAATGGGATTTGGTGACCTCCAGAGTCCAGATTTCCTAATCCCAACTCAGTGCGGGCCCCAGGCACTCGCCTCCATCCTGGACCAACTCAACCAGCGGTTCATTTAGACCCTCTAGCCCTGCCTGGAGCTGGGGCAATGGCGGCTCTCATGGGTGTCAGGACCACTGGGGGAGGACCCCGGGCCGCTTGAAGATCACCTCTCTGAGGTGTGGGGGTGCTGGGTCTCCCCCACAGAAATCACATCCAGGGCTCCGCTGATAAATGGGTGTGATTCAGCTATGGGGTGTGAGCACAAGAGCACCCCGCTGCTGCCTCAACCAGGCATGGAGACAAATGGCTGTGCTGTCATCTTGGGGTGCCCCTGCTGCTAGGGGGGCTGACGGATAAGCAGCGGAAGCTGGCTTTACGTGCCATGGAGGTGTGGTGGTCACAGAGACTCACGGGTGGCTTGTGGAGTGAGGGAGCTGCTGAGGCCCGGTAAGGGGAGTGGGTACAGCAGGGGGGCCACCAGTAGCAGCCCAGTAAAGGCTAGAGGCCCCCGGGGTAGTGGGCCAAGGGCAGGGGCCTGGTTCTGACGGCAGACAAGCTCTGAGGGAACTCCTCCAGGGAGAAAGTGATGAGGAGAGAGGGGGCTGGGCAAGGAGTGGCCCCAGGGAGACGGGGCGACCCAGCCCCAGGCAGGCAGCGGTGGACAGGCAGGAACCTATAGGTCCCTCGTTCATCTAGGAGACACCACCTTCTCAAGCACCCGACCGACAGTCAGCAGGGGATGGGGAGCCAGAGCCCCAGAGGGTGGGGGCTGCAGGGCCCAGTGAGGAGGCTGAAGTTCTCGGCACTGTGTGATCATCCCCCCAGCCCCAGGACTGGCAGGGCCAGGAAGCTGTGGGCCTGCTGGGGACACGCCCCACCTGCCATGCGAAAAGCAGTGTCACCCAGCTAACATTTTCTGCCCCCATATCCGAGCCCCCACCCCATCCTCCACACTCAGGCAGACACCACTGCCCCTCACAGCCGATAGCCCCCAACTTTTGGTTGCATCTAAAGTCAGTGGCAGAAAACACGAAGTACCATGTCCAGGACCCCCAGCCTCCCCTGAGCACCTCAGCGTCCCGGAGAGCAGCCTGCTAGGGCCTTCCTGGGTGGTGCAGGAAGGGTTAACCCTGAGCTGGCTGCCTCTGTCTCCTGGCCCATTAGGGTGGGGGGCCAGAGTCAGGAATGCATGGGGGCCACCTCTGCCTCCGAAGCCTGGGAGCACACACACCTGCGGCCAGCCCTGGCGGATAGTTTACATATTTGAACCTAGAGCTAAGGTGCCGAGACATAAACAGGAAACTGGATCCCTGGCCTGTGCCCCATTCTCAGGGGCTTTTACCTACTACAAAGAACTTCCTCCTCCTTGCTTTTCTGCCTCCTTTTCAAAGGCATAGGGCTGGGGGGTGGGCTGCTCAGTGTGACCCTGTGACACAGCTCAAAGCTGCCTCCTGCCCCTGGCCAGGGTTCTGGGCTTCTGAGCATCTGCAGGTGGTGGTGACATTGACATGGGGTCCAATGCCCAGGCCGGCACCTGACAGACTGTGTGCCCGAGGCTCCCTTCAGGCCCGGAACCTACTGGGCCGCACACCCCACCCTCTCTCTCCGGGGCTGAGCCGGCCTCAGGTCCTGCGCAGACACATAAGTCCAGGCCCCATCTTTGGTGAAGCTGTCCCACGTGTCCTGGAGGGCAGGGGTGTTAGGACGGGGCTGGGGAGCAGCTGAGGCCTGAGCCCAGACCCCTGGGTCAGGTCTCTGATGCTGGTTCTGGGGCTCCCACTGCCTTCCCAACAAAGGTCAGATTCCCTGGCTGGACATTAAAGGCCTTCTGGGACCTTCTCCAGGTTCCTCACCTACTGGAGGCTCTCCATTCCCAGTACATTGTTTGTTTAGCCTGTGAGGCCTGAGTCCAGCGATATCCTAATCCTCTAACGCTGCCTCCTCCAGGAAGTCTCCCCTGACCTTCTCAGACCATATCCGCTGCTGCTGCCCCTGGTGCCCCTGGCACTTATTTCCCATCTCCTTCACATCCCCAGTCCCAGGCAATTTGTTCACTAATCGTCTGTGAATACAGCAGTCCCCCACCTCACCCAGTTCAAGCCAGTAGGTCCTTGACAAAAGTCTAATCCAATTGAACCGAAGCTCCCCAAGCACAGGAATCCCATCTTACACTCTCCCGTCTCCCCTGTGCAGTGTGCACCCAGGGAAGCCTCAGACCCCCTCCCCATTTTGGAGATTTGTACTGCTCCTGGGTGCCCCCTGGTGGACCAATCGCAGAATCATTCTCTGTCCTCCATCTTTTGGGCTTTGAGGCCTCAGTTTCCCTGTATGTGTTGTGGGAAGATTTTCTACTTCCAGGGACTGAGATGAGGATAGTATCAAGAAACAGGTGAGACAGCCCTGTGGAAACTTGGAAAACCTGTGTGATGCTGCGTAAGGAAGGCCGGACCCCTATGGCTATCCTGGAGCCCAGGCCCAGTCTTGCTCACCGGCGTCCCCTCGTGGTTCACAAGGCTGAGCCCTTGCTTGTGAGCCAGGTGTGTCCTATGCTGCTTCGCTTTTGATCCTCTCAGCAGGAGTTTGCAAAACCAAGCCTCCTCCCTCCCTGTCCTGAATTCAGCGGGGCTTTCTAGAAGGTCCTAGAAAGATCCAGGAGGGATAGGCTGAGAGGTGGCCTGGCTGAGGCCTGTCACTAGGACATGTGTGTGCATGCTCGTGTGTGGGCCTGTGTGCATGCTCAGGTTTGGGCTGGGGGTGTGGGGAACAGGCAACATGACAGGTGGCGTTGGCGTTCCTGGGCTCTGAGTGGCTCTGCCATTCCCATCCGTCCCTCCTGGGGGGTCCTGTGGGCAAACTCCAAGAAAGCAGCGGGCGGGGAGGCGGCAGATTTCTGACGGCAAAAATAGCCCGCTTTGCAGTTCAGTAGAGACTGATTAAACCAGTAAATGAGAAAAACCCCAAACAAACATCTCCAAGCAAAGTGGGAGATGGATTTGAGATGAGAGGGGACGAGGCCCCTACTCTGGGAGAAGGTGAACGTCTGCGGACTCAGGAGGGACACAATGCCCTCTAGACTTTGCCTCTGGCCTCACATCAGGACTGGAAGAGCAGGAGAAGCAGGAACCAACAAACCCAACCAACATGCTCCGTATTAGGTGTTGACAGAGTGCTAAGTCGCAGCTGTAGGGACACCTATGTGTCGAGAGAGGGAGAAAGGAATATTGACCCGAGGAGGTAGATGGAACATAGGAAACACATGTCACCAGAGTCTACATGTGTGAGGTGAGACAGATCCTAATGGGGCTCATCAGAGAGGGCTTCCTGGAGGAGGAGTCATTTCTAGAACAGCTTGAATGTAGAACTGAGCTCATTCCCAACTCTTCCCCATTCTTGGTTGGGAGTTCAAATGCCTTCTCAGAGAAAGAGAGGCAAGTTGGGGGAGACATTTTCTTCTGGTGAGTCACAGCTTCCAAGCCAAGCTAGTTCATCAAAGCTACCATTTTCCTCAGAGCTGATGATGGGGAGAGAGATGGAAGAGATTCTGGTGTTCACTGGGGTTACCCATATTCTTTTCCCATATAGGGAGGACATGCCTCTTTGTTTCTTAACTCCTAAAGCTGGCAGGGGGACCAAAGATGGTAGGGGGTAGGGAATGAGGAGGGGGTGGCCGAACCTGACCAGGTCATCTACAGCATGGATGTGGCTTCTAAGAGCCACCCTCTGGGGTCAGGGTGAGATGTGGCTTGTGAGTGGTGCGAGGACATGATGAGGGCCGTCGCCTTCTTCAGATCATGCCTTCTAGTGTCCTGGACCCTGTGAGGCTGAAGTGAGGAGAGGCTAAGCTGAGGGGTGGGGTTGGCAGGGTTGACAAGGGAGGCTCTGAGCAGAAAGCCCTGGGGGCCTCTGATGATGTCTTTTCTTCCAGTCAAGGCGTTTGGCAGAAGCTGGAGGGGCAGAGGGAGGGTGAGGGAGGGGGTCCCTTGCTGAGTTGTCAGGGAAGGCCAAAGAGCAAAGGCCAACAAACCAACAACTACAGGGCAGACCAACAGAGCAAACAGGCCCGACAGGATACAGCCCGAGCTACCGAGCTACCGGTGAACCTGACGCCTGCCTCCCCCTCCGCACCAGCAAAGCCGCGCAGGGAAGAGGGACACACACAGCCCTGCAGAAGCAGCCCAGAGCTCTCTCCTCCACCTGCAGCCAGCCAGAGCACAGAGCGCCTCTTCCCTGTGCCCCCATTCCAGTCCCTATTGCTGCTGGGAGACCAGAAGAGCGGAGGGAGGGTCCAGGGGCCACCAGGCATGTCCCCAGGAAGGCGAGGCTCTGCCCATTAACCGTTTGGCAGCACTCTCGAGTCATGCCAGGCCCCGGGAGGTGACTCTCAGAGGGCAGACCCATGCTGCAGGCAAGACACCTGAAGGTCGGCACCTGACTTGGGGTCACACAGCCTGCTGTCAGCTCTTCTAACTCTAGAACTCAGGCCTGGTCTTGTGGCTTCACTTCTGGAGCCCTAATGGGCAGAGCCAGGAAGAAACGTAGCTCTACCACCCAATGGCGGGGAAACTGAGGTCTGGAGGTTAAGACCAAGGTCACATGGATAGTTGAGGCTGAGAGATGCCAGCCAGAGGGGAGGAGGGTGGACCTGGGGGATGTGGGGTGACCCCAGCCCCAATCCCACCTACAGACAGGGCAGAGCCCTCAGTGGCCCCCTCTCTCTCCCGCAAGCCTCACTCATCCACAGAAAAGCCCCACCTTTTCCTGTGGACACATTTCAACCTCACCAAATCAGCTAATTATTGACAGTTGGTGAAGAGGAGATTTCACTTTTTCCTCCTGTTAAACTGCTCCTAATTAGTTCCCTGTTACCACGGCTGGCTCGCCCGCCCGCCGCCCGCCCGTTCGCGCAGTAATCCCGCTGCACAGTGCCTCATTAACCTTTTGCTCCTCTCCTGCCGCCTGCCAACAAGATGAAGACAAAAACAGATTGTCAAACAATGGCTGCGGCTTGTATGTGCAGCCCCGTTCCCCAGCCCCTGAGCTCCCGGGGGAATAGTGGGGAAAAGAGAGGGGAATGGGGTGGGGGGGAGCCCGAGAGCAATCGAGGAAGGGAGAAAGGCACAAAGGCAGAGAGACAGAAACAGGCAGGGACACGGGGAGAGGACTTGGCCAAGGTACTGCTTCTTGCTCCAAGGAGACATGAGGTTCATTAAATGGGATTGGAAGCGCTCCCAGGTGGGGAACGCTGCTGTCGGAGTTGCAGGGACATTCACCATCCCCTGGTCCAGCCTCCCGTGGCAGCCAAGCCTGTGAGCATGAGACTGGACCCTGGACATCTCCCTCTTTGGGACCTGGGACACAGAGTGCGTGTGTGTGTGTGTGTGTGTGTGTGTGTGTGTGTGTGTGTGTCTGTGTGTGTGTCTGTGTGTGGTATGCATGTATCTGGGGGAAGACAGAGATGACCACATTTGCTGGAAACCAGGGCCCCAATCTCCAGAGAGGGCATGGCCAGAAAGGCCACCACAAATCAGGCCCCACATGCCAAGGAGGTCTCCACAATCCATGTGACCTTGAGCCTTGAGTCACCCCAGGCAAACCCCAGCACAGCCTCCACTTTATTTTCCTGTTACTATACCAGCACCTGACATTTCTTGTTCGTTGGCTTTCTGTCCATCCCCTCAGAATGGAGGCTCTTGAGACCAGGGGCTATGACATGGCCCTCCCAGGTACAAGAAGAAGGGGAAAGCAATCTAGGATCTCTGGGGTAGGGAAGAGAATCTAGGTGTGGATAGGTCCATGCCTGGGCCCAGCCTGACTGAGCCGGCCTTGGCCAATGCCCCACAGCCTTAACCTGCAGGTCACAGGGTCTGCCAGGGCAGACCCGACACTCCCTGCATGGTGACAGGCCTGGGGTCTGGAAGGAAGGCCATCCCTTATGCCCTTGTTCTCACACCCAACTTCCTAAGGAGGTTCCCTGCCCCACCTGCTGGCCCAGCTCTGGGTTATAGATTAAAGGCACAGACACCTACTGCAGAGGGTCCCTGTGAACATGGTCTCCCTGAAGGGTAGGAGGGCTGGCTGAGGGTGCTGGAATGTTCCTACAGATACATGAGCAGGGAGCCATCTGTGGCTTAGACTCAAGCCTTCCCATTGTATAGTAAGGTGGAGGTGGGCTGGGGAGGGGTACAAAATCCTTCTATGAGTATAGAGCCGATTCCATCATTACCAACTTCAGACCTTGGGCAAAGCATGCCTCATTTGTTTCCTCATTTGTAAATAGGAAATAATTCTGGTGCCTATTTTCATAGGATGGTCATTTTCTGGACTCCCATTTCCCCTCCCCAACCAAGCAGGCTACTCTACTTACTGGACTCAGGGCCATGCCTTTCTGTCCCGGGCCATGTGCTTCCCTTCCTGTGCATTCCTCCCCATACTGCCCCTCTCCAGGCTCCCATCCCCACCTCATGGAACACCCAGGGAGTGAAACTTTCTTTGGTCTTCTCCAGTGGTTTCCCATCCATGAGCTCACTTCTCTGAACACAGAGGAACTTGACTACCATTGGCCTCCTAGACGGCTTTGCCCACTACACTCCCCCAGCTGCTAATCTCGTCAACTCCTGGTCCCCCTTTCAGTAGCTCACCTTGTGGAGAGCCCCTCCTCCTTGAAACACCCTTGTCCTCAGGGTCCATGAAGGCACTCCATCAGCGTCCTCCCCCTGCCCCTCTCTGCTCCTGCCTTTTCCTGATGCCTTTCCTTCCTCCCACAATGAGCTCATCCCTTCCTTGGCTTCAGCTCCCCCCATGCACCAAAGGTTCCACATCTCTGGCCACAACCTCTCCCCTGAGTCTGAGATGCAGACATCTAACGGTTTAGGTAACATCCTTTAAAAGTCACTAATATCTCAGACGTGAAGGGCATGGGGAGAACTTCATACGAGAAGTCATGCAGTCACCAGCATGCTGGCTGGCCTGGGAGACGCTTAGCAAGTGGTCACTAGTATTATTATTTGCAATTTGCATTTTAAAATAAGCACCATTTTAATAGGCAGAAATATGAGTTTACCAAGAGCAGACAAAATTCTCTCCCAGGGATTGTAGGGAAGATTGAAGTTCTTTCCTCAACCTCTGGGGTTAGTGGGTTGGAAACTCCACACCAATCACTGCAGGCCAGCCATTCTAGAAACAAGTTCCTAAACTCTATCTCCAAGTCCCCTAATTAATTAATTAGTGTTCCAGCTATTACTCCTGTTGACAACCTTGGTGGCTCTTGGGTCACCCCAAGCAAGGATGGGTCAGCCCAAGCAAGTCCAGACGTATTGTGGCAAATCCCACCGGCTTCCGGGATGTGAGACATGATTCCCATAAGGCAGGAGCAGTACCTCGTTAGAGAGAATTAATTGGGAGGATGAATGGGGGGGAATGAGGTCCTCTCAGCCAACTGGCTGATGGCCTTGGTGTCCTAGGTCACAGATAGGCCTCAAAACACCCATACGGCCTAGGCCGGCCTGCATTCTGGTAGAGGGGATGCAGGTGAGGAGGGGACACTGAGGCCACGTCCCTACCCCCCTTTCTCAGAGAACACACTTCTCGTGCAGTGATGATGTTCTTCCCAGCCTAGAAAAAAGGCTTGGGTTTCAGTGAGAGGGACTTTGGTTAAACACTCAGAAGAACTAATTTCCATGCCTATTTGCGGCAGGCATGAGGGAAGAGAGGAGCCTGGACCTTGACAGGGAGCCTCTGTGAGGCCAGGTCTGCTCCCGGAGACCACTTCCTGTGGCTACAGCCAGAGGCTTGGGTGGGTGGACTGTGGCCATCTCTCCATTGTTCGCCCCAGAGGAACACCTGCCGAAGGCCCACAGCACTCTGAGACTCTTCCCCTCCCCCCAACAGGGTGGCCCCCAGCCCCCTCCTCTCTCCACTAGCCCATCGCAGGCAAGATGATTGAGGGAGGAGAGAAAATCCTGTAGAACCAACAGATGCAGCATTTCCCGGGAGCTCTGGCCTGCGAGGGGGCCTCTGGGGTTTCCTCTTACAGCAGCACCTGGCTTCTGTGACTTTGGGCTGGTGCCTGGGCTGCTCTGGGCCTCCGTTTCCCCAGCAGAGCCAGGAGGATGGTAAACTGGATGACCCTGAGCGATCCTTCCCACGTATCAGTGCCTGATTCTGCACCGTGAGTCTTCTCTGCCATGGGTCCCTCCCCATGCAGACAGGTAGAGCCAAGGCCTCCTGAAGCTGCTGAACATCGTGGTGCCTCCAGGCACCTCTGACCCTCGCCTGGAGCTGTGCGCTTAGCCTGACTGTGCAGAGAGATGCCGCTGCTTTGGGGAGTGCTGGGGCAGCCCTTCCAAAACGGGGATGCCAAGACCACCAGGAAGTGCCCTCCCTCCCATCTTCACAACTTTCAGGCAATCTGGAGCCCTTGGCTCCATTCAGAGTCCCCAGACAACAGGTAACAGCTCTTCAGCTTTCGTACAGGGAGAGGTATCCCTGGCTTCCCAGGAAGGCTGGGCGCTGCGGGCATGAGGGCTCTCCAGGCACATATCACACACCAGGCTCCCCGCCCCAGTGTGCCTTGGCCCTCCAAGACAGGAGCCTCGCCCCGTCCCCGTTTCCTGCTAAATCTCTGGGGCTCAGTGGAGGGCAGTGATTCCAGTCCTCACCTTCCCAGGATCTCAGGGCCTGGAGGCTGGCTCACCACCTCCTACTTAGGACCCTGGGTCTTCAGTCCCCACAGTCCAGGCCCCTCATTTTCACATTTCTGACTTCCCTCCAGGAACCTGTCCCCCATCAAGCTTTCCCCACTCAGCTTACTTGCCCATCTTCACCCCCACCCACCTAAGATTCGGGGGCCCACTGCTCCTCCCGATGGCTTACTCCCCAAATGCCCCACCCAGCCGGACGAAACCTGCTGGGTGAACCCGGTGACTCTTGCAGCCCCCAGCACCTCTAGAGAGATGGGCCTTGACCACCCCCCAGACCTGTGTCCTCCCTCGGCCACCCCCTCTGCAGACCCCTTGCCCTGCCTACCGGGCTCCTCTGACTTCCTTGGTCAGCTCTCTCTCCCATTCTCCCCTCTGAATGTCTCCATCGTCCTCAAACCTCTCACCTCCCCCTCCTCCATTCTCCTCCTTCTCTGCTTGGTCATGAGCATGCAGAAGCTATCAGAACAGCTTTCCTAACCTCCCCACCCCCAAACACCATCCCCAGCTGCACCTGCCTCCCAGCTGCTCAAGTGGGGAAGCAGGCTGTCCGCAGCCAAGGCAAATCCTTAGCATCCCCGGCCTGGGCTCTGCCTCGCCCCCTCTGAAGACCACTTCACGGACTTTGTGCTCCCCGTCCTCCTCCTCCCCATGTCTTCTCCTCCTCCCCAGGGTGCCTTCCCTTTTGCATTTACACAAGCTCCAGTCTCTCTCATTTCAAAAAGGCAAAAATAAGCAAATAAAAGTGTCTCTTGATCCCACCTCTTGTTCCAGCTGCAGGTGTATTTCTCTGTTTCCTCTTGGCGCGCCAAGCCTCTGGCCAGATGGTCAGTCCTGCCACCCCATTTCCTCACCCCTCAGCTGTGTCCACCGCTGGGGAGAGGGTTTGCCTTCATTGCCCGGGACCCCAATGGACATTCTTCAACTTTGCGGAGTTCAGCCTGTCAGGACTGTCTGCCTCCTCCGGACCCCACTTAGCTCTGCCCTCTCCACCCTGGCCGCTGGTCCCCAGGCATCACCCCTCCCCGGGCTCCCCTGGCTTCCATGACCGTTTTTATGCGGGTGGCCTTACTTCCGTCCCTCTAGCCCAGGCCTCTCTCCTGGATTCTAGACCCAGAGCCCACTTCCCACAGGACAGCCCCATTCGCGCATTCCACAGTCCTCCACGGACCCCGCGTGTCCGTCCAACTCAACATGCCATCCTCCCTCAAACCGCCCCTCCTCGGGTCTCCAAGTTGTTCAGCAGTGCCTACATCGGCCTGGATGCTGAAAGCAGCAAGCTGGGCGCACACCCTGCTGGGTCCCTTCCCCTCCCCCACTGCAGTCCCTCATAATCCTAACTCTCCCTTAAAGGACCCACTTCTCCATGCCCACTGCCAGCAGCCTGGTCCAAGTCGCCACCATCTCTTGCTGGACACCTGCCACCGCCTCCTGATGGCTCCTTCTCCTCCAGAGCTCCAGCCAGGCTCACAGTCAGGAATCTGCAGTCCTCCATTGCCTCGCCGTTCCGAGGACACCTACCCTCTCCGCTTTGGCTTCCCAGTGCCCAGTTCCACCTGCCCTGGGCCCCCTCGCCTGGCCCTCGTCACTCTGCTCACTCTCTGCTTGTGACATGGATTTTCCTCAGCTCTTGGAACATGCTGTGTGCTGCCTCCCCTGAGAACCTTTATGCTAGGTGACCCCGACGTGTCCCCTCTTCCCCCAGGCACCTGGCCAACCCCAGCTCATCCTCCAGGCCCCATGAAATGCCACTTCCCTCTAGGCTGGGTCTGGGGCCCTCTACTGTCTCCTCCCGCATCCCGCTGGACTCGTCCCGTCCTTGTCCTCACCCTTCATTTGCTAGTCCAGTTTAATTAACATGGTCACTGCTCGGTCCTCAGCTCAGGAGAGGTCAGAGCCTGAACCTGTCTCATTCGTGGTTCTGACCCCAGTGCCTAGCTCCGGGCTAAGGAGCTGGCCCTGAATAAGTGTTTGTTAATGAACAGCCAAACCGCACCCCTCCCTGCCCTGCCCTCCCCACACTGACCCTCCCCACACTGACCTCTGACATCTGCGGGAAGAGGCTGATGGCCAGCGGCAGGGCCAGGCCGAAGGCCGCCAGGCACACAAGGCTTTGCACAGGAAGGAGGAGCCGGGGGCGTGCCTGCAGGAGAGCCGTCCTGTGGGGGAGAGAGGAAGGAGCTCCATGAGACCAGAAGACAGGCTGAGCGGGCTGCTAGCCACCATGCGGGGTCCCACTCCGAGTCCCAGGGCCCAGGCAGCCCAGTGGTCCTGGGCCAGTGCCAGCCCGTAGCTAAATAGTTGTGGTGGAATTCTGTCTTTGGGGCCTTCCCCAATTGGCACCGTTTCCCCAGGCCCTGCTCTGGGGGACACTGCTGCTTGAACTCTCAACTGCACATCATGAATGAGTACTTGGAGGGCACCCATTTCACCCTGTGTCCAGCCCTGTGCAAAGAAGGCCACACATCGGAGAGACAAGAGAGGAGGCTGTCAGCCCCCGCCCCTGGGGGGAGACACAGCCGAGAAAGATGGTCCTCAAAGGCAGCACATAAGAAAATACTGAACAAACCAGAGTAGAAGCCAGGCCCAGGGGAGGAGACAAAGGGCACCCACACGCACACACACACGTACATATACGCACACGGGCACACACACATATGCACACATGCATACACGCAGCTGAGTATGGGAACAGAACACACCCCACTGACCACCTGGTCCGCTTTGATCCAAGAGCCACAGAGAAGGGCAATGACTTGCCCAAGGTCACAGCCACATCTGCAGGAGGCAGGTGGGGCTGCTGCCTGGACTCTTGACTCCCTGTGAGTGCTATCGCTCCGCGCGGCTCCCAGCTCCTGCCCTCAGAACCCTTTGCCAGTGTCCTGCCCAGAGTGTCCCAGCTGGCACCCACCCCCCATGACAGGATTCCTGGGTGGGAGAAGTATATGAAAAGCCTCCCTCCAGGCCCTGGACCCCTCAACACCATGATAAAACAGGCTCTCCAGACAGAGCAGGGCCACGCCCGCTGGCAAATACACCTTACCCGCATGGCCCATCAGAGCTTTACGTTTTGTATAATTCAGCAGGCCCGTGGACGGAGACCGCCAAGCATTCTACTTGGGGAGGCTGGGGTAGCTGTGCCAGCAGGCTGGGTGACTGGACTACTCGCCAGGAGATGTTGGGTGGGCACTAAATCTGACCCCAATAACTGTGTCGGCCTCCTGACTGGGACTGGCTCCTGGTATGAAGAGGATATAGACAGGCTCTGGCCCCTCTCCTGCTGGAACAGGGCTGGCTGTGGCCACAGGCAGGTGAGGGGCCCTCTTGGGGGCAGGGCCTCAGTGTGGGGGCAGGCAAACCCCACCCCACCTTCACCTCCTGGGACAAGAATCCCAAGAGGACCTGGCCCTGAGCAGACAAAAGCAAAATTGAGAGCCATAGTTCTCAAACTTTGGTGTCTAGGCATCTAATTCACAATGCAGACCCCCAAGGGCCCTGACCCCAGTGAGATCCCTATTCGGTTGGTACTATGACTGGGAATCTGCATTTCAAACAACCTTCCATGAGTCTAAAACAGGTGATCCCTGGACCACACTTCTGAGAAACTCTGGCCTAGGAGGTTCCGGCTAAGGTACCAATAACGCTCCAATGACTTATAAATTCTATGCAAATAAAAGGCCCGGACACAGAAAGTGCTCAGTAATCGTGGGTTATTGTTGCTGTTTGTGCTCTTGCTAGTGCCAGAAGGAGGGAGGACCCTGGTGACGCTGTCCTCTGGCCCTTCCCGCTGGCCCAGACCCTGCCACCTGCCCAGCTGTTGAATTGAGCCTGCAATGAGCTACTGGAGAGGGCAGTTCCACATGGTTAAGAGTAGCAGGGCAAAGGTGCCTAGATCAAGCTCTAACCCAGCTGACCTTCCCCTCAGCCTAGTCCAGCGCCCCCATCCTCTCCCCCTCCTCCAGGTGAGCCTCACACCCCCCACTGACTCAGCCTCAAGGCCTCCTGGCTTCCCTGGGAGTCACAGACACCCGAAATGGGCTCTGAGACCTTTCCAACTGGGATCAACTTCTCCAGCAGCACAAGGAGGTGGGGTACCCCTGCTCACTCTCCAGACTTACGTAGGCGCCCCCCTGCCCTGAAGAGGCTGTGGAGGGTGGGGCTACCCTCCTGCCTAGTTGTGGCAGTGACTGGAACCTCAGTGCCTGCTGGGGAATCAGAGCAGGGGGAAAGGGATAGGAGGGTGTGAAGTCCCTGGCAGCATAGACTGGACGGTCACCAGGGGTAAAGAGGGTGACAGGGAGAAAGAGTGAAGCTCCCTTCCTGGCAGGTGGGAGCAGGCCATGGGCTCAATCCTCAGGCACTCCTGGCCGGGACCCTGGACAGCCTCCTTTCACATGGGGCTGTGACCCTGGCTCCTCTCTCAGGGGTGGCTGGCTGAAATCTGCACTGGAAAAGGGGTCCAGGAAGCCCCAGGCCTGTGCTCCGGACTCAGGAAGCAGGCAGCCCCGAGACTTCAGCCAAACAGGAACCCCTGAAGTCCCAGCCCTGAGCAGGGAGAGTGAACACAGCAGGACGGGGGAGGGGAGGAGGAGAGGGAAATGGCAGGGAGGGATCGGAAAGGCAGCTGGGGGAGTTGAAATATGCAGATGGAGAGATGTGCGTGTGTGCGAATGCCTGGAGAAAGGAAAGACCCGGAGCCCAGGGAATGCGGGAGGCTGGGAAGCGGCCTCAAGAACCACGGTGGAGGATATGGCCTGAACCCCTACCCTGCTGAGACCGCACCTGGCTGGAAGGCGAACTCCAGGGCGAGGCCTGCAGGGCTGGGGGGAGAGAGCCGCTGCACTTGCCTGAGTTGGCCGCATTATGGGGAGTGGATCTCCCAGGCCCGGGAGGAACACCTGCTTCCTCCTCAGGAGGATAAAGCTGGGGTGGGAGCCCTCAGCCCAACGGAGGGTGCAGCGCATGTGCTGGAGGGGGGTGCACCCTCCGTGCTCCCCCAGGGCTCTGGGCTGGGGGTAGAGGCCCCTCTGTCTCCGACTGGAGACTTTCCCTTTCGGTCTTGGAGACAGGGACACCTGGCCATGCTGGGCTCCGTCCCACCTCCCTCTGCTGGCAGGAACCCCAGGGACCTGTCTCGGTGAGGAGGAGCGGAGACCAGAGGCAGAGCAAGGCGGCCGCTGCACCACACAACAGCTTGTCTCCCCACGGCCGCATTCCCTCAGCACTTGGAGCAATCTTAGTTTGCACTCCATTAATTTGCAAGTAGGCTGCTTTGTAAGTGTTCTTTTGTCTTTTTCCCCTGGCTGTCCTGACTCTCTCACCAGGCTGGGCTCCCAGAGGGTAGGAGCGGCCTCCCCCATCAGCCATCTCGGCAGAGGCCCTGCCACCAGCACCCCTGCGTGGAAGGCTATAGGGTGCTCGGCGGAGCCCCGGCAAAGACTCCTGGAGGGCATGAAATGCAAAGCCCTGGCAAAGGAGGCAGTGAAGAGGGCCATGGCACCGTTCCCCGGGGGGAAACTGAGGCCAAGGGAGTCTCCTCGACTAGCCCGGCCTACAAGTGCTGGAGCGGGAACCCAGGTTTCACGTTCCTCCCAGGAGTCTCGCTGGCACTGCTGCATGGCCCTGCCCCTCCCATCACACAGTCATGTGTGGACCGATGTGAGGTTAGAAGTCTTCGAGGGCACAGACTGGGTCTTGACATTGCTCAGGGATCCTGAGCTCGGCTCCTCCTCTTCCTCAGAGACCCTCTCAGGCATGTCAGAAAAGGACTGACCAAATACAGGGCGGCCAGAACCAAATGGCCAACCCGTCTCCGCCCCCCTGAGGACCTTCTTCAGACTCTGAACTGAGCCGGATCCATGGCAGCCTGGACTCTGGGCAGATCCCAGGCCGGGCGGTACAGAACTAGAACGATCCCACCCAACGTCCCCAAGCTATTTCAGTCCCCAAACTAATCATCACTCCACCCCACTTTCAGCAAACCCAACTCACATGCCAACTGGAAAGGCATCACAGACATTTTCCCCGGAAAACTCCAGGCCCAGGATTCAGTAGCCTTGAAGACAGAAGCCCTAGCTTCCTCGTTTGCCTGGTGGTCTCCTCTTGTGTACTCGCGGTCACTGGTGTTCGGGGAAAGCCTCGGTTCACCAGGCAGCTATGGACACAAGGGCCGGGGGCACCAAAGCAAATCCTCTCCCAGGATCTCCCATACGAGACTGGTTTTCTTGGATCCTGGTACTCAACACACCCCACCGCTGCCCGGGTCCCTCCCACGACTCCCCCTCTTCCCTGGCGAGGAAGGGATCATCTCCTCGACTGGGCTCCGGGCTCCACATCAGCTGGCTCCTGCGAGCACACTTTGCTTCTGTCTGCCTAGACTCCTCAATTCCCCACACAATGGACCCACACGCTGCCCAGAAAGCCGGCCTTCCACAGAAATCCTCCCCTGCTCTCAGAGTCAGCAGCAGCCCTTCTCCAATGGGCCAGCCATCCCTGCTGACGGGCCCACAGTGCTCCCGCCCCTCAAGGCCACCTTGGGCCCATTTACATACTGCCCAGTCCCACCTGCAGCTGACTTGTGTATGGGTCATGCCCATCTCTCTTATCAAAATACAGGTTGCCTGAGACCAGGACCCGAAATCTGCTCCTCTTTTGGCTCCACGCAGGGCGAGACACAAAGACATGCTGATCACGTGATGTGATCTGAAGCCCTGAGGCAGCCGCACGGTAGGAAGAGCCCAGCTTTGCCGCTGCACTCCCAGGTCACTCCTGGCGCTGTCGTTTCCTATTGGATAACTATAGGCAGATGATATAACCTCTTTGTGCCTTGCTTTCCTCATCTGTGAAATGGGACTATTATACGTGCCTCGCCGCACTGTTGTGATGGTTAAATGAGATCATTCGTCCGACAAACACTAAGCATCTACTATGTGCCAGGAATTGTGCTAGATGCTGGATGCCGTGTAGGGCAATAGCTAAAAAGAAGGCACTTGCCTCCCCGGAGATGGCACTCTAGGCCACCAGTCGGATAACAGACAACTAGGTCAAGAATCCCGATGTTGCTAAGTGCTACGAATACAAACTAGGCAATGAGGGAAGAGGGAGTCATGGTGCTGTTGTCTCAATGGGGTGGTCAGGGAGGGACTCTTTGAGGAGCTGGCATTTGGGCAGAGACCTGGCTGAGAGAGGACTGGCAGGGAGCGAGAGCTTAATAAATGTTGGCTGTCATTATAACTCGTACTGTGGATATAGGAAAGTCCCGCTTCCGAGCCCCAGGTAGAGCACCCCGACCTTGTCCTTATGCCTCGAGGTGCCCTGTCCCAGGCCGGGCCACCAGGAGAGCAGGGAGTGCTCACCGCCTCCCTTCTGCCTGTGCGAGCCGGGCTCTGCACCTCCAGGCTTGAATTCATCTTGCTGCCCCCACCTACAATCCTTCCCTGCCCCTTGCCATCCTGCCAGACTTACCCTCACCCTGAGAGCCTGCCCAAACCTGTGTGAAGGTCAGCTCTGGTCACTCCCTTCGGCCCCTCGCCTGCCCTTCCATCAGCATTTCTGGCTGCAAGATTCAACCTCACGCTCATTAATTACTAGGATCACTCTATCACTGTTCTTACTATCGTGTTCCCCTCTATCTTTACAGTCATGACAAATACACGTCCTCAGAACATGCTTCGGAGGAAGGCAGGGAGGTTAGTACTACTTGTATGTTATAAACGAGAAACTGAGGTTCACTGAGGTAGTGAGTTGTCTCATGGTTGGCTGCCTGAATAGGGTGGCCCTGACCCCAAATCTAGCCTTCCTACCATAATCCTCAGACTTTCTCTTCACAACGGGTCCCACACTGTGTGCTAATAGAGCACACGCACACACACACACACACACACACACACACACACACACCCCGGCATGGTCAGCCCTCAGGGCAGGGCCAGCGCTGTCCATCCGGGTATCCCTCCTAGCCCCTCGCACAGGATCCTGCACAGTACAAGTCCGGGAACACTCTCGGCACAGTTCCAGAAGCACTGTCTGGGAGTGTCTGAGCAAACAGGGGTAGGGCAGGCTGCCAGCTGCTCCCCTGTGCCCTGCCCAGGGCCGACGGGTCCCCCTTCCCTCTCACCCTCCTCCCCAATGGTGGCCCCACTCTCCTGGCTGCCCCAACTCACTTCTCCAGCATGGACATGACGATCGGGGGGAGCACCAGGATGGGCATGGGGAGGACCACTCGCGTCAGCGCCGTCTCGAGCAGGGCCTGAGGGGCAAGCGGAGGCTGTGGTGAGCAGAGCTCCTGGGGTGGGGGACAGCCACCTCTCTGGAGCCTCTAGGTGTGTGCACCGCTGCTAAGCACATCTGGCGGGATGGAATAATTCATGGAATTGCGCACGAAGCCTTATTCCAAACACCAGAAAAAAGCCACCCCCATCTTCCCACCACACAGATTTGAAAAGAGCAGATCCCTGTCACCTGCCACGTGTGGGGGAGGGGTGGCAACACAGAAGCGGCCCCATGAAGGGGCCTGTGCCCAGGGAGGTGCCTGGTGGCGGGCACAGGGGCTGGGGAGGAAGCATATGGAGGACTCGAGATGCTCTAAAAAACAAGGCAGGCGCTGGGAGGACCGGAGCAAACAGCTGGGGCCTGCTGAGCCGCGTGAGGCTCTTGGTGCTGAAGGAGGACAGAGATTCTGGGATTTTTTTTTTTTTCTCTTTTTGACACCCCTTAAAGACAACGACTTGGAAGATCCTGCATCTCCTGGCTCTGGATGAGAGTCTTTCTTAGTGACAAGAGGTCGGCTTTGTAAGCAGGAAATGCTTCGGCTGAGTGCTGTGTCTCCATATGGGGTTGCCTGGGTCCTTGCTCTGGGAGTTCCCCCGGGATTCCTGGGGAGTGGGGGCATGGTCAAGGCATAGCTCAGAGGCTGTTCTGCACCCTGATGGTCCCTGTGGGGAGTTCCTTCAAGTCCATGGGCTCCTGGCCCTCAGAGAAGGCTCGAGGAACAGCTCATAGCTCCCAGGCCCTGGGAGCCTTCCCCTAGACAGCAAGAGGCTGACCCAGCCACGGTGAGGGAGGCCCAGGGCTGCAGAAGAGCCTGGGGGTTCCCTGCTGTTCGCACCATGAGGAGAGTTACCATGGTTGGCCTCCTTCTCAGCACATCCGGGGCAACACTAGGGTTGGATGAGAGGTTGGGGTCAGGTAGGAAATCGAGGCCAAATCCCCTTTAATGATGGATAGGTTCAGGCCTGAAAATTTCTTCCCGGAACCTGGGTCCTTCATGAGCAGCCTCTGGAAGCCCTGGGAGAAGGTCCCTCCAGTCTCCCGAACAGGTGTGGGAATGATCGGGGTGTCCAGAGCCAGCACAGGAAGCAGAGGAGGCTGTGCGGGCCCAGGCACCCCCAAGCCCGGGGCCCCTCACAAGCCTTTGAGGGGCACTCACTTTCTCGGAGACCAGTGGGGAGGGGAGCACTGGGACAAGAGAAGGGTCTTCCCACATCAGGGGATTATGGAGAAGGCCTTGCTGACAGACGTGAGGCTTGGGGCCCATCGTGGCAGCTGATGAGGGACAGCGGCTGGAGCAGAGGGGAATACTCAGCTACTCACGCCTGACCCCACCCCCACCCCCCCCCGCCGCCCCGCCAGCGCTCAGAATCCAGAGCAAGACAAGCCACTCATCACCACTTGGACGAAGGCTGGGAAAGCATGGAGAGATATACAAACGGACTAGAATTTTCTAAAAAAATTAGTTGCTGGAGTGGGTGAGGCTGGTGAAGTGAGAGATGATAGAGGGCCCTCTTGCAGCAAGCTGTTCTTCCCCAGACTCCCACCTCAGCCACACACGGTCCCTGGTGAGGTGGCACCTGCATAAGCACCTATTAGCACAGAACAGTGAGCCACCGGCTCCCACCTTCCTCTTGTGGCCCGAGACCATGACGGCCCAGGGAGCAGGGCCCAAGGTCCCGGAGTGGGGGAAAGAAAGCTCTGGGGGTCTCCTCTGCCCTTTCCAATTAACAGATCAGAGAAGCCAGGTCCTGAGGGACTGGGACAAGAGGTGGGATATCTTGCGGTGGCAATGACGGATGGAAAGAAGGAGGGACTGTGCTGGGACCAGACCTGGAGGCCCACGGCTCATGCAGATGGGAGGCAGGGTGGGGCAAGGAGGGCAGATCCAGAGGACAAAAGCAAAGGCGCTGTGCACAGAACCCCTGAGGAATGAAGCCCTCTCCCAGTCGCTGGCCTCCCCACTGGCCCCCTGAGCCCCCGGATGACCCACGTGTCTGGCTGCAATCTTGGAGGAGCCCACGAGGTTGCCATCACCATCCAGGACATCGATGCCTTCCTCCAGCTCCCCGTACCTCATCAGGACCACGTTGCAGATGTTGGCACTGGCTGGAGAGAGAGAGGGGAGAGGGGGGCAGGAGTGAGAGGGGAGGATGCCATTCTAGCTGGCGGAGACGGCCACAGGGCTGCACCCAAGCCTCCCTGCCCCCAGCAGCAACAGTCCTGAGTAGGTGTCGAGTCAGCGTTCAGACGCGGTGGGTGAAGGTATGGTTCTGTTGCCCATCTGCCCACCAGCCTGCTGAGGGATTCGGGGGCCCTTGAGAACCTGGTGAGCAAAGGCGGAAAATAGCCCGTGTGAGGGAGGAAGGGGACAGGGTTTAGGAGCTCGAGAGCGACTGGTTATCAAGGGAGCTGCTTGCCTTTCCCCGGGGTGGGCCTGGCAGGCAGGCAAAGTGAACGCTCCCTGGCTTGAAGACGCCCGCCAGTGCCCCATGTTCCACCATCAGCACCTCAGTCCCTCGGGCTGCCTTTCCGGGTATTTTCTCGAGACGGCAGCTCCCCGCATTCAGCCCTTTGCTCCTCAGAGCGAATCAAGTTCCCAGAGATTTGCTTCTCTGACAGCAGGTGCCAGAGCAGGCAGGAACCTCAGTGCTCCCCCAGCACCGCCCCCTCATCATATGGATGGAAAAGTGAGGCTCAGGGGAGGGGGGCGACTTATCTGAGGTCACACAGCAAAGTGGGACGGAGCTAATCTGTTGGGTACCCAGGAGATGGGAAGGTTCGGGGATGGGGGTCAGGGGGCGTGGTCAGGCAGAGCCAAAGGCTGACCTACTACAGTCTCGCTTCAGATGGTTGGGTTCCCTGCCTTGGCTACGAGAGCATGACAGATCTGGGCTGAAGGGAGGCTTCCTGGCTCCTTAGTTAAACACTGGATGCCAGAGTTTGGGGGGCCACCCATCAGCTGGTGACTAGCCCCAGGAGTCTCCCTCTGCTCCTCTCAACTGGAACTCGAGGGGGCTGGGACCGGGGCCGGGGCAGGGCAGGTGCAGTGCCTGACCTTGCCTGACCTCCTCCAACCCTGCTCCAGGATAAAAGTGGGGGGACTTGAGGGTGGTGGGCGGGTGGGGAGTGGGGGGTGACAAATGTGGAGGCCGCCTGCTTCACTCCTCCCCCAAAAGCGCCTTGCTGTGTTTAAAGTTTTAATTTTTGCTAATTAATGTCAATTAATTTTGTATAATGAGTGTTTAATTTTGGGGAGTGTGTGAGCCTGGGAGCGACTGCAGTTCTGGGCTGTGAACGCTGATTAGCATCAACACCTGCTGCTTCCCCACTCCCTCCAGTGGGGGGGCACTAGGGTTTGGGGAGCTGCAGGGCTGCAGGGCCTAGTGGGCAGGTGGAGTGGGAGGAGGACCACAGATGCTCCTGGTGCCTGAGCCAAGGCTGGAGAGCAGGCGGCGAGGGTGCTTGCAGCTGGGGGACGGGGTGCTGCAGGTGAGGGGTGGCTTGAGACCCGGAGGGTCTCGGAGCCTCAGTCTCCCGTTTCAATACAGTGGGGAGGTGGGATAAACAGAGGGGAAGACCAAGACACTCCGCAGTCTTTGCAGAAGAAAAGCAGGAGACCAAATACGGTTTTAAAATGTATTTACAGCACATATGCCATCTTTGAGTAGCTCTCGTGTTTGCACACGACACTCAGCCGCGGTGGTAACCGTGGGCAGACCTCTTCTGCACCGGAACCCTCCTGCCCTCACAGCAGCGTCGCTCACCTGCCTCACACAACCAGGGGCGAACTCGTGCGATATCTGGCAGGGTTTGGAGACATTTCTGATGATCACAACCTGGGGTGGGGGTGGCTACTGTCATCTCGTGTGGAGAGACCAGAGGTGCTGCTCAACGCCCTACAATGCACAGCCCCCACCACAAAGAATTATCTAGTCCGAAACGTTGAGAAACCCTTGTCTTCCACAGAGACTGACAGAAAGCGAAGGGGAACCGGAGGTAAAGAAGGAGAGGTTGGGAGACTGGATTTGGGGCCAGCTGGGCTTGAGTTACAGTCCTGGCTCTGAATCTCCCCCTCCTCACCCCCAGAGGCAAACTCCTGCCAGACCTGGGTGCCCCCAGCCCAGGGTTTAGGGCCCAGAAGGGCCCCCAGCATGGCCTTGGGAAGTGGACACCTGGCCTGTGTGTTAGTGACTCGCCCTCTAGTGGCGGCAGGAACACTCTGCATCCCTCACACCTCCGGGGCTGCCAGGCCCTTGGTTCCCAGGAGACCCAACAAAACCACTGGAGAGGATATGGGGGTATTCTGCCCTGAAAGGCATTGATCTCTGCCCTCTGAGAACCCCTCACATCACTGCCACAGCAGCACCGCACCACCACCACCGCTGCAGGAAAGGCAAAGCTAAAGGCACGCGGTCCAGGGGATGAGCACCTGCCTTCAGGCAGCGCCACCAGCTCATTCTGCGACCCGACGCAGCCACCCTTACAGGCTTCCCTGGGTATGACAGGAGGTGCTGCATTTAGCATCTCTGTGGGATCTCTGGGCACTGGCTGAGCTCACACGGAATGTCAGCGTCTGCACCCAAGCCCCCACCAGGTCAGGGGAAGCCGGGGACAGCTGGAACGTCTCTAGTCCTGCGCTGTGCGCGCGCGCGCGCGCGCGTGTGCGCGTGTGCGTGTGTGTGTGCGCGCGCGCGCACGCGCACGCACTGGTGCAGGAGACAAAGAAGAGAGTATTTGGAGGTGGTGGCCAACCAGTCCCAAACTCATGACATCTTGCTTACTCTCTGCAATTTCCAAGATGTGAAATGTAGCCACAGCAGACAGAGTACAACTTTGGTTCAAAACCCACTAGGGATGAAACATAAAGCAGGAAAAGAAGTGAACAGCGTCCTTCCCCTCAGACAGCCCCTCCAGGACAGCTTGGGCATGAGAAAGCCCTCTTCTTATCTAAGCTGCCTGGGTGGAAAAGAGAAAACCCTAAAAGCCACCCTAAAATGATGGCAGCCCCACCTCCATTCCGTGGAACGCCCACAATCCTTACTGCCTACTCACATGGCACACGCCCTGTAATCTCTTCTGTTGACTGTACACTGGTGACCCGTTTTATTGAGCACCTGCTGTATGCACAGGTTCCTAGCCGTCCGAGTCTCTGAGCAATGAGAACACGAGATGGTTTCAGCGAGTTCATTTCCATGATCTCATCCAGAACATTCATTTCTGCCATATTCCTTTCAAGCCTCCCTGGTCCCTCCTATCCCCACTCCTGGCAAGTCCAGCTCCCGAGTCACGAGCACTGAGAGCCTAAGCAAATGAAAAAAAGAGAGAGAAAGAGAGACCAGCCGTGGGCCATGGGTCTCCTTTCCAGCTCACGAGCAAGATCTATTATTGACAGTATCAGCAGGTTAATTAAGCAGTCTGTTAGTGATCATGTTAAAGAAGCTGGCAAATTTTCAACTCAGATTTGACACCACTCAAGACTCAGGCATAACTGATGTTGGAGAAGCTATGCCGAGAGATGTCACAAGATGAGAGAGGGAGAGAGAGGGAGAGAGAGGGAGATCGCTTCACACTGATGGCAAGCTCGGTGTCAAGTCCTGAGGAAAATATGCTCTTGACTGCTGCAGATGTTCTCACATCAGACCCATCGTGATGCAAAATCATGCAGATTGTGAACAGCTAATGAAGCACCCTGTGCCAAAGGGACAGTGTGGGGAAGAAGAAAGAGCAGTAGACAGAAAGACAAATGTGCAAAAAAAAGTCCCCAAAAAGAAGACGATAGGGGAGCTTGCCCCCTGATCTTGGCACAGGAGCAGACACGCAGAGGGGCAGAATTAGAAGTCCAGAAACACCCCCACCTGGAGGGGAAATGAGTCTGTGGCACAGCAGTTACACCAGCTCCCAGGAAAGGACCATTCAAACGCGAAGGTGAAGCAACGGGGCTATAGGGCTCTTCCTTTGGGGAAAACAAAATATCTTCACTCCTTGGTTCTAAGATGCATTCCCCCCACAATTTAATGTTTTAAAAGTCATGATGTGCCTTGCAACGGATGTCGGGGTGGGGGGAGAGGAGACCTTACCCGCTGCCTGTGCAAGTGTAAACTTCGCCACGTGTAGCGGTTCATTCAAGTGTCACCTCAGCTACCCATAGCAGTCTGCACAGAATCTGAACTTAAACTTAGATTCCTAATTGTTGCCTAAAACATCTTTTTAGAACTTACACTATAATGGAGCACGGACATGAAAAGTTATTGTACATGCAGAAGATCGTCTGCCAGATACCAGGCAATGCAATTAAAGACAGCAGAAATTGCCAAACCATAGATAGCTACCCTAAAGAAATGCTTGCCCATATGCACAAAGAGACATTTACAAGGATGTTAATTATAGCACTGTTTGTAAGAGCAAATAATTAGAAACAACCTAAATGTCCACCATTAGGGAACTCACATGGGAAGATCTCCAAAACAAACTTACATGAAAAAAGCTACTGAGTATGTACAGGATGGTTTTACTATATGTAAAACCCATAACCGGGGTTACACACACCGTGTGCCCGTCAAGCCACAGGTAACGCTTTGGAAGGCTCACGCCTCACACAGTGATTCCCTTGGGAAGTGAACTAAATTTAGGAATTAGGGGTTATTGAAAGACTTCCACCTTTTTTTACCCTGTTTGTCTAAATACCCTTTGGCTTTGTACAATAACAGAACCGTGCTTCACTTGTCTAAGAAGTGAAAAGAATTCGCCCAACTTCCTAAAGTAGATCCTAAACATGGGAAAGCCGGCAGGGATTGGTGTGACCTACTCACCCCCAAATTCTTTCATATGCTTTGAAATTATACTGTTGGTTTTAAAGGGGCCCAAAGGGCCAAGGCTAGAAACAGGGTGACAGAAAGCAGTGGTGGCCGTGATGCTGTGTTTCACGACCCACGTCCAAAAGAGAAGGGGAGCCAGTGAGCAAGGCTCAGACTCACACTCTGTGATCTTGAAGAAAGTGACTCCGACGGGATGTGTCTTGAGGGCTTGTTTAGTCCTTCACGTGAGCAGGGAATATAGTCCTCTCCTCTTCCGAAAGGCTGTTGGATTTATGCCCCTTTTAACTGAGGCATCTGAGCACTGAGAAATATGGCACCTGCTATCTGGTCATACTACAAGCCATGGGAAGCTGGGAAAATACATTTTATGTGACAAAGTGCAGCTTCTGCTCATCAACAGAGGGTCACGGTGACTGACTCCCAACAGCTGTGCTACCCCCAGAGGATGAGTCTTAACTAATTGTAATAAATCCCTCTCTTGCCAGTGATGGATGGAGGAAGGGACATGTGACCAAGCCGAGCCAATGAGGGATGTCTGCAGGGGACTTCTGGGACAGGTCTCCTCTCATTGAAGAAGCGGCAGGCAGAGCCTCCTGACGTCTGGGCAGTGGCGGGTCTGCCTGTGGTGCTTGGAGGTGCTGCTGCCATTTTAGGACGTGAAAGGGGCTGGTCTGCAGCTGAAGCCCCTGGCAGAACACAGAGGTGGAAGGAAGGGCCCCGGGTGCCTCACGCAGCCCTGGACCTTTGTGAAGTAATGCATTCATTTGTTAATTAAGCCAGTTTGAGTCTGGCACTTTCGGCCGAAAATATTCGTAAAATGTATAAAGAGCTTTAACAGTTACTAAGAAAAAGGGAGATTGAAATCACCCCAAAAATATTTGAGTAGGAATTCATAAAAGAAATAGTAAAAATTCAATGCACATGAACACAATCTTATTAATAGTCAAAGATAGATTTTTTAATCTAGAGAAAAATCTATTGGCAGGTGTCCTTTGGACATGTTGGAGACTAATCCTCATTGGTTAAATGGTTTGCGAATAGTGTAAGGCTCGTTTTCTCCCTTTGTTGATGGAGACTTCTGGCATGTAATGTAACATGTCATCAAATAAGCAACCTTTCCCCTCTGGTGTACACTTTTTGTGTCATTAAGAAACTCTGCCCCTTCCCAATGTTCATCTATATTCTTTTTAGAAGCTTTAACGTTGTACTTTTCACATTTAGGTCTTTAATCTCTCTGGAATTTATTTTTGTGTATGCTATGAAATAGGGATCTCCTTTTCTCTCTCTTTTTTTTTTTTGAAAGATTTTATTTATTTATTTGACACAGAGAGAGAGCACAAGCAGGGGGAGTGGCAGGCAGAGGGAGAGGGAGCCCAGTGCGGGGCTCGATCCCAGGACCCTGGGATCATGACCTGAGCCGAAGGCAGATGCTTCACCGACTGAGCCACCCAGGCGCCCCCTTTCTCTCTTTTCTCTTTGAAAACCCAAATGCCCAATAAAGTTAAGAAAAAATTGTCAGCCATCCCGGGAATTGGAAAAATGCAAATTAAAATGAGAAAAGAACCATTTCAGATGGACACAAATTTTTCAGGACTGATAACACCAAATGTAGGGAAACCAGAACGTAATCCTTGCAGGTGGAGTAAAAAACCCAGCAAAGCTAGCTGTGCGCATGCCCTCTGAAGCGGCCACTGCATTTCTAGGACCGAGCCTCGACTGGTGACCCTCAACATTGGCTGCACAACTGAAACTAAATCCGAGGTAAGGTCCAGCTCTCTGCATTTTTTAAAGCCCCCCCAGGTGGCTGTTTGAAAACCTCTGCCCTGGAGAAGCTTCTATTCGTGTGCACAGGGCCGCACGTACACGGCTGTGTAGTGTGGTACTATGGGGGCTCTTCGGAAACACTGAGATTTTAGGGCGGCCCTATAAAGGCGTCTAACATTTATTGAGGTTACAATGCAGTTTACAGAACGGTACACATGGTATGATCTCACTTACATTAAATATATATTTATATAGGCATATTTGTTATATAGAGATACAATAAAGAGAGATTCCTACATTTTTCGATATGTACTCAAATTTGGAGGCATATACACAGACTTACCTTGGAGAGCAAAGTAGGATCATTTACTTTAGAAAACAATCATGTATTATCAGGAAAAAAAAATTGGACAAAGTTCTCCCCACTCTACTTCCACGCTCTCTCTCTCTCTCTCCTATTTTGTGGGTCATATGTGCACACAGTAAATAATTCAAATCGTGTAGAAGGGTAAATAATAAAACCAGTCTCCTTCCAACCTTTGACCCTTAGCTTCCCCCACACCCTCCGCAGAAGCAACCACTCTAGCCAAGCCCTTGTATCCCTGCCAGACACAGTGGACACGGATGGACATCACCCCCTGAAACACACAACCACACACACTCACGCGAGTCCCACCGGAATACAGCCCCAGCCCTGCCTTTAGAGGAGGGACGATTATCAAACAGGGACGGGCACCCTAACATTTGCCTGATTTCCTGATATTCCCCAATATTCCACCCGGAAGGCAATGGTATATGACACAGATTTTCTTTTAAATAGCTTGAGAATTTGGAGAGAGTTTCACAGCCCATACTAAAGTGTCACAAACTCAGGACTGGGAATTTCGGGATTGAAAAATCAGCCTGTAAATTTAGGTGTAGGCTGACTCCGAGGTTCAGGATCTCTTCATCAAAGATTCCTGCTAACACATTCATCTTCTGGAAAACTCCCTTTTATCACAGCTGCTCCCTAGCTTAAAATTCCTCAGCGGTTCCCTATTAACCATAGGATAAAGCTCCAACTCCAAGCTAATGTCCAAGGCCCCATTGGCCCTCTGCCCTGGCCCTTCCCCCACAGGCCCGGCCCACCCTAGCCCCCCTATTCCTCCCACATTCATAACCCCCTCCCCTGCCTTGGGCTTCCCACCTTCTCTGCTATCCGGATTTCAGTCATTATAAAATCTCTGACCCGGGAGGCCATTCATTCAGTAAGCATTCACTGAGCGCCTACTGTATGCCAGGTCCTGGGCAGCTTGATCACACGGGAGTGCCCCTCACAGCTTTTGGGGGCCAGGCTGCTACTTGGACGCTTCCCTAACTGGAGGATCAGGCAGCTCGTTGCAAATAACAGACTGTCAGCTTTTCAGAAGATCCTGCTTCTGTTGCTGGGCTCCCACTTACGTGTGGGACGTCTCTCGATGTGTGCAGTCCAGAACTAAACAGACTCCTTTGTTCTGGGCTCTCTGTTTCTAGTAATGCAGCTGAAGTCTGAGTGAGCCTCCCCAGAGCCATACCCCGCACTGCAGACCTAGTCCGAGCATACAGCCTACAAAATCCCCGGATCTTTATCCTAAGCACTCTGGCCAAGTCAGGTCTTGGGCAAGCCTACACTTGTGTAGCTCCATTTTTTGAACAGCACGCCTTACATCAAAACTTGCAATCTTAGATCCCGCACCTCTTGCCCACGAATTCACAACCACTGCCAAGCTACTCTGCCTGTTCCTTGAATGCGACCCACAGTTGTATGTGACCACGCCATTCTAACCGAAGGGGGCGAGATTGAAGACAGAGCCCTAGGACACACCACTAGAGACTTCCCTCTGGCTAACGTGGCCTCACCACCCATGTCCTCTTGGGACCTGACACACACACTGGGGGCCCATGTCAGCTCTAGGGCTGCTCATGCTTACGGCACCCCGCCCAGCCCACCCATCCTTCCAGATCCAACCCAGAAAGGCTGGAGAGTGTGACCCGGATGACCTGGTAAGGTGGCCCATTGGTCACCCACCTTAGGTCTGCCAACTAAAAGTGTGAATGATCATGTTAGTGGAAACTTACATAAGAAAACAGAACATTCAAAAAGCAGTTTTAAAAATGAAAAAAACCAACCCAGAATGAATGTCCAAGCAGCCATAGAACATGGCCACCAATGTCATCATGGTGGGGTTCCACGATGGTACCCAATTTCAAAGCCTTTCTGTCCAAGCACTCATTCGAACAAACCCACACACTGAACACTGTGTGCCAGGCATAGAGTGAGCCTGGGGGTTGCGGATGAATGAGATCCAGTCCCTCTGTTGGGGAGCTCACAGTCTGATGAAGGAGGCAAACTTAGGAAGAAAATAGGGAATTCTGGGTTACATACAGGCACACCCAGGGTACTGTGGTCTAACCCTAACTGGGGCTATCAGGAAGGGCTTCTTGGAGGAGGTGGTGTCTGAGCTGAGAAACAAAGGCCTGGCAGTCAAGAGAAGGCAGAAGATGGGGCTGAGGTCATGGGACGAGCAGAGATTCCAGGCAAACAGGCCTGGGCTCCTGAGAGAGGCAGACGGGAAGTCAAAGATTCAGCACAGCTCCAAAGGAGTATGAGTAGGGGCCAGGTCAAGGAAAAGACCAGAGAAGCCTAAGGGCTGTGAACGCCATGTTATCACTGACCTGGATGGAAGGAACGCATGTCATGAGGCCCAGCGGATACAGGTGCGCCCTGCTGTCTTCTAACCACAGGGGCTGAGGGATGGAGGAGGTCAGGACTAACCCTTGGGGTCTGGGCACATTGCCGTGGCCACCTCCTAGACAAGGCAAGCAAGGTGGCTTGAACACCAAGGGAGGAGCCGGGAAGGGGAATCAATGACACTAAGGCCCCTGTGGCCTGGGGGTGAAGGGACCGAGGAGATGGGGTGGGCCAGATGTGTGGACAGAAGGCCTTCTCCCTAAGACTGCCCAGACATCCCGAGGAACAGACTCCCTAGTGAAGGCAGAGATTTTTTCCTGGCGATGAAATCCGTGGTGACATTTAACGTAAGGGACTGCTGCGGACAGCGCAGGAAGAAGTCATCTCCCGGCAAAGGGATGAGGAGGCTGCCATTTTGGCCCATACGGGAAAGTTATTCCCTGTGCAGGGAGTTGGCTGGCTGGGGCTGAGGCTCAGGCCTCCCCTGAGGGACTCAGAGCCCACATGGCAGTCTTTATTAGCTTCTGACACAGCTTGTCTCCTGCTGGGTGTGGATGCGTCCAGGTAGCTGGGGGTGGGTGACCTTCAGGGATTCTTTCCCTCACCCCTGCACACACATACGCAGAGCCTAGTACAGAGGTGTGCTGGCCTGGGGACACCTGGGGACCCCCACCTCTCGGCCCCTGGCTAGAGGCCCTGCCCCATGCATGCCTCTTCCTCTCACCAGTGCCCCCTCATGGCACCCGAGAGCTCGCATTCCTCCCGCTGGTCACTCCTGCCAGCTCCCAGCCCAAGGCCTCACGAGATGGCTGTTTGCGGGGCCTGCCTCTCCTGGAATGGACTCTGCTCGTGGAGACTGGCGTTGGACCTGGGGGGGGGGTGTTTTTCCAATGCCTCCTCGACTGACCTTTAATTACACTGTTTGCCCAGCTCCCCAAACCATTAACTCCCACCTCACAGCAGCCATCAATTAATGGAGGGCCTGCTCCGAGCTCAAGCTCCTGAACACAATTAAGCGTGACAGTCCACAAATAAGAAAGAACTGGAGAATTAATTAAGGTCTAAACAAATTAATTACCAGTCCCCAATCGATTCCGATGCCAGCACACATGCTCCTGGGCTTACCGTCTTTCCTAACATCTCCATGTATAAATAGAAACCGAGATTTCCCACATGATTGCCGCTCTGGACCAGGGCACAGCAAGGCTCTGAAACCACCGTGAGGCAGACAAGGGCTCAGGGGGCGTCCTCAGGGCTTCTCACGTCCTCCGCACACGTGCATGCACACACACGCTCACAACCCCGGCTGAGAAACCAGGGTCAACCTGGAGGTGGGGTGCTCTGGACCGCATCCCTCAGTTTCTCGGCTCCATGGGTGAGGGGTTAGCCAAGGGGGCTGGAAGTAGCCTGGGTTGGGCCTTCGAGGCCCAGGCTGTAGCCAACTCAGGATAACTTGCAGAGAGTCTGAATGTGTTTATGCCTCTATAAAATGAAGATGGCTGGCCCTGCCTTGGGTCCTCCCAGAGAGACGATGTAGGGAATGAGAGGGGACAGACGCCTGCTGGCGAAAACATGGAGAGTGGTGGGGCCCCTGCAAACCCAGGGGAGGCCTGCAGTGTCTGTCACAGACATCCCAGTGGGGAGGGGCTGGCATGGGGTCTGGTCCAAGGCCAGAGAGGGGTAAAGGCAGTGGAGTCAGGTGGGGGAACGAGGTGTCCTGAGCCCAGAGTTTCAGGCCTTGCTCTTGGGCAGCACGTGGGGCCAGTGAAGGGAGGCGTCTTCCTACCTCCCAGACGGCAGGCTGAGCAAGGCAGAACTCGCTGGGCAGGGCAGTGGGAAGAAGCAACGGACCCTGGGAGCCTCCTCCTTCCCCGAGCCTGAGTTCCCGCCTGGCCAGGAGGGAGGGAGTGGGGAGGCCCTTTCAGGGCCCTTCCCCTACTAAGATCCCCTTCTGCTCTAAACTCTCCCCCCGCACCCCCCGAGTCTCTGCACACATCCCAACAACTAGGGCTTAATCCCATCATTTCAACCTACTTCCTATGAGCATACATGGCTCGGTGAGTCCTGTCTCCCCATCAGGCCAGGGGGCTGAAGGGGCAACGGGACCTCTACCAGGCAAAGCAAGTCCTGAGCAGGCTTCTTGGTGGCCTTGATGTTGGCGTGGCCTGGCCTGGCCTGGCCTGGCCTAGCCTAGCCCGCGTGGGAAGCAGGACGAATGCCTGCAGGGACCGAGGCCCTGCCAGCACACAGTGAGCCCTAGAGAAGCTGTTGAAACCTGAGAATAAGGTGAAGGGTAGCCAAGTGCAGAGGCTACACAACAGCCTGAGGGGACAAGGGGCCCCAAGGTGGGTGAGGGGCATGCTTGCTCATCCTGCCCCACCATGTCGCCATCTACCAGGGGAGTCAGCAGGTGCCATTTGCAGACGGGCCTGGGAAGACCTCAGGGGCCCGGGAGGCGGAAGCCTCCATGTGGGCGAGGAGAGACCGGGGCTAGGGGTGGAAGGGAGGCAGGCACACAGCCAGGACTCAGGCAGCAGGCCTGACAAAACAGCCGGAGAGGATCTGCTGCTCTCAGGATCCTGGCAAACTAGTACTATCAGGACTGCAAACCACACTGTGTGCAACCTGTGCAACTGGCTAGGGATATGTGGGATCTCCAGACCCCTCAACAGTGACTGGACCTGCAGGTTCCTCTCGGATAGGACAGGAAGAGAATCGGGCTGGAGCACAAAGAGGGACAGGTCAGAAAGTCTCGGGGGGGATGGCAGACAGGGTCAACCCTGAAAATGGGGACCCTCCTCCTGAAGGAGCCCCAGAGGTTAGGACCACCCCCAAGGTCATACAGCAAGACGGCCGGCAGAGCCAGGCTGGAACGGACCCCTGGCAAAGTCCTTGTCTGCAGCTTGGCTCAAGGACAGATTACATCTCGGCCGAGTCCCAGATCCAGTCCAGTGCAGCTAAGAGCTACCACCTTCTGACGCTGCATCTGACCCTCCAGCCCGGGAGAGTGAGGAACGCAAGATCGGCAGCCTTGTTCGCTCAATTAGGCCCCTTAACAAAGTCAGATCTAAAGAGTTATTCCATTAGTGGCCCATGCCAGAAATAGCTGAGAGTTCATTAAAAGTGTGGAGTTGCTATAGCAATTATCTGGGTCAGCTGAGGCTCACCCGGGCAGCTGGTCCTGGGAGTTCATTAGCCTCTGGCTATCAAGGAGGTGGCGCTGCCAGGTAATGATCTCCCACCTTCTCGAGGGGGCTTTGCTGGTACTCCCAAGCACTTTCCTATGAATGGAATCTGGTCTGTGGTCTCATTTGATCCTCCCACAGCTCTGGGCTGTAAGACGGTAAGTGTCGGTGCCCCCATTTTACAGGTGGGGAAGTTGAGGACTGGAGGTGAAGCGTGAGATTAGGACCATGAGCCTGGATCTGCCTCTGGCTCTTCAGACTGAGCTGTGGCACCCAGGAGGTCACAGGACCTCACCCCGCTCCTGGGCTGGTCCCCAGCTGTGTCCTCTGGCATCAGATGGGGAACTTGGTATCATGGTTCAAGTATATATTTCTCTGTTGATGACGAATCACGCACCGCGTCATGCTTCTGTCCATGTTCTTTTTAGTTTTTAAAAACTTTCTACTGCAGTTCCCTCTCCCCAAGCAAGGGGTGGGATTTTCAAGAGCCAGGCTGGGCTTGATGGGATGGCCCAAGGCATCTCCTGAGAGCTCAGAGGTTCCAAGACCAGCAAAGGTTTGGCTGAAGGCAGCGAAATCCCCTCCATGCACACGCATGCACCACGATTACCCGACTATGAATGGAGGCCTCCAGAGCTTCAACAGTCCACAATACCCGAGGGCCCAGAACGCTAGACTAGCAGGAGACTCGAGCCTTTTTTTGTGCCAGGAATCCCTGTGATGGCCACAGGCCAAGAGATGCCTATGCACCCCCCTCCAAATAATGTCCCCAAATGCGTGAAACAAAACACACAGGATTATAAAGGGATTATATTGGAATACATTATCAAAATATTTTTTCAATTGCGGTAGAGTAACAGGTGTGCTTTTCCACCAGTGAATTAAAAAACAAGGCCTACCAGTGGATTGAATTAATATCGTAATTTTGGGTGAGCATTGCACATAAACAGTATTTTAGAATCCCTATAACAACTGTAACGGGACATGAAAATATCTGTGATTCCTATGGGTGAAAAAGCCATGGCTCTTGCTTGCTACTGTGGCTTGCTGCCTACATTCACAATGAAAGGAAATGTTAAATTTCAGTTACAGGCTAGTGTAGACATTTGCCCCAGCCACGTTCATGGGATCCACTGCATTCCATCTACTAGCCCTTCAGGGGACTGGGGGCTAATCCCGGTGCTAAAAACAGAATCTCAGTCACAGAGTTTGTCAGCAGAGCCCCCATCACACTTACTTCTGTCTACCCATGTTTTGTTCTAGTCGCCCACACCAGGAGACCCCAATGTCAGAAGCAGTCTGGAAAGGCAGTCCGCCTCCCCAAGAGCCCTGCAGCCCCGCACGCCCAGGTGTGACACACACATGCCCGTCCACGCGCGCGTGTCCCTCGGCACGGAGCAGGTCTTACCTACAGCGGGGAACGGCACAAATCTCTGGACAAGAAGGCGGGTGGCCGGGGTGAACTTGTTGGCTTTCTGAACCAGGACATTAAGGCCCACCTTCGGAAGAGAAAAGAGAACGTGCATGCATGGTGCTGCCGGGGCCTGGCAGGCTGGGGCAGGGGCAGAGTGAGCGGCACTGTCTGCCTCGGACCCCAAATCCTCAGCGTCGCCTGCCGCTGCCGGGCTCAGTGCCACTAGGCAAAGCATCCCACCGCCCAGTCATCCCAGCCCGTGAGGGAGGCTGGGGGGAAAGCCTCAGCCACACACACACATGCTCTCTGAGGAGGGAAAAAGGAAAGGCTGCTGTTAGCAGAAGACAGAATCGGCAAGTAAATTAGGTGTCCTCACTCCCACCTCAGCCTCTAAGCACCCCCTTTCTCAGACCCCACTGTGGGCTCAGGCACGGGCCTAACCACCAAGGCTCAGGGGAAGGAGATCCACACACCCGCCCACAGGTGACCGCCGAGCTAAGCAGGGCAGCCCAGAGAGGGACAGAGGGTGAGCGCACATCCTGGGCTCATGCCCTCTTCACGTACACCCCAGCCCCCCTCACTCAGCCTGGGACACTGGGGCCCCCTTGCCTTCACCTCGGGCACTCCCTACTCCACTCCCCCCATGCCGTCCTTTGTCCTAGAACACAGGTCCAACCACGTCTACCACGACCAGTTCCTCCCCATGACCTGTGCGAAAAGGTGCAATCTCCCTCACGCGGCTCCCCTACTCCCCTAACAGCCAACCTCCTCCTTCTGGGAATCCAGTTTACTGCTCACCAGATGCTACGGGAGCTTTCCAGCCCTGGGGCCTTTGCCCGTGCTGGTCCCGATGCCCCGACTGCCTTCCTTCTCTACCCGGTCCACATCTGTTCTGCAAGGCCCACCTCTGAGCTCTCCCTCCAGTGACTTACTAACAGTGGGAGTCGCTGAACCATTCCCTGCCTCAGTTTCCTTGTCTGTAAAAAGGGATGGTAACATCGACAGCATCCCAGGGCTGCTATAAGAATGTATGTAAAGTGTTTAGCATGAGCTTGGAGTATAAGAGACCTCAAAAAATGAAGCTACGTAAGAATGTCGCTTCTCGGGGCGCCTGGGGGGCTCCGTTGTTAAGTGTCTGCCTTCGGCTCAGGTCATGATCCCAGGGTCCTGGGAGCTGGAAGCCTACTTCTCCCTCTCCCACTCCCCCTGCTTGTGTTCCCTCTGTCTCTCTCCGTCAAATAAATTAAAAAAAAAAAAAAAGGATGTCGCCTCTCCCAGGCAGGAAGTTGCTTCCTCACACGTCCCCAGTCCCTCCTCCCCAGCACCCAGTTCACTGCTCATGATCTGACGCCCCTGCTGGACTGGGAGGGGGACCATGCCTTTCTCATCCTTGTATGAACAGCACTCAGGACCGTGGACGGCATGTACTGCTTGCTCCATAAACTGGCGGCTGCGGAACACATGCATGAACCAACCAATAGATGAGCGGACGGAGGTCAGCAAAGGCTGCAAGGGGAGTTTCTTGAGGGGGGAAAGGTGGGGTTAGGCAGGGCAGAAGAAAGAGAATTTTGGTGAGGAAAACGGCACAAGCACAGGCACAGAGAGAGAAAAGGCGAGATGCATGTGGCCAGACCAGAAACGGTGTAGAGAGGCCACTGCTCCCCCAAACGGAGGCCAGAGCCAGCCCCTCCCTGTAGATCTTCCCTGACAGGAGGGGCAGCAGGGGCCGCTGCAGGACTGCTAGCCTAAGGGGGCCTGGGGCAGCCTGCTCTCAGCGCTGGCTCACCTGGTAGCTAGCAGGCCACCCTGCACCTGCAGCCCCGGCTCTGGCCTCGACCTTCCGAGTCACTGGAGAAGATGCAGAGCCTGGGGAAGGCCTCCAGGGCGGCAGGGCAACTGCAACAGTCAAAGCAAGAATGGCGCAGTGACCTGGGCAGACAGGAAGTGCCACCCTGTCAGCCCCTGGACAGCCCAGGACCCCACGGAGCCAGAATGTGGCCGGGCAAACCCTGCCTGGGCTCTTGGGAGTCTGGTCTAGATCAGAAGCCTCAAGCCGATCCCCAGAGTCCCATTCTTGTTCTTTCTGCTTGCTCAAGGGAAGGCTCGAGGCAGGAGATGTGTGGCAGCTTGGACATACTTCACTGGAACCTCAGGGCAGGCCGGGGAGCTGCCAGCCTACACTTGGTCCTGCTGCCCAGCTTTCAGGCTGCCCTGCCTCGCAGATGGAGCTCATCGAGTCCAGAGCTCCCCAGCTCTCCGCAGCCAGTGACCGTCTATTTCTGTGACCTCCTCCCCCAGATGCCAGGGCACATGTTCCCACAGAGTGCAGAGAGGGCAAGTACAGAGAGAGGCAGGAGGACACACAGGCAGGTGTTAGTGGTGGGAGAAGAGGAGGAAAGGGGACCGGGGAGGTGCCAGGCCATGAGCTGAGCACGTCACATTAAATGTCTGAATTAAATCCCCACTACAAGACTTCTAGATACGGCATATTGCTCCTTTTTACAGATTCAAAGAAGTTCAGACAGGTTCAGAGAAGTTAAGGAACTTTACCTAAGGACACACAGCTATTATGAGGCAGGTAAAGTTAGGATTTAAATTTGAAATTCCAAAGGTTTGCTCTTAACTATTGCTGTTTACTTTCCATGTGTCTTCCATCTCAGTGAGGGATGCTTTAATGTCTAATGTGCCATTTAAAACTGGGTGTTTGCATAGCAGCTTGAGGCTGTGGCCCAGATGAGTGCAAGGCAGCTCCTGTCAGGGAAGATAGGGCCCTTGATCCAGCCCTGCCTGCACCCTTCCCCCAGCTATGAAACAAAAGGTCTGGTTCAAACCCCAGCCCCACCCCCTACATTCTTTAGAAAGAGCAGGAGCCCTCCAGGAGGCCAGAAGGCCGCTGGGACATTCCCCTGGCAGCCTCTTGGGGACAAGCAGGGCTGGAGTATAATGGAAGGACCAGGAATAGTGGCCACTGGTTGTAGCAAATACTCAAGACTTGTCCTCAAGCCTCCCTGCCTGGCTGTTCCTCCCTCTGGCTAGGACTGGCACAGTTCAGAGTCAGGGTCCCAGCCTGTCTCCCCAACTCTGGGTGGTAGGGGGGAGGAAAGAAGATAAAACAATGCCCAGGTCCCAGATCTCTTCTGGCCTGCCCTTCCCTGAAGCCCACTGGGGTCTTCCCAGCATGCTCATTCCTGAGCCTGGCCAGCATGCCTGAGCCGGGAAAGGGGCTGGGGACCGGCAAAGTGGGGAGAGTAGGAGCTGGTGGGGTCACCCTGCCCACCCAACTGATGATAAGCCAGATAGCAGGCAGGTGCAAATACAGGGGAGGCAAATGGCCACTCACCCCAACTCCTGCCACAGCCCCCAATCCAGGCCTTACTGTCCCAGCAGCTAGGATGGCCGCAGCCTGGGAAGGAACCGGGCTGGGCTACAGAGCGGGGCTGGGAGCCCGTCTGTTCTGATTCCTCAGGGGCCCTTTGGCCTGGAACATTTGGTGGAGCCCATTAAAATTAAAAAGCCAAGTGGCTGGTGGCTCTGAACGCCAGCTCATTTTCCCTGGCACGGTGGGTCCTGTTTAAGGGAAGCAGCTGGCATTAATGGCACACAACGCATCACGAACAGCAGCTAGCGATCAGAAAAATCTGAGCTGATAATCGGGTTCGGGAAAGATAATGAGATATGGAACAATCACTGCTGAGGGTCCCCCAGGGTCTGTTTTAACAGCCTCCAAATAAGCCACAAAAGAGAAATTAACCAAACAGGGGCTCCATTTTGGCGGAGAGGAAAACAAACAGGGTGTGGATTTTGCACACAATAGTCCCCCTGTGGTCAGCACACAGGGGTCCTGGGAGAAGCAAGGGCCCAGGAGGCCTGGGGCATCAGCAATGGCCTGAGGAGGTAGTGGACCCTCTCTGGCCCCTTCTCTCCAAGCTCCGGCTCCCAGGCCAGAGAATTTGCCATGGGCAGCAGACAAGAGCGGAAGAGGGAAGACTAGCTTCCTGACCGCCCCCGAGGTGGGGTAAGTGCTGACCAGCACCAAGAACCAGGCTGGGGTGGAGGCTTAGGGACACAAGATCTCCCGTGTCATGAGCTAGCGGATAGCGATCTCCTTAGACACTAAGGTCCTTCCCAGGCCAACAGCAGCCTCCCTTCTGTGAGGCCAGTGAGGAGACACAGGATGGGGCTTGAGCGGTGCGTGCAGCTTGAGCCCGTACCTGCAAAGCCCTGCAGGTGTGTCCTCAGCTTGAGCCCGTACCTGCAAAGCCCTGCAGGATGCCTTATCTGGAGGGGCTTCGGGCACGCCACCTTCACACGCCCCAAATCAAGGTTGCCTTGCTCTTCCCTGCCCTCTCCCAGTCCCAGCAGCTCCTCACACCCGCAACCCAAGAGTCTTCCTGGACAGAGCCTCTCCCTCCCCACATACAGCCCAGCGTGCAGAGCTACCTGTCCCGTCTCCCAGGTAGTCTGAATGTGACGACTTCTCTCTGCTCCGGCCGCTTACCTTAAGCACCCATCTCATCTCCCTGGCCAACTGCCCACTGCCTAACTTGGCTCCCCAATTGCACTCTTGCTCTCTCCATCCACTCTCTACACAGCAGCCGCAATGATCTTCGAAAGATGGGTATCAGTTTGCTTTCGACTTTCAGGGGCTTCTCACTGCCCTGATCCGCGGGGCCCTGCTTGCAAGGCTCCGGCCACCTGGCCTTGCCCCACTCTTCCCATGAGCCAGTTGTCTTTCTCCTTCTCTCCCTCCCGTCCCCCACCTCCATCACCTCTCCTTCCAGAGCCTTTAAGCACTGCCCCCCGCCCCCGGCCTCCTCAGCTTTTAGCTTAAATGTCAGACAGGCCTCCTCTTCACTCAGGGCTCCCCTTTTACAGTTTCTCACAGAACCCAAAGCTCTTCCTTCCCTGATCACAGTTTCAAAGTGTATATTTATTTACCTCCTCAAAAAGTTGGGAATCAAAGTAAACCATGCATATTATTAAAAACTGAATAGCACAGAGATACTTTTACCTGTGGCCTCTTTACTAAATATCCATCTCTCCCAGTAGGCCCCAAGCACTGGGCGCAGGGCCTGTGTCTCTCACTCCTCACTAAATTCCTGGTGCCTGGGGAAATGAGTAGGTGCTTAATACATATTCTAGAATAAGTCAAGTGAATGACTTCTGAGGCAGGAGAAAAAGAGCCACAAAGGAGATCTGTCTTGTGCACCCACTGCTGTGTGCCTTTGCACACACAACCCCATGGGGCGAGACGCTGCGCACACAGGTCTCAGGTCCCCTGAGCGGACGGTGCATCGCTCTGCCTTGAGGGGGTGGCCCCAAGGCTGTGAAGGGTTCTGAGAAAGGGGGAGCCTGACTGAGTCCTGAAGGGTAAGTAGGAGGCAGCCAGACAAGAAGGAAGGAGGCTCAGGAGAATTTCCAAAGCATGAAATACCGGGGTGTCTGTGGCCAAGCTGTGGGCTCCACTAGCACCTGTAGTAAGGGGATCCGAGGGGCCCGGAGAACAATGGACAAGACGACATGGTTGAAAGGAGAGATGACATGAGGTTCAGAAGTTAGATCTACTCTTGGGTGGTGGATAATAACGTAAGCAGATGGTTAAGAGTTTGTGTGAGCCTTGGTGGGGCAAGGGCTGGGGCCATTCGAACAATCTTTGAGGTGCCAAAAATGCCCAGCAGAGGGCGCCTGTTGTAGAATAAACTCTCGGTAATCAGGTGGACCCCATGACCCTCCATGGAGGTCGACTGTCCTCCACAGGCAAAGGGCCAAGGTGGCTGGGACAGAGCCATACACGGGCTAAAATGCCAATCAGCTTCAGCTGCAGCTGAGTGTCTTGTGTTTGCTAGCAACAGTGACCAATCCTGACCCCTGATCCATGTCCTGCAGGGACCTGCTGGCCACCCGCTAGAAAACCAGTTACATCAGACTCCTTACATGTAGGAGGGGACAACAACTTGTCCTCCCCAGAATAGAATAGATGTAGAATTGATATTCATGTCGGACTCACCACTGCCAATATCACCATCTGTAGGCTTCTGGAAAACTTCAGATTCTGCTACAGGGTCCATGCAATGGGCCCTCCAACCCGAAAGCCAATCATAGTGAAAGCAGTGAGACAATAGTCTGGCCTGGGATTCTTGGGCTAATGGCCCCTACCTCCATTAGGCCCAGAGAAGGACAGCAGGGTCGGAAGTATATCCTGGATCACAGAGAGCACCCCAAAGTACACCCTTGACCACAGAGAACACCCTGAGGTACACCCTGGATCACAGAGAACACTCTGAGATACACCCTGGAGCACAGGGAACATTCAAGGTATATCCTCAACCACAGAGAACACCCTGAGGTATATATACCCTTGACCAGAGAGAACACCCTGAGGTACACCCCGGATCACAGAGAACACTCTGAGGTACACCTTGGGTCACAGAGAACACCCTGAGGTACACCCTGGATCACAGAGAACACTCTGAGGTATACCTTGGGTCACAGAGAACACCCTGAGGTACACCCTGGATCACAGAGAACACTCTGAGGTACACCTTGGGTCACAGAGAACACTCTGAGGTATACTCTCAACCACAGAGAACATTCTGAGGTACACCTTGGGTCACAGAAAACACTCTGAGGTACACCCTGGATCACAGAGAACACTCTGAGGTATACTCTCAACCACAAAGAACATTCTGAGGTACACCTTGGGTCACAGAAAACACTCTGAGGTACACTCTCAACCACAGAGAACATTCTGAGGTACACTTTGGGTCACAGAGAACACTCTGAGGTACACCCTGGATCACAGAGAACACTCTGAGGTATATTCTCAACCACAGAGAACACTCTGAGGTACACCTTGGGTCACAGAGAACACCCTGAGGTATATATACCCTTGACCAGAGAGAACACCCTGAGGTACACCCTGGATCACAGAGAACACTCTGAGGTATACTCTCAACCACAGAGAACATTCTGAGGTACACTTTGGATCACAGAGAACACCCTGAGGTACACCCTGGATCACAGAGAACACTCTGAGGTATATTCTCAACCACAGAGAACACTCTGAGGTACACCTTGGGTCACAGAGAACACCCTGAGGTATATATACCCTTGACCAGAGAGAACACCCTGAGGTACACCCTGGATCACAGAGAACACTCTGAGGTATACTCTCAACCACAGAGAACATTCTGAGGTACACTTTGGGTCACAGAGAACACCCTGAGGTACACCCTGGATCACAGAGAACACTCTGAGGTATACTCTCAACCACAGAGAACACTCTGAGGTACACCTTGGGTCACAGAGAACACCCTGAGGTATATATACCCTTGGCCAGAGAGAGCACCCTGAGGTACACCCTGGATCACAGAGAACACTCTGAGATATACCCTCAACCACAGAGAACACTCTGAGCCATATATACCCTTGACCACAGAGAACACCCTGACGTATACCCTTGACCACTGAACCAGCCAGCCATGGTCTTGCAGGAGGCGGGGCATGCTCTGGCCCAGGGACGAGTACACGCTGCTGACTCGACCTTGGCCAGAAGACACAGGTGCAGGAACCAAGTACGAAGTTGGGTAGAGGGTCTAACCCCGTTATACCTGAAGAGCCTCTCAAAAACGTTCTTCCAGTCCCTGCTGTTCTCAGGGTACCTGGGGGCAAACTTAACTGCCAGGCAGCATGGTAACAGGTCCTCCAAACTGGAAGCCAAGAACACTCTTGGCTTTTCCCTCCCTCCTTAGGCCACAAGAGGAAGAAAAGGGGGTGTTTGTATCAGCAGAATAGTGTGTGACTAAGCCTGTGTTTGAATCCCAGTTCTGTCACTGCTTTCACCTCTATGCTTCAGTGTCTGCAGCTATAAAATCAAGAGGAGCCCCTCAGCGGTAGCCCGCACACTGAAGGCACTCCAGAAATGCTAGCCGGTAGGATTACTGGGATGATTTGCTACTTTACTACTGGGACTTGGAGCTGCTAGTGAGCAGTGGGAACTGGAAGGGGTAGGGGTTCAGCCCAGGGACCCCCCTGGGACACCTCCTTGTACTCCAGTATCTAGTAAAGGTTAACAGACAATCACTGTAACCTATACAGAAAGGTCCCCTCAGGGCCCAGACCCTTTGGGAATGGAGATCAGTAATGCCCCCCCAGGGAAAGACCAGCCACCTACGACCCGGCTGCCGGTGAGGGGTTCAAGGACCAGGCATGAGGACCAACTCTGGCTCCATCAACCAGCTCCTGACCAGCATGTAGGACTTTAGCCCTGAGCCTTCCTCTCCAGCCACAGGTCCATTCTCATCCAGGACTTGGCGTCCATGAGGGAGGTCATCTGCTGGGCCTGCCACCCCACCATGACTTCTCTTCCAGCTCACTCTGCTTGCACCACCTGCGATGCCCCTGCTCCCTGAGTCCAGGCAGGGCGGCTGGAGTGGCCCCCTAACTCCTGAGCAGGCGCTGTGAGTGCTTCATGAGTGGCCCTGCTCTTCCCCAGTTCACCGTCACCTCATCGTCCCATGGCGGCCTCACTCATCTCCCCACCACTGTGGAGTTTGTCACGTTCTTCTTCTTTTGCGTGCCTCTCCGCATGCTGTGCCCTCTACCGGGATCCCCCAACCCTGCCTTGGGCTCTCTCTGCTCTATCCTGGAAGAGTTGGCTCTATGTGACAGAGGGGCCCCTTCCCTAGTTCCCACCACACCCAAGGGTCACCTTCATCATGATTCCGGTTCTACCACCGAGTACCCTCAGCTTTTCCTCTCAGCATCTTGAAGGACGCACCACTCTGTGTGACCCCCCAGCGCCTGCCAAATGCCTGGCACAAACACAGCCCTGAAGGGAGGGAGTGGGTCTCACCCTTGTGTAGCCAGGGCCTGGGGAGGCTGACCACAGAAGTGCTCAACATGAACCCCCAAACTCAAATACACTGAGGACTGACAGAGGCTTCCTTTGTTAAAAGACAGCAAACTGTTAGATTTCAAAAATAACTTAAGACAAAATTTCTTTTTTATTCTCGAGCAAGAAGCCAGACATTGCCAAATCTATTTAGAGAGTTCACCAAAAGGCTGCTACCCCTGCACTGGTGGTCCCGCAGCCACCAGGAGACTTCATTCGGGGGGCCATGCAAACAGGGGGTCCTTGATCCTGGGGGTGGCTGGCCAAGGTCAGGGTTCTGGCTCTTCGGAGGGAGAGGAAAGGTCCAGGGAGGAGGCTGGCCTCTCAGGGCCTGGCGTCCACTCCAGCTTGTCCCCAGTCCCTGGGATTTGCCCTCAGCCTGTCAGCCGCACGCCCCACCCCCCCCACCCCCCCCACCCCCCGTCCACGCCGCCTGCTTGTAGGGACTCGTTTTAATTAATGCCAGAGCTGGGCCAACCACTGGGGCCGTGACACTTGTTTGCAGGTCATCTCCTCCTAACAGGTTCTCCCTGGGAGGGGATTTGTCCCTAATTGAAGCAGAGATCAGTTAATGAGGCCGCGGGCCCAGGGTTCCAGAGAACAAGGGAAAGGAAAATAAAATAAAGCCTCTTTCTTTGGAGGTTTTGTGATTTACACACACAAAAGAAAAGCAAGCAAGCTGCAGATTTTCCAAGTCAGAAACTCCGCTCCATCTGCCGGAGTTAGACCCTCACTGTGTGAAGACGTCAGGCAGAGGGACGCCGCCACCGCTGAGACCGTGGATCTAGGCGGAGAGGGGCCTCCTGAGGCCGGCAATCAATCAGCAACCTAATTAACAAGTATTTATGGAGCAGTGCTTGCGCCCCCTCTGTGGGGGAGAAGACACAGGGCCTGTCCCTGGTTAACTTGTAATCCAGTGGAACAATGACAGGACGGGACACAGGGCGTAACTGAGTGTGTGGGAAGGACAGAAGTTTCTAGGACTTGGGGGCGGGGGGACAGTTTGGGCTGACATGGTCAGGAAAAGCCTCTGAGCGCTCTGCAGCTAGGCAGGGAGTTGGAAGGAGGGTGTCCCCAGCACAGGCACCGTCCCTGAGGGCTGTGACAGTCCAGTGTGAGGCCCCCAGTCTTTGAGGGTAAGACCCTGGCTCTGAGAGCCTGGAGGGTCCCCAGTCCCCAGTAACTGCGGCTTGGGCATCAGAGCCCTCACCCCACAATCTGGGCTAGCTCTGATCCTAGGAAGTGGTAGGGATGGAATGACCAAGGGCCCCTTGCGTGGGATAGTGAGGACTGGGGACGCAGAGGCCTGGAGCGCCATGTGCCACCATGACAGTGATCCCCTTCCCGCAAGCCGTTCCCAGTCAGCGCTGCTCAGTATTACCCCTGCCGTGGTTTCCTCCCCTCAGCTCTGCCCCACCTCTCCCTTCATCTCCGAGAAAGAAACTGGGATTTTCAAGCTGCTGAACTAGGTAGACCCATCAGCAATTCTTGCCATGAGGAGCAAGGAGGAGGAAGAGCCCCTTTCCGTCTCTCAAAAGAGCCCTGACCTTTGCCGGCAGCTCCCCAGAATCAGGGACTGCCAATATGTATGACCCCAAACGAAGTCTCTGCTGGGTCGAGGACCACTGCGTGGGGGGAGCGGGGGGTGCGGGTTGTGGTCTCTTGGCAAGCCATCTGAATAGACTGGCAATGTCAGGCTTCTTGCTTGGGGAAAGACAAGGCTTCGGGGAGGGAGCTCGATCTTGGGCACGAAACGGGGATCACTCCCCAGCAGGGCGTTTGGAGAGGACGTGGTCTCCATGGGAGCAGAGTAAATGAAGCATCAAAACAATCCCAAATCCCTACTTTCCCAGAACAGCGAAATCAATGATGGTGCATGGTACAGTGGGTTAGTACACAGTTGTGAACAATTATTATATCTAATGACATGAGAAAGATGAAGAAAGTGGGTTTTACAAAAAGATTATTATATGTGAATTCTTTCATTATATGTGAATTTTTAAATTTGCATTTTCTAAGTGTTTTCTTACCAACTGCATGTATTTATTGTGTGATGAATAAAATAAAAAAGGTGCGAAGTGACTTCTACCCTTGGAGTCAGCTATAGGAGACCACCCAGCCAGGATCTGGAGAGCGCAGATGGAGGTGCAAGGGCGGGTTCAAGAGTGGGACGAGTGTAGCCAAGGTCCTGGGAACTTGAGCTTCCGCTCTGGCTCTGGCCCAGGCCCCTCACTGTGTCACCTGTGCTCAGCCCTTATCTGGGATCCAGCCTGAGGCTCACATAGTCTAAGTTTATAAACCCAGCCTACTTCATAGCTGCTCTATTCTCAAAGTCCTGTGGGATTCAGATGAACCTATTGCCCCGGTGTTGAGGAGCTTATAGGTCTCCAGGAGGAAGTGGACACATGACCACTAGACGAAAGCCACCGAGAGGGGACAACAGTGCCCTGGGAGCTCAAGCAGAGAGCAAAGGGGAGCCAGCATGTGGGTCAGCCTTACCACTGAGCCCCTCACTTTCCACATCAGCCCCATTACTGCGAGTGACTAGCAGCTCCTCTGAGGAGGGAGCTGGGTAAACACGGACCCCTCTAGCGACAGACCCCTGCCCTCAGCTGGAGTAGGCAGCCCTTTGTGTCACTCATGGGCACCGCCCCACCTCCCCACCTGCTCTCCAAAATCTGCAGCACTCTCTCTATTCAAGTTCATGTCTCTCTATTAAAGTGTCACCAGAATCCTCTCTGCCTAGAAAGCCTGCCCCGGCGGCCCACCCACACGACCCTCTGTCTCCCACACCCTCACCTGGCCCTGACCTCAGGCAGGTCTGGCCAGAGCCTCTGGGGCGAGAGGGCAGCCTCAGAGCAGGACAGAGACGTAGGGAAAGAGTTACTCACGGCGATGGAGACAGCACTGATGACAGCTCCCAGGTAGCCCTGGATGAACTTGGATGCAGGAGAAGGCTGGAAGGCAGAGAGAGATTTCCAGGCCCACTGGGTGCCCAAAGCTGCCACACCCCACCCTTGCCAACAGCCCCAGCCAGCAAGAGACGTTGCTGCCCACCACCGGGGAGAAGGCAAAGGTCTCTCTGGAAGCCAAAGGGATCCAGCCCTCCCCCGGCACCGCTCCAGACATGGAAACACAGGGCAGCAATGTCCTGGGACATGCCGCCGGGCCCACTGCACTTCTGCCCCGGTCTCGAGAGCTCACTGGCAGACCTTGCGGGCCGGAGGCACGCATGCTGGGCGTGGGCTGCCGGCCCCTGGAGGACCGCCCGGTGGAAGCGGCAGTGCGGCTGGCCGCACCTGGCGGGCTCTCCCGCGCCTTGTCAGCGCAGGCAGCAACCGGGCCGCCATGCCACAAGGCAATAGTCGCTCCACGTATCTACGGAGAAATGCAACCCAAGATGCAACGGACCGCAGAGGCAGGGACTTGCCTCTGACTGTGCGCTGACGGCAGCTTTGGAGCCGCTTGCTTTAAGGTAAACGGAGCCGTCCAAGCAAAGGTGTACGTGTGCGGATCGTGCACGCAAGAGGCGGATTGGAGGTTGAGATGGGGGTGGGGTGTCTTCAGAGTTTCAGGCCCGAAGTTCCTAGCACCCTGACCAGCTCCTAGCTCTCCCCCCTCTCCCCCAGGGTTAGAGAATGCCCACACCTTCCCCTCCCCAAACTGACAGCCCCCCAAGGAGACTCCTCCTCCCCTCTCCCTGCCTTGGGACAAAAGAGCAGGACACGCAGCCTTGCCATGAAGCAGGGCCAGCTCCTTCCCTTGTCTAGGAAGGGCCTCCACTGAGAGCTTGTCCCAAGAGGGTAGGGGACTTTGGGGGAGGAGGGGCTGGTCCCCTCAGACCCCTCACCCCTCAAGAGCAGCCCTTCAGCTTTACAGCCGACCGTCTGGGGGCACCAAGGCAGGTTCTTGGAGGAAGCCTGAGGGGAATTCAGTCCCCATGTGGCTGATGCCAGCCCTAATCCAAGATCTGGGGATAAGAGCTGCCCAAGGAGGATGCTGAAGCCAACAGAGCCCATCCCTCTCACCGCCTCCACTCTATTCCCATTTTATGGGCCTTCTTCACTTCATGCGAACAGACCCTCCCCGGCGGGGCCCTTCCTGAAGGGTTGGCAGCTTAAATCAGGTGCTTAGAGGAGCACAAGGCTTAACTCAGAGGAAGCAGCCCCCGACGGTGGCACACCACACTGTAGGGAGGAAAAGGGTCCCCCCAGCCTGCTCCCTGATATGGCACAGGGGTCAGCGGTGCTCACCTTGGTAGCATTGCGGTTTGCATAGTTGACACAAGCGTTATGGCTCTGGTTCAGCCACTGGAAGGCAACGAGGGAGAGGAGATGTCAGGGAAGGGGTGGAAGCCGGGCCTGGACCCCAGGTGGCCACAGCCTCCAGAAAGACACGGGATGCTGTCTCCAGCTCACAGGTGGTTCTGTCCATCCCCCAGGGCAGCAGGACCAACTGTCCCCATTTGCTTGGCACTGCGCCAGTGGCAGCACTGAAACCCCGGGAAACCCCTCAGTTCCTGGCAAACCAGGATAGTGGTCCCGCCCCTGCCACCAGTTCATCCCAACCTGGAGACCGTCCCCTGTCCCGGAATCGTGGCATTCACTGCCCCAAATGGACCTTACTGCCTTTGACACGTCATCCTTGTTGTATTGCTTATTGGACAGAAAGTGGACATTTAGCCCCTGGAATTACTGACAAAAATATCTCTTTCAAAAATATCCCAGCCCAGTGTCTTGCACCAAATACTCAGTACCTTAGGGTTGGTGGTGGATTTACCTTCCCCGAAGATTTGAGGGAGGCTTATATCCAAATGAGGCTGAGGGCCTCGAGGTCACAGGCCTTGGGACGAGCAGCCAAGGAGCAGTGGGCAGCCACAAACAAGCCTTCATCCCCTTTTGCAAAAAGCAGAGCCACATAAGATGGCCTAGGTGTGGGCTGCTGGGACGTGCCCAGCAGAATCCGAAGTCCCAGGGTTCCCCCAGTGTTACTGGGTCAGGGAGGGGTGGGAAGTGGGGTGACTTTCCCTGAGGGGCCTGAATGGGAGACACCGGGACAGGGAGTTCTAGCGAGCCCTTGTTGGGTCCTTCCTCCAGGAACCCTCTGTTGCCAGGGACCGTTACCTGCCAGAAGACAGTGGATGCCAGCGTCTGGTTGGGCAACAGAAGACCAACTACCTGCAAGAGAGAAAGACAGGAAAGCCTGGATCAAGCAAATGAGACACCCTGCACGTTTGCAAAGAAAAATGACACAGCCACAAACAAAAGTAAACTGGATCTGTAGAAACTGAGGCGGGTGACGTATACACAAAAACTGCTAGCCACGGAGCGATGGTTGTGGAATTACGTCGCAGCACAATCCCACTTTTGTAAAGAAAAGGAACCACATCGTCTGTACAACCATTTACACAAACATGGGCATATACAAATCTCCATGCAAAATCTACAGCCCAGCACGCAGCTGTCTCTGGAGGTCGCTGACATAGTACTTTCTCGCAGTCTTCTCGAATATTCCTATATTCTTTTGAACATTGACATGTATTAATTCCATAACTGGGGTCGACGGGGGGCGGGGGGGACAATAAAAACAAAGAAGCAAACAAAAAGAACATCTTTACTTCCACACAGCTAACCCAGCTCTTTCATACCCTCGCCACCCCATAGGATTTTTGTGAGGATTAAAATACGATGATGGGGGTGCCTGGGTGGCTCAGTCAGTGAAGCGTCTGCCTTTGGCTCGGACCATGATCCCAGGGTCCTGGGATGGAGCTCCTGCAGCGGGCTCCCTGCTCAGTGGGGAGCCTGCGTCTGCCTCTGCCCCTCCCCCAGCTCGTGCTCCCTCGCTCTCAAATAAATAACTAAAACCTTTTTAAAAAGTAAAATAAAATGTGATGATAAAAATCATTTCAAGGGCCTTAAGTGCTTTATAAGTACAAGCAGGGGGATTTGTATCTGTTGTCTCTGAGCCCCCGTGAAGAAACCCTATGCCATGTTTAAGGTACTGGATGAAACAGATGTGTAATAGATACTTGCTGAGTGAGCGGATGGACCACTGGATGAGCGCGCACGCACACGGCGGAGTGCCGGTAGCTAGGTGTGGATTCATTATTCCCGAAGCCCCAACGTCACCTACGAGCTAGACTGGCTGACTTTGTTTTTTTGGTTTAAATCGAGATTAGTTGTCTCATCTTGACAACTGGCCAAACTTTGGACTTCAGGGATCCGTGTGTCTCTCTCAAGTTTACCTTTTGAGTGCTTGTATGCAAAATAACGTCTACCAAGTCCCACTGCATATGGGAAAAATGTGCACAACCATCCGCATATTGACTTATTTATTATTCCTGTAGATAAAATGGCTCTTTGGCAAGAATTTCTGTAAGGAGCAAGTATAAACATTCAATACTATGCAGTAAATCAAATTCTAGACATCCTCAGCAGCATTTGTAAATCATGTTTTAAACATTAAAATGTTTTAAGACAGCAAACACACACACACATTTATATTTATTGGCCCATATCAGTTTGAATAAAATTATATAATGTAAAGCCATTCCACAGCTCCAATGAGGAATTATCTTATGAGATTTTTCTCCCCAAAATGAGATCCCAGTTCGATTTTTCTCTGCAGCAACAGACTTAGGGCACTGGAGTGAGAATCAGGAGAACCTGGAGCTCAGCCTCAGCCCCATCCCCATCCCTTGTGATCTCCAGCCAACAGAGGTTCCAACAGAAGACAGTCCCCTTTGGGGCTCTAGCTTTCTTACCCATTGAGGGAAGGGGTTGAGCTTGGAGGTCCTACCTTGGTTTAAAGTTCTATTCTTAGGTTCCAAGTAGCAGGTATGAAGTCAACTGAGATCGCCCCATTGCCTGTAAAGGGAATCCTTCCTCACCCAGCCCGGCTGAGAAATATCCCTGGGGACCCAGGACCTCCTCCTAGTCAGCCTCCAGCCACCAGGAGCCAGACCACAGAGAGGAAGCTGAGCCTAGAGAGACCTGAAATTGGGAGCTGACAATGCGATCCAGTGAGTATGTGTGTGTGTGTGCACGTGTGCATGTCTGACCGCCTCCCAAAGCCTGAAGGGATAGAAGCTGTTCTTCACTGTTGGGAACTCAGCAATTCACTCCCCTAATCTGTTGGTTTATAGAGCGTGAGTGTATTATGGACCACATTGTCCTCTCCTCCTCATTGCCCCTTACACCCTCCACACTGAGCTTGGACCATCACGAGTGTCGTAAGATACAGCCCCTTGGGACTCGCTATATTTACCAGCCAGCCATTGTCCAGAACACTCATTGCTCCTTCCATCGTACAGTCCCCTTTATGAGTCCCCCTGGGGGAAATTTTTCTAGTCTTGGGCCAGAAATTTATACTTCTGGGCACCTGGTTTGCCTCTGTCTCGCAGACACTGAGCATTTAATCGTGTCTCTCTTTGCACTGACTGTCCAGAAGCTCAGGTCAGATCTCCACGGCTCACATCTGGCCAGCGTACAGACCCTCACTGCATACATTTTGTGCCCAAACTCACTCCTAGCTTCTTCCCTTTCCTAAATTTTTGTCTTCACTTGTATTTTCGGGTAGCAGGCATTTTTTAAAATGTGACATCAAGTCTTTTCCAGAACAAACCACAGCTCTAAACTAAACTGAAATAGTAGTCAGGCTACTATTACACACACACACAGCTTGTAACCTGTGAGCTTTTCTCCTTGTTGGCCAATCCTGACCAGCCTCCTGTCCCAACCTCCTGCTCTACCACGGGCCTGACACTCATGCTGGGCACCTCTGGCTCCTTATGTGTTCTTAAAGAGATTGCTCGATTGATTGATTTTGCTAAGCATTTCCCCTATGTCACTTACCATGATCTTTTTTTTTTAATGTGAGTGTAGTTGACACACAATGTTACATCATGTTACCATGATCCTTATCACAACTCTGGGGCTCAGACGAAATAGAGATTACATTCTATATTTTACAAACGGGGAAACTGAGGCTTAGAGAAATTCACTGATTTGCCCAAGGCTTCGCAGCAAGCTAGAGAAAGTCAGAAAGGTCTCCTGATTTCTGGCTTAAGGGTTCCAACTCTCTGATTTGAGGGGTTCCTTTTCCAGCTCATTCACCTGAGCACAAAGGAAGCGTCACACTCCATGCCCATTTCCAAGCGTCCTCTATGCACCGAGTTCCATGGTGCTCTCAATGGAGAACATGGGAAGAGAGGAGTATATGGCCCCTAACCACAATAAGCACAAAGACCAAACAGGAAAACGTAGGAGAATATCCTTTATAACATCTGGGCATGAAAATGACCAGATGGTTTACTCAGGTACTTGGGTATGTCAACTTGATAAATGCAAACATCCAAACCGGAGCTCAGGAAGGAGAGATCAGTGCGCTATGGCTATCTCCGGAAGGAGGCGGTGGGATGGAGCTGAGGTGTGCATGCGTGTGTGTGCGTGTGCGTGGGGGGGTGGGAAGTGTGCACGCTCACGGGAGCAGGAACAGCCAAGAGACTGGTCTCAGTAAAGGAAGAGGTTTGAAGAATCAGCAGACCTGGGGAGGGTGAGGTTAGAGGCGGTGGAAAGCCATGCTGCACTGTGTCCCCAAACGGGGCCCAAGGGAACCATCTGAGGCTGAGGCAAGGGGAGCAGGGATCCCACTTTCCGGGTCCTACAGTCAGGCTGCCGGGGCCAGGAGCACATGGGTGCCAGCCCCATTCCCTATTAGGCAACACGCAGAGCCATCTGCACAGTCCCAGGAGCAAGAGCAGATATTTTATAACTTCCTTTTTTCTTTTTAAGTCGGAATTAAAAATAAATGTTCCTTCAGTTCTCAGATGTATATCTCTGGTGCAACCTGCCCACATTCCCCCACGCTGCCCTTTCCAGAACATGGCAGGGGAAAGGAGGAAAGAGATGGAGAGAGAGAGGGAGCCAGTCCACCCGGCTTCAATGCCAGTGGATTGCACCTCTTCCAAGAGGGAAACGCTTCAGGCGTGGCCGCGCAGACGGGTGGAGAGAGCCCAGAAAACGGCTGGTACCAGGGAGAGTGGAAGGAGAGCCAACAGCCAGAATTTCCAGCCCAGCCTCCACCCTATCTTGCTGCAGGACCTTGGCCAAATCGCACATCCTATCTTTGCTCCCATTTATAGTTCATACCACGGCTGGGGTCCCCTCCGCAGCTCCCGCCCCCTGGCAGCTGTCCTCTTCACACATCTGTCCACTTTTGCTGCCTCCCTTCCCCTCAAGTGGCCGGCCATGGGCCCTGGTGATTATCATGCAGGCTCTGGTCACAGAAAGAGCTGGACTCAAAGCCTGGTGCTAGTATTTACCAGCCATGTGACCGCGCACTAGTTACTTGAGCTCTTCGTGCCTCCATTTTTTTTTTCATCTGTTAAATGGCGACCACACTGGTACCTCTCTGATGGCCATGGGGGAGGCAGGGCGTGGAAAGAATTCGGTCCAGTGTCTGGTGTACAGCAAGTACTCGTTAGGTATACAGTGTCAGTACCGTTCTTCCCCTCCTAGCTCATTCTTTCCTAGATTTTGCTGGTCTCTCCTTTCTCCGAACGCCACAATCTGCATTACATAATTGAGCATCATCTTGTCCCCATCTGGTCTTTGAACACGAGCCTCATCCTTCAAAGGACAGTGAGCTCCTGAAGGTAGAGTCAGGGCTTTTCTCTCTGATGTCCCCCAAAGTCCTCAGCACAAAGCTGGGCCCGCACTGTGCTGTATGTACTAGAAGAATATTGCTAATTCATTATTAAGAACATTAAATCTTGGGGGCGCCTGGGTGGCTCAGTCGGTTAAGCATCTGACTCTTGATTTTGGCTCAGGTCATGATCTCAGGGTTGTGGGATCAAGCCCCGCATCAGGCTCCATGCTCAGTGCAGAGTCTACTCTGTCCCTCTCCCTCTGCTCCTCCTCCCCTCTAAAATAAATAAATAAAATCTTAAAAATTCTTAAAAAAAAAAAAAGAACATGAATTCTTGGTCAGGGAAAAGATCTATGATGGACTGTGACCGTGACCACCACCAGCCATTTCTTCCTTACTCCTTTTATTAAAGTCCGAATTGCATGGGGGTGTGGGCCTCTGGAGAGCGTGGCAGATTGAGCTTTTGTCCCGAGTCTTGACTCCTCCCTGCATTCATACCCTTGCCATGGGAAGAATGTATTTCCACACTCTGGGCATTGCTTGGCTATACTTCTTGCTGTGGCCAGGCACATGTGGGAGGATGTGGCAGCATGCCAGCTCAGGCCTCAGAGGGCACCCATGTTTTTGTGGGCCGTCTTATGCATCTAACATGGCCATGAGGAGACACACCCTGACTAGTGTCCTGGTCCAAGGAGGGTGAGAGGCATGGGAAGCAAAGCGCAGCTGTGGGGGCTGACTCTCAGTTGACTCCAGACCTGCGGTGAGAAGCAGGACTGCCTCTGTCAAGCACAGTGGAGACCAGCTGAGCCCCAGGTAATCGCAGAGCCCTAAGAATAAATGCTTATGGTTGCCATGGAAATTCTGCGGATGTTTGTTACACAGCACTGTCATAGCAATAGCTGTTTAATACAGGGGTTGCCATAGGTGAAGAGTGAATATGCTGTGCTTTGTGGTCCAAAATTCTGCACCATTATGAACACACTTGAACTACGTCTTCACTAGTGATGTTGGTTCCTGAGCAGCCTACCTTATCTTTCCACACGGTGACCAAGAGCCCAGCTCCGGGGCTGCCCCAGCCAGTCCAGGAAGAAGGGCACTTTGTGCCCGAGCCTTGTCTCAGGACAGAATCCAGAATGGGGCCAACATTACCCACATGGCAACTGGCCCACAAGAAAAATCATACCTTTACTCCAGGACTCCTCTGTCAGAGTATTCTAACCTCTGCAGAGAGATAAGGTCTCGATCAGGGAGACGGGCACCACCAAATATCCCGAGCTGCTTGGCCAGAGGTGGGCCGGGAACAGCTGAAGTTGAAGACAGGGGAGCAAGGCCGCTGGTCACAATTCTGCGTCTTGTCATAGTGGGGCTCAGAAAGAGAGAACAGAGCAGCCCCCATGTCTTTGGCTGCTGCCCATGCAAAACTGACTCGAGGGATAGGAGAAAGATGTTTTAATAGTACAGAAAATCCAGAGAGGAAACAGTGTGTCAAAACAATGGGGTGGTGACATGTCAGGGCATGAGCACAGAGTACAGCACGGGGTCCAGCAACTGTCCCTGTCACCTCTACCCCACCTCTACACGGCTAATCTCTCCTCACCCTCCAGGTTTCAGCTCCGTTGTCACTTCCTCCAGGAAGCCCTCCCTGCCCTCAAGATGAGTTAGGTGCCCTGTCCTACGCTCCCCCAGCACTCGGCCTGCCTTCTTTGCAGTATTCATCTCAGTAGTAAGAATCTGTTTAAAGTCTTTCTCGAGAGCTTCCAGAAGCTTCAGAGGGGTGAGAACATCAGCGTTCGCTTATCACATACCTGGGAGTCCTCACTGGTAAAGTGACAGTCCCCTGGCACCATACCCGGTTCCTCCGTACTGACTCACTCAATTCTAAAATGCTCCTCTTCATTTTTGAAAGACCTGCCACGGGCCCCAGTGCTCAACAATTTGCCTGTTTTTTCCTTCTACTTTGTCTCCATCTTCTGATTTATGTGGCTAACGATCTGAAAAGTAACACTTCAGCGCATGAGAGGTGCTATTTAAAGGATCCCGGCCAGTTACAGAGACTATCTTTTGTCAAGTGAATGTTTGCCCCTGACCGGTCAATTCTAGCTTAACTGAGCAACACCTCTTGTAGGGTATAAACCTGGCCCAACTGACTGGTGGCGGCTTACAATGGAGGTAGGCCAGGAAGAAAATTGTGATTGGCATTTAAATGTGTGAAAAAGCAGAGTCTGGGATGAGGAGGGTAGGGAGACACCAGGAAGGTTCTGGGACACAGCCAAATCCTCACGCAAAGTGAACCCTCCGTGGTCTACCCCTCCCCCCCCCCCCCCCGAGACGAAGTGACCCACACCGGCACCTCCGGAGGTTTCTAAGTCCACATGCACATCTGCGGTGTTAAAACCCACAGGGCTCAGCGTATAGAATCCCAGCTCTGAATGTCCCATGACGGGGATCTGGTTTGGATGTAACGCAAGGCCCCTGGACACACTGACTGGATTCTCCGGTCTGCCCTCCTCGGTCTCCCAGCTGGATATGGGGGCTTGGGGCCTTGAGTTTCAAGGGTTCAAAAGTGACAGGGGGAGGGGAGAGGAGGACAGCAGTGTCAGGAGGAGCTCAGAGCAGAGGAGGGAGGCACAGAGAGCCCCTGGGAGGAGCCCGGGCCCACAAGAGAAACCCAGGTCCTGGCATGTGAGACATTCTGATAGCCAAGGGTGCAGGGTACGGGCTGGCCACTGGGGAAACGCGGAGAGGATAGAAGGGGGACCGCCACAGCGGCCCTGCCTCTCCCCGGCCACGTGTGCACGGAAGGGACGGGGCCGCACACCGCTTAGTGGAAACCTGGGACAGAACTGCCAGTTACAAGCAGCCACGGTTGGCGGGGTTCTTTTGGGAAGGTACCCGAAGGAGAGGTGCCATGAACCGCACCAGCCTCGGGAACAGCCTTGGGGCACTGGCTTAGCCACCGTGCTTATGTATAAATTGGGATCTCTTTGCCACACACCAAAGGGGGAAAAGTTCCCATCTTCAAATGTTAAGCTTAAAATAAGACACTACATGGGTGCCAGTGGATCTGTGAAATCTGCTGACTAAACTGGCACCAGCCTCTGGGAGAAAACCAGCTCGTTTCTCCTGAGCTCTGAAGAGTGAGCAGGGTGGGGGCGGGGTTACTCTCAGGCAAGGCGGGAACCGCACGGGGGTCGAGACCGGGATGCTCACCTAGGCAGGAAGCGTGGATGTTGTTTCCAGAAGCATCTCAGCTGAGGCATCTGCCAGCCTTAATCACCCCTTCCCTTCATCGCTCAGGGACCCAGTTGCTAGCACATTCGCCAGCACCCCATTTCTATTTTGGTAAGCACTTTAGTGGCTTCTGCATGTATATATTTCTTACTCACTCTGTCACACCAGGGGCTTCCCTAAGGTGTGGACTGGAACCTTCACTCCCCTTCAGACCAGGCATTTGCTGAGATGTTCAGTGCTACCAGGCGATGGGGGGGGGGGGGGCGCCTAGGGGAGCTGAGGTGGCCAGTGGGAGCCAGGCTCTGGTAGAAGGGCTGGGACAACCACAGAGCTCCTTCCACGAGGGGCAAGGCGGTGGCCCAGGAAGGAATGGGGCCGTAAGCCCTCTCATTGCTTACCTGCATTAAAGTGCCAAGATAGAAGGCTACCGGTTCTCCCCGTCCAACGACTCCTCACAGGACCTGGGCCAGCTATTCTGAATGCCGGGATGTGAATATTTGGGACTAGGAAGTGGGGCTAGGTGAGCATTGTCATTTTGACCCTGGCTGCCACTGAGGCCTGTTGGGAGATGCCGGAGCTCATGCTGCCCGTTCACCTCCATCAAGTGTCCCTAGGATCTCAGGGCCAGGGCACCCTATTCTCATACCCTACACATTTATTCACAGAGGGATGTTTGCTCCAGGCTGGGAGAGGATTTGTCCTCCGAGGACATTCAGAGCATCTGCTTCAGCAGTAAACCCCTGAACCACACAAGAGGGGACAGCACCCACGTTCCCAGGATGCCTGCAAGGCTCTACTGACCCTGAAATAACTGACTTGCTTGGGTAGGAAGAAGAGAGTAGAAAATGATGGGGTGTCATCAATAACATCTTCTGAGGGCGCCAGGGTGGCTCAGTCAGTGAAGCTTCTGCCTTTGGCTCAGGTCATGATCCCAGGGTCCTGGCATCAAGTCCTGCATCAGGCTCCCTGCTCGGCAGGGAGTCTGCTTCTCCCTCTCCCTCTGCCTGCCGCTCCCCTGCTTGTGCTCTCCCTCTCTCCATCAAATAAATAAATAATCTTTAAAAAAAAATACACCTTGTGAACCAGAGACAGTGCTGGTGTCCCTTGGGTTAACTACTTCATCCCAGTTAATGGCAGCCATTAATTGTATAAGTAAGGGTCCATTTGGCCTCTTATGGGGAAATGAGCCCCAAATTCAATTTCTCTGGCTTGGTAAAGAGATGATATTGCTAAGTGATGTATTTTTCTTTTTCAAATGTTGATGAAATATTTATTAAAATTACTATGGCAGATTCTTCTTGCCTATATATTAGCCATCTTCCCTCTTTCTTAGTAACAGAATCCCTATAATTGGGGGATTCTACATGAAATGTAAACAGAACTGTTGCGTGAGACTTTGAAGAAGTCTCCTTAAAGGGAACTGACTCATTTGGGAAGTACATCCTTCTATCTTTCTCCTCCCTGTAATGTAGATGTGATGGCTGGAACTCTGACAACCATATTGGGTTATGAGGTGATTCTGATGACAGAAGACAGCATTGAGAATGGTGTAGAGAAATGGAAGTCTGGGTTCCTGGTAGCATTATGGGGATCCTTCTACCTCTAAAATTCTTTGACATGAGAGAGTAATAAATTATTTTGTTTAAACCACTGTTATTTTGAACTTTTTAATATGGAGATGGTCCTAATCCTAACTGGTCTAAGCATATAGTATGCTACAAAGAAACCCACAATACATCTCAATGGCAGAACTGTAGAGGTCATAACAAAATACAACAAAGTAGAAAATATTGACAAAAGAATACGTTTTAAAAAGGCCAATCACTTGTGATTTAAAATGTGTTCTTCTGGGGGCACCTGGGTGGTTCCGTCAGTGAAGCATCTCACTCTTGATTTTGACTCAGGTCATGATCTCGGGGTTGTGAGATCGAGCCCCGGGTCAGGCTCTGCACTCAGCATGGAGTCTGATTTGAGATTCTCTCTCTCCCTCTCCCTCTGCCCCTCCCCACCACTTTTGCTCGCTCTCTAAATAAATAAATAAAATCTTAAAAAAAATAAAATGTGTTCTTCTGACTATCGAATTGATTAAAGATGATTCAAAACTATAACTTCAAACACATTTAGAAAATAAAAATACAGATCACTATATACAACCACATATTAGATACAGTCAGGTTTTAGATATACTCAGAAGCAAATTCACAGCCCCAAGCACTTTTATTAGAAAGAAAGAATGCGAATAAATAAAGTATTCAAGGTAAAAAGTAAAAAAGTACAACCAAAACAACAACAAAAAACCCCACAAACACACCAAGGAAAAGAGGGAAAAAGACATAAAAACAAAACCAGAAATGAATAAGTTAGGAGATGAAAATAGAAGGATTGATAAATAGATCCTGGAGCTGATTCCTGGAAACGACTCTCACAAATCTGTTAATTTTAATAAAGGAGATGGAGGTGAAAAGGAGGGACAGGACTCAAAACCAATCCAAGGAAAGGTCATTATATATATTTTTAAAGATTTTATTTATTTGTCAGAGAGAGAGAGAGAGATCACAAGCAGGGGGAGTGGCAGGCAGAGGGAGAAGCAGGCTCCCCATTGAGCATGGAGCCCGATGCAGGACTGGATCCCAGGACCCTGGGATCATGACCTGAGCTGAAGGCAGACGCTTAACTGACTGAGCCACCCAGGTGCCTCTTATTTATTTATTTTAGAGCGAAAGACAGAGAGCATGGGGAGGAAGGAGCAGAGGGAGAGGGAGAGAGAGGATCCCAAGCAGACTCTGAGCTGAGCTCGGAGCCGACCCAGGGCTCAATCTCAGGACCCTGAAATCATGACCTGAGCTGAAATCAAGAGTCAGACGCTCAACTGACTGAGCCACCCAGGCGCCCTGGGAAGATCATTATATTTAAAAATATCAATATTTAAAAGTTTCCACAACAAAGACACCAAAGAGTGAAGGAGAAATAGCTGGGAGAAGAGATTTGCAATGTATATAATTCAAAGGATTATTATCCAAATATATAAAGAACTCTTACAAATCAATTAGGAAAACACAACTAATTGAAGAATGGACAGGTAATTCACAGAAGAGGAAATATAAATGTAAATAAATAGATGAAAAGAAGCACAATCTTTTTGGTATTCAGGGAAATAAAAATTAAAACCATAGGGAGAGGCTACCTTTCTTCCATTGGGTTGGCATAGAAAAAAGTCTAAAAATACAAATACCATTGTTACTAAGGTGCAGTGAAATATAGCTTTCCTGAAAGGAAATTTGGCAATAGCTATCAAAAATGTAAATGGGCATAGCCATCTACACAGCAAACTCACTTTCTAGAATGGGCCTTTGAGCAGTCTTCATATTTGTGCAAAAAGTTCACAAGGATTTTTCACAGCACTGTTATTTCTAATAGCAAATAATCAGAAACAACAGAAATTCATCACTAGGGGAGAGAACACTACTCAGCAGGAAGAAATGAATGAATGAAGCAGATCGTTATGTAGGCAAACTGCTAAGTGTAATAAGCTAATTGTAGATAAATAAGTATACTGTTACATTTTTTAATGGAAAAAATACAAAACAGAAAAGAATGTTTAAATGATGATTCTTATGTATGCAAATACCTAGAAAAAAGCCTAAAAGTTCACACCAACGTTCTAACAGAGGTTACTTCTGGAAGCAGATTTGGGGTTGAGCCTTGTCAGGGGAATGTCCACGTTTTTTGCATTGTTTGAATTCGGAGCTGAGAGAACATATTCATGCATTACTTGTATAACTTTTAAAATATTCTTTAAAAAAGTCTTGGTGGTATTTTTGAATTCCAAAGAACATATTCATGTATTACTTGTATAATTTTATAAAATATACAGAGATTTTTTTTTAATCCTGAGGATATTTCTGAGCTCCAAAGATAAAGAGAAAAAAATGCCAAAGGATCCCAAAGGGAGTGGGGGAGGTTTACCTACAAAGAAAAAGAGAATCAGGCCAACTATTGTTCATGTATGAGAGAGAAAAAAAAGATGTTTCCAGATATGCAAGGACTCAAAAAGTATATTACCCACACACTCTGAATATTATTCAAAGAAGTGCTTCAGCCAAACATAGAATACACACACACACACACACACACACACACACACACACAGCCTAAATAATTGCGAAGTTTCAAACAGGTTTTAATTAAGCATCCTTGCTTTAAAAAATCTGATGAAATTTCAAATTATTTCCAAAATCTTGGCAGGTGTGTATGGGTAAAATGGTAGAGAGTGGAGTAAAATGGTAAGTTAAAAGTCTCTTCCCAGGGCACCTGGGTGGCGCAGGTCATGATGTCACGGGTTATGGAATAGCACCCCAAGTTGTGCTCTGTACTCAGCGGGGAGTCTGCTTGAAGACGCTCTCCCTCTACCCCTCCCCCAACTCACGTGCCCACACACACTCTCTCTCTAAAATAAATAAGTGAATCTTTTAAAAGAAAAGTCACTTCCTATGTGGGGAGGGTTGAGAAGGTCATATTTATTATTCAATTATTGATATTGATAGGGTAAATATAATGGAACCAGTATGTAAGATATTACAGATGAATAGTAATTAGAGAAAAGTAGGATGTTTCCCCTTCCAAACTACTTAAGAAACCAAAGGACTGTGGAAAAGATCACTCTAGCACAAATCAGGAAAAGAAGTGGAAACAACAGCAAAGCTTAATAAACAAACCAACTAACCAACTGCTTGATGGCTGGGATAAGCGGTCACAATAACCAGGGACGGAACAAATATGGACGGGTTCCACTTACTATTAAAATTAAAAACTCTTTCTCAAACTGGGCGAAGAAGTAAAATTCAGATATAGTTTTTCAGGAGACATACACTACAAGACGACACAGAAATTAAATGTCACTCATATAAAGGTGTAGGCAATGATTTACAAGGCAAATAAACAAAACTGGAATAGAAATATTGATATGAGATGGAGTAGAATTCAAGACAATATTCACTGAATCAGGGATATTTGTGCATGCATGAGTGAAAGAGAGAGAGAAAGATGCTACCATTTGTCACCATGCAACACTATTACAATACCATTGACTCTATTCCCTATGCTGTACCTTTTATTCCCATGACTTACTCATTCCCTAACTGGAAGTCTGTATCTTCGGTTCCCCTTCACCCATTTTGCCCATCCCCCACCCCCTTCCCTCTGGCTAACAATCAGTTTGTTCTCTATATTTATAAGTCTGCTTCTGCTGTTTGTTATTCATTTGTTTTTTTAATTATTTATTTATTTATTATTATTTAAAGATTTTGTTTATTTATTCGACAGAGAGAGAGACAGCCAGCGAGAGAGGAAACACAGGCAGGGGGAGTGGGAGAGGAAGAAGCAGGCTCCCAGCGGAGGAGCCTGATGTGGCGCTCGATCCCACAACACCGGGATCACGCTCTGAGCCGAAGGCAGACGCTTAACGACTGAGCCACCCAGGCGCCCTTGCTTTGTTTTTTTTAGATTCCACATACAAGTGAAATTGTATGGTATTTGTCTTTCTCTGTCTGACTTATTTCATTTAGCATAATACTTTCTAGGTCTGCCCATGTTGTCAAAAATGGCAAGATCTCATCCTTTTTATGGCTGAATAATGTTCCATGGTGTGTGTGTGTGTGTGTGTGTGTGTGTGTATACGCACACACACACACATATATATATATACATTCATCTTCCTTACCCATTCATCTATGGATGGACACTTGAATTGCTTCCATATCTTGGCTATTGTAAATAATGAGGCAATAAACATAGGACTGCGTGTATCTTTTTGAATTAGTGCTTTCATTTTCTTTGGATAAAGAGAATTACTGGATCATACGGTAATTCAAGTTTTAATTTTTTGAGGAACCTCCACACCGTTTTCTGCAGTGGCTGCTCCCGTCTATATTTCCACCAACAGGGCACGAGGGTTCCTTTTTCTCCACATCCTCACCAACACTTGTTATTTCATCTTTTTAATTCTGGCCATTCTGACAGGTGTGAGGTGATATCTCATTGAGGTTTTGATTTCCACTTCCCTGACGATGAGTGATGTTGAGCATCTTTTCACATGTCTGTTGGCCGTCTGTATGTCTTCTTTATAAAAATGTCTATTCAGGTCCTCTGCCCATTTTTTAATTGGATTATTTGGTTTTTGGTGTTGTGTCATGTCAGTGTTTTATATATTTTGGATATCAACACCTTATCGGATTTATCATTTGCAAATATGTTCTCCCATCTGGTAGGTTGTCTTTTTGTTTTGTTGGTTTCCTTCACTATGCAGAAACTTTTTATTTTGATGTAGTCCCTATAGTTTATTTTTGCTTTTGTTTCCCTTATCTCAGGAGACATACCTAGAAAAGTGTTGCTACAGTAGCTTATAGTTTTAAGTGCTACTGTAAATGCTGTCTTTTTAAAATATATATATCATATTCTAGATGTTTTTTATAGGTTCATGGGCCTCCCACAATTTTTTTAACCATTTTTTGCATACTGCTCTTACATCCAGAGAGCTTTTAAAACTAGTAGTTCTAATAGTTTGCTTATCCTCGTGAATGATTTTGTTTCCTCCTTTCCAATCCTATTACTACTTATTTATTTTTTCATGTCTTACTGTGTTTGTTAGTCTTCCAGGAAAATGTTGGATATTGGGTATTCTTACCCTGTTCCAGACATTAAGAATTTACCTTTATCTGTTTCATCTTTAAGAATGGTGCTTGCTTTGGGGTTGGGATTTTATTTTTTTAATAGACCTCTATTATTAATCTAATCTGCTCTTTTTTTTTAATGATTTTTTATTATATTATGTTAGTCACCATACAGTACATCCCCAGTTTCCAATGTAAGGCTCGATGATTCATTAGTTGCGTATAACACCCAGTGCACCATGCAATACGTGCCCTCCTTACTACCCATCACCGGTCTATCCCATTCCCCCACCCCACCCCCTGAGGCCCTCAGTTTGTTTCTCATAGTCCATAGTCTCTCATGTTTCATTCCCCCTTCTGATTACCCCCCTTCTTTAACCCTTTCTTCTCCTGCCGATCTTCCTAGTTCTTATGTTCCATAGATGAGAGAAATCATGATAGTTGTCTTTCCCTGCTTGACTTATTTCACTTAGCATTATCTCCTCCAGTGCCGTCCATGTTGCAGCAAATGTTGAGAACTCGTTCTTTCTGATAGCTGAGTAATATTCCATTGTATATATGGACCACAACTTAATCCAGTCATCCGTTGAAGGGCATCTCGGCTCCTTCCACGATTTAGCTATTGTGGACATTGCTGCTATGAACATTGGGGTGCATATGGCCCTTCTCTTTACTACATCTGTATCTTTGGGGTAAACACCCAGTAGTGCAATGGCTGGATCATAGGGTAGCTCAATTTTTAACTTTTTAAGGGACCTCCACACTGTTTTCCAGAGTGGCTGTACCAACTTGCATTCCCACCAACAATGTAGGAGGGTTCCCCTTTCTCCACATCCTCTCCAACAATTGTTGTTTCTCGCCTTGTCTATTTTTGCCATTCTAACTGGCGTAAGGTGGTATCTCAGTGTGGTTTTGATTTGAATTTCCTTGATGGCTAATGATTTTGAACATTTTTTCATGTGTCTGTTAGCCATTTGTATGTCTTCATTGGAAAAGTGTCTGTTCATATCTTCTGCCCATTTTTTGATTTGTTTATTTGTTTCTCGTGTATTGAGTTTGAGAAGTTCTTTGTAGATCTTGGATACCAGTCCTTTATCTGTAGTGTCATTTGCAAATATCTTCTCCCATTCCGTGGGCTGCCTCTTAGTTTTTCTGACTGTTTCCTTGGCTGTGCAGAAACTTTTAATCTTGATGAAGTCCCATAAATTCATTTTATCTTTTGTTTCTCTTGCCTTTGGGGATGTATCATGAAAAAGGTTGCTTTGGCCGATGTCGTAGAGGTTGCCGCCTATGTTCTCCTCTAGAATTTTGATGGATTCCTGTCTCACATTGAGGTCTTTCATCCATTTGGAGTTTATTTTTGTGTATGGTGTGAGATAGTGGTCAAGTTTCATTCTTTTGCATGTAGCTGTCCAATTTTCCCAGCACCATTTATTGAAGAGACTGTCTTTTTCCCACCGGATGTTTTTTCCTGCTTTATCAAATATTAGTTGCCCAAAGAGCCGAGGGTCCATTTCTGGGTTCTCTATTCTGTTCCATTGGTCTATGTGTCTGTTTTTGTGCCAGTACCATGCTGTCTTTGTGATCACAGCTTTGTAGTACAGCTCGAAATCCAGCATTGTGATGCCCCCAGCTTTGTTTTTCCTTTTCTTTTTTTTTTTTTAAAGATTTTATTTATTTATTTGACAGAGATAGAGACAGCCAGCGAGAGAGGGAACACAAGCAAGGGGAGTGGGAGAGGAAGAAGCAGGCTCATAGCGGAGGAGCCCGATGTGGGGCTTGATCCCATAACGCCGGGATCACGCCCTGAGCCGAAGGCAGACGCCCAACTGCTGTGCCACCCAGGCGCCCCTGTTTTTCCTTTTCCACAGTTCCTTGGAGATTTGGGGCCTTTTCTGGTTCCATACAAATTTAAGGACTATTTGTTCCAGTTCTTTGAAAAATGTCATCGGTATTTTGATCGGGATAGCATTGAAAGTGTAGATTGCTCTGGGTAGCATGGACATTTTAACTATGTTAATTCTTCCGATCCATGAGCATGGAATATCTTTCCATCTTTTTATGTCTTCCTCAATGTCTTTCAAGAGTGATTTATAGTTTCTAGAATATAGGTCCTTTACGTCTCTGGTTAAGTTAATTCCAAGGTAACGTATGGTTTTTGGTGCTATTGTAAATGGGATGGATTCCCTAATTTCTCTTTTTTCGGTCTCGTTATTCGTGTATAGAAATGCAACTGATTTCTGAGCATTGATTTTGTATCCCGCCACGTTACTGAATTGCTCTATAACTTCTAATAGTTTGGGAGTGGCTTCTTTTGGGTTTTCCATATAGAGTATCATGTCATCTGCGAAGAGAGACATTTTGACTTCTTCTTTGCTGATTTGAATACCTTTGATCCCTTTTTGTCGTCTGATTGCTGTTGCAAGGACTTCTAGTACTATGTTGAATAATAGTGGCGAGAGTGGGCATCCTTGTCGAGTTCCTGATCTTAAGGGAAAGGCTTCCAGCTTTTCCCCATTGAGAATAATATTTGCAGTAGGCTTTTCATAGATGGCTTTTATGAGATTGAGAAATGTACCCTCTATTCCTACACTCTGAAGGGTTTTAATCAGGAAAGGATGCTGTATTTTGTCAAATGCTTTTTCGGCATCGATTGAGAGGATCATATGGTTCCTGAGTCTTTTCTTGTTGATATGATGTATCACGCTGATTGATTTGCGAATATTGAACCACGCTTGCATCCCAGGTATGAATCCCACTTGATCGTGATGGATAATCCTTTTAATGTACTGTTGGATTCTATTAGCAAGCATCTTGTTGAGGATTTTGGTGTCCATATTCATTAGGGAAATCGGTCTGTAATTCTCCTTTTTGAGGGGGTCTTTGCCTGGTTTGGGGATCAAGGTAATATGGCCTCATAGAATGAGTTTGGTAGCTTTCCTTCTGTTTCTATTTTTTGAAATAGCTTTAGGAGAATAGGTATTATTTCTTCTTTGAATGTTTGGTAGAATTCCCCAGGAAAACCGTCCAGGCTTGGAGTTTTGTTATTTGGAAGGTTGTTTATCACTGACTCAATTTCTTCATAATTAATTGGCCTGTTTAAGAAATCAATTTCTTCCTGTTTCAATCTTGGTAGTTTATAGGTTTCCAGGAAGGATTCCATCTCTTCCAGATTGCTTAGTTTATTGGCATATAGCTGTTGATAAAAATTTCTAATAATCCTTCCAATTTCAATGGTGTTCGTCGTGACCTCTCCTTTTTCATTCATAATTTTAATAATCTGGGTCCTTTCTCTCTTCTTTTGGATAAGTGTTGCCAGTGGTCTGTCAATTTTATTGATTCTCTCAAAGAACCAGCTTCTAGTCCTATTGATCTGCTCTACTGTACTTCTGGTTTCTGCTTGATTGATTTCAGCTCTAATTTTGGTCAACTGCTTCCTTGTGCGTGGATTAGGCCTGTCCCTCTGTTGCTGTTCCAGCTTCTTGAGGTGAGAATATAAAAACTGCATTTTAGATTTTTCTATTCTTTTGAGTGAGGCTTGGATGGCTATGTGTTTCCCCCTTAGGACTGCCTTTGCAGTATCCCATAGGTTTTGGACTGTTGTATTTTCATTCTCATTGGTCTCCATAAATTGTTTAATTTGATTTTTGATTTCCTGGTTTATCGAGTCTTTCCTGAGCAGGATGGTTCTTAGTCTCCAAGTGTTTGAGTTTCTTCCAAATTTTTCCTTGTGGTTGAGTTCCAATTTCAGAGCCTTGTGGTCTGAGAATATGCAGGGGATAATTTCAATCTTTTGGTATTGGTTGAGACCTGTTTTGTGTCCCAGAACATGGTCTATTCTTGAGAATGTTCCATGGGCATTAGAATAGAATGAGTATTCTTTGGTTCTGGGGTGTAGTGTTCTATATATATCTATGAGGTCCAACTCGTCGAGTATGGCATTCAAAGTCTTTGATTCTTTGCTTAGTTTTTGCCAGGGTGTTCTGTCTATTTCTGATAGTGGAGTGTTGAGGTCCCCTACTATTAATGTATTTTTATTTATATGTCTCTTTATTCTGGTTAAGAGTTGGCTTGTGGGGGCGCCTGGGTGGTACAGCGGTTAAGCATCTGCCTTCGGCTCAGGGCGTGATCCCGGCGTTATGGGATCGAGCCCCACATCAGGCTCCTCCGCTATGAGCCTGCTTCTTCCTCTCCCACTCCCCCTGCTTGTGTTCCCTCTCTCGCTGGCTGTCTCTCTGTCGAATAAATAAATAAAATCTTTAAAAAAAAAAAAAAGAGTTGGCTTGTGTATCTTGCTGCTCCCCTCTTGGGGGCATATATATTTATAATTGTCATATCCACTTGTTGAATACTTCCTTTAAGAATAATATAGTGCCCTTCTGCGTCTCTAACTATAGTCTGTAGTTTAAAATCCAATTTATCTGATATGAGAATTGCTACCCCAGCTTTCTTTTGAGGTCCATTTGCGTGAAAGATGGTACTCCATCCCCTTACTCTCAGTCTGAATGCATCTTTGGGTTTGAAATGAGTCTCTTGTAGACAGCAAATGGATGGGTCATTTCTTTTTATCCAATCTGCAACCCTGTGGCATTTATGGGAAGGTTCAAACCATTCACATTAAGACTGAGTACTGAGAGGGGCGCCTGGGTGGCACAGCGGTTAAGCGTCTGCCTTCGACTCAGGGCGTGATCCCGGCGTTATGGGATCGAGCCCCACATCAGGCTCCTCTGCTGGGAGCCTGCTTCTTCCTCTCCCACTCCCCCTGCTTGTGTTCCCTCTCTCGCTGGCTGTCTCTGTCAAAGACATAAATAAAAAAATCTTAAAAAAAAAAAAAGACTGAGTACTGAGAGATATGATTTTAATGATGCCATGTTGCCAGTAAAGTCTTTGTTTGTATTGGCTGTGACTTTCTGTTCTGTATCACTCTTGGAGCCTTTTTACCTTTATAGAACCCCCCTTAATATCTCCTGTAGGGCTGGTTTCGTGGTTATGAAATTGGTCAATGACTGGCGATTCTGAAATGTATTTCTCCATCAATTCTGAATGACAGACTTGCTGGATAAAGGATCCTTGGCTGCATGTTTTTCTCTGAAAGAGCTTTAAAAATGCTCCCCCAACCCTTTCTCTCATTCCAGGTCTGTGTAGACAGGTCTGACGTAATTCTGATGCCTTTGCCTTGGTACGTGAGAAATTTCTTTGCCCTGGCCGCTTTCAATACTGTATCCTTGGATCTAATATTTGCGAAATGCACTATGACGTGACGTGGCGTAGGTTTGTCATGGTTGAGCTTGGGAGGGGTCCTCTCTGCCTCTTGGATACGAATGTTTGTTTCCCTCACTAGATTAGGGAAGTTTTCAGCTACAATTTGTTCAAATATCTCTTCTAGACCTCTGTTTTTCTCCACCCCCTCGAGGATGCCGATGATTCTAACATTAGATCGCTAATCTGCTCTTTTTAAAAATAAAAATCATAAATGGAGTTATGTCTCATTTTATCAAATGATTTTTCTAAATCTACCAAGATTGTCACATTTCTCCTTCAATTTGTTAATGTGATGAACTATAGTAATACATTCTCTAATGTTGCTGGTAATTCTTGGTAAAACTTATTTGGTGATGACATGTTTTAATGCATTGCTGGAATCAACTTGTTATTATTTCACTTAGACTTCTAGATGTAATTTCATAAGTGATATTAGCCTATAATTTTTCTTTCTTCCATTTACTTCTTTGGTATTTGTCTCAGAGTGCCTCATGGGTGAATTGGGGAACACTTCCTCTTTTTTATTCTCTTTTAGGAGTTTAATGAAAATTGAGTTTGGCTATTCTTTTGAGAGTAGTCACCTGGAATATTATGGGAGTCTATTGGTGATGTTTTGTTTGTTTGTTCTTTGGTGCATATATTTTATTATTTTTTTCTTTTTTCTTTTTCTTTTTTTTTTAGATTTTATTTATTTATTTGACAGAGAGAGAGAAACAGCCAGCGAGAGAGGGAACACAAGCAGGGGGAGTGGGAGAGGAAGAAGCAGGCTCCCAGCGGAGGAGCCTGATGTGGGGCTTGATCCCAGAATGCTGGGATCACGCCCTGAGCCGAAGGCAGATGCTTAACGACTGAGCCACCCAGGCGCCCCAAGGTGCATATATTTTAAACACCTGATTTAATTTCTCTCTATTCATAGTCTATTCAAATTCTCTATTTCCTCTTGGTGATCTCTGGGAAGCTATACTTTCTCAGAGATGTGTCTTGTTCTTCCAGGTCTCCAAATTAATTACCCCAGATCGTTCAGTGGATTCCGATCTTTTAAATTTCTATTCTATCGATAGTTATTGTACTTTTTATTGCTAATATGTTTATTTGCATCTTCTTTTTTCCTGCTCAGTGTTTCCAGAAACGTCTATTTAATTAGTCCTCTCACAGAAATTAGAAATTTACCCTCAAGATATATCTCTAACAGTATTAAAACCACATGCACAGGATTACCCATTCCGGCATTATTCATAATAGCAATACAGTGGAGATAGTCTAAATGTCCACATGCAAAAAATTAGCTGAATTAATTATGGTACTTCCACATAGTAGACTACCATATAGCTATTTAAAAAAAAGAATGAGGAAGACCTCTATAAACTGATGGGTCGTGATTTCCAGAATATGTCATTAAGTGGAAAAAACATTGTGCAAAGAGTATACATAGAATGCAACCTTTTGTATAAAAGGAAGGGGAAATATGTTTGTATCTGCTTATTTTTACAAAAAGAAATAGGAAGGATGAAATTGTTTACCTACAGAGGATGGGTGGGCAGGAGAGAGAAGGGATAAGGAAGGGAATGGAAATTTTATCATGCCTTTCTTGTATAGCTTTGACTTTTGAACGATGTTAATATTTTACATGTTTCCAAAAAGAAATCAATAAGAACAGGGAAGCCACTAAAACTGAATGCCAACGACGACAAGTAAACCTCACTGCATATCAAAAAAATCACAACCACACAGAAGAAACCCGTTAATTCAAACAACTTTTGAACACAAGTCTCCGACTATATACTCTCAGTAGGATATATTCTAAGAACGGAAAGAACTTCAAAGAAGTCTTGAGTTTCACTTAGTACACTTTTGGGGAGTAGGGTTGGTGTGGCAATTCCAAAATTCTTTCATTCGTGTGTAAGATCCGGCAAGCGAGTACGGATATGGTTGCTGGATTCTCATTCAGGCAGAAGGGAGAGAGAACTACGGAATGGGAGGAGGGCAAGACCTCTAAGATGCTGGATTGGAATTACTGGCATGAACTCATCACTCTGAAGTTGTATTTCCTAGCTCGGAATGCTAAGAGGGCCTAGAAACAACGACGCTCTGGCAACAGTGAGCACACCTCGCGTTCAGATCTTGGTGTCCAAATGCCATTCCCCTCTGAACGGAATAAGAGCTCTCTGGAGAAATGCATGATTCCAGGACTGGGGCACAGAAGCTACAAGAGGAGTCCGGAATAGCCACATATTGTGCCAAAAGCATCGACGTTCTCAAAGGATAAGGAGGACACGTCAGATGGACAGAGAAGCTGCTTTAAAGGGATACCACTCGTCACATTTGGCACAAGCTGTGTATCAAAGTGAATAATAACAGAAGTGAATTGTTACCAACTGAATACACTGCAGAATGCACTGACCACTGACCAGTTTAGAAACATTAAAGGGGGAGGCAGAGGAGGGAAAAGCTCTTATTTACAGGAGGGGGCCCCCAAATAAATACAGAAGGAATGACATCTACGAAATATATAGGAAACTTGGAGCCTAGGAAATGACTCTGTTCTCAATCAGTTTTTCACTCATGGTTTTAGTCTCTGTTGGTCATTCTTTTCTTGTTTTCGGTTTTATGCTAATATGAAGAAAGTGACTATAAACATTTATGTAGAGATCTCGTGTGGACACATGTATTCATTTCTCTTGAAGTAAATGCCTAAAAGCATGGTTGAAGGCTCCCACTGGGTGGAAGTCTATGTTTCACTTTACAAGAGACCACATACCGTTTCACACACACACACCCCCCCCCGGCCTGACCCCAGTTCTAGGATCACGCACTGCCTTTCATTGTTCTCTCTTTAACCTTGTGGTATCATCCAGAAGAAATGAGGGGAAACATTTTCTAAAAGACTTGTACAATCATGTTCTAAGCCGCACTGTTTGTTGTGAACTCCAAATATTCACCAAAAGCAGGATGGATAAATACCTTTTGATATAGTTATAACAATGGGGATATGATGCAGTCAGCAACGAGAAAAGAACGAATTAATACCCCATGCAACAATATGGATGAGTCTCCAGAAGCCAGACCAAAACAGGTACATCCTGATGATTCCATTTATAAAAAATTCAGGATTGGCCATGGAACACAGTGAAGGAAGTCAGAAAAGTGATTCCCTGTGGGAAAGAGGGGTGCAGGAGAGGTTCCTGAGATGCCGCTAATGCTTGAAATCTACTTAAGTGAGCGCTACTTGCACGTGCTTGCTTTGTGAAAACTTACCACGCTACATTTAGGATGAGTGCAACTTTCTGTACATTAGTTTCACTCTAATACATACATTTTTTTAAAAAGAGCAAACTTAACCCTGATTCGAAAACTAAGCAAAAAGAATACTGAATCCTTTCTCACTTTAAACTTTAGGTTTTAGAAGGCGTGCTTATTTTCTGACTTCCTAAGCTTTGGGGGAAACTTCCTGTAACTAGCACGTCCTAGTGACGATACTCGGGATGGGAGCGTGCAGGGAGAAAGGCACTTCGAGGCTCTGTGTTGAGTGCATATCGGCACGCACGCCTTTATGGAAAGAAATTTGACAATACGCGTCAAAGAGAATTAAAAAGACTTACATGCCACTTTATCTGATAATTCCCCTCCAGGAATGTATGCTAAATCAACAGCTCAAATATTTATGAGCAATGATGTAAAGTAATGCATTAAAAAATGTTTTAGAAAAGAAAACCCTTTGAAGGTCATACTTACAATTGGCGTTCCAAAAGGAATGTAACCTGAGGGGGAGAGAAGAGGGTCAGGTCTTCCGGTCCCACCCCACTCCACCCCATCCACCTCTCGACAGAGACACCAGAAGAGAGTTCTGGGTTTGGTCTTGTCAATGGCCCCGACGAGGCACCTCCAGCCCCCAGACCTTTTCCTGGCTCAGCCCTCCCCAGGATAGAGGGCTCCTCTGCGTCCCTCCACCGCCCTCTCTCTGTCCCCCTTTAGCCAGACAATTCTTACTCCCCTCCAAACCTCAGAGCCCATTGCTGAGGGCAGGGCTGCCCACTGCTGGGGGGGCCACCACGCTACACTCAGTGTTCCTCCATGAGGTACACCGTCCCCGGCCGTCCCCGGCCAACACTCACTACACAACCCACGCTGTCTTCACAGCCCCTGGAATGTCCTCCTCCTCTCACCTTGCCTTTCTAGCACACATCTTTGCTTCCCTGCCTTCATGACCGATTCTGGAAAGGGCACTCCCCACACACTTGAGATGTGTACCTCTACGTGCCAGAGGTAGTCTGTAACTTTCTCGTACCCTGGCTAGACATCCTCAGTAGGGCAGGGGAGCACACCATTCCCTCAGTGCTCACCGCCCCGGGACTGTGGGAGGCTCCCTCCACGGCCCCCACCCTGCCGTCAGCGGGCAGCCTTGTGTCCCTGACCTCTGACTTATGGCAGTCAGTCAGCTGGAGGCGCGAGAGCAGACGACCACGCTCATCTGAGTTCTCTACGGTAAACGTTCACATCCTGAGTGTGTGTAACTGTGCGTGCACATGAGCTGTCACTCTATGCCCACATTCCTCTGGAGACAGATCCAAGGTTTGACTGGAGAATGACAACAGAATCCGGGCGCCAGGACAGAGCCTGCGATGGCCCTGTGCAGGGACCGGAAGCACCTACAGTCATGGCTACAAGATGCTCGAGCCTTTGCTGCCTGGCAGCTCCTCACAGCCGAGCAAGGGGGATCACTGGGCGCTCACTGCCTCAGTGGACACAATGATGTCACGTCGCTATTTGTTCTCTCACCCACATGAGGTCAGGCTCTCGGGGGCTGGGGATCCTGACTGACCCAGCTGAGAAGAGCCCTCGACAGAGACCCTTTCTCCAGTTCCCCTGAGGACTTTCCAAGGCAGCAGTCAGCAGCCCTCCACCCAGCCCTCCAAGAGTGGCCCAGTGCAGGGAGAAATGGCATGGAGTAGACACCAGCACTCTGGTGTGAGTCTGACCTGTGCTGTGTGACTCTGGATGAGGCCTGTGGCCTCTCAGAGCTACAGGCAGGACAGACACGCTAGCCCTGGGCACGGTGCATACACAAGCTTTCTAGGCTACTCAGCTCGCGCATGCAGAACTCTCCCTCTAGTGACCGCGGGGCAGGGACTTCCTGGGGGCAGGGACTTCCCGGGGGCAGGGATGTTCTGGCCACTCTCCCACCCCACCCCCTCTGCCACTGGTCTGCACAGAACGGGGATCCACCTTCCATGTGTGGGCACTCGAGCAAATACAGCGCCTGCATTCTGGAGTCCGGGGGCGCCTGGGGACTAAGTGCCTTTAAGGGAGCTTGGTTCGGAAGGAAAGCACAGCGTGCACAGGTCGGTGAGGGAGGAGTGGCTCACAGAAGGCAGGGCTTGCCCAAATCCGGAATACGGTGTCACCCTGAGACTGCCACTAAGTGAGCAGTGTATATCGGGGGCGGGGGCGCCAGATTCCCCCGTGGAAGCCTCCGCTCCACCCCCACTGCTCAGGCAGAAACAGCAGACAGGCGCCTTTTTTTAAAGCCCACTTGGTGATTCTGAGACCTGGCCAGAGGTCTGTAAGGTTGAGCCAAGGTGACCATGCAGGTGCAAATGTGGCCACATGTGTCACAGGTTCTGGCCCTTCTCGGCTCGCTGCCGTGGGATGCTCCCGGAGCTGGGACCGTAGTCAGCACCCAAAGCTGGGCAGGATCAGAAGGGTCCCAGGGGCTTACCTGACATTCTAAAAGGCATGAAGATCTTCTCATTGGTATCTGGGTGTAGAATAGCCTGGCAAGAGCAGGGAACAGAGCACAGGGTGACTGTGGGGAGGGGGGGAGTGGACAGGGGGACAGGAGAGGGAGGAAGGAGGGAAAGGGGAGCTCCCCGCAGAAGGACTGCCCTATCAGTCCTTTCCCACCGTTCAAAGCAAGAGAAAACCAAAACGTGGGCCACCAGCAGGGCTTTTCCTGACTCACACTCAAAGCTGAATGCAGGAGAGTGGGATCGCGTCTACCTTGCAGGTCCTCTGTCCCCCTGCCTGGTATTTACTAAGCACGTAAGAAGGATTTCGTAGAAGGACCTCAAAAGGAAGGAGCTCAGGGGCCCAGGGAAAGGCAAGGGGCCTGAGCTCTGGCAGTCAGAAACTCAGGCCCTGGGTGTTGGGGAAGAAGGAAGGGCAAGGCAGGTGGTCTGGAAGCTGGGGGCTAATGGGAGGGGAAAGGCTGAACAGCATGGCCATGAATCCCCAGGACAGGGCAGGGCAAGGGAAGGAAATGAATCCAAAACTGAATTACCTGCTTGATTTTCTGTGCACTCCAGAGCTGCAAGGAAGGAAGGATGGGAGAGAGAAAAAAAAGAAGAAAAACAAAATAAAGGAGAAAAATTAAAAGCACATATCAATTTGAGGTCTCATAAGCCACATTTTTTTAAACCAAGAGATCCAGCTCTGAAGGGCATTAAGAGGCTCAGGCTGTCCTGGCGCCCCCAGGCCTGGCAGCTTCCCTGGGGCTGTGGCATCAGGGATCCCAGGACAGCAGAGCCAGGGGACCTCACGCAGATCATCTAAACCAAGGGTTCTCTACTCTGGCTGCACTGTCAAATTACTTGAGAAATTCTTCCAGCAGTTTTCTAGTTGATTCTAAGGTACGGCCAGGTATGAAGCCCTGATCTCAATGAAGACACTTCAGTTGTCTCCCAGAATCACTAGAGGCGGCATAGCATGGATTTTTCAAAGCTGGACAGACTGCCTGGATTCCCGGCTTTGCCCCTCCTTCCTCTGAGCCTCCATTTCCACATCCGTCAAATGCGAATAATAGCTGTGCCTCCACCATCGTGGAAGAGGTATGGGAAAGGTGCCTGGAGTAGTGCCGGGCACTCAGTAGGTGCTTTACCGCTGCTGACTGCTATGGGTGTTAGTACCCCTATTGTTGGAGTTGTTATAAGAAGGTTGCAAGGAGAAGAAAGTTGCTTGCCAATGAGCGGTGAGGTTGTCTCTACAGCACAGCGTGGGAGACAGGCTGGACAGACAGAACCATTGCCAATTCCTTCAAATGATATACACACTGTATCTCATTTAAGATATCCTCGATCCTAAGATACACTATCATGTGCCACTGAGAAGGGAAACTGTAACATAATCCCAAGACCTCCACCCGTTAAAAGACTCATCCCATTTGAGAGACTTAAAATGTGAGAAGATAAATCTTTCAGAATCAAGAAAACATAGGAAATAAAATTTACATGTGGGCAAAGCAAGGCAGTGTATCTTTAAAGGAGCAAGAAGGTATGAGAGGGAGGAGGTGGCCAGCAGTTGATGTTAGTGTTACAACAGAACGGGTCCGTTACACTTCAGGTATGCGGCAGTGCCGTCTGTGGAATATAAACGAAGCTGCAGAAAGCCACCGGGTAGCAGAAACAGAAGCGTAAGATCGATGTATTCACGTTTATGCATTGACTCACGCCAGAGTCCCTCAACCCTTAATTCACAGCCTAATTACCCTTATTTTAGATACATTTCAAATATATTTGATTGTTTGTGATTGCAGACCTACGAAGATTAGAAGTGGTCAATTTTTTAAAAATAATAATTATGGAAACAGGGAAATGAAGAGAGAAAAACCAAATACAGAATCGCTGTTGGCCAAAGAAGGTAAGTCTGAGTATAACAGCAAAGAGGTAAAACAAAGTGATAAAAGGCTGACCCCCCTTTGCTCAGAAAGTGCCTTTACTCAGAGCACCTCCAATCCCAGCACCATCTTCGGTGCGACCCCAGGCCCTGTGCACAGACTCCTGACACCCCGTATTTCCCACCCAGGATCAGAATCTCCCATTTCTAGGTCCAGCTCCTTGGAGGCAGGAGCCTGTGTTCCAAGGCTGTCCCCCCAGCATCTCCCACAGTGCTGGGCATACAGAAAATCAAAGGCTATTCTAAAATTAAAATTTTATTTAAAAAAAAAACATGCAAGATCTCTTCATACAATTCAGAAAGAGAAAGAAAGAAAGAAAGAAAGAGAGAGAGAGAGAGAGAGAAAGAAAGAAAGAAAGAAAGAAAGAAAGAAAGAAAGAAAGAAAGAAAGAAAGAAAAAGAAAGGGGAAGGAAGGAAGGAAGGAAGGAAGGAAGGAAGGAAGGAAGGAAGGAAGGAAGGAAGGAAGGAATTCCCCATGATTCTGATGAACAGCCTTTATGGAAAACACTGGTCTAAGACATCAAAGGACAGTGTAAAGAACAGGTATTTGAACCAGGCAGGCCTGTGTTCAAATCACTTACTGGATGTGTGGCACTGGGCAAAGTACTTTGCCTGTGTGCCTCAGTTCCTCCATCAGTAAAACGGATGGTTGTAAGAGTAGGGCAGAGGCATGCTGGGTGCTCCCCGACAGTCTGCATTTCCCTTTGGGCACACAGCGAAGCCCGTGTTCCCAGTCTCCCTCACAGTCAGGTAGGCTCACACGAAGGGGTGCTGGCTATGGGGGTGGAGGTGACATTGCCACCTCCAGGCCTGGCCCCACAGCCTCCCGCAGACGCTCCAGTGGAGGTTGGTGGGGCAGCAAAGCCATGAGGTGAGGGAGCCCAGGCCCTGGATGATGGCATGTGCCCAGGCTCTGAACAGCACTGGACTCTGACAGGAGAGAGAAACAGACCTTAGTATGTAAGTTCCTGAAATCTGGGGTTGTTTGTTGCAGTGCTTGGCTCCCCCTGACTAACACAGAGGTTGAAATGAGATGTGTGTATCTAAGACACTCGGCCCGTAGAACGTGTCCATGAATGCCTGAAACAGAGAGGTCATTCAAATGAGCAATATTTTTTTAACGGACTTAAAATTATTTTTCAAAGCAACTTCATCTCTACTGTCTTATTCCTACAACACGCCTGTGAGGTGGACAGATTATTTTCAGAGAAGCAAACTCATCTCAGAGAGACTAAGTGACTCAGCAGGGCCCTAGGGGCTGGTGGCAGGATGGAGATGGGCCCCCAGGCCTCCTGGCCTCCAGGCTCATGTTCTCCTTCCTCTCCAGGGGCCTCTGGAGCAGACTGATGTCCAGTCTGGCCGGAGTGACTGCCAAGGCCTGAGGCACGAGAGAAGGAAGAGAGTTAGCTGACATCATCCTGGGATTCCAGAAACTCCTCCTTGCAGCCCGGGGGCTAACGCCCCTCGCCAGTACCCACTGCTCCCCTCCTGCCCAAGTCCAGCTGAGCAGCACACTGCTGGCAACCCATGGGCACGTCCAAGCCCCACAGGGTCAAGGGCGGCCTCCCTCACCCCTACCCAGGAGCAGGGGTGGGAGGGGCAGGGGATGCTGCTCACAGGCAAAGGCAGGAGTTCGGCAGGGGTGTCAGCAGGCAAGGCCAGAGCTACAGACGTGTTCCCCACCCTGCAACGGCACCACCACACCCACGGCCCCGGGCAGGCCGGTGCCACAGAGACGAGGTGGACACACAGCCTCACGCGCCAATTCCATGACCCTCCCTTTGGCTGAGCACCCTCCCTCCCGTCAATTATCCGATTCGCACGCTCAGAAGGCTGCTGTGTAGGCCAGGCGAGCAAACCGAAGCTCAGAGTCACCTCCAAGGTTTCGGGCAGAGCCAGAAGGACGGCTCATGACCTCTGACTCGGATTCATTCGTCCTCGCTCATTCCTTCACGTCTAGCGAACTAGCGTGATGTGTCCCACGTCCTTCTGAGGGCTTCGTACACACTGACTTACCTGATCTCCTCAACAACCCCAGGAGGCAGGGACTAGTCTATCCCCCACTTCACAGATGTGGAGACTGAGGCACACGCAACGTACGCGACTTGCCCAAAGCCCCACAGCAGCCCTGGGATCTGCACGCCAGCAGTCTGGTTCCAGAATCCCCACTCTTGCCTGCCACCTGCACCCGTCTCTAGATGTCAGCCCACTGGCGCGCGCCGTTGTGTCCCTTGAAGCGTCTGTATGTTGTAGAGATCTTTCCATATCGGTGTGCAGAGAGCAGCCCTCTGCTTCCTAACAGAAACCTTGGATGACTATATCGTAAACTGTACCCTATGAGTAGCCTTTGAGGCTCTTTTCCGTCTTTTTTTTTTTCTTGTGGAAAAGTATACGTAACCGAACATTTACCATTTTAACCATTTTTAAGTGGCAGCTCAGTGGCATTGAGTACATTCACACTGCTGTTCTGCCATCCATCATCCACCTCCAGAATGCTGTCCCAGTCCCCCTCTGAAACTCCGTACCCAATAAGTCCCAACGCCTTATTCCTCCCGCCCCCAGCTCCTGACACCCACCACCCTCCTCTCTGTTTCTGTGAATCTGATCACTCTGGCTATTTCATATAAGAGGAATCATACGGCATTTGTCCTTTTGTGACTGCCCCACCTTTTACTATTATGACCGTGCCCCAGTGAATTTCCCTGAACTTATTATCACATCATCATCACGTAAAGAAAAAGGATAAATGTATGCAGAGGTCTCTGGCAGGATACAGAAGAAACTAAAGGTTACTCTAGGGAGAGGAAGGGAGCAATTGGGGAAACTTGTTTTTTATCCTCTACTCGTTTTATAGCTTTAGAAGTCTGCAGATTGTTCATATGTTCCCCATTCAAAATAATTGTAAAAAATTAAGAGTAACCACTAGAAAAACAGAAATAGGGTGCACAACTTCTAAAGTCTTTATCGACCTCTATGGCACAGACTGTTAAGTGTCCAACAAAACCTATGTCCCCTCCTTCCAAAAGAATAGAACAGTGGTGGGCAGGTGGCCGACCTGCCGCGCTGTATTTCCGGGCCTCCTCTGCAGTGAGGCTCATCCATGTGACTGAGTCCCCCAGCGGCGCCTGAGGGGACGTGAGAAGGGCCTCTCCCTGGCAGCACCCGCCACCCCCAACCGTGCTTTTTGTCCCCTTCCCGTGAGCCGGAGCAAGTGTGTGGCTGCAGCCCAGCCTGGGCCGTGCAGAGAAGACAGCCCAGGGAGGTGGGGGAGGAACAGGGTGGAAGGAGGCTGGGTCCCTGAGTGATCCTGTGGAGCTGAGCCATCTGCCCACCGGGAACTTGAATGGTTGGATGGGAGAGAAAGAAACTTCTACCTCACTTGAGCTCATACATTTTGACATCTTTTTGTTACATCAGTTAGTATAACCCTGACTAAGATAACCCACTTGGGGATTATAGGAAACCACCTCCCATGATATCAGGGAGGCCTTTCCAGAGACAGAAGAAGGAATGAAAGCTAAAATCGTGTTTGTGACGTGCAGCAATGCTCCCACCTCAGCAGGCAGGTGAGACAGGAGGGACATCTCCATTTTAAACTAATATTCCTAGTCCTGACCTGATCTTGTTTGGGCTCGTCCATCTCCAGGCGGCAGCAACAACGGTCAGGGTCATGGATTTTGGTTTTGGCTCAGCCACTAACGTTCACGGTCTCCCACGCAAGCCATTGCACACCCTGGACTTAGTTTTTTTTTTTTTAATTGATCAGGCAGGAGAAAGAGCAGGAAGGGCCCCTTGCTGTGTGATGACGCTGGACCCAGCCCGTAGAGAGAACAGGACAAGGACTTGGGTCTGACGCCTTGGGTCTGGGCTTTTCTCTGGGACCCCCTGGTCCCATGAGTCACATGCTAGAGGCAGGAACGGCAGCAGAACCACAAGCCAAGAGCTGGTTGCTAGCTTGAAGGCTCACAAGCCAGTGCTGCACGCAGGTTACAGGCGAGGGTCATCCTGGGCTGTAAGGCATTTGACAGGAGGCAAAGAGGGGCAGTGGACAGTCCAGCCACACTGAGAATCTAGGATAGGGAGTCCTGGCATCTCTTCAGCCTGGGAAGCAGCTGCACTTTAACCTGCAAATTCCTCAACCTTTAATCTGCAAATTCCTCGACACGGCGTGTCTGCTCTGGGCTCAGCCCATGCACTCTGTACTTGTGCTGGACCATAAAAATGTGTGGCCCCAATCCTTTGGACCTTACTCACTGCAGCAACAAACCAGGGTGGACGTGAGACTTTGGACCTTGCTTGGTTTCTCAGCTTGGGCAATGAGGACAGAGCAGGGGCGGGCGAAGCGGTCTGGGTGAGAGTTTGCTGGAACAATGCAGAAGTTGGCTGCTTTCACAAATGGCCAGTGTCTCAGCAGAGCTGCCATCTGAACCTATTGGAAGCCCAGTGTAGAGGCCAGGGGAGGGGCAGAGGGTGGGCGCCCAGCAGGATGTCGAAGGAAAAGCCCCACCTTCCAGGGGCGGAGAAGGGCATACCCCCAGCACCCAGACCCCAGATGGAGGAGCAACCGCCCCCAGTCTGGCTCACTCCCCTTCCCCTCTGCCTCCTTCCAAGCTGCTTCTCCAAACCTCTAAAGGCAGCAGAGACAGAGCCTATTTAAAACACCCTCCAGAAGGTAATTAAACAGAGCCCGAAGGGGATCCTTCTGTAAAGCAAAGGATGCCTCCCTAAAACAAACAAACAAAAAAACTTCCTAATTTATCATTTGGGCCAATCCCATTACTCTTTCCCATTCATTTCGTTGCCATGGTTACTCTCAGGTAATACGTACATAGGCAAGTCTATGTGGGGTGAAGGCACCCCCCCCAATCCTAGAGAGAGAAAGAACATTCCCCCCTAGTTCAGCAGCCGTCATTTCTCCTATATACACGCAGCTTCTCTAAGAGGACAGACCTTGGAGTCAAGCCCTGGATGGAATTCCAGGTCCCCCACTTGCCGGCCATGTGATTTGAGGCAATTTCCTTCATCTTTTTGCACCTCCACTTCCTCATTTGTAATGTGGGGATATGAATACTTAACTTTCAAGGTTATTGTGAAGATTAAAGAAAATTCACTTAGTCAACAAATATTTCCTGAGCACCTACTGTGTGCTGGGCACTACTGCAGGCACTGAGAACACATCAACAGACAAACAAAGACCAAGAATCTCTGCTTTCATGGAGCTTATAATCTAGTGGCAACAGACAATAAACTAAAAATAATAAAAATAATAAGTAAATTCTTTGATATGTTAGAAGGGTGGGTGCTTCAGGAAACATGGGAAAGTGGAACAGGGTAAGTAAGGCTGGGGTATGTGTGTGATGGCAGTGGGGAGGAGGGTACAGCAGTGGTGAAGGTGGCCAGGGTAGTTTTCATTCAGGTAACACTGGAAGAAATACTTGAAGGAGGGAGTGAATCATGCAGGTATCTGGTAGGAGGTTGTTCTGGCAGCCAGAACAGCCAGTGCAAAGGCCCTGAGGCAGAAGTGGACTTGCCCAGCATGTTTGAGGGATAGCACAGGAGGCCAGTGTGACTGGCGTGGACTGAATAAGGGGAGAGCAGTAGGAGACAAGATCACAGAGGAATGTGGGCTTTGCCGGCCCTTCTAAGGACTGTGGCTTTTACTCTGAGTGGAAAGCAGGGACACTACACAGTTTCTGGAGCAGTGGTCCTTACAGAAGGGTGATTTTGCACCCAGGGGACATTTGGCCATGTGTGGTTGTCCTGACTTGGGAGAGGGTGGCTACCGGCATCTAGTTGGTAGAAGCCATGGATGGGGCTAACCTTCCTAGTGCACAGAACAGCCCCTACAACAAAGAATTATCTGGCTCCAGATGCCGATAGCACCAAGGCTGAGAAACTCTGGCACCAAGGAGCAAATAAACTAATGCATGTGTTCACAGTGACTCTGGGTGCTGTACTGGAAATGCACAGAGGGGCCCAGGTAGAATAGGGAGACCCCCCAGAGGCCCCGCAGTGCCCCAGCCCAGACACCCTTCCGCAGCACCGGGTGTAACACTCAGCACACCCTACACACGCTTCAGCAACCACCGCCTCCTGGCCGGTGCCCCGCTAACGGTAAGGGCCAGACTGCGGCTAGCGCAGACGGATGGGCTCCTGCCCAGGATCCCAGAAGCCTGAGGCAAGGGGTCAGGGCAGGGAAGGGGAGGTGTCGGCCAAGCCTTCCCTTCAGCCAGCGTCTGACAAACCCGCTGACGCCCAGAGAGGATTTGAGTGCAAGTATTTTTACCTCCCTAGTATTTTCTCTGCTATTTTCAGCAAAGCCCAAACACAGCTGACCCCATTTCCGCTCTGCCAGAGGAGGAGACTTGCAGGATCTCTGACACCAGCTGCCCTTCCTCCCTGGCAGGTCGCTGGCAGAATCCACCCTTCGTGGGGCCCCTGGGTGACCAACAGGTTATGCTGGGTGCAGAGCAGGCATTTAATAAGGTGGGCTGGTCCCTGGCTCCTGGGGAATGTGGAAGGATGGCCAAGGACTGCACTCAGAAGCCTACAGGGGCTCCCAGAGACCTGCTCGCCTCCCTCCCTCCCACTCCAGTAGCTTCCAAGCTGGGTTCCCTAACAGCACACACCCTCCCCCAACCACCTGGCCCTCAGACTGATGCTACCCCAGGACACATTCAGGCTACTCCCTTGCTCAAGAGCTTCCCGTAGCTTCCCCTTGCCCCATACAGCACACTGAACATCTCTCCCAGGGTCTCAAACACTTTCGCAATCTGTAACTTCCCAACTGCCTCTCCAGCTTCCTCTCTCTGGTCCCATCTTTCCTCCCTTCTCCTCTCCCTCCCCTGACCCCATCTGTCTCTCTCTCCACTGCACTTCTCCCTCTGCGCTGTTCACCACGGCGGGTCTCTGTCTCCACGCGACACCAACACCTCCGTGAGGCCTTCCTCACCCCTGCATTCTCAAGAGTCTCTCCCTGCTGGACCTCTGCCTCCCCGGCATGAACTTCACACGGCCTAGCCTCCAGCCTGGCCCCTAGCGCCCGCCTCTGTGTGGTCACCTCGCCTGCGCTGGGAGCTGGCTGTGGGAGGGCAGGAACAGGCTGTGCTCATCTCCCCTCGGGCCCACCGCCCAGAGAACCTACTACATACGGGAGGCTCTGCAGGTGCCCGGGCCTGCGCTAACCGTGTGAACCTCACAGGTGTAACTGGGCTACGGACCTTCACAAATGCCAAGCTTTCTGCCTCTGCCTTTGGGTCTACCTGGCTATGGGACTCCGTTTTCTTGCCTATAAAATGAGGTTGATACAGGCACCTACCAAAGAGGGTTCCTGTGAGTATTAACTGCAACATGTGTACCGCACTAATACTTAGTGCAATGCCCGGCACTTGGTTAGCACCAAGTGAGTGGTGGCTCATTACCATGAGGGAATCTTTCACCTTTAACCCCACCCACCTCCATGCACACGAAACCACCAAACCACCACAGCAACACGCCGGCATATAAAGTGCCCACAGCAGAGTCAGTATCCAGAAATCTAGTCCAGCTGCCTAGGCTTACACTTTTGCTCTCGTCTATGGCTTCGCTGTGTAACCGATAGCTACAGTCTTTAAGGGGGCTCCTAGCACATCAAATTTCTACTTGTCAAAGGGTAAATTTATACTTATTTTTATTTTATCTGAAGGACTAATTTTTCACTGGCATAGCAACCTTTTAACACATTAACAGTCTCTGGAGGAGATATCAGCCACTCACTAACAGAAGACCAAACAAAGGCCATCAGGTGTAAGGAGACTAGCAGTCCACTTGTGTATACCCGCTGGAGAGATGTCATAACCGGAGGCCGGGTCAGATAACAAACTGGTAGTCAGGTTACCCAGTGCTGCCCATGATGTGGGGACAGGCCCACAAGCATCGGGAGGCAGCCACGGGCTTCCAATCCACAGGACTGCAAAAGGACGTCAGAGCGGGCACCGAGCCCCGGGCGGCTGAGGCAGGGGTCCAGACTGAGATCAAGAGCCACCCCGGGCCTGGACATGACTCGTGAGCAGGGCCCGCCTGGACCAGGAATGGGGGACCGTCCTTAACTCCACACTGCTGAGGCTTCCCCAAACCCTGGGCTTATATGTCATCACCCACCCACTCGGTTCCTGTCTGTGGAGGCCAGAGGGGGTGTGGCTCTGTAGAGGAGGCCCAGGGAGGGAAGCACTGTAATCCCTGAGTCCTCAGAGTGCAATCCCTGATGTGCTGGAGAGTCGGGAAGACCAGAAAGGGAGGGAGGGAGGATCTGATTAGTAAGGGGACCAAGCAGCAGGCTCACACCTAGCGCACTGTGCCACCCAGCCACCAGATGGACACTGCACGCATCACCAACAGGAGCCAGAATTGGGAAGCGTGGCTAGTGCCAAGATCCACCCCCCACCACCACCACCTCCCTCCCTCCCAGCTCCCTGGAGGCACATGGGGGCTTTCAGGACAGAAAACAAAAGAGGTCCAGGAAACAGGACAGGCAACTTCAAGCTACTGAAGGGAGTAAAGAGGAGAAATGTGGCTTCATTCCCCAAACTCTGGATGCTGGAGGGAGTCCCCAGAGGCCAACCTCAGCCAGAGGGAGCTTGGGTTGGGAGCCAACGCAGGGTGAGGAAGGGCTGGGGGCTGAACTCACCCCTGACAGGTCCAAGAGGAACTGCAAAGGTCAGAGCACTACTTTGGCCTAGAGAGGGGCATGTCAGGTCATGCCACCCAGGCCCCTCAGTGTCCATGCCAGAGGGAAGTACCGTGCTCAGGGATGATTTGGTCACGGCCTGTCCTTCCTAATGGCAGCACAGATGCCTGAAGATAGACCCTGCCTAGCCAGCACGGCCCCATCTCCCATCAGCCCCCAGGGCCCTGCACCAGGACGTCCGGCCAAGGTGCTCCATTGGCTCACACCTTTGCCCTCCTTTCAAGGGGCCAGGCCGCAGTCAAGCACAGCCACCTGGACTGCCCCTGGAGGGGCTTGCTCTCTCTGCTCATGAAGCGCCTCCTCACCTGCACGGCTCCTGCCCAGCGCTTCTCCTGGCCAGCCCCTTCTCGTCCCTCAAATCTCAGGCAAGAATCCCTTCCAGTTTGGGCAGGTTACGCCTTCCTCTCTTTTCCCACAGTATTGTGGCTTTTCACAATCATTCCCTAGATTCTGGGGGTCTGTGAAGCAAATCCTCATCTACTTTCTTCCTTGTTCTCCCCCCCAGGCTCCAGCACCAAAACTGGCCAGCCGGTGCTCCATAAATACATAAATACATATTAAATGAATTGGGCTGGGGAGAGCTGATGGCTAAGCCACTGACCCCAGGAACCTCCAGCCAGGCACTAGTGTGTCATGTCGGCGGTCCAGGGCCTCAGCGTGGGCTTTGCACCTAAAGGTGTTAGAAGGCAAGGGCAGTGCCTCACAGAGTTACCAAAAGAATGAGAGAGGAGACAAGAGCAGAGGAAGGACAGCAACATGTTTTTCCAGGAAAATAAGTAGAGTTTTAGTAAGTGACCCAGTAGAGAGGAAGGAACCATCCCCTAAATGCTGGCAGAGTACATGTTTAAGGAACCAGTCCATTGTCCTCAAAACAACTGCAAAGCTCAGGACTTGGAGAGACCAGTTGCCATAGGAAAAAAGGGCTAATCATAAGGCTAAACACAGGGAATTGGTTAAAAGTCGGTCCTCAAAACAATAAGATCCCAAGGCCTTCACCATACAGCAAGGTGACTCTTACCACCCTCACCTGTATTCCCCAGATGCTAGAGGTTTATCAGCCTTTTGGAGAAACTGAACCCAAGTGATCCCAGACTTGGGAACACCAGCACAGTGGAGGATGGCAGTAGGTGAGATTCAAAGCAGGGAAATTAATGAAAGTCTACAAAGTGAATATTGGGACTCCAGGCTCCCCCTCTTACTTGGCTTCCAGAATGCAGAGAGATGAGATGGCTACCATATTCACAAAACAGGAGAAGGATTCTATTAAGAAGAATTTTAAAAAGAAACAATGTAAGAGCCCTTGGAAATTAAAATTATACTAGTTGAAGTTAAAATTTCAATCAATATGTTGAAAATGAACTCAAGGAAATTTCCTGCAAAGCCACACAGAAGGACAAAGTGATGGAAGAGAAGGGAAAAAAGATAAGACAATTTAAGTGTCAATCTAAAATGCTGAATATTTGAATAACAGGAGTTCCAGAATAAGAAGAAATTATCAAAGAAACAGTATAAGAAAATTTGCCAGAACTGAAAGTAGGAGTCTTCAGATTGAAAGGTGTCACCAGGAACCCAAAATAATGAATTTTAAAAGAGATGGCATTGTGGAATTTCAGAAATAAATTAAATAGAGACATACTAAACATTTCCAAAGAGGGAAAATGGGTTACTTGCAAAGAAAAAGAAATGAAATGTATCAGATTTCCAAAAGCTATACTGACAGTGAGAAGACAACAGAACAATGTCTTCAGAATTCTGAAAGAAAATATCTGTCAACCTAGAATTTTCTTCTCAGCCAAACTGTCAATTAAGACTGAGTGCAGGGGCACCTGGATGGCTCAGTCAGTTGGCATCTGGCTCTTGATTTCTGCTCAGGTCATGATCTCAGGGTCGTGGGATCAAGCCCCACATCAGGCCCTGTGCTGGGTGTGGAACCTGCTTGAGATTCTCTCTCTACCCCCTCCCCCAAAAAAGAAGCCTTAAAAAAAAAGACTGAGTGCAGAATTACAATTTTCAGACATAAAAGGACTCACAATTTTCTTCCCATTTACTCTTTTTTTAAGGAAGTTACTGAAAGAGCTTTCCATCACCTATTTTCCACCAAAATGAAAGTGTACACCAACGGGAATGCCTGGAGCTGGAGGAGATGGACACCGGAAAGGAAAATTTTAGGGGGGAAAATTGAACTGAAAGACAGGAGACTTCAGATTGAAAGGAGGCACTGAAAATATCAAAAGGCTGCAGAGGATGTAATAAGAGGTAGAGACAATATAAAGAAAACCATGCCAATGTGAAAAACTAAGGCAATCATTAACTCTAGGTAAAACATAAATTAAACAAGGGAGAAGACAAAAAAACAGTAAATGCTACTTATATCATTGTAATAATGTGAATAGTGAATATCCATAAACCCCCAAATCCATAATAACTATTTTGGGAGGGTGATGAGGATGGGGGAGAGGCATGTGTTTTTTAATGGGGGTAAATAACAAGAGAGCTGAATCCAGGTGAATACAAAATAACTAGTTGAAAAATAGGACTACACATAAGCGTATTAGTTTGACATAGATTTCTGTCTAAAGAAATAGCTAAAAGTATTTGTTTCTGGAGAAAAGGAATGGGAATTAAGGAGGGATAGGGACAGCATACTATTTTTCCTTCAGGTATTTTAGTACTACTTGGCTTTTTGAACTATGCGCACATATTACTTTGTTTTGGGAGGGTGTTAAAGATTTTATTTATTTATTTGAGAGAGCAAGCAAGAGAGCAGAAGCAGGGGGAGTGGCAGAGGGAGAGGGAGAAACAGGCTCCCTGTTGAGCAGGGAGGTGACTCGGTGCTCAATCCCAGAACCCTGGGATCATGACCTGAGCTGAAGGCAGACACTTAACCAACTGAGCCACCCAGGAGCCCCTGTGCACATATTACTTTGGGGAAAAAGAAGTGTGAAATTAATTTTTTAGAAGATTTTGAAATAAAGTTTACAAACAAACAGAAAAAAACTTTGGCATATTAACCATTAGCCTTTTAATCATTAAAGTAGCCCTACAGTGTATTCCTCTTTTCTCCAAATCAAATACAACTATTAACATTTCACTTAACTCTAGTTTAAGTTCCTACCTGATATACATTTCAAAAAAATGAATTTAGTGTTCTAGCCTAATCTCCACTATCCTCCCATGTCTTTCCCATCCTCAACCTGAACGTTTGGGTAGTGGTATACTAGTAAATGTTTAAAAATCAGTTCTTTGGGGAAGAAGGTCCTGATTTATAGCATTTGCCAATTTCCATGGTATAAATACTCCCACATGGCTGATTTCAAGCTACCACTGGGACGGCGCTGAATGTGAGACTGGGAAGAGATATACCCATCAACTCCAGGAAACTTCTGCCTTTGGGCCTCTCTTGCTTTATCAGCCTCCATGCTTCCCAAGAGACCCAGGGTACGGGAGAAGAGCTGAGTGTCTCCTCCAGAAAGCCAGAAGTCCACATAGCTATGTAGCAGCAGAAGTGGATAATGAAGGAAAGAGAGTGGTTCTGGCTGCAGGGAAGGGGATATGACTTTGCCACCTTCCTGCCCCCCCCCAACTTCCAGCAGAATTACCTGTTCATTGGTGACACCTGGGCGCAGGGTCCCATGCTTGTAGTCCTCCAGCAGCTGCACAGCCTCTCTGAGGCGTCTCTGCAGGGAAAAAAGACAGACATTGAGGGGCACAGATCCAAGGCTCCTACAACTCTTTCCCTTGCAAACAATAAAGAAGGATGCAAGTTAAGTGTCCTGCCATAGGAAAACGGCTAAATGACAGTGGTCTGATAAATACTATGGAACATTATCGGGCAGTTTAAGAAGTGAAGCAGATCTGTATGTGATTCCATCTCCAACATATTTTTTTTGAGCAAGAAAGTAAATTGCAGAGCCGTATGATGCCATTCATTATACCAAACAAACAAAGCCCACACACACACAGAAAACAATATTTTCCATGAGAATATTTATGTGTGTAAATGCATCAAAAAAGCTCTAGAAGGAGACCCACCAAATTAGTGACAAGGGGTAGGAGGAAAGGGTCCGGATTTGGCAAGGGGTGTCAGGAGGAAATTTAATCTTATATATTGAAAGTTTTTATAAAGATAACAGATTTATGTAATACTCATATAATTTCTTTTCAACATTTTAAAAACACTAGCAGAGATTTACATACTAAAGTGCATATGGCCACAGTAACTGATGGGGAGAGAGGGAAAAAAAGAATTGTATCATCTGTAAAATCTTAAAAGCTAAAGGGACAGCAACAGTGAGAGAAGGCAGTCTTTGTCCACCAAAATATTTGTATAAGAATATTCATAGCAGCACTTTTCAGGGGGCGCCTGGGTGGTCGGTTAAGCGTCTGCCTTCAGCTCAGGTCATGATCCCAGAGTCCTGGGATCAAGCCCCACATCAGGCTCCCTGCTCTGCGGGGAGCCTGCTTCTCCCTCTCCCTCTGCTTCTCCCCTGCTTGTGTGCGCTCGCTCTCTCTCTCTCTCTCTGTCAAATAAATAAATAAATAAATTTTTTAAAAAAAGAATATTCATAGCAGCACTATTCATATAGTTCCAAAGTCCAAACAATCCAAACGTCAATAGTTGACTGGACAGGTAAATCGTAGTGTATGTATACAATGACATATTACACAGCAATTTAAAAAGCAAACTACAGATACACGTTTTAACATGGATGAATCTCACAGACATAATGTGGCAAAATGTATTTTCCAAAGGTGGACACTCCAATATCTGCCATGCCCCATTCTCTTCTAGAACCTTCCCACATCCCCCTCAAGAGGTAGAGTCCATGTGTCCTCCTGCAGATCCTGGGCAGGCCTTCATGACTGCCTCAACAAACAGAGTATGGCTGAAGTGAGGCTATGTGACCTCTGAGGCTATGTCACAAAAATGCCTTGCATTTCCACCTTGTTCTTTTGGGATGGTCACTCTTTTGGAACACAGCCATCATACTGCAAGGAAGCCCGAGCAGCATATGGAGAGACCCACCTGGACAGGAACTGAGCCCTGGCCCATGGCTACAGCTGAGCTCTCAGCTGACAGTCCGTACCCACTCGCCCGCCATGCAAATGAGCCATCTTGCAATGGACTTTCCGGCCCCCCATCAAACCGCCCTAGCAGACACTGCATGGAACAGCGATGAACCATCCCCTCTAAGCCCTGCCCAAACTGAAGACCAGTGAGCAAAAGAACTGAGTAGTGTTTTAAGCCACTACATTTTGGGGGTGACTTGTTACATAGGAATGAAAGACTGATACACATAATGAGGTCAGATGCCAAAGAGTATGTATAAAGTTCACAAACCGGCAAAGCTAATCTAACTCACCTGGCAGAGGTCATGACAGGGCTACTTTTGTGGGGGGTGGGCAGGGTGCTGACTTGGAAAGAGCATGAGGGAACCCTCTGAGGTAATGGAAATGTCCAATGTCTTCATCTGAGGGGTGGTTATATGGGTATAAATATTAGTCAAAAATGTTTTATTAAGCCATAAACTAGGGATTTGTGCCTTTTACCTTATGTATGCTATACCTCAAAAAATTAACAAACAGACCACAGCCATAGAAGGCAGCCTATGTCAAGGTTAGATGAGGGACCCAGACATTAGGGTTGCCCAGTGTGGGCAAAGAAACCCAGTGAAGCTGCCCTGTTACCCCCTCTTTTCTTTCTTTCTTTCTTTTTTTTTTTTTTTTTTGTTCCCCTTTTGATAGAAGGACAAGGCTAGCTGAGGATGGAAATGCAGAGACCTCCACGGAAGCCCCTTGGTCTGAAGGCAGGATACAGCACCAGGAAGGGCATCCAGGGGGCAGACGGGGTTTGCTGAGCCAGCGGATGGGGCAGTGCCATAGGATGGGAAAGCGACAGCCACCTCCCATAGGGCCACAGCAGGACTCACTGCCGGCCCAGACAAGCCAGCTGGACCATCAGGCCTGTATGTGAAGTACGTGTGAGTACGTGTGACCAACACTGGTCTCATCCAGGGCTTCAGGGAGCAGCCTGACTGCGGGGGGCGGGGGGGGGGGGTACTGCCCCTCCCCTTAGGTTTGCATATCAATTCCAAAATTCCAGAGTCTCTTCCCAGAATCTATTGAATCTATTTCCAAAGTGGAGATAGCCTGGTGGGATTTTCTTTTGGCCAAGGGGTGGAGGCGGGCCATTAACCCATGCCTTTTAGAGAAAATGTCAGAAAACAATAGATAAGCACAAAGATCATTTTAAACCCCTCATCAACACACCACTGAGATAACCACGGCAGAAGTGAGAATGGTTAGAAAAGAGGATGCTTTTCCTTCTGGATTCAATGCATTTGTTTTTCAACAAAATGGGATCATGTTGATTGTTTTAACTTGCTTAAGGTCATATGGCTACAACGTGAGTTTAGTTTTTGTACCCAGAGTCTAGCCAGACCCTTGCTGTGTGCCCCCACCCTCCCCCCCAAGCCTCCCAGTGATGCAGCAAGCTCCCCACCCCAAGCCTGCTTCCTCCCGCCGCAGCCTCTGCCACGGGACAATGAATGCTCTACTTTCCAGCGCTGAATGGTGAATGGCCCCGTGTTCTCATTATTTTCCCACTCCAGGGATTCTCCCGAGTTCCTCTAACAACCTGGCCAGGCTCCATCTCATTTGACACAGTCATCAAAGGGAGGCCTCCTGCCACAAGAATCAGTTCCAAAGAGCCCCGATCTTGGCAGGGGTTGAGGGAGAACTAAATGCAGAGTTCCTGAAGTCTGAGAAATGAGGACTGGAGGAAGCTAGAACATGCTTCTCTGTTGCTGGGCCTCACTAAGCCTCAGCCAGGCCCCTCTGTGGGACAGCCAAAGCCCCAGGACACTTGCTTTAAGAGGTCCCTGAGGACCGACTGTTCTGGGGGCTGGGCTCTTCACTACAGAGAACGGGGCCATTACCGGGGAGAGCTGAGGGATGGGAGGAGGGCCTCCCTGCTGTAAACCCTCCTCTCACTCCCGTGCACTGTGTGGCTTGACGGAGGAGCCCTGGGCACTTGAGAGGTCAGGAAAGCTGGAGGTCCGTGGTGGGTGAACTTTGCAGGAAGTCTTTTCAACCAGGAACAAACAGGCAGCCAGGCCCTGAATGCAAAGGCAGCAAGGAGTGGATAAAAGGCCGCAGGCCCTCCTCCAGAGCCCAGGGCCAGGGGAAGGGTCGCCCTACGTTGCTTTCCAGACTCCCTCATTGGCTTGCCTGCCTCTAGCTCACCTGCCAGAAAGTGTCACCTTGAGGTTATCTCCTTGTATCTGACCTTCCAAAGGTCCTTCTGGAAACGCTGGCACTTGGGAGGCCTGCTCCAGGGCAGAGACTTTGAACAGAGGAGAACCTGGCCCCAAGGGTCCTGCCCCAAGGCCCTGAGAGGTAGGAGAAGGAAGCAAAGGGGCAGGCATGGAGTATTAGGGTGGTGGCCAGAGAGGGCAGGAGACCATGCCGGGCAGGAACAGGGACAGACAGACCCAGAAAGGGAAGGACACAAAAGGGAAAACAGGGGCAAGAGTCATCAAAAAGTCCCTCAATGGTGATGCTCGTTTGACAGAATCCCAGAATTACAAGAGACTGTGCCCTATTCACACAGGATGTGGATAAGAACACCCCTTTGCACGTATCTATCATTCAACCATCTAGGCCACCCCCTCTCTGAAATAATTGGGGCCAGAAAAGGAAGGGTATTTCCATGCCCAGGGTCACAGAGTGGGTGAGAGGCAACCTAGAAACCCCCTCAATCCTAGTTCTGGGCCATTTCCACAAAACATCAGCATGGAAGACCCTCCTGTCCTCATAACAGTAACTGCAAGAAGGGTGGCCTCCCAACAATTTCAAAGCAATGCCTACGTCCCCCAGAGCTGATGCCTACGGGGACAGGGCACCTCGGGTAAGAAAAGGATGGGCATTCTTTACTCTCTCATTCAAAGCCAGGCCTAGTCTGACACAGAGAAACTTTGAACATTCAAACTTCAGGCAAAGCGGAGAATTTGGGACTCCCAAAGCTTGCAGAACTTAATAAAAAAAAAAAGAGAGAGACAGAGAGAAAGCAGCACTAGGGGTGGGGAGAATGAATTGGCAATGAAGTGGGCCTGGGAGATCGAAGCAGGGACGGCTGATAGTAGGCAGCGGGAGGGGAGGGCAGCAGCTTATGTCACATCATGCCTTGATTGCTCAGTATCTGATTGTTCTCACCTGGGTCCGTCTGGCACCTGCCCACGACAGGGCCATGCATTCTCACCTTGCCCACAACACGACTTGAGCCATTTTGATTGTGGCCCCAAATGCTGGGACGTGGGACTAGAAGATAATGATTTACATGCAGACAGAATCCCAAGTCCTTCTCTTGTCTTCCCTCAGCCTTCTTTTTTTTTTTTTAAGATTAAATTCTTTTTTTAAAAAAAAGATTTTATTTATTTATTAGAGAGAGAGCAAGCACGTGCAAGAGCACGAGCAGGGTGAGGTGCAGAGGGAGAAGCAGACTCCCCACTGAGCAGGGAGCCCGACATGGGGCTTGATCCAGGACCCTGGGTTCATGACCTGAGCCAAAGGCAGACACTTAACGACTGAGCCAGCCGGGCACCACTTCCCTTAGCCTTCTTAGCCCCTTTCTTGTTCCCTCTCAGCAGTCCGGGGACCCCCCAGGATTAAACGTCTGTGCTGAGATTGGTCCTTGGCTCCCTGCAGCCCCAGGCCACCGGAGGCCCCAAGGGAAGAGGAAACCAGGGACACAGGGAGAGAGGCTCTGCCTTCCCTGTGGCGGACCTCTGGTCACCTTCAGGGGGCCCATGTTAGGCAAACAGATATAATTCTGGCAGCATGACAGGAGGCCCAACCCTTCAGAAAATAAATCTGTCCAGCTAGCCCAAGAGCTTTAGAAGCATTCAGCCCCCCAGCCTGGATAGCCTACTCTTGAGAATTTATTCTAGAAAATAAATGTAGCAGAAGTGAAAGTGATAGGTCCAAGACTGTGTTTCTTGGAAAAGCAAAAGATAGGATACCATCTATGTGTTAGATCTAAGCATCTAACAGGGATGGTTATTTAGTCTTTAAAACTTGACTTAAAAAAAAGTATAAAGGGGGCACCTGGGTGGCTCCATCGGTTAAGAATCTGACTCTTGATTTCAGCTCAGGTCATGATCTCAGGGTCCTGGGATAGAGCTCCACATCGGGCTCCTTGCTCAGTGGGGAGTCTGCTTGGGGATTCTCTCTCCCTCTCCCTCTGCCCCTACTGCTCATGCTTTCTCTCTCTAAGATAAATAAATAAATCTTTTTTAAAAATAAAAAATAAGAATAAATTAAAATAAATTAAAAATTACAAAGACTTGGAAATGAATGAAAAAAAGCAAATACAAAGGGTTCAATATAATAAGTATGCCAAAAATGCATGCCATAGGCGAGAACTTGAAGTGTATAAAGGTACAGGCATTTGGGTACTATTTTTATTAAAAACTCCATTAAAGACTTGAAAATTAGACTATCAGGTGCTGTCTAGAAGGCATTTAAATGGACGTCCTCAAAGGGATTAAGAGTACATTTATCATGATGAGCACTGAGTAATGTACAGAATTGTTGAACTGCTGTATTATACACCTGAAACTAATGCTGTATATTCATTATACTGAAATTTTTTAAAAGTGTAGAGAAACATTATAATTAAACAGTATTTTGTTGAGGGGCACCTGAGTGGCTCAGTTGGTTAAGCATCCAAGCCTTGATCTCAGCTCAGGTCTTGATCTCAGGGTCATGAGTTCAAGTCCTATGCTGAGCTCCACGCCCAGCATGGAACCTACTTAAAAAAAAATTTTAGTCGATGAAAAATTAAAAAATAAAAATAAATAGGGGCGCCTGGGTGCCACAGCGATTAAGCCTCTGCCTTCGGCTCAGGGCATGATCCCAGCGTTGTGGGATCGAGCCCCACATCAGGCTCCTCCGCTAGTAGCCTGCTTCTTCCTCTCCCACTCCCCCTGCTTGTGTTCCCTCTCTCGCTGGCTGTCTCTATCTCTGTCGAATAAATAAATAAAATCTTTAAAAAAAAAAAAAATAAATAAATGGATATCGTCACTCACTATTATTGAGACTATAAACTGATATAATCTTGATACAGGTTGGTATAATCTACAGGGCAATTTGGCAATATATATCAAAAGCCTTAAAATGTCTTTCATTCAGAAATTCCACTTCTATGAATTTATCCAAAGAAAATAAAGAGAAATATAGGGAGATTAATGTCCATAAATATTTATTGCAATACTATTTATAATGGCAAAAGACTTAACCACCCAAGTCAGTCACAATAGAAAAAATTATTAAGGATATTATAGAATGATCATATGATGGATTACTATGTATTATTAAATATATTTTGAAATAACATGTAATAACAAGAAAAAATGCTCATGGTATGCTACATGGAAAAAAGAGTGTATATCATGTATACACATATGTAAATGTAAACATATATATCATATGACTCTCTCTATACATATTCTATAAAAAGAGATAGGTATATATATACACATATTATATAAATCATCCCCATTTTGTGTATATGCATACACCAAAATGTCAATGGTGACTGTTTCTGGCAGGAGGGATTATGGGTTGTTTTTATTTTTTTCTTTAGGCTTTCATATATTCCAGTATTTAGGGATTCCTACCAGAATCATATCACATCAGAAGGCACACGACATCAGTTTTTTCCATGGCTAGTGATGCTAAGTTCGGCCACCTGGTTAAAGCGGTGTCCTCCAAGCTCTTCACTGTAAAGGTAACTCTTCCCCTTGCTAACGCATCTTCAGAGTGAGACTTCCTTGAGAGCACACGCATATCCTATTTCCCTACAACTCGTTACTCTACGCAAGTAGCATCCACTAATGATCCTGGCCAGAGAAAGTTAGTTCACTGAGGGCTACACAATGGCTGTTTTCTTCTACAATTATCAGCTGACATTCTTCGGTGAAGGTGAGCTTCCCTCTCCCACACTTTTAGCATTACTATGGATTCATAGATTTCTCCTCCTCCTTCGTGTTACTGTTATTATTGACTTGCAGAATTATTATTATTGTTATTATTATTGTTATTATTATTATTATTATTATTATTATTTAGAGTGTTATAACCATTGCTTGTATTCTTCTTAATGTTCAAACTCTCCCAGATGTGACTGGTGCGTTTCCCTTTAAGCCAATTGCTGCGTCCCCATCACCCTTTGAGCACCCTCCTACTTTCTGTAGCAGTTCTCCTTGTCCCAGATGTGGATTTGGCCACCCCTCCAAGAAACTCCAGTTTCTTTTAGTAGGTAGTGGTATTTAGAAACCAAGATCTGAGTGTTTAGGGTGTTTACTATCACCAGGTATCATTGCTTCTAGGCCCCTTCCATGAACAGAGTCAGGAAACTGGGAAATCTAAACATAAATATGCGTGTGTGTGTGTGTGTGTGTGTGTGTGTGTGTGTGTGTGAGTCACGAGTTCATATCTATACCTCCAACTTGATATAATAGCTTGTAGTTCTTTGTCCTTTCCCCTACTCCAGATCTGTATCCCCTACTTCCATGATGGGAACCCTGGTTCCCAACATCAATATAATTACTTATCTATTCTATCCTGTAATACACCCCAAATAGTTTCAGATTATGACACCAATACTCGTATGGAGTCTGTGTTATTAACACTAATTTTTCAGTTAGTTTTCTCTGCCCTTCAGGATGATAATCTGTCAACCACTCATTCCCTTAAATAACTATTGAATTCAGAATAGCAAATTCCTTTCATCTTCAGTCCATAATTAAAAGTAACTTCGATGTCAGCTGGTACAACTTTGCCCTTAGAGATCTAGATCTAATTCCATGACCTACGTGCAAAGCCAAAGCTGGGGCTTCTGCCAACTCCTGGTGGTTTGCTTCCACGGGTCTGATCCTGCACACACTGCACCCTGACAGGAGACTCACAGCCCCTCAAGATCCGCCCCCTCCAAATAGTCAACTCTTGCAGAGATTTCAAGAACCAGGCAGACTTTGCTGGCAATCTCCCAGGAATGATGGTGGAGGGGACAACAGTACCACACGTCAACTTTCACAACTCAGTAGGCAGACCAGTCTCAAGATAGCCCCAGCCACTGGCCTCTCAGCTCATCCCAGATGCTTGCTCGCCTTCCCATTGTTTCTCCCTCTACCTTCTCTCTCCTCTCGGCAGGATCAAAAGCACCATTCTTCCCCCTTTGTCAAGCAGACTAGCCCCTCCCCTGAAGCCTTACTCAAGACACTCTTATGACAAAGACAGCCTTCTTCCCAAGAGAAAATACGGTGAATAAAATTTCCTCCGCCTCATTACCCATACAAGGGTTGGAATCTTTTTAAAGCTTGGCTAGTTATAAATGACAAACAAATTGCTGCAAAACTCTCTCAAGATGAGTCTATCCAACAACTCAGCAAATGCCTCTCAGAACCAGGTCACCAGATGGCTCAAGCTGCCCGGGATCTTTTTACCTCAAGAAACTCTGGCTTCCAGGACCACCTCCTCATGTCTCCACAAACCTATCCCCCCTCACAGGCAAGCAGGCCTGGCCAGATCTCCTCCAGCTGGGTGCCCGCCATCCCACACTCCCTTCCAGAACACCAGCCAAGGACCCCGAGAGAGAAACAGTGCTCTGTGGATCACGGTCTGTGGACTGAGCCCAGCAGACGGGGAGCCTGGCCCTCCTGGCAGTGCCACAGTTCGTGGGGGAGAGCCTCAGGTAACAGACTCTCCTCTCCGCTTCTAATTTCTCATTGCCTCCCTGCCGATGGCCTTGCTAAGCGGCCTGCCTGGACTAGAACCAGTGAGTCATGGCCCTTCCAGAGTGTTTAGGGCTTAGACAATGATCTTCCATGGGCAAAAACTTTCCAAAATGCCAGCATGTAGTGCTGGAAACAGTCCCCAATGAGGGTGCAGGCAGGAGGGAGGTATGAGTCTTTCTGGGAAAACTAGCCAAGTCTTTGATGAGGGGAACATGTGAAATTTGAAAAATATTCCAAAATTACCGTTGTATTGGTGATTTTCTAGCCAGTAAATAGTTAAGTTGCTTTGACATGTCAATTGCTGGTAGTGGATAAAGGCCAAAAACGGTTTAGTGATGTATAAGAATATTGGGGCCATTCAAAATGCAAGAAAGAGGTGGTACAAGGAGAATAGGAAATGAAATGGCCTGGGAATGAGAAGAGGGTAGACGGGGGAGGAGGGAGGGTGGAGGCCCCCTGGCACGGCTGGCACACTGCCCTGTAGCTGCCCATCCATCCTCAAAGCCCCTGCCTGCTCGTGGTAATCTGGGGAGCACTGAAGTACCTCCTGACCTTCTGTCTCCCTCCACCATGGCTCAACATGCCTCAAAACCACCATCTGCACCTATCCTTTGAGTTAAGCACGGGCCTCTGTGGTCTTCTCCATCAGGCAGGTGGCATTTTTGTTGGGATTCATGTTACAATTGTATCTAGTTTTGCACCATTCTGGAGCTTTCTAAAAAGATATAGAACCTAGGCTAGGTAAGTAGTTTCTCTAGCATGGTGCTTTTCCAAATTTTTATGTAGTCACATTGATTACTCCTTAGGAGAATCCAGACAGAGCCCAGAGTACGGCAGCCTTGCCCTTAAGAGGTGGTAGACCCAGAGGGACAGGTAAAGTCAGCCAGTAAAATACCTGAGCCCTTTGTCCTTGCTGAGATGCAGTAGGAAACCATATATCAGGGTAATTCCCACATTTCACATTACTGGGCTGCTCTCCCAGGCCCAGTGGGGATTGTTCTCGGCCCAGATACCCAGAAGGCCTTGTGCTTCTTTCCATTATGGCTTTTACCTCCCAGAGGGATCCACGCCGTGGCAGAGGCGAGCCAATGCTCAACCACAGAGATGTGCAGAGAAGGGCTGCCACCTCGGTAAGCCGACTCAAAGGCTCAACGACTCCTTGGGCTAGGTGGCGGCCCAGCGCAGGAGCCCAGGGCCTCTGCCTGCTGAATAATCTTGGGGCTGTTACCTGAACAGGATGCAAACTGGCTAAGAATAAGGTTCTGGAGACAAGCTTACCTGCGTCATACACTGGCTCCACCACACTGGCCAGCACCATGTGCATGAGACTTAACTTCTGTCTGTTTCCTCATCTGAAAAACGGAACTTAGAATAATATCTACCTCACAGGGTTGCTTTGAGTTAATCCGATGTGCTAATGCACGTAAAATGCTTACAACACTGCCTTGCTCACAGTAAGTGCTTCAGAAGTATCTGCAATTTTATATGTGCGTGCACTACTCTACACACACAAAGGCTCTAAAGACATACTTCTTACGATGGCTGAAATAAATTTGGCGATAAATTTAATTTTGATGATACCTCATGCTGGTGAGGACGTGGAGCAACTGGAATACTGTGGATGGGAATGTTAAATGCAGAGCCACTCTGAACAATGGTTTGGCAGCTTCCTATGAAGTTAAACATACATTTACCACAGTTTCCACACGAGCTAGCAATCCATTCCTAGTTTTTTACTCAAGAGAAATGAAAACATACGTCCACACAAAGAATGCTCATGGCGTTTTATTGGTCATAGCCCCAGACCAGAAACAGCTCAGGTGTTCATCAATAAGTGGATGGAAAAACAAATTCTGGAACATCCTTTCAACAGAATACGATTCAGCAGTAAGAAGTCACCAGCTCCCGACACATGCAGCAACGTGGATGAGTCTCGAAAGCATTAGGCTAAGGCAAAGAGGCCAGACCCACAAGGCCGCATACTGTAGGATTCCATTTCTATGACATTTAAACCAGGAAGACAGCAGGGTCAGAGAACAGACGAGTGGTGGCCAGCAGCTGGCGGGAGCAGGGGAGCGGCTGTCTAAACGAGCCTGAGCGAACACGGCAGGCGATGGACGGAAGCGCTCTACAGCTTCGTGGTGGTGGTGGAAACACGACCGACTATGTTTGCCAAAGCTCAGAACGGTACACATACCAACGGTAAACTATACCTCGGGAAACCTAACACTACCTACGAGAGGAGGCAACTGGGTAGGGAGAGTAGACAAAGGACACTTTTTTATTCCACTTAAACATACCTGTACCATTTGAACTTTTGTCATGAGCTGTCAGTCAGGTCCTGGGTAATAACTTCATTAGAGTTTGAAATCAGAATGAGGCTATCTATCCACTTAGAAGGGACGCCGTAAGATGCAAATGGCATGAGATAATGTGGATAAAGCATACGCACAGATGACCCATGGCTCTTCTAAAGTGACAAGGGGCTTCCACTGAGAGTGACACCCATGACTTACCTCAGTGACAAAGAGTGTGCGAGGATCGATGATATCCAAGAAGTGCCTGAAGCGGCCGTAGAAGGATGTCTGGAGAAGGGGGTGGGAGAGGAGAGCAGATCAGCTGTTGCAGACCATCCCCCGGCCCCCATGGACCATACCCCACAGCTTACCCTGATCACTGGGATCCCACCGCCCCCAGCCCTCCCGCATGTGATGAATGCCAATGAGGCCTCGCTTCTCAGTCACCCGAGGCCAGCTTTCCAAGGTCTGAAGGCTTTTAAAGTCAACTCATAAAGACCATTAAGATACTCGGTGACTGTCCCAGGTCCTCTTCAGGGGGCTTCCCATTTTCCTCCTTCTTCCCCCAATTCCCTGAGATCCCCTCCAAGCCTTCCACAGTTCCCCAGCACCAGGGAACACGCAGGCTGAAGGTGAGGCCCGAGTCCAGCCGTCTCCCAGCCTTCCCTGTGCACCACAGCTCTTTGCCTTGCTCGGGACCTCTCAAGTAGAGGGAGGGTCCCTCTCCACGGTCCAGCTACAGGCTCTGCCCCCAGGGAAAGCTCCTCACAGGCCAAGTTCAAGCATGACAGCACCCAACGCACAGCCCTCAAGCCCTCCTTTACCCACAACCCTGGAGCTGCTGTGAGGCTGAGGACAGGGGCCTGCTTGCCCTGGCCTCGCCCCAGAGTAGGGGCCCCAGAAACGGAGGGCTTTGTGCAAAGCAGGCCACAGGCATTAGCCCACAATGAAAGGAAACCGAGCAACAAGCAACACTGCTCCCGGGCCCTCTGCCCCAGGGAAAAAGCTGAGCTCAAGGGGGCGAGAAGACGCCAAGCTGGGGGACAAAGGGGAAGCTGCAAACACTGAGGGTTCATGCCTCACTACACTCCGGGCTCTGCCCCAAATCCTCCTTGGAGTCCCACAGCTCTCCCAGCACCATCCTCTGCACGGCGAAGAAAGCAGAAGCCTCCACACTCCCTCCCTCCCCTTGCTCACTAGGACACCAGACCCCACAGCCACCTTCTGCTGCTTTCTCTTACCAGTAATGACCCTGCAAGAGTTCCCTGAAAGTCCCCTGGGCATACCAGGCCCCATGCTGCCTCCACTTTCTGCTCGCCGTGACACCCCCTACATGGAGCACGTACCCTCTCCACCCCCTCCCTCCACCCCCTCGAGGTACTCTGTTCACAGACCAGATCAAGCTTCGGCACTACTCCTTAACGAAAACAGTAGCTTCTCTAACCTCTTATAACTCAAAGGGCCTAAACCATTCCCCCACTTATACATAATGCTCACACTGTCATCCTGGCAAAATTTCCGCTCTAAGAATTTAGTCTAAGGAAACAGGCAGAGATGTTCAGAGGCGTGGTCAGATGTACCTGCTGACAACGCTCACTGCTGCATTATTTACAAAGGCGGATGGTTCAGTAAATAATGGTCTGCTCACAGGACTGAACGCTAGGCAGACATCTAAATCATGTTTTCAGACGTTTATGGCATGAAAAAAACGCTTATGATTTCATGAAATGCATACTAACAGGGTAATTCCAACTTAAAAAAACAAGGAGACAAAGAGAGCTAGATGGACAGTAAGTGGATAGCAAGGATACAGAATGACATCCAGACCCTCGTCTACTAGAACAAACCGGGGGTCCTTAGAGAAGTGGCTGATTCCAGGCCTGGGGAAGGGAAGGGACAAGATGAAACCGGTTCATCTTGTTGGCCTGGAAAGTAATGAAGCTGCCAGCCCACAAAATGATGGGGACACGTTAAAAGGACCGATGAGGGGCAGATGGACACTGTGTGCCTTTGGAAGTGACACCCTGAGAAATTCATGGCGTCACTCAAATAGCATTCTGGAGGGACTGAAGCTAATCCTGAGTAGACATCAGGCAAACCCAAATTGAGCAGCATTCCATAAAATGACCAGCCTTGTTCATCAAATATGTCAATGTCATAAAGACAAAAATTGAAGAACGGGTCCGCGTGAAAGGGAGCTAAAGAAACAAGACAACTAAACATAATCTGTGATTCTGGACTGTATCACAGAAAGATGCTCTCAAGGACGTTGTTCCTGAGAGAACTGACAAAATTGGAATAGGGATCGTAGATCAATAAAAGTATTCGACCCATGTTAGATTTCTGAACGTCATCACTGTACTTGAGGTTATTCCTAGACACTGAATGTTTGTGCCTCCCCCCAAATTCACATGCTAACCTGACACCCAGTGTGTGGTATTTCGAGGTGGGGCCTTTTGGAAGCAGCCAAATGAGGGCAGAGCTCTTACAAATGGCATCAGTGCCCTTATAAGAGCCCCCCGAAGGCCCCCTGGCCCTTCCACCATGTACGAACCCAGAAGATGGCCGTCTATGAACCAGGAATCGAGCTGTCACCAGACAACGAGTCCGCCGGGGCCTTGAGCTTAGACTGCCCAGCTTCCAAAACTGTGAGAAATCCATTTTTGTTGTTTATAAGCCACCTAGTCTATGGTATTTTTGTTATAGCAGCCCAAATGGACAAAGACAGAAATGTCAGAATGCCCTCGTTCTTATGATACACAAAAGTAGTCAAGGGATACATGAATGCAACCTACTCTCAAAAGGCTGAGAAAAATACCATGTATAAGCACAGACGGCAAGAATACAATCTGGAAACGTGGGTACTTTTATGTGGGTACTTTTCTTTACAGACTTCCTTGATGATATCATGCATATTTGCTACATTTCTGAACTTTCTGATCACCTGTAGACAAAAAGAATAATAAAGGAAATGGGACAAAATGTTAAAAACTGCTGGATCTAGGCAAAGGGTATATGAGAGTTCTCTTTATTCTTATTGCAACTTTTCTGTAAGATAGAAACTATTTCAAAATAGAAAGTACAGGGGCGCCTGGGTGGCTCAGGCAGTTGGGTGTCTGCCTTTGGCTCAGCTCATGGTCTCAGGATCCTGGGATCGAGCCCCACGTAGGGCTCCCTGCTCACTGGGAAGTCTGCTTCTCCCTCTCCCCCTGCCCCTCCCCCGGCCTGTGCTCTTTCTCTCCTCCTCTCTCTCAGATAAATAAATAAAATCTTTTTTAAAAAATAGAAAGTACAAAATTATTTTTTTTTAATTAGATGAAAATATATTACAATGTTAACAGAGATTGACTCTGGGTAACAGGAATATGGGTGATTATTTCTTTCTAAAATGAAAAAAAAATCAGCATTCTGTATAATATATAAACGTAATATTCTATTTTAAAAATATATATTTCATTTAAAATGTTATCTACTCTATTACTTGCTTACAAGCTCCTGAAGGAGGTAGGCTGTTGGGTGTTACTTCCATAGCTTCATGCTGCCTGGCTCCTGTCTGCTGTCTCAGACCTAGAAGGGGCTCCGACAACATCCATCTGCCTCAAGAGCAAATGAGTGGGCAGGTGAGCAGCCTATGGCCTGGAGGCTACCTGCGGGGGATGGAGCCCAGGCAGGGCTTCCAAGGGAGACTAGGACTTGAAAGGGACAACAGTAAGGCAGTTAGTAGCCCAAGGAGGGGGGAGGAGCAGCAGGGGGCCTCAAAGATGGGGGCCTCAAAGGAGAATAGCCAGAGTGAAGCAACCTCTTGAAGACGGTCCAGTGGAGACTTCTAGCTTCTGACTGCCCGGTGGTCTGGCGCCGTCCTCATCCTGTCCTAGCCCTGCCGGCCCCCTGTGTCACTCTCCACCACTGCCACTGAGAGAGAGTCCTAGGTAAAACCCTTTGCTCCACAGATATCCTCGCCCCCTTCTGAGCTGGACTCAGGGAACACCACAGTGAACAAGCCGAGCCCATCGAGAAAGACAAGTAAACAGATAACTACCAAATACTGTGATGACAGCTTAAATGAAGCATCATCAAGTGCAGGGAGGACACAGAGGACTTCTTCCTAGTGAGTCAGGGAGGCTTCCCAGAGGCGCTGGGTGGGTGGGTGGATGAGCTTACCAAGCAGAGAGGGGTCTCCACAAGGGCCCTGATGCATGAAGGCCGGACTCAGAAACTGCAGCACTGTCAGCCGAAAGGAGGGACTGAAGTGTGATACGAGACATGTTAGAAAAAGAGGGCAAGGCCAAGAACAGATAGGGTCTGCCTAGAATGTTCTGATAACTAAAAAAATAACAATGATTACTGTAGTGCCCTGGGGAACGAGCTGTATTCCTGTATTCATTCAATCGATATGCATTACATACCTACTCTGGGCAAGTAAGTGCGCTGAGGAGTGCAAGGCCGGCGAGATAAAGATCCCCAGCCCCAAACAGTCATCACCTAGTTCCAGATTACAAAAATGAAAAGAAGAGCAATGGCACCAGACTTCTGTGGTTTCATTCATTCATTCACCCAATAGCTCCTAAGGACCTACTGTGTGCCCAGCACTGCGTTGAGTCCTGGGGTAGAGCAAGGGGCTGCCTGACTGGGGGAATGAGGAAGAACAGAAGGTGGATAACGCCTTGATTCCTAGTTAGATACGAATGCCTATGAATCGGGACAAGGAAAACAGGAAGCATACGACTTACAGAACAAAAGTTCTGTGCTGGTCATGTGAGTCTGGTAAACATAAAGGGCCTTCCAGATGTAACATTTCAATAAACACTGGAAACAGAGACCAGAGATTCAAGAAAGGGCTTCTGAGTTATAAATGCGAAGCACAGGTGATAGTGTACTAATCCAATCAGCCTAAGATCCCGCCCCAGGGACAAAGTCACGTCTGCGGACTCACCGCCATGAGGGAGACCACACAGCAGAGGAACTGTGGGGTGCATCACCAAACAAAGGGAAGAATCAAGTTAGTATAGAATTCTGGGCAAAGATGGAGTAAAATTTAAACGTCATAAAATTTAGATAAATGTGGACTGTTGTGTCCAGAAACTGCTTATTTGAAGCAGTGTGCTTGGGTTAATCTCTGAGTCAAAGTGACTTAGACCCACCTCTCAAGAGGAGGATGTTTCATTCCTACTGATAAATTATTTTAAAAAGCAAAGTTTCTGGCAGCTATGGTCTTGGAGAATGTGAATTCTCAGGGAATATGGAGGAGCGGTCACCCCAGAAGTAAGTCATTCGGACACCTCACAGCTGCAGCAGGTCCTTGGGAGAACCACCGATCCTTTGTAGGGAGGGGGCTTCTCTGTCTGTCATTCCAGACTGAAAAATGGCAAAGAAGGGTTTCACTTTCTCGTCTGAGTTGATTTTTATTTTCTCAAAAGTTTTAAGTGTATGGCCTTTTTTTCCCCTCCAAAATTCAGCCCCATCTTTACCCAATCAATCAGTGGATGTTTTTCCTTCCCTTTTTCTTTACCGGAAAAACGAGTCAGCCAAGTGATTCCTTCTCTTTCCCTTCACAAGAAAGGTGAGTCAACTCATTCTTAGCAGGACCTGCATGCAGCACAGACAGTCCCACCTCTACAGCCCCTGGGCAGAGCAGGCCTTGGGAGGAGCAGCGGGGGGCCAAAGCCTGAAAGAAACTGGCCCCCCTTCAATATATCCCTATACCAGACCCATAAGTCACAGCTTTTCCAGACCAGGAATAAAATATGCCCTGAACTTAGAGCCCAAAGGCAGAAAGGCCAGGCCGGCTCAGTAGCCCTCAGCCAGGCTGTACAAGGAAACACCTGGGCATCCCCAGACGAGGTCTTCCACCCAGGGATTCAAATTCTATTGGCTGGGGTGGGCTCCAAGCATCAGTGTCCACGTAAAACCCTGCCCAAGCGATTCTAATATGCAGCAGGGATTGAGAACCACTGGACTAGGAGGTATTGACCTTGTCCACAGCACAAACCAGCTCCAGGACCAGCCTGGGAAACAGTCACGGTCCAGCCTATAGGACATAAATGATTAAAACACATAACTACCTGCAGGGCATTTTTTCCCTGAAACTTGAGTTCAGGCAAACTGTATGAGAAACCTCTCTATCACCTCCCAACTCCCAGCCCACACACAGCTCTGGTCCTGGGAGTGAAGAGCGTACTTTCCTGTTCCAGCCAGCTCCTCCTCCGCCAAGGGAGCCCCGTGCAACCTACCTGCTCTGCTGCCTCAGGTGACTTCTGAACTTCCCATGCACACACAAAGCACACTCACACTCCCAGTCAGCCTCGCAGCTAAGTGACCTCCCAAAGGAGCAAGGAAGTTTAAAAACAAAGAAACAAACAAACAAAAAAAAACCCAACTCACTTCTGGATAGACTGAAACACAAATGGGAAGACGCATATGAGTTTGCTCCCTGTCCTAGGATCCAACTTGCCAAAAATGGTGTCTGGGCCCAAAACAAGTTCAGGAGAGCAAACGAACAGACAAAGAGGAAAGGGAGCACAGTCTGGTCATAAATCTTTCCCAGGAGCTGTCCTGTTGTTTTCCTCCCCTTCACTAGACAATATGGGGCAGTGGTTAGAAGCATGGACTTAGGGGCGCCTGGCTGGTGCAGTCAGCTAATCATCTGACTCTTGGTTTTGGTTCAGGTTGTGATCTCAGGGTCATGAGCGCTGAGTCTGCTTAAGATTCTCTTTCTCTCCCTCTGCCCTTCCACCCTCCTACCTGCCTCTCTCTCTCTCATATAAATAAATAAATCTTAAAAAAAATAATAAGTATGGACTTAAAGTTTATAGGAACCACAGGGGACAGAAGAACATATTAAATAACACCACAGAACGGCCATGAGCCATATTCAGAATGAGGGAAACGCTACAAGACAAACAGCACAGTTTCTTCAACAAATAGAGCAAAAAGAGAGAGGAGGCGGACCAATAGATTAGAAGAGACTTATCAGTCAAATATATCGTGTAGGACTTCTGGGTTCCTGATTCAAACAAACTAATTATTTAAAAAATGATGTGACAATCATGGAAATGTGAATAGTGTGCTGGACTGGATGTTTGTGTCCCCCTCAAAGTCCTATGTCGAATCGGAACCTCCACGGTGAGGTTAAGTGATGGTATCAGGTGGTGGGGCCTTTGGGAGGTGCCCTCATGAATGAGATTAGTGCCCTTACAAGAGACCCCAGAAAGAGCTCACCACTCTTCCGCCATGGGATGCTATCGCTAGAAGACGCAGTCTATGAACCAGAAAGCTGGCTTGCACCAGAGTTTGCCACCACCTTGATCTTGAACTTCAGCTTCCAGAAGCATGAAAATTAAGTTTCTGTTGTTCGTATGCTACCCCATCTATGGTGTTCTGTCATAGCAGCCCAAACAGACTAAGACAAATTGTGGCTGGCTTGATGGTATTAAGAAATAATTATTTTAGGTGTGTTAATGGTATTGTGGTTATGTTAAAACAAATCAAAACACCCTCTGATACGACACGAGAAAGAAGGCACTTCACCTCTGTGATTTTCTTCCCCCAAAACGCATAACCCCAGTCTAACCATGACACTAGACAAACCCGAATTGAGAGACGTCCTACAAAATACCTGAGCAGTACTCCTCAAGACTGTCAAGGTCATCAAAAACAAGGAAAGTCTGAGAAGCTGTCACAGACCAGAGGAGGCTAAGGAGACAGAGCAACTAAACGTAATGTGGGATCATGGATGGGATTCTGGAACAGAAAAAGAACATTCGTATAAAAAATAGTGAAATCCAACAGAGTCTGCAAGTATAGTTAATAGTAATGTTCCAAGGCTGGTTTCTCAGTTTTGACAACTGTCCCAGAGTCATATGAAATGATACTATTCGGGGAAACAGGGTGAGGGTTATACAGGAATTCTGTTATCTTTTTGTCTTCTGTAAACCGAAAACTATTCTGAAGTAAATGTGTTTTTTAGAAGTCCTTATTTTCCAGAGATACCTACTAGCAGGTACAATAAAATGATGGGCTGTCCGGGCCCTGCTTCAAAATAATTCTTTGGTTGGAGGGCCGCCTGGGTGGCTCAGTCAGTTAAGCATCTGCTTTTGGCTCGGGTCATGGTCTTAGGTTCCTGGGAAGGAGTCCAATGTCAGGCGACCTGCTCAGGCCTCCCTGCTCAGCAGGAAGCCTGCTTCTCCCTCTCCCTCTGCCCCTCAGTCCTGCTGGTGCACTCTCTCGCTTTCTCAAATAAATAAATAAAATCTTTAAAAAATAAATAAAATAATTCATTGCTTGGGATTGGGGGCATACATATGACACGAGGCTGGTCCCACAGGGGCAAATCTTGATGCTCAGTGACGGCTGGATCTTTCTTTGACAGCTGTCTCCACTTCTGAAGTCGGAGAACCTTAATAAAACAAATGAACAAGGCACCTGGAGCCAGACTGCCTAGGAAGTGAGTTAATCTGTCTGTCTGCTGCAGACTCCTCACCTATCACATAAGGGATAATCGTATCTGCCTCACGGAGTTGTCAAAATTCAATAAGTCAATATGCCAAAAGGCTGGAGCAGGGGTGCCTGGGTGGCACAGCGGTTAAGCGTCTGCCTTCGGCTCAGGGAGTGATCCCGGCATTATGGGATCGAGCCCCACATCAGGCTCCTCCGCTATGAGCCTGTTTCTTCCTCTTCCACTCCCCCTGCTTGTGTTCCCTCTCTCGCTGGCTGTCTCTCTCTGTCAAATAAATAAATAAAATCTTTAAAAAAAAAAAAAAGGCTGGAACAATGCTTGGCTATTACCATCACTTATGGGGAGGAAAATGGTCACAGAGCAAAGCCCAGCAAGGCAAGGCATCTTCCTCCACCCTCTGACACTGCTCAACGTCCTTTCCCCCCAGCCCTCCTGCACAGAGATCCCTGGAGGATGGAAGGAAGAAGGGCTCAGGGGCAACACTAGGGAGTAAGGAAAGACCTCTGCACCCAGTCTTGCAGAAAGTGATGAGACTAGCTGGGGACTGAGGGTGGTGACCCTGGTGTGGGCTGTGGGAATTGGACCCTGGATTATGAGCCACTCAGGGTTCAAGTGGCTGAAAGCAGCTAGTGTGGTGAAAGGAGGGTTGTGGGGGGAGGAGGTCAGCAGGGGAGGGGGCATGTGGGCCTTTGGGGCCCCTCCAAAAGTGAGGTCTTTATCTCAGAAACAGGGGAAGCCACTGGAGAATGTTCAAGTGTGTGGTGGGGGTAAGGGTGGGGGTGGGGAGGGGAGGGAGTCACCTGATCAGACCTGCATTGTTGAGACTGCCAAGTGGAAGAAGGAGGCATTGGAAGGCGGCCAGAGTGGAAGCAGGGAGACCTGTTAGGCTTCCACAATGGCTCTGGACATAGAGAATGGGGGCTTGGTCTAGGATTCCAGCAGGGGAGACCAGTGGATTTGAGAGCTGTTTTAAGAGATGAAAACACAGGGCCTCTGGTTGTATTTGCAGGGTGAGGGAGAGAAAGGGAAGTATGCAAGAGACCTGCAGGTTTTTTGGGCGTCAACTGGGTGGCAGTTGGGCTGCCTGCACAGCAGGGAGTGGTGTGGGAGGAGCAGGGGGGGGCAGGGAGCGCAGAGAAGTTCCTTAACATGGACAATCACCTCCACTGTGCTTTATGCAAGTCACTATGCTGGAGGAGGGGAGCTTCCAAAGCAGATACAACAAACACTTTGACCCCGCAAGAGTGGTGCCAAAGAGAGAGATACCAGCAATGGCTGAATGGAGTAATCTCAAACGTGCATTTATGGCTCCAGCTGTGAGCACAGCAAAGGCCTCAGTCATTAAAGCCACTGGGAAGGTCTCAATAACTGTGTGTTGTGTAACTGAATGTCCCAGAACAGGTACCAGAAAAAAACACAACCCGCAAACCTTTATTCAGCACATTACCATGTGTCTAGCCCCACCTCGGGGTAAGATGGAGACAAGGAAGGGCATGATCAGCCCCTTCTCTCAAAAGATGCACACAAGGGTTGAGGAGAACAAGTAGCCACACATTAGTGTGAGAGGAATACAGGACAGACGGTCACTAAAGGCTGACCCAAAGGATCCCACTTGGGGTGGCCAAAGAGGGGGGCAGGAGAGAGTCGTGACCTGGTCCCACTAGGGGTAATATCACATGGGAAGAAAGGACTAGGTGTTTCCGGAGGAGTGGGCCTGTCTGATCCTTGAAGAGTGAGTAGAATGTGTGTGGAGGGCTGGTGAAGGGGGACAGCCAATGAAGGGTCACTGGAGTCCAGGGAGAGGCACCCCTGACAGTCTCACTCTAGGTGGCACCCTACATACTGGCAGGAAGACGCCAGTCTTGCCTCGGATATTGACATGCTGAGTTGGTTTATTTTTTGTTAAAGGAATTAAGGTCCTGTTTTTAAACAGTGGGGACATTCTCTCAGAATGGGGCAGTTCCTTAATTATCAGCAAAGCTCGGTGCACTACTTTCCTGGAACCAGTCCCTCTCCCACACAAGCACCACCACCAAGAAAACAAAAATACAAAACACAAAAAACCACCGCACCGACCTTTGTACAATTTCCTTTCTTCCTGCAAACTTCTTTCTGTCCGCCTCCGCTGCCCCCCACCCAAGGCAAGCCGCTTCAGCGAAGCCTCTTTGCCCTTCTTCTATAAAGTCCACCTCCTCGACGCTGGAGGCAGTGGAGGACGGAGGGTGTGAGGCGGCCCGAGGCGTGGGAACGGCCCCTCCAAGCCCTCAGCCCCGGCCGCACGTCCGGCCTGTGGGTTCGATCCCCGTCTCCGTGGCCGAGGGCGAGTTAGCGACGCCCCCTCGGGGGTCCCCGAGTAAGAGGGCCACTGTCACCATGCTCCGAAGAGACCGACCGCGTCGGACGGAGCCGAGTGCTCGGCGGCGCCAGGGCCCGGGTTCCAGAGACCCGCCTCGGAGGTCGCACCGGGGGAGGGGGCTGAGGCGGACTCCCGGGGACGCCGACTCTCCCTACAGCCCGCGGCCCCAGGGGATGACACAGCGTTTCCTCCGCACCCCGGCTCTCCCCGCCTGTCCTCGTTCCATCTCCGGCAGGGCACCAGCCGACCGACTCGCTGCGTCAGCGAATACCCAGCTGGAAGGGACAGGGGTCGCGGGGCTGCGAGGACCCCTCGGCTCGTGGCCCTAAAACATCGCGCACTGAGGACCAGGCTTGGGGGTCGAGGGCTTGGGAGCATGACAGCGGGGTGCGGACGCTGCCCGGGAGCTCCGCCAGCAGCTCGCAAAGAATATCAGTCCCCACCCAGGGAAAGTTAGAAGGGATCTCCGCCACGCCAACTTGTCATCCAGAGCCGGAGTCGAACTTTCCGCGGGACTGGCTGGCTGCACAGCCCAAAGCGACCCTGCAGAAGCCGCTCGGACCCGGGCGCCCCAGATCCCCGGCCGCGACCGGCAGTGACCAATCACTGAGCGCCTCGGGCGGGAAAGGCTGGAGGGCGGGGGCAGCCGAGGAGTGACGGCACCGGCGGCCAATAGGAAGCCAAGGTGGGAGTCCTCACCCATCCTGCTCACCAATGGGAAAGGGATGGCTGGGGCCGAGGTCCCCGAGGCAATAGCTGCAAGGCTCCCCAGTGGCCGCGGGTCGGAGACCCTAAGACTAAAGGGGATTGGGGAGAGGAGTTTACTCGCCCTCCCTGTGCCACCCGCCGACCCTCAGACCATAGCCCGGTCCTCACCTGCTGGAAGCGGGGCTTGCCCAGCTGGAAAGGAGGTGCATCGGTCGAGGGGTTAGCGGCACTAGCCGCCGCCGCCGATGCTGTAGTCGCTGTATCCGCCATGGCCACTGACGCCTGCAATCTCCGGCCCTTTTAAAATGTCCCTCCTCGGCCCCCGCCACAGCTGCTTCTCCCGATTGGCCATAAGCAACCGCAGCGAGCCGGAGGCGCAAGGGGTTGTGGGGAGCGTAGTTTTTCTCGTCACGGTGCTTGACAACCCTAAACTGCGGAGAGTTGCACCGACTCAGACCCGGTCTCGGTTCCTGCCGCCAGCTAAGCAGGCTCGGCGTGTGAGAAGAGTGTGCGTGTACGACTCTAAGGTCCCGAAGTGGGCCACGGGGCTACTCCTCGCCGTTACCTGCCCCTAGAAGTTTGAGTTGCTGCGGAAGGCATCGCTCCTGGGGCTCTAGCCCAGAAGAGCCCTACTCAAGCGGGTCCGACCCTGGACTAGATGGGCAAGGACTCCAGGAGGGGTAGGGTTAATCCCAGAAAGCTTTCTGCAAGGACTTGCACTGCGGAATCATCATGCAGTTTCTTCTGTCGCTACCCTGCCCCTCCCCTTGTGCTCTCCAGCCACCCTGACACTCAGTTCTAGGAGCATGTTGGGCGCTCTCCGCCCTGACCCTTAAACATTCTGTACCCAGAAAACTCCGTTAACTTTTTATTTTTGCCTGACTCTGGCTCTCCTGACCTCAGCCTACACATTGCATTTTCCGAACCATCACCCTACTTCCACAAAATCCACTCATGCTGCTATAGTATCCAGCACTTTTTTGCCGCCCGAGTACTTATTTATGGTTTTGCATACGTTTCCTACTGTAAGGTCCACGGGACAGGAGGTGCTTTACTGCTACGTCCTCAGTGCCAGGCTTGGGAGGGCTCACAACAAGGATGCAAATATTTGCGGACTGTTTGAGTTAAACAGTGGGAGCTTCAGAGCCTCGGCAGGTTCCACTTCCTTTGTCCAACTAAGGAAGGTCCCTCCCCGGCCTAATTCCCAAGCAGGAAGAGAACTGGGAGTGGGGAGTGGGAGTTCAGCAGTGTTTATTAAGCACTACAAGGACTTTAGGTAAGAGAGAGTAGTGCATATCACAGAGCAAGACACCAGCAAGGATAATAAACACACTTGTGCAGTACAGAGTAGAAGATCCCCAGCTGAATTATCTGGTCAGTGAGCCAGGCTGGGAGGAGGGGAGAGAAGCTGTCTGTTTCACCCAAGAGGACAGGAGAAATAATTTTGACCTTAGGGAACCCCACTTTAGGTCCCCTTCGTCTCATGGTGAGGTGCAGCGTCGGCTCATGCCTGCTCATGCCTTTCTGGACGATGCACGGTCTACGGCAGTCAGTTCCTCATCCATCAACAAGAACCACGAGAAACAGACTATTCCTAAAGCCGGAGAGAGGTGCTAACTAGCCACAAAGAATCATTTGTATCTTGGATTTGTACCTTTCCCACCTAGACTAAGCGATCTCAGAATAAGAATCAGGTCTCATACCCTCTGTATGCTCTCACAGTACTCAATGAATGTGTGTCTACTGGCAAAGAAAAGACTGAGTCCAGGCCACTGAGCAATGCTGTGCCGCTGCCCCTGGTGTTAGGACAGAGGCAGTGACACCCCAAAACCCCATCACCTGCCTTCTCCCCCAGGAACACCATAGAGCCACCTGCAGTATATGAACTTTTTATTCTTCATAAAGTGCTCAAAACATGAAGAACAAGCTCTTTATAAACAGGAGTTACAACTAGGAAGACCAACAGCAAAGCAGAACTGTGCCTGCTCTCTGCCCACCCCACCTGCAACTCTCCAAGTTGTGGCCAGGAGCAGAAACATCCAACGAGAACCTTGGGCTTCAACTCAAAACTCTTCTGAAGACATCCTCGCCCTGGGCATTCTGGAGACCCACAGTCAAGGACGAGCGGAAGATCAGGGTCAGGGCTGGTAATAGGTAGAGCCCGGAAGAATATGTAGTAGGAGAGTGCTCCCCTTCCCCCAGAAGAGATACCTACCCAACCCCCAATGAGCCCCCAAAAACATGACCCAAGACCTGGACACCTGTGGACACTATCCTCAGCTTTGATGAGTGATCCTTAGGGTAGATAACATTACAGGGGCTTTCACCTCATGTGTGGGGCTCCTCTGCTTCATCCTGGCAGAAGACATCACCCGTGGAGCACATCTCCTTCCAAGGCTTTCGGAGAGATCCCACAGGCCCTCTCAGGAAGAAGAGGAGGTCCCAGAGGAGCTCTCACCTCCTTGCTGGGCCAAAAGTATCCTCCTTCAGCACCTCCTCACCTCAAAACCTTTGCTAAAGCAGGGTACCACAAGTCACTAAAGGTTCCCTGCAGATGCCATGGGAACCCTGCCATGTTTTCTGCAAGCAAACCAGGGGCTGGGCCAAAGGACAGACACTTCATTTCAAAGTGCACTGCAGCCAAGCCAGGCAAGGCCATGGGGCAGAAGGGACAGGCTGAGAGAGCCGCTAGTGGGTGACAGGAGGGCAACAAAGGCTTTTTCCTAAGTACAGGCAGAATGAGACCTCCCACTTCCAGAATGTAGTTGTTATCCCAGGAACTTTCTCAACTGGGGAAGGAGGAGGAGGAGGCAGGAAAGTTAAAAGAGCAGTGGCAGCTTTGCCAGACCCTTAACTGAAATTAACTCTAGGGAAGGGGCACAGGGCACAGCAAGGCTGACCCATCCTCCTTTCCCATTTCCAGGGCCTGACAGATCTGGCCCCGTGTGCTCAACAGGGAGGGAGGGGGACAGCAAACAGAGGGAGAGGTCTACATCCAGAGGCTTTTGACCCCACCCACAAAAGGCACATTTTAATTGGTTTCCAAAAGTTCAAACCCCGCAGCAGCACAGAGTTTTGGCATCTGGACAGGCAACAAAAACAAAGATGGAGGCTTGATCCCCAAACATAAGCAGCTCAAAGCCCTGAGGCCTGTGGAGGGGCCCGCAGCTTGGAGGTGCACGAGGAGGTGCTCCCCTCACCCCTGCCCCAGCTCTGCGCACATTCACATGAGTGACGCTCAGTGGAAGATCGGAGGAGGGGGGCGGGTGCGCCTGGAGAACACACATCTCCCTCCGTCCACACGGCCCTCACTCTGCAAACTGCCAGAAACACACAAGATCAGGACACGGCAGAGACGAGACCAGACCATACAGGCTCCTTGCTCTCAAGGGAACAGACTCGAGGCTCCAGTTACCCATAACTGCAGAACGGGCAGCTTGGTTCCTGCCACAGCCGCAGGAATGCTAGGAGCCCTCAGCGGCTGGAGACAGATGAGGGGGACAAGGGCTTAGCCTTGGATGAAATGACTGACCGTTGTGGGGTAATACAGTATGTCCCAGATACCACATCACATTGCAGCTCACCCCTGCTCTGACTTGAGGGCTGAATTCTTTGTTCCAATACCCTGGAGCCCCCAAAACTAAGGGATATGAAAATAGGCAGGTGGGAGAGACCCAGGGCTCCCAAAGACACACAAGTTGTACATGGAACCTGATGCCTCCAGTGGGAGTCCCAAGGGCCCCTGTTCTAGCAACCCCCATGGACGCAGGAGGGAGGGGGAGCAAGGAGTGACAACGGAGGACAGACGGCAGCCTGCCCAGGTGAGAGTGAGTTCAGCAGGAGGGAGGGCAGCGCAGGCCCGGTTTGGGCAGTGGGCCCACGCCGACCCTCCTAGGGACAGGGGTGAGGAAGGCTACTTGGGGGGGTCAGGGGGGATCTGCAGCAGTGTGGGTGAGGTCTCCATGATCCGCACCAGCAGCCGGTCAATGTAGCTCTCCAGCTCCTGCACGTGCTCGTCCCGCTGGCTCAGCTCCCGCTCCCTCTGCAAGAGCAGGCCGATGAGCTCGTCGTGGGTCAGGTGGTAGTACTTGGCCGACTGGTCCAGAACACCTGAGTCCTGAGGCCGGGAATGCAAGTGAGCAGGGCAGCCTCAGGCCTACCTGCCCATCTGCCCACCAACACCCAGGTTTCACCCCTACAGGCCCCTGGAGTGGCCTCTGTCTCCAATGCAAGTGACAGCCTAACTGGCTTCAGGGCCCTGGCGTGGGGGACCGGGCCTGCTCCTTGCTCCACCCTGCCCAGCACCCTGCTCCTGACCTCGGGGCACCTGACCTCTCTCCACAGCACCACGTGTCTGGTCTGACGCCCTCTGGCATCCTGCCAGGCCTCACCTTCAGCCTCTTGGTGTCCACAGTCTGGCCAACCTGGGGAGCTGGAGCCACAGGCTGAACGCTGCCAGCTGTGACTGTCTTGAGCTTCTCCAGCCCACTGCTCAGAGCTGTGCTCAGGCTGGAGCGGGACTGCTTCCTGTCTGGGCTGCCCTCCGCCGGGCCAGCGCTGAGGGGCTTCACAGGGTGGGGACTGCGGAGACAGAGAGGAGACGCGTTACGGGGGGGGGGGGGTGCAGCACGACAAACACATGGGGCCACCTTGTCTGCTGGACAGAAACCAGCACTTGGTGGTGGCTGCCTCTGCACAGCCAAGGCCTCGGGGCAGCTGCGACCAGCACTCCTCAGCATGCCTTCCCTCCTCCTCCCTCACTGCTCTCCCCACTCCTTGCCCCACCGCCTGTCCCCTCGCCATCTTACTCCCTTAGAAGGCTGCCCCTTCACAGGAACAGCAGAGGCCGGCCCACTACCTTCTCTGCACCTACAGCCAGTCTCTACCAGGGCCACCCCTCCAGCTTCCCTCTCTCTTCCATACTGCACCCTTTCTCTAAGGGACTGACCGACCCTCCCAGCATCCCCATCTCCCAGGCCTGGGCACTCCCAGGCTGTGGGGCTCTCCGTGCTAAAACCAGGAAAGACCTGGGCAAACTGGGACGCTTTGTTGTTGTCTCTAAACTGGCTGCTTCCCAGCAGCAAGGACACAGGCCTGAGAAGCCCACCCAGCTACCCGCCCTCAGTCATGCCCCAGCTGCCCTCCTCCTCACCCAGTCCCACCAGCACATGCAGACTGCATTCTGTCTCCAGAAGTTCTTACCTTTCATTGATTCCTCAACCCCTCAGAACGGGCCCGGCCAGCCCATCACAAGTGCTCCTGCTGAGTCCACCTATCCCTCAGCTCTCAACTCCCTGACCTCTCTGTGGAGTTGACTCCCGGGCCACTCCCTCCTTTGGCCTGCTCTCCCTCACTTCCTCCCAAGACCTCCATCTGGTTTTCTGACCTCTGACGGTCTCTTCTCAGTCTTAGCTGCTAGGCTGCCCTTGGATCCCTCCCTTCCCTGCCTCAGCTCCCACCACCCCCAATGTCCATCTCCAACCCAGACCTCAGCCCTGAGCTCTAGGCCCACATACAGTCGGAGGCTGGCTCGCTCCACTCCGGGTCCAGCTTGGACGCATCACACTTGCCTCCACACCTGTCCTCTCCTGTGTCCCTCCCAGCAGTGCAGGGCTCCAGCCAGACACCTGGGAACCCCGATTCCCGTGCCGCAGCTCCAGGGCTAACAAACATCAAACCCTGCTGCCTCTCGCCTTCCCTCGCACCACCCCCTTCTCTCCAAGCCGGCACTGCCGGCTCAACTGCCTTCAGCGACAACTGCTCACTCAGCTCCTCGGAGGCAGGCTTGCCCACCTCCAACCACCCCTCTGCTCTGCTACGGGATGGTGATCTCCGCCTCTCCAATGTGTAAGCAGCCTTTACCGGCTCCCTAAGAAAACACAGTCTCCAACAGAATCGGGCCCTGCCCTTTCCTCCTGGGCCTCTCTACTCCTCCACACCCTGCAGGAAAGCCGGAAACATGCGCTTTCTCACCTTCGGGCTGTCACAAAAGCTGTCCCTCTGCAGAACACTGGCCCTTCACCTGCTGGCCTAACTCCGACTCGTGTTTCAAAGCCGTGCAAGGCCACTTCTCTAGGAAACTTTCCTGATTCTCCTAGGCTGACTATAGTGACCCTGCTCTGGGATCCCTCAGCACCTTGGACCTGTGACAGGTATGCAAACTGCAAGCATCAGGCCCCCGAATCAATTAACCTTTCCCCAAGGGACCTCTTCAAATCTATGCTTACTTTACAGAGGATAGGGACCATTCAGAAGTAGGAACCAAAATGGTTTAGCCCAAGGCCCTGAACTCCATCAGAGGAGGGAGAGCCCAGACCCAGAGAAGCCAGCTCTGTTACTCAGGGTAGGGCGGTGGATTCAGTCTCACAACCTGGGAAGAGTGGCAGAGAGGCCAGGCAAGGGGCAGACAACAGGGCAAACAATGCATCTCCTCTCACCTAGGAGTTTGCATTAGGGATGCGAGCTCAAAAGCTGCTCTAATGCGACCCATGGACTGTGCCTGCGGAGGGGAGGGATAGCTGGGTGGCATAAACCAACTCTGAACGGGTCCTGGGCTCTCAATCTGACTGCCCTCATACATCAGAGGGACCCCGGACCCCACAGCTTTCCAGGCCCCCATCTCCTCCTCTGAGAAATGGGGAGAGCTGTACTTGGCCCATCTACTTTAGGATGTAACGGACATACTGAATTCAGACACAAAGGCAACTCTGAAGGGAATAAAGCTTCCCTTTATACTCACTTCCCAAAGGTAGTGAGTGTAATCAGAAGTGAGGCTGGCACACAGCAGGGCCAGCTAAGGACACTGTCATCACAGCGAGGAAGCTGTAACCACCTCCTCTCCCTCACCTCTGGGAACGGCTTCACCACCTACCACTGGCAGAGCAGCCGAGGACAGCCCAGACTCCTTCCCTCCCACTTCTCACGTATCAGCATGGGCCCCCTGGGCCAGCTCTTCACGGTGCACTTCTATCTTCCTCACTGGACTGGGAACCGTCCAGGCATACCGGCGGACAGCGTCCTTCATCTCTACCTGGTGTCTGACACACAGGGTGTGCAGTGAATTTGGACAACTACACGCATGAGCCGGCGGGTGGAGGCTCCGGTCCAGGACCCCCACCCTGCTCTGCTCAGCAGAAAAAGCAGCCCCCCACTTCTTCACTCAGGGCTCCCAGAGTACTAGTGTCCTTCTGGACTTCACCACCCCCATCAACCCCAAGTGACCTGTGTCTCCTGACCTCAGCTCTGGTCACCCCTCACCAGTCAACCCGGTGAGGTCACAGCCTCATCATTCTTCCCAAACAGACCAATACCACGGTGACTGCAATCCCACAGGCATCCAGAGGCCACCCAGCACAGTTCTAAGCACATCGGGACCACCCCCTAAAAAGGCACAGATGCAAACCAATGAGGCGCCTGATGGAGCTACAGACCCTTTCTTCTGGGGGCGGGGGCATGGGCATTTCATTTTTCTTTTTGTCCTCTAAACAGCTCTTAGGCTTTCTCTCCCACAGACCTCAGTACTGGTCCCTCCTCTGGCTCTCTGCCTTCCGCAGCCCGCTCCCCTGCGGCCCCCCTCTGACAAGCATCACTGCCCCTGGCACCCAGTGCCCCTTGCAGCTGCGTGCCTGAGCACTCCACCCCCTTCTCCTGCCAGCCCACACTGGCTCTGCCCACTCCATTCCTCACTCCCTGCACCTCAAACCCCTGGTTTGTGGGGCACTCTGCTTGTCCAAGGACCCAAAGACGAGACGGTTTCAGAGCCGGTACCACAGAAGGGCTCCTTTCTTCAAAGCCCCCCTCTCCTGCCTCAGAGCGAAGGAGCCCTTCATCTGCCCCTGGAAGGGCCGAGGCTGGAATGGGAACACCTCAGCCCCTGGGCTGCTTTGCCCCCTCCTCCCACGTCCTCCTCAGGGTGACAGCTCACCTGGCACTGGACTGTGGCTCCTCAGCCGGTCGTGTCTCCAAGGGCAGAAGCACAAGCGGGGAGGCTGGGGTGGTTGCAGCGTGGTCCTCCCCGAGTGGGGCGGGGGAGCCCCCAGGGGAGGAGGCTGGCTCCCCAGGGGTTGGGGAGGAAGAAGTCAGGGGCTGAGCTCCAGGCAGAGGAGAGCATGGAGGGCTGGGCCCCCCGTGGCGGTGGCTGGCCCAGGGCGGGAGAGGGGGTGGTGGGAAAGCAGGCTCTGGGGGGGTGGGCAGCTCTTCCGGACCAGAGAGGATGGAAGATTCCCTGGACCCTGGAGGGGATGTGGACGGGAGACTGGGGGGGTCTTGGCTCCCCTGAGACAAGAAGGGGCTCACGGCATCCTCCTCTGAGGCCCAGAGGTCAGTGTGTTGGGAGCTATCTGGCAGGGGCCCAAGCCCCTCTCCTACTGGCCCCTGGCTCTGGGCCTCAGGGCCCTCAGGGCTTTCTCCTTTCTCTGGAGCCCCCCAGATCTGCTGACTCTGAGGAGGCAAGCTCTTTGAGTAACAGGGTATGGGGGTAGGACCCTCAGGGCAGCTGGTGGGCGGGGATAAGGAGGGCCCAGACACAGGAGGGCTGGCACCCTCCACTACATCTTCCAGACCTGGCCCACCCAGCAGGGTTCCGGAAGAATGGCTGTCAGACTCTGACCCAGGTGTCTCGCCCTCCTCCTTGGCCTCCTGTGGACCAGCAACAACCAGTGGACTTGGAAGGTCGTCTTCTCCTCCTGTCTCTGGCCCCCCGCTTCTCAGCCCCCCCGCCGCCGCGGCTGCCTCCTCCTCCTCCTTCTCCTGGGAACCTGAGGGTGTGAAGAGGCGTGGTGGCTTGGGAGGTGGCCTGCTGGGCTGTGGCCCCTGGTCCCACACCGGCTCAGGTCTGGGCTCCAGCTCTGGCTCCGGCTCCGACTCCTGCTCCAGGCGGGGAGGCCCCTCACTCCCCCTGTGGCTCACAGGCTCTGGTGACTCTGGCTGCATCTGGGGAGGACGCAGCTCATCAGACTCTCCCCGCAGGACTGGTGAGGGTGTCTCAGCTGCAGGAGAAATGGTCACCACATCCCAAGGCCATGGATCATCGACTGTATTGAGCTGGTGCAAAAGCTGGCCTTCGCCTTGGGAGGCCGCCTCCTGGCCCTCAGGGGCGTCCTCTGGGCCAGGCAGCCTTTCCCACACACTGATCACTTCAGGGGAGCTAAAGAGAGACGTCGCGCTGTCTGCTGGACTCTGCCCTGCTTCCCCTCCTGGGGCTGGCGGCTCCCTGTCCGCTTCAGAATCCGAGGCTCTCGGGTGCAGCTGGGCTGACGCAGAGGGCAGGCCGGCCCCTATCGGCCCCAGGGGCCCCGCGTCAGCCACACTGGTGCTCTGGCGGTCCAGTCCCAAGTCCAGAGGAACCCTGGGCTCCGGCCACACGCCGCTCCCACCTCTTCCTCCTCCCCCAGGGTCCCCCCGGGGCTCGGCTGCCTTCACTGTCATGGCCCCGCGGCCTTGCTCTTGCAGCCCAGGCACCTCCAGCCCCACTCCTCCTGCAGGGGCCAGGATCTTGCTCCTGGCCTCTGGACGCAGCCTGCTGGCAGCAAAGACGTTGAAGGTGTCGTCCCACTCAGGCGGGGCTTTCCCAGGGGAGGCCAGGGGGGTGGGGCTGGCCCTGGAGGCACTGGGGAGAGAGGGAGCAGGTGAAGGAGAGTTTAGTGCTATGTCGGCTATGAGTTCCTCGAAGAAAGGGTTGCTCTGCATGGAGGTGAGGAACGGGTTGGTGAGACCCAAGAATCCAGATGGGGCGGCTTCAGGGGCGGCGGAGGCGGCAGCAGCAGCGGGGGGGGCGGCTGCAAAATGGTTAGTGCTTAGCATGGGAGCAGCGGTGGGAGCAGGAGCGGGGAGGGCCGGAGCGCAGGGGGAGCAGGGGAGGTGGTGAGGAAGAGCAGCTGGGTCAGGTTCTACCTGAGGAGACACGTCCAGGCTGTGGAGGGAGACAAAACCGTGAGCCTCCTGGTTAATGCCAAGACCGGAAACGGCCCTGCTGAACATCACTGGCCTGCCCCCCACCTGCCACACCCACACAGGCCAGGTTCAGGCCTGTGGGCCAGGGGACAAAGGGAAGACCCCCACATGTAATATTATTAGGGGCTGCCCAAGAAGGAAGATGCTGGACAGAGCTCACTTAATCCCATGTACAGGCGGGATCCCAGATTCTACTCAACAGCTGACTTACGCCCATAGAACCAATCCGAAAGCCTCCTATATCCCTTTCAGGACTGAGAGAGGAAAAGAAATACTAGCTGCTTGGAGGGGATGAAGAGGCCAGAGAAAGGCCAGGCCTAGGAACACAGCAGGGCCCCTGGGATTCTGACGCTGCAACAAATGGGTTCTCCTGACCCCTTGCAGAAACAAGAGGTAATGACATCAGATATGACAAGGTGTCAATCAAAAAGAACCCGCCTGTCTCGTTTCTTAGAGGGGTACCACCACTTGCCCAGATGGACAGCAAGACACTGCTAAGGCTATCTGCTGTCAGGCATGCACCTGAGGCTGCCCCTCCCCAAGGGCACCCACGGGCCAGCAGCCCTGCTCAAGAGACGAAGGCTGGAATGTGGCAGCAGCAGCGACTCTGGATGTCACCAGGGACTTCCTGGGGTCCCCCATGCAGACAGACCGCTGGCTCCCCTGGGAACACCATTCCATGGCAGTGGACCCACACTCCCACAGACACCAGAGAACCCTCGCTGGCCTTCAGGTGTCCCCTCCGGGGTCCTCTCCGCGAGGGAGCATTCCCTGCACTTGCACCTCGCCTGTGGCGCACGGCTGACTTGTGGGCAGGAGCAGACTCTGAAAGTACAGCTCTTGGCTTCCCCAGGACAACCCCAGGAGACAGAAAACCAGGAGGACAGTGCAGGTAAAAAGGGGGACCCCCATGCCGCAGTTTTAGCACTCTGACAGTGGTTGGCAGCTGCCTTGTGGCTGAGCCCTCCTGTCAGGCCCAGACCTGGGTGGCCTTGCCCACTGCCTGCTTCCCATCTTCCAGTCCCCACTCTAAGGCCCAAGAGCCCCATTCCTTGATCCCTGCCCAGGTGAACATCCTGGGGACTCCTGCATGCCTCCATCTTCTCCACCTAAGCTCCTGCTTCTCCCGGGGAAACACTGGGGACAAGCCCAGGGGTGGCAGAAGCCAGGCTTTGCCAGCCAGCCTGTGAGGAATGCAGGCTGGGGTCAGAGGGGCACCTATGGAAGGAGGTCAGGAAGTCTGGAGCTCACCAGGATTCTTCCGGGAACCGGCGCCCAGACAGAGCAGGCCGTACACAGAGCTGGGCAGAGGCTGGGCCGGCTTGTCTACAAACCCGGGGGGTGGCCGTGCGCAGGCAATGGGAAGGAGTCCGGTTCAACCAGCAGCAAAAGTGGGCTTCCTAAGATAGTTTGTGATCCCAGCCTCACAGGCAGGGCGCAGCCGGGTCCCAAACCCTGGGTTTCTCTTAAGAATCCAGCTTCCAGAGACTCTCCTGACTCTTTAGCCCTGTAATAACTCCCCAACCAAGGGTGACTTCTCAGCCTCTTACTACCACCTAGAGATTGGTGTGGGGGGGTGGGGAGGAAGGTAAGAGAGTCCTATTGACTCCCACCCCGCCAGGCTTCCCAGCACTGCTCTGCCTCTGTGGTCCTGACATGGTGAAGATACCAAAAGAGGGCAAATCCTGGGCCTAGAGTCTCTACCCCCAAAGTGTCCCTTCCCCCTTTACTCCAAGTTGGCCGCAGGCAGACCCAGGCATACATGTCTACCTCGGGGACCAAGGAGAGCAATGGACCACCACCACGTGGGTGAAGGCCCTGTCCCCAGACTGCCCCTTCCAATGGAGCACTTATACCGGACACAGCCCAACCAGGCCCCAGGAACAGGGCTCAGCCCCCAGGAACAGGGCTACTCGGAGCCACCTCTCTCTCCAGTCCCCTTTGTGACAAGTGACCAGAAGGGTCTGAAGGAAGAGAGCTCCATCAACATTAAATAGCACCGGGCTTAGCTCTGCACACTCCCCCCTCCCCCCTTAGCCTTGGCCTGGCCCCACTCACCCTTGTGGTCTGACAACAATCTGGCTGGCAGTCAGGACTGCAGGGCAGGAGAGCAGCAGGGAAGTAGGCTGGGAACCCCAGGCAAGGCTAGCACCCTCCCCCCCACTCGCTCCCCAGAGGTACACACAAACCCGTTGGTATGGAACCAGCGAAGGGCCCTCCCTAGAGGAAGAGACTCCAGGTGCCAGGCCCAGCAGACTCTCAAAAGCCAGCGGCACCTCTGAGAGCATCCCGTCCATCCCCCCTACCCAGTAACGCCCCCTTCCCCCTTCCCCCCATACCCTCCCTTGCCCTGGCTCCACACCAGGTGCACACTTGAAGATTCTCACTTTAAAATGTCCCCTCCCTACCACTCCATCTGGCACGGATCAGAGACCCATTCCCATACACGGTTACCTCTGCAGGTTATGCTCTGAGGACAGGGCCCACTGTGCCGGCCTAGAACAGTGCCATCCCCCCACCATGCAGAGGGGACTTCAACATATATGGACTTGTCTTCTCTTTTAGGAACAAAGTGGGGGAAGAAATGAGAAGTCCAAATGTCTCTGCCCCCGCAACCTGAGGGAATAAAACTTCAGGGCCTGCAGGAACCTAAGGACAACTGGTGGAACCTGGCCCTTAATACAGGATCACCCCTTCTCTCTGACAGCCCCCTCTGCTTAAACTGACTGCATCACCAGGCCACCTCTGTAGCTGGAGGCCAGGTTCCACCGGGGGGGCAGCTCTTCCTTAGGCTGAGATGAGCTGTGTGTCCTTGTCATTTCCACGCACTGGTCCCAGAGGAGGCATGTGGATCTGCAAAAGCTCACCATCAGGCAGTCCCCCAAGAGGCCAAAGCCAGCCTTCGAGGCACACGCCCCCAGCCAACACGCCCTTCAGCCATCCCTCCGAAGGCAGGAGCTCCTGCTGCCCGCCTGAGATGGGTCTGATGTCCAGGAAATGTGTCCAGGAGACTGGACATATCCTCCTCCATCATCGGGGCACAATGAGGTGACAAAGAGGGGCCCAGGAAGCTCTAAGTAGGGACACTACATAATTTCCAAACCAGGACATCTTTAATATGGTAAAAGGGCAATATTAACTATAGCAGGAAAACAGGCACAAGCAGGATGGATCGAGGTCACTGGACATGTCATGTCCCTCATTTACCCCATGGGGAATGCCACTGAGACTCTGAGCTTTTGGCAGCCACCATGCACTCCAGGCTCATCGGGACCTTGACGTCCTACTTCTGGTGAGGGGCCAGGAGAGATGCAGAGACCACCAAAGGCCACCACAATACACTTGCCCCCATGTTGTACCACAATTACCCTAATTAAAAAATATTTGCATCCCACACGTGATCCCCTACTGTACCCAGGGTTCTGTGGTTAGTGTGAAGAGGACAGGACAGGTGAGCTCTGGTAGCCTGCCCACAGGGAGCTTATGCTCCAAAACGGTCAGAGAGGGACAGACACAAAGACAACCCTGTTTGGCTCTGGTGGGTTTAACACGCTTGGTCATGACACTCCTCAAACACACAGCGAGGAGCTTGAGCTGCAGCTCAGGACGCATGGCTCACAGCGGGGCTGGTGTCCCAGGGCCCAGACATCAGTCTCAACGACCGCCGCCCCTCCCCCACCCAGGCACACACACGGCCATGGGGCCCAGCGGACGAGGGCCAGGTCAGGACAAAAATGAGAACCATCTTTTCAGCCCTTCATATCCCCGTTCCTTCTCTTCCAGCCACTGGCTTCTCCAAAAGCAGCAGCTTTTTTCGTCTGGATACCGTGCACCGACCACATATTGCTTCAGGCCTCTCCTGCCACATGGGAGCACTAGAGGGCGCCGCTGCCCTTTCCAGTGAGGAACACCCAGCTATCTGCACTGGAAGCCCCAGGGCACAGGCACCCAGAACCCCTGGCCTGTGGACAGACCTTGGAGCCCCAGCAGGGACCCGCAGCTACCGTCAGTCACTCCGGTTCTGGAGGGTCTGACCTACAGCTTCCTGCCGTGAATTAGCTCACTTCTAATTCTCTCCTCAAAAGCCCAGAGCAAGCCTTCTGGGCAAGAGCCAACAGTCGTTGGTTCCTGGCCAACTTCCTGGCTCTGTCAAGGCCCATGGCCAGGGTGATAGCGACGGGCTCAATGACCAGGTCTCACGCCTGTCCAAGCCAGCCCACTTTACCCAAAGAACCCTGGCCCCTGCGGCCTATGCCCTCAAATGAGCCCCAGGGAGGGCAGGGATCCGTGGATGCCCTCCATCCTGCTGAGGACAAGCTCAGAATTCAAGGAGAGGGGCAAAACCTCAGCTTCCTTACGTCCATCAGAGACCCAGCTTGACTCTGAAAGGGAGTCGGAGACATGGAGACACAGGAGAAGGAAAACAGGGGCTATTCGCGGGAGTGAGGACAACCCCAACCTCACTTAAAGTCATGGCCTACAGGGGTCTGAGCCCAAAGCCTGGGCACACGCACAGAGAGATGCCCCCCCAGCATCCGTCTGTCCTGGAGAGGGCCCTGAGATGATCCACAGACAACCGTGCTGAGCCGTGCTCTGCGTTCCATCTGACCCAGGCCCCCCAGCTCCTCCCAGCAAACGCCCGATCCAGATCTCCTGTCACCTCCCTCCATACTACCACCTACAAATCTAAGTTGTCACAGGGCCACAGGCCCATTCCCTTTTTCCCCATCTTCCCTTGGCTGCAGGTGGCCAGCAGTTCCCCTGGGGTCTGGTGAGTAGGGGCTGGACAGCAGGGACCGAAGCTGACGTACCTAGCAGGGGAGGCAGAGGGCGTCACCCAGAGATTGATCCATCCCATCTGCCCATCTGTGAGGTGTATAGGCCGGGGGCGGGGGGTGCTGCCAGGTGGCCAGGCCCAAACCCAGCAAGGCCTGGCATTTCTCACCCTACCCCTCTCAGTGGACTCGAATTCCACAGGGAAAGAGAAGAACCAGGACACAGGAGTCCTCTCCCCTCTGCTGGGGAGTAACTGTAGGAGCCTCTCTCTTGACCCTTCCCCACCATGCCCAGACTTCGCACCCCACCTCCTGCCCACAGACCCATCAACAGGGGAGGGGCAGGCTCACTGAAGAGCAGAAACAGCTGCCCGGCCACATCGGCGGGGGCCACCACAGGTGCTGCCTCTCCAGGGCCGGCCCCAGGCCCTTGGGAAGCAGGGACATCTGCTCCTAGGACCTACGCCTGGCAGCTCTCCCTGCACCCTGCTGGACAATGCGGCAGCCTCCGATGGTCAGAGTTAGGAGGAGACAAAGGGGCGGGGTGGGGGTCGGGGCTGGGATACTGCAATTCGGTCATCTGAAAGACCAAATGTGTATCTCTCCTACGCATGTGGTCTTCATCCACAGTTTCTAGCTCATAGCTTCCAAAACCCTTGGAATTTCCTGAATAAGAGCAACTTTTAATACTTGGTCTCTTGTCCTCACTTCCTGAAATGCTTCAGAGCCATAAAGGTGAAATGAGCATCTTGTTATTCATAACAAGCCCCTTTCCACCACAACTGGGTTTGTGTTGATGAGGTGACTTTTAAAAAGCCCCTAAGGACCCTAAAGATGGAGGCTGGTTGCCAGGGGAACCAACCCTGACTAGAAGGGTGGAACTTTCAGCCCCACCCTGATTTCTGCAGAGGAGACGCGCTGGAAGTTGAATTGACCACCAATGGCCAATGATTGAATCACTCGCACTCGCACCTGCATGAGGAAGTTTCCATAAGAACGCCAAAGGACGGGGTTTGGGAGCTTCGGGGCTGAAGAACACGCGGAGATGCAGGGGGAGTGGGGTGCCTGCAGAGTGCATGGAAGCCCTACGCCCTTTCCCTGGACCTTGTCCTGCGCAGCTCTTCCATCATGCTGCTCCTGGGAAACTTATACAAGTTTCCAGCCTTTTATAATAAACCAGTGTAAGCAAAATGTTTCCAAGTTCTGTGAGCCACGCTAGCAAATGAATCAAGCCCAAGGAAGGAGGGGGTCACTGGGACCTCCGATCTATAGCTGGTTGGTCAGTAGCACAGGTGACAAGCTGGACTTGGGACAGGCATCTGGAGTGGCCGGTGGGGGTGGGGGGTCAATCCTGTAGCACGGAGCCTATGTGGGGTCTGATGCGTCCTCGGGTCGACAGTGTCTGCACCGAGCTGAACTGTAGGGCATCCAGCTGGTGTCAGAGAATGGCTTGGGCAGGTGGGAAACCAATCCCCACAGTGGAACTGGGTGCAGAATCCTAATTAGTATCAGAACCCTCTTGAGAGCTCTGCCAGGGCCTGAGCTCAAGGGCTCCTGTAGCCCTTCTGTGGATGGGACTCAGCACATTCAGAACAGAGCAGACCCCCAAGAGCAAGAGGTAACAGAGAAGGCCAGAGCCCCAACAGTGTCCAAGAACAGAAGGTCGGTCACAGATTTTAAGGGAGTTGTCCAGAGCCCCTTGCCAGGCCAGGGGCACAACTGGGGTAAGTGTATGAAGAGAGGGGTGGGGGCATCAATGATTTGATGGCTATCTCTCAGGGGGAAAAGGCCACAGAGCCAGCTGGGGTAGCTGGGGTGGGGGTGGAGGGTTTGAGGTAAAGGCCCCATCCCACCTCTCCACCTGCCAAGGCTTCCTGACCTTGAGGCCAGAGGGCAAGGGGTGGAGGCTGGGAAGCAAAGAATTCACTCAAATGGCCTTCCTGGCTTTTCTCCCCTTCCTCCCCCTCCCTCAGGGGATAAGTGTGCCAACTCATGAAGGGAGACCCATGAGAAGACTGGACTCCTCAATCCACAGGGCCCCCAGGGCGCTGTGCCCTTGCAACTTACCTGTGTCCATGTGCCAACAACGAGCCTTGGCTTAGGGAAAGGGGTGCCCCCAACCATTCAACCATGCAAAGCCAGAGCCCCAGCAGCCTGCCCGAGGGCCCCATCTGCTCCACCCTCCCTGCCCCAGGATCCAGGCTCCCCGAGGAGCAAAGCTGGTTTTGCCAAGGACGTAACGTACCTGGGTTTCTGAGTTGCTTCCTTGGCTTCTCTCAAGCCAAACCAGCTACTCTTGGCCTTTTCCTCCCCGCTGGATGAGTGGTGGGGGGAAGCCCCCAGGGCAGGACCCCCTTTTTCCCCCAGAGAGCCACGGCGCCCCAACTCGCTCCGACTCAGCCCCTGGTGGTGATGGTGGAAGAGGCCCATCCGGGGCTTCCGCTCCTCCTTCCGGGCTCCCTCCTTCTCGGCCACAGCCTCAGAGGAGGCCACCATGGGTGTGGCGACCTGCACTGGCTTTCCCTCGGGGAGCCGGGCCCCCTCCTCCTCTCCAGAGCGGCTGGCGCCAGGGGCCAACACTTTGGCCTGAGAGCTCAGCTCCTCCTGTCCAGGCAGCACCTCTGAGCTGTTGGTGCTGCGGCTGCCTCTGCCCCCGGAGTCATCTGCGGGCCGAGGCCCCTCCTCGGCGGGCCGGGAAGACACGCTGTGCAGGGAGCTGGAGGGTGGAAATGGGCCCGAAATAGAACTGCGGTGCCGCACGGGGGCCTGGGGCTCCTCATTGTAAATGTGGCTCCCGTTGACGCAGAGCGAGGAGCGGGAGGCAGTTTCCAGGTGGCCCTGGAGGTCCAGAAGGGATCGGGGTGGAGCCGCTCGCATCTGGCTGGCCTCATCACTGTAGGTCCTTTTGTGGGTGAGCAACTTGGGGGACTGGGTGGAGTCCCTGCCTGAAAAGGAAGCACCCATGGAGTTAGCAGCAGGAAGAGCAGCCTGTTTCCTGGCCCGGCCCCCCAACCCTCCTCTGCCCCCCAGGGTGGGCAAGGCCCTCATTCACTCACCCCCTTCGCTGGACAGCCAGCTGCTGCGGCTGGGTGAGCGGGTGAGGAGCTCGGCGCCCGGGCCCTGGTAGGCCAGGCTCCCGCTGGCCGAGGACAGGGTGCTGTCCGAGCCCAGCGAGGTGTTGGACTGTGTCAGGGAGGACTTGCGAAGCTTGTTGCGGAGGAAGAAGCCTTTGGCTTTGCCCATCTTGCCCAGGCTGCCCAGCTCGGGGTCCTCCAGGGCGCTGCTTGGGAGGATGGCGGAGGCAGACTCCAGCTCAAACTTCTTCTTGCCCTTCATCTTGTCCTTGATCTTGCTGAAAGGGGACCGCGGCTTGTCCTTCATGGACAGGTCAAACATGCTGGCGCTCAAGTTGTTGCGAGTGAACTGGATTGTGACTTGGATCTCTCCACGTTCCTTCTCCTTCTTGCCGGCCTTGGAGTGCAGTTTGTACCACCTGCGAGAAAGGGGGCGGGGTGGAGCTCCGGTCACATGCCCAGGGAGCCTGCCCTCCCCCGCCCCATGCGGGCACCTCGCATGGCCTCTCCCCACAGTCTCCTGCCCTAACACACAGGCCCAGCCTTCTGAGCTACAGGCATAGCCGAGAAACGATCTACAACTTGTCTGTGATGGAGAAAACCACATCCCGAGCAGGGGAATCTCCTTGGTGCTACTGGTTAGGGCAGGAGGTACCACTCCATGCCACCCTCCCATCGCCCTTCCCAGGAGCTCAGAGATCTCCCCTCTGCCCCTCCCCACTCCATCTGAAACTCTGAGGCCCAAAGGGGTGAGGCTGGGTGGGAGGGGCTCTTAACATCCAGGCCCCTGGGGTAGACAGACCTACCCACATTTCTCCCTGTTTACATCATCTCCTCTGGTTCGTCCCAGCCAAAACTCCGCTCTGAGCCACCGGCGAGCCCAGGAAAGAACAGCTCATCCAGAGGCCCAGGGCCAGGAACACATGTACACACACCTCACTCACTCACTGACTCGTCCAGACCCCACCAGGAACACCTCTGCACACAACGGCATACAGGGGCCTCAAGCAAGAGACCCAGGGGAGGGCAAGAGCGCTCCCATCTGTTGAACATCCCGTGTGTGTCACAATGGACTACAAGCACACCTTACAACAAGCCTGGGGGGTTGGAGCCACTACCCTGATTTCATACAGCAGGAGGTCAAGGCTCAGAGTTAAAGTAACTCCTCCAAGAACAAGCAGCCAGGAAGGAGAGAGGAGATGGAGAGCGGTTTTCATCACTCCAAAGGCCATGTTCTTTCCACTCCACACTCCCAGAGAGACCCCTAACACACACGACCACTGCACAGGGTGGGTGGAGCCCGCCCCACAGAGGACGGGTGTGCACAGGGCTCTTCCCTCCTCTGCAGCCCAAATCCTCCTGCTGACCAGACTCCTGGCCAGCAGCAGCATACAGCTTCTGTGCGGAGCAGCTAGACGCCCGCAACCCGGTCCCCCTCCCATTCTACTCAGCAGACCACACCCCAGCCCAGCTCCTACAGATAGGAGCACAGAGATTCCGCAGAGAAACTGAACCAGATAGCTTCTGGACGTAGGGACACCAAGCCCAAATGACAGGCTCAGGTACAGGGCCGAAAACAGGAGTGACTGAAAATCAGTCCCCTTTCTCACACCAGCATCCAGAATGTGTAACCACCCTCGCACAGAAGAGCTTAATACAACACTCAAAGGATGTGTTCCAGATAAGTTGGAGGAAATCTCCCAGAAAGTAGAAGGGCAAAGATGAGGTGATGACTGGAGGTCAGTCCAAGCAGGTTTATCACCAAGTAACTGGAGAGTCAAGAAAAAGAAAGGAGTCTGCTTCCATGTGTGGGGGACTTGGGAGCCCTCTCTCCCACCCACAAAACAAGAAAAAAGCTGAGCAAGCTGAAAATCAAGAGCTCACAGGGGATTTTTAGGGCAGTGAAACGATTCTGTAGGATACGGTAATGGTAAACACATGCTATTATGTATTTAGCAGTACCCACAGAATATAACACAATGAGTGAACTCTACTATACACTACAGGCTCTAATTAATACTGATGCATTGGGATTGGTTCATGAGCTGTAACCAACGTACCACACTAATGCGAGATGTTACTAAAAGAAGAAACGGGAGGGAGGGAGGGAGAAAAGGGGGCCAGAGTTAGGGAGTATATGTGAACTCTCCGTACCTTCCATTTGTTTTTCTATAAACCTAAAACTGTTCTTAAAAAATTAAGTTTTAGGGGTGCCTGGGTGGCTCAGTTGTTAAGCATCTGCCTTCGACTCAGGTCATGATCCCAGCGTTCTGGGATTGAGCCCTGCATCAGGCTCCCTGCTCAGGGGGAAGCCTGCTTCTCCCTCTCCCACTCCCCTGGCCTGTGTTCCCTCTCTCGCTGCCTCTCTGTCAAATAAATAAATAAAATGTTTTTAAAAAATTAAAATTAAAAAACCTCTATTAATTTAAAAGGAGAAGGGAGAGGGAGGGAACAGAGAGCACAAGGAGGAAGAAACATGTGCAAGACATAATACAAGAAAGTTTTCCTGACCTGAAAGACATGAGCACCAGCACAGAAGGGCCACACGCAAGTAGCACAAGGAACAGAGAGACCCGGCCAAGAGGTCTCACTGTGAGGTTTCAGAATACCAGGCAGAAGAAGGAGACCCTGAAAGCTTCCACACAGGGGACACAGGTTCGTGTGTTCAGGAATTAGACAAACATTGGATCCTCACTCGTCACACACCCTATGGAGTCATGCCTTCAAAATTCTGAGGGAAAAGTTTTCCAGCCTAGAATTCTAGACCCAGGGGCGCCTGGGTGGCTCAGTCATTAAGCGCCTGCCTTCGGCTCAGGGCATGATCCTGGAGTCCTGGGATCAAACCCCACATCGGGCTTCTCCACTGGGAGCCTGCTTCTTCCTCTCCCACTCCCCCTGCTTGTGTTCCCTCTCTCGCTGGCTGTCTATCTCTGTCAAATAAATAAATAAAAAATCTTTAAAACAAAACAAAACAACAACAACAACAAAAAACTTAAAAGAAAAAAAAGTTAGTCCATGTTTAAAAAAAAAAAAAAAGAAAAAATTCCAGACCCAGCCAGAGAAGCACGAAGGTGGAACAAGGCCTGGGGAGATGGTCAGAGTGGCCACTGAAGGGCTCAAACTCCCTCAGTACATACACACACCACACCCACATATACCCCATACTACCCACCCTCCCACACACCACCCCCCCCAGCACTGCACACTATACTACACCACACACACACACACACACACACACACCACGCTACACCACCCTTCCACGTGCCTCAGTCAGTGCAACGGTGGTCACCCCCCAGCCCTGAGATCTGCCCACCCCACAACACCAGCTCCCTGAGCTTCTAAGGCACAAACAGGTTGGGAGTGGGGGATCTTTTGTATGAAAAAAGGTCTTCCCAGGGGCACGTGCAGTTGCACCCATTTGGGAGAGTCCATCAAGACTGCACCCTTGTGTGCCCATTACGGGCTACGCGCCTGGCCTCTCCGGGGTGACCCACATCCTGGCCCAAGCAGAGTAAGCCAGGGCTGCTGGTTTTCCCTCCTAGACCTGGGGGACCATCCACTGGGCAGGCTGCAGCAGGACAGATGGCACAACCAGGGAGGGGGGAGGGCCGTGCTCCAAGTGTGGCTGCATATCTCCGTGCTCTCATGGTAAGCAGGGGCAGGGGGAGGGTGGGAGGAGTACAGAGAGAAGAGAGACAGACTGAAGGCACGGGTGAGAGGATGTGCCGCATGGGGTAGGGGAAGAGGGGGAAGGACGGGAGATTTACTAGAAAAACGAACCAGCTTGCATCGACATCCTCATATCCCTACTTTCTCCAGCCAATGCCACCCTGGGCCTGACACTCAGTCTTTAAAGGCCAAGCCCTAGTCACCTTCCCCAAACCCAGACCAGGTCCTGTTTAGTACAGAAAGAGCCTGGCAGGTGGGCCAAAGAGAAGTGTATGGACTCCACCCCAGCCCACTAGGCCCTGGATAACTGGAATGGAAGCACACACATCCTTTGCTGGGGCGTGAAGGTCAGGGGCCTCAGTCCCAGCTGCTCACACTCCACACATCACAGCATTAACAGTCGCTGTCTGTGGGGTTGGGGGGTGAAGCCGCAGGGAACAATGACGCCTACATAGAATATTTTTGTCCAGTTTGAATTTTTTTATAAGGAGCATACTTTACTGTCGGAATAGGGAAAAGAGACAAAAGAAAACGCCCGCTCCTATCTTACCTCCTCGGTTGCCTGAGCCACAGAACAGGCGGCTGGCCTCTCCCCCCCACCCCTCAGCTGAAGGGAGGATGCATCATTAGCCCATGGTGACATTTGGGTCCTCTGCCCAGACGATCCTGGCCTCCTGCCCTTCCCCACCCCCTCTCCCATAAGGTCACCTGTTTCTCTGTTTCTTCTGCTCTTCCCTATGGAATTTGGGTCTGTTTGTCTGTCTCTCTCTCTCTCTGACCTGCTTTTCAGGAAGTCCGGAGTGAAAAGACTTTCCTTACCATCTTCCGAGACTCCCCTATCCAGAGCAGAGTTAGGCTTAGAATGGCATCTGGACCCCAGCCGCTGTCACCCATCTACCTCCCTACCAGTCCAGGGCAGGACTGAACTGGACCCTGCTAGGCACCTCGGGCACCCTGGAACTCAACCAGAGCAGGCCTTCTCCCAGGAGTGTGACCCACACAGGCTGGGATGGCAAGGCCACACAACCACCAGCTCCCAGACAAAGGTCACATGCCTCCCCTCGACCCTTTGTCCCTGCTTCCTCCTGCCTGTCCGGATGGCCCCCTAAGAGGTCCCGACCTGCCAGGCACTGTGGCACACAGTCCACTGCAGGCTAGAAGGCCATAGACGTTGCTGGCGTGGGCTGATGATCCCTCCGTGAAAGACGGAGACTTTCTCTTTACAGAGCCCCACATACAGCAGATTCCAGAGCAAAAAGGCACTGGGCATCCCATCCCCACAAACTGGGGCTCCCTCGGGGAACATGACTGCAGGGTCCGACAGCCCAGCCCAAGTCCTACTTCCTCCAGGAAGATCTCACAGCTGCCACCATCCAGGCCTGGCCCAATCTCTCCTCTTTCTGACCAGGCACACGCACTCGGAACCAAACTCACTCTACAACCAGACCTGGTTGCACTCTGCTCCACAGCTACCTGGCCCTGTCATTTTCTGGGTGCCCGGGGTCTCCCGAGCTGGACTGGGTTCCCTGCAAATGCTTCCTGAGTGTCCCCCAGGGCACAGAGCTACAGATGAACAGTGCGTGGCAGTAAATCTCGAGATGTCACAAGGCCTCCATGATTCCCGGCCTGCACTCCCTCTCGCCTCCCTCTTGCTCTGCCTACTCCTCGCTTGGAGCTCTCATCCAGATGCCTGCAGCCGCGAAGCATGGTGGCTAAGAGCCGGGCTCTGCGGCCTGAGTGCACACCCTGGCCCCATCACTTACCAGGTTACTTCCCTAAACCTCTGCTTTCTCAGCCACGCAGTGGGAGACCATCCTCTCGGGGCAACAGGGCAGCACAGAGCAACGCTACCCATTCACTCTCAGATGCTGTGAGAGTCCTGGCAGGTGGGGCACCCGAACGCTCCAAGGCCCAGGCAGCACGAGCTCGGGAGAGAAGGGTGTTCTCTCCTGAGAGACAGCATTATCTGGGACTCATCCCAGGTGCGCCGGCAGCCAAGCCAGGATGGGCACTGACAGGAAAGGAGTCAGAGAAACTCCCTTGCTGCCCAAGAGGTATGCACAACTACGGGGGCTGCTCTTCGGGAGTAAGCTCTCAGCGTTTCCCAAACTGGAAAGTGCTAGAGGGTCGCTGGATCTGGCCAAAATGCGGATCTGCAGCCGTGGGCGTCTGCGAGGCTCCAGTTCCACCCAGCTTCCAGGGGATGCCTGCCCTGCTGAGGACCACACGTGAGTAGGGGAGACACATGCTGGGGCTAGAGACCCAGCAGAGCTAGCCTTCCTGCACGCTCGTGTCCCAGGCTCCGTAGCTCCTTTACCATCCACACAGTCCAGGAGGCCAGGCCCATCATCCCCATTCTGTGCTTGAGGAAACTGACCTACAGAGAAGGTCTGTCACTTGCCCAAGTCACCCAGCCAGTGAGCAACGGACCTGGAACCTGAACACGAATGTGCCGAACCCTCAGCCCATGCCCTTGACCTTTAAGATGTAGCATTTCTTGTGACACCTGGGCGGCTCAGTCAATAAAGCGTCTCCCTTCGGCTCAGGTCATGATCCCACCCTGGGATCGAGCCCCACATCACGCTCCTTCAGCGGGGAGCCTGCTTCTTCCTCTGCCTGCCACTCCCCTTGCTTCTGCTCTCTCTCTCTGACAAATAAATAAAATCTTAAAAAAAAAAAAAGATGTCGCATTTCTTATACGTCTGAATGCAAACACTCAGGCCTCTGGACACCCTGAGGGGATGGAAGCTGGAAAAGGCCTGGAAGTACACCACGGATGCTGGCGCCATCCCAGGAGGAGGCAGCCCTGAAAGGTCCGTGAGGGAACCTTGGGGTTTGTCCTGTTCCCAGGCCATTAAAACCTTGTCTGAGGGCAGCCCAGCCTCCCCCAGTGGCCATGAGAGTCCAGAATTCCTGGGGGGTGCAGAACCATGGAGAAGCCTTCATGGCCACCTGCTCATCAGCCAAACCTCCCCCAAGCTCCCAAGGCGGCTGACGAAAGTTCATCAGGCCCAGCTTGGACTTAGGTCTCAGCCCTTAGCCTCTTCCCCTGCTAGACATCCCCCCAAGTCCCGGGGGCAGAGGACAAAGGTGGGATGGAGGGGGTGGGGGACTAGTTGACCCACCTGTTACCAAGATTATGGCCTTAGGTTCTCCTCCGCCCACCACCTCCACCTGTCTCTCCGGGAACAATGCAGCTGGCTAACAGCTGCCACACACCGTAACTGACCTGGGGCCAATGTCACACCCACACGTGCCAGAGCCAAGGTGGCTCCTGTCACACACCAGGGGCAGTAGGGGCTGCGACACACAGGTCGGGGCACATCTGACTCATCCCCAATTCTTATCAGTCCCAAATTCAGCCTATGATCCAAATCATGGTGCCCCTTCTGAGCCCCCACACATCATTTGTTTCAGTCCCCAAACCCAGGAACCATCTTTGTCTCTTTTTTCCCCCTCGCACCCCCGCTCTAAACTTTGAACTCTGTTGGCTCTATGTGCAAATTTTCACCACTGTCAGCCTACAGTCCAGTCCACCCCCTCTCCCTGCTGGATGTGACGATCCCCTGCTTCCTTGCTCCACCAGCAAATGGGCACAGCACACGCGGCTCCTCAGAATGGTGGGAAGCTCCCATCTTTTGAGTCCCGGCTCCTCTGACTCTGTGAGTCACTCCTCCCACACTGCCCTTGGTGATGTCCCTGAACCTGTCAGGCTTGCTCCCACCCCAAAGCCACTGCTCTTGCTTCTCCCCCTGCCTGCGACACAGGCCCGGGTCTTCAGGCCAAGGCTCGCTCACTCACTCACTCACATCACGCGTCAGTTCATCTGAACCTCCTCAGGCTTCCCTCAGTCCCTCCGCTGCCAGGGCTCCTTGCCTTACTCTGTTTCTTCAGCGTACTTAACACTACCTGACATCGTGTGTGTGTGTGTGTGTGTGTGTGTGTGTGTGTGTCCCCCACACAGCACAACAATGTACATATTCATGGCTGTGTGACATCTGTCTTCCTCTGCTCTACAGGCAGCAACTGTATTCTGCTCATCTCTGCGTCCCCAGCACTTAAAACAGCAGACACTCAAACATTTGTTCAATGAACTAACAAATTAATCTATGAATTGAATTGACTTAGGAATTTGTCCATCCCCGTTCGCAAGTGAACAATTGTGTAACGTTTCTCTCATTACAAACCCATGGGTCTCACCCATGCGACCAGGAGCTCCCCAAAAGCAAAGAGGGTGCTCCCTGCTTACCATCCCCAACAGGAGCCCTCTGAGCGCAGAAGCCCCAAGTGCCAGGCTTAAGGGGACAGTTCCAAAAGGGGGCTTACCTTAATCCTGACAGCCTCATCGCCCATGTCTGAGTGAAGAGTCTCGTTCACTTCCCAGCCAGATCTGGGAAGTGCCCAGCCCAGTGAATGGAGGTCGGTGACGGGAGGTCAGGTGTTGACCCCAGTCTAGCCCATCAGTAGGACACGATCTTATCACCATTAACAGCTACACCTCTCCTTTATCACTTACTGTGTGCCCGGTACTATACTAAGCACTCACCACACCGGATGGTATCTTACTAATCCTCCCAACAGCCCTGTGAGCTGGGTGTGGGAGGCAGCCTTTGCGGGTAGCTACAGCGTGGACCTCGGAGCCAGGCTACCCGGTTTAAACCCCTGCCCCATCACCTGTATGACCTTGGGCAGGTCACTTAACCTCTCCACACCTCTGTCTCCGCACCTATGATGCGGGGTAACACCTGTCCGCTCTCCTCACAAGACCGCTATGAGGATGAAGTGAGCTGTGGAACACTCGGAGAACGGGGCTCGGCACACGAGAAGTGCCACACAAGCGTCAGCTCACATACTTCTGCCAACCCCGACACGGGGGAAAGAGAAGTCCGCTGGGTTAAGTCACGCACTTCTCATCAGTAAGCAGGAGAGCCAGGATGTGAACTCAAGCTCCCTGACTCCGGAGCCCCTGACCATCATCACTGCACTAGGCTGCCCCTCTCTGCACGTACAACACACACACACGTGCGCACAGAAGCAAGAAATCGCATGTCCCTGCCCAACCAAGGAATCCAAAGTCACCCCCTTATCTCTCTAGGCAGGGGTATGTGTTCGATGGAACACAAGTTACATCTTGATTTCTCTTAACCTCTACCTAGAACTTAGCATTTCTGCCAATTATGAGTTTTTGCAACAGTCATGGTATAGTAGCAGTACCAGGAAGTGTGTTAGCAAGGGAAACCAGACATCTTCACATCCCATTGCAGTTGTGGCAGATGTTACAGAATATGGTTTCTACTCCTCAGGACTCTGAACTTGAACGTTATTAGACAACCACGGGACTGCATCGTTTAGTACAGTGATAAAGGACATGTTACTGTAGCAAATGTTTCCATATATTGATAAATGAACTTTGATATCACTGGTGTACTTTGTAATCCTGTACATTTGAAGATCTTCTTCTGAGAAGGGGTCTACAGAGACCAAAGCGGTCCACGGCACAGAAAGGGCTAAGAGTATCTGCTCTAGAGAGGGAGGGAGCAAAGGCAGCAGAAAGGCAGGTCTCCTCCTGCCCCACTGCGTGCACCCAGAGGAGTGGCACTGCTCCCCACTTCCTACCCAGGGGCAGGGGAGGGCCTGGCCAGGGGCCAGAAGCTGGCTCAAGGCCCCGAGTCTCGCCAGCGTCACGCTACAGTGCTCAGTCTAACCCTCAGATACCCTGCATACCACTGAAGGTGATTCCAGAAAAACAAAACCAGCCAAGTGCGCCTGCTGGCTAGGGAGCAGGCAAGTGTGTTTCGCTCATACCCCCGAAACCACAATCTCTCAGATTCCGGGGGTGGCTCCTCACCCGATCCTCCCCTGCTACAGCTATAACCCATCAGGGGTGCGGTTTCTCTCTGACGGCTATGGATGCCACCCCGGCCTCTCCAGACACAGGTCTCACCTCAGGCTACCGAACGGCTACCGCCAGGCTGGGGATAAGGGGGTCTTGCAGAGGTGACAGTTGTCGGCATCAGACCTCACCCCCCGGGGCAAACGAAGCTAAGAGGCCTGATGTACTGGCTGGAGAATCTTCCAGAAGGAAAAGTGGAGAGCCACCACAAAGGAGAGAAAGATATACTGATCCAATTCTCCCTTCCTGGCCTCACTCTCCCCATCTGGAGAGTTAGTACAAATGGGGAGGCTGCAGGGCTCTGGAGTAGAAAGGATATGCGACCCAAAAAGGAGATGTTGGGGGAAACTGCAGGAGGAAACAGCAAAATATCTATCCTTCACATCATCTGCGCCCGGATTCCTACTCCAGGCCAGCCATCAGCCATTTCAAGCAATGTTGTACAGAGCATACCATTTGCCCTCAAGATCCCTGCTGCCCCAGAGACGAGTTACCTTTTCCCACCATCCCCGGGCTCACGAGGCCCTACAATCCTGCTCAGGCAGGAAACCCGTGCCTTGTAAATAACTAGTTCATGCACACGATCACGGGGCAGGGGGATTTTTAACTTGAAAGTCATCACTAATGGAAACATAACGGCAAAGAACTGCCATTCCTGGTATTCCTCAGTGAACACCGCCATCCTGCCCATTCCTACAGAGAGTGACCAAAGAGTTGAGAGGGAAAGCTCTTCCTTCCGCCAGGTTCCTGACAGATACGGAGGAAAAGGCAGAACTGGGGACCAAGGCAGCGCTCATCCATGAATGCGAACACCACGGTGATGGGGAACTTCGTACCGGCTGGGTCGGGGCAACAGGACCCGCCGCTCCACCCAGGCCTCACTGATGGAGAGACACTGACGGCGAGGCCACGGAGCAGCATTAGCCACCCCCCCACGGAAGGACGCTTGCCTGCAAGCGGGGCATGGGGACCCTGAGCTAGTGCTCAGGGGCTGGAGAACTGGGGTGAGGTGCAGGATGACGAGCTCCTCGGCTGGGGCCGTAGTGTCAGACAGCCTCAAGGACAAGTGACCAGCTCCTCCATCCCGTAGGGGTCTGAGACAAGGACTGTCATCCTGGGAGGCCTAACCAGGCACAGGATGGGAGCTCTGTCCGGATGCTGCCTCAACAAACCATCCATGACGAGAGAGTTCTGATAGCAAGGGAAACTGAATATGGACTGGACACTGGATGATATTAAGGAACTACTGACTTCGTGTGTGATAAGGACATTATGGTTCTGTTAGGGAGCACTGACTCAGTGACACTCTCCTCCTGGTTCCACTTGGGACGAACAGTGAGATTTCCATTAGACCCCAGAGGTCAGGGGGTAGCTTTGGGCCAGGACACAGGCTTTTTCTCCTTGTCCTATGACTGAGCCCTGGTCTCTGAGCCTTGTGCTGACCCGTGAGTTCAGTCCTGCCCACCCATGGTTGCACCCCAGCACAGGGCCTGGCACTTGATGCCAACACCATCCCTCTTAGAGGCACAGGGTCTGGCCCATGAAATCCACCCAACCATGGGAGGCCTTGGCTAGGCCTCCACTCAAAACATTTCCCAAGTATTTGCCTGGAATAAGAAAGGGAGAGTCCTTAAGAAGCTCACATCTTGGTGGGGAAATAAGATAGCCACACGAATCAGGAAAGTGACTGATACCACAAAAATGCACAAACTGCATGAATTAAAGTAGTAACATGATTTCGGGACGGGTGGTGAAGGACACGACATTGATACTGGGCCCTGAGCAAAGGGGAGCAAAGACGCAAGGAGCTGGGCAGGCAGACATTCCAGGTGGAAGGAATAAAATCTGCAGATGCCAGGGCTGACAGGGAAAATCAGGCAGAAAAGTGCCCGGGGGGCAGGTAGGAGCCTGCCTCAAACATGACACGGAAGGGCTGTAACTCTATTCTGGGCCCCTGAAGAGCAAAGCGCTACAGGGTATAAACGAGGGCAGGGCCTGAGAGATGCCGTGCTGTGGGAAGAGTGTGGGACAGCAGGTGACAGGTCTGAGCCGACACAAGCCACGGCAGGTCCCCTGGCTGGGCTGACCTGAACAACTTATGCCTCCACAGGCGTAATAATTTCTCATCATAAATTAATAAACTGTCATTTTGGTTTATAAAAAGGCAGCAGCAGCTATGATAACAGTCCAGAACAGGAATTTAAAAAAAAAAAAGAAAAAAGAATCCTAAACTAGGACAGGAGCAATGGGGAAGGTGGGAGGGGCCCCTTTCCTCTGGCAGCAGGCCTCCGCCCTGCACTCTCCGTCCTTAGTGACAGCAGGGACTGCGACTTACCTTTTATCCCCCAAACCCAGGGGTGGGACCTGATACATGGAACACCTTCCAATACCTGCTAGATAAATGAGATGGAATTGGCAAGGGCTCAGCTAGTCCCAAAAATAAGTTGAAAAAAATTATTTTAAGGGCATAGTGGGAAGACAGGAGACCCAAGTTCTAGTCCGTGGATCTAAGAGGGTTTAAAGCTGCCATTTCACCCCTGTAAAAGTGGGGCGATAAGCAAGCCAGTGAGGGGCGGGGAGAAGTGACAACTAGGACTGTTAGTACTCAGGGATCAGGGGGACAGCTGGAAAACCTCCTCCCCAGAGTCTCCTCTATCAGACACCTTCACTCCTCTCCAAATCCCCCCACGAGCATTCCTCCTCACGTGCTATCAGACAGGAGGCGTGGAGGGCCTCAGGCTGATCTTCTCCTGGCTTCCCACACCCACAATCAAACCCACGCTTTGATTTGGTACCTACAGCAAAACTGAAAGCCAGACCCAGTCACTGGGCAGGATATTGCCTCTTATCAGGCCAGGAGATGATTCTTATCACCTGCTCTAGCACCCACAGTCCTCAGAGCCCAAAACCGTCATGCTCTGTGAGCATGGCTTGCTTAACTCACCTCAGGACCCAGCCAGGTCCAGCTTCCCTCCCTCCTAGGCACAAACGTCTCAGCCAATCCTCATGCCCCCTACTGCTGTGGGCTCCAAAGGCCTGTCACTGTCAGCTGGCCTCAGACTGGCCAGCAACCATGCTCACACGGCAGAGAAATAGCTATAAAAATGCCTAGAGACAAGTCTAACCACCCTGATGGCAGCAGAAAATATGTAACAGCCAAAAGCATGAAGTAGGGGAAAAAGCACTGTGCTTAGAAATCAGAAATCTGGCTGCATTCTGGTCACATAAGTCATGTGATCCTGGACAAGTCATTTCACCTCCTGAGACCCCATTCTCCACACGTGTAAAAAAAAAAAAAAATGGGGGTCACCTTGTCTGCCCTCAGGGAAGAATGAAATGAGGTGATGCCAGGAAAGCAGTCTGAAAAATAGGCCAAACCACACATAAAGATTTGGGTTCACTGACTATCAAGGGCCTTTTATAAGCTGTCATCAGCCCCATGGGAGCAAGGTGGCCCAGGACCAACCAGTGATGACCCTGCCTAGGGAGAAGGAGAGAACCAGCAAGATGACCTCTCCCCCGGTGGTCTTGGTCAGATGGGGGGTGGGGAATAGGAAGAAATTCTACTTAATCGCACCCCCTCCCCAGTTTGCTCCTAACCTCATATTCACCCAAAACAGGAGTCTTGGGTCTTGGAGGGCAAAGCTAAGTAGTGCCTGGCCCCTCCGCCAGGGTCTCGATTTAGACGCACAACAGGTGGAGACAAACAGTAAATAAACATCCTGGGTGGGAAAGGCAAACTGATCATAGGTATAACCTCTGTGCAGAGAACACGCATTTGTGCAAACAAATGTTAAATGCCTAGAATAACTCTGGATGGATGCCCAAGAACTGGCAATAGTGGTTCCCTCTGAAGAGAGGAGCTGGATATGCAAGGTCGGGGCAAGGGAGATTTTTCATTGCATACCTTCTGTACCTTTAGAGTTTGAACCAGGTGAACTACTCAAAAAAAAAAAAAAAAAAAAAAAGTCAAGTCAGGCTGTTTTGCTGAGAGAGGCACAGGGGAAAGTAAGATTGGCTCCCCGCTACTCCCTCTCCTGGCCCAGCCCCAAAACACTCGCTTCCCCTTCCGGAGGCAGTCTCCCTCTCTGACACTCTCCCAGTCTCCATCACAGCCTCAGCTGTCATTCCAGGACCTGCTTCCCCCAGGATGCCCGCCCTGATCATTCCAACCCTGCTGAGCTCACCCTTCTCCCGACCCTTTCCGTCTCTCACACTTACATATGCTGTTTTGAGGTTAATTATCCTTCCCGGGTAAGTCTTGTCTCAAACGTATTTTTGCCCTTCTAGGGAAAGGGCTACACATTTCTTTCTCTTGTTTTCTCCAAAGCCCTGACCTAGGCACAGTGGTTGCCTAGTAATTGCTTCCTAGATATTGAACAAAAGAAAGAAAGAAAAAAAAAAAAAAACCAACCAATGACGGCATCGCTGTAAGGCCCTAGATCGCTCAGAGCGTTCTGTCACAGTGAAACAAGCATGTGATTCTTGAGAAAGATCAGGAAGTCTTGTATCTGCTGATGCTCCCAAGCTCTGCTCTACTGCACAAGCCAACGGGAGCAAACCTCCCCAGGGTGGGGGCCTGGGGGCACAGAGCTTCCCAAGCCTCCCCCCAGCTCCTGAGAGACACTCTGGTGGCACTGATACCCTCTTTCCCAAAGGACTCCACAACACCCCCAGCCCCGGCAGGCAGGCACGACTGGATTCGGAGCTGCAGCTCAAACACACCCCAAACAGCCAAGGCCCCACACAGAAGCAGGCCAGGCTTACAGAGCCGTGGGGCTAACCACAGAGAGGGGCTTTGGGGAGCATGGAGGAACCCTCAGGAGGGCAGCAGCTGAGCCCTGGTCCTATGCAGAACTAACTCATGGAAGACATAGGGGGAAACTGAGGTTGGGCAGTACAGAGCAGTGGTGAAGAGCGCTGAATCGGAAGCTAGGGTGCCTGGGTCCCAATCCCGACTCTGCCTTGTACTGTGTGCCTTTAGAAAAGTCACTTCACCTCTCTGGGCCTTTGTTTCTCCATCTGCCAAACACAGTAACAGTACCTACACCTCAAGGGGTTCCCGTGAGCTAAGGTAAGTCCTTAGGACAGGGCAGGACAGAGAAAGGGCGTCATCGATGGTACGCCTCGCTAATGAGGCAGTAACAGCCCTCAAGACAGAGTGCTACATGCTGCCAGGGCGGACCTCGCCGGCCTCCAGTGTATGTCTCTTCCTCAAGGAGGCATCCCTGACCGCAGCTAAGCCCAGTGGCTCTATCTGCTCCGAACATCTCCAGTGCGCCCTGGCGAGGCCTGAAAATACAGCACTTGCCTATGGCCCCTCCTCCAAATGTGGGGCTCATCCTCCTAAGAAAGCCCCACCTTCCGGGCATGCAGGCCAGGATACCCATGTCCTCCCCTCCTCTAACCCCACCCCACCCCACCCAGTGACCCCTGTGGGCCTCTGCCCGGGCATTCCAGAAGAGCCTTTGGATGAGACTGCCCCTCCAGGTCCACAGATAAGCCTCAAGGCCCCCCTCCCCTATCCCAGTAGAAATGTCCCTCTCTGTCTAAAACCCCACAGGCACCTCCACAGAAACCCTGGGATGCACACAGGGCCCCAAATGCCACCTCTCCATTACCCTAAATCCTACAGCTCTGCGGGCTGCCAGGGCCTCACAGAGACCACACAGAGCCCCACCCCTCCCTAGCCTCAGTCCCCACAGATCCAAGCTCTCTGCTAGCTCTGACATTAGAATTCCATGAGCAAGGGCTGTGCTTCCCCTGCCTACCACCCCCCCCCAACCCCTGGGTCAGCTGAAGGTCGAGCTGGCCTGTGACAAAGCCCCTCCCCTGGGCAGCTCCTCTGGAACTTGCAGAGTCCCTGCTTGCTTACTGCTCACTAGGGAGAGGCCTGGGCCCAGCCCCACACCCAGGGCCTCCGCGACCTGCCACGCTCAGCTCTCCTCGCTGGCCGCCATCCTTCCTGAGGGAAGAAATAACCTAAGGGGTTCTTGACCAGCTCAGTAAGAGCAAAGCCATTAGACTCTTCCGTGGCAGGACTGCCAGGTGTATAAAGGACCCACATTGTGGACTTTTTTTTTTTTTTTTTAACTTGGCTTTGGAAATGGACAAAGCTTCTTCATGACGATACCATTTTGCAGAGGATTGGCCCTGTATGAGGAAAAAATAGAGGACTGATTCCCAGAGAGCACAGAGAGCTCCTGTCATTGTGTTAATTATCTGTCCCAGCGCAGAGTGGGAAGGGCAGGGGAAACATCTGGACAAGGCCAGACTAGTCATTTAGCATCCGCAAGAGCGTCACAGCACCAGGGAAGCAGCAGTAATAAGCGGAGCGGGCAGCCCCCATCACAGGAAAGGATGGCCCGTGTCTGGGATGGAGGCTCTGCTGAGTTATGCCTATTCCTGGCTGGCTACAGGGAGAGGAGAAGAGGGCAGAGATGGGGTTCCCACCCAAGGCCAGATGCAGAGGGAAGAGGAAGCTGCCAGGCCAACCAGGAGCCGCCCAGTCTGATGGAGGAGTCACTTCCTACCCCTCCCCCCTCCCCCAGCCACTGCTGCTCCAGCAACCCCAAATAAAAACTACCCCATAAGTAAGGGAGTTGGAGCCTCCTGCATCCGAATGACTGACTTTTAAAGATGGCCACACCCTTCCCCCCCCCCCCCCCACACACACTCATAGCCAAAGCAGACTTCCCCAGCAGCCCCACAGGTCTGGGGTTGGAGCCGGAGCTGAACCTTAGGGTTGGACCCAGGATCCTTATGGCCTCAGCTGCTTCCTGAGGGGCAGTCCCATCTGGAAACCAGTGGAGAGAGGGTGTGGGGTCACATGCACAGGAAGGTACAGGCCGCCTGGAGGCTGAGAGATGAATGGAAGCCCTCAAAAACCATCCCAACCTTAGGCCAGCAGGCTGCATTTTCCCTCAGGTGCCTCTCCCAGTGCCCCCAAACCCACCCCCCTCGAGGGGATCTCAGGCCACTGTGATCAGTCAGGCAGGAGACTATAGTCTCCAACCTCGGTGGTCCTGGGCCACAGGCCTCCTGGAAGCCCTCCATTAAACCAATGGCGCAGGTCTGACCAGGGCCAGCAAAGCCTCTCAGGGTGGCACAGTTAGCAGCCTGCCCAGTGGTTTTATTCTTTGGGATGAAAAAAGACAAACTGGTCCCGACACAAATTAAGCCCAGACTCAGGCTTCCCAAGGGGCCAGGCTCTAACCATCAATCTGACAGGCCCAGGACAGGGTTCTTTACAACAGGGACTCTCTTACTCCACACATAACACCCCCCAACACACATAGTACCCACCAAGGGTACTGGAGATAAAAACCGGAAAGGAAATAGTGGAGAAGCATCTTGGGATTTTCAGACCCATGATGATCCATGTACAGCTTAACTGAGGGGAGAGGGTTATAATCAGTTCCTCATGTATTATGTTAAATTTTGTGTTCAGAATTTCCTCCTCAGTTATTTGGAAGCCTCTGGTGAAATCCCTCCCCTCAAAAAGCATCGCTTAATGAAGGAGCATCAGGGGCTGCTGAGGCGCCACCACCATCCACCCCACCACCATCACCACACAAAGCAGGGTCCTCAGAGTAACCACAACACCCACACTCTGAAGGCTTGCTCTAGGTCTGGAACTATACTAGGCCTTTATAGACACAGTCTTATTTCATCTTACAATTCCATAATTATTACTGTGACCGTTGTAGAAATGAGGAAACAGGTTAAGTAACTTGCCTGCTAGTAAGTCACAGAACTGGGAATGAAAGCCATCTCCACATTCCGAGACACTGGGCAGTCCTGCCTTCCCAAGAGGGCAGGGGCAGTGCCAGCCCAGGCTGCTCGGGAGGGCTGCAAGCTGACTCAAGCCTGGCTTGAGCACTGCCGAGGCCTCCCAAGCCCAGCCCCAGTTCTCAAACCTCTGGCAGCAAAGAGAATGGAGGCCTGCAAAGGGCCAGCCTATTCCATCAGGAGCTCTCCTACTCCGTGTGTACTTTGCCACCCACAGTCCTGGGGCTTTCCCAGACTCAGGCTCTAAGTTCTGTATTGTTTTCCCCATCACATGAGAGGCTCTTCAAGGGCAGGGGACATCTTCCAGACCAGAGCTACCAGACACTGTTACCAAAACCTCCCCCCACTATCACTGCTGTTCACTGACCAGCTGCCACGCCTAGGTGCTTTAATTGCATTCTCATTTCAGGCCTACATCAATCTTGTAACAGTAGCCCCATTTTACAGAAGAGAAAACTAAGGCACCAGGAGTTTACTTGACTCACCACAAGGTGGCAAGTTTGAGACCAGAATCTATTTCTTGCAATTCCACAGTTCCCTCCTCATAAACGTGAGGCTGACCTTCCCCAGTCAGGTTCTGTCTTGGTGACATAGGGCTGCCATCGGTCTTCCCTGAGACCACCACAGCTGGCTCCTGGCATTAGAGTAGATGCTGTTCTTTTCCACCATTACCCAAAGTTGAGGAGGGTACACCCTGGTCTTTCCCATCTTGCCTCTCTCCACTGGGGAATGTGCAGACTCACTATCTTAGTAGCTCACGCCAGGGTGTTCCCAGGAAATATCACCAGGAGTGGCCATTAAAATCAGAGGTAGGAGGTGGGGACCCGAGTGGGAGCAGCAGCCCTCACCCTCTGTCAGTAGGTACGTTGTTAGGTCCAGTGTACTGAAAGAGCAGGCAGATTTCACAGACTTTTCCCCTGCCCACCAGGAGTGCCCCTCTCCTCTCCTGCCCTCTCCAGGTTCTATAAATAACCCAGGTCAACGCAACAGAGGAAAAGCAGTGGGTCGGATCCTGGTGGGAAAGATGACTCCTATAAGGTAAATCAAGGCTCCCATTCAGAGCAAGGGGTGGCGAGTCAAATTCTCTAAGAGGGACTGCCCTTGACTGAAAGCAGGCCCACCTGGGCCTACAAGCACAGACAGTTCAGCTAAGGAAGATCCAAAGGCCAAGAAGAAGGCAAGGGCAGAAACTGAAAAAAATCAAAAGCTCCCCCACTCTAAGTCACTGACTTCACAGAGGCCTTTCTCCAGGAGCCTAGAGACTTTCTGTCTTCTCCCTCCCCCAGCCACCAGGGGTGTCATCTACCAGTCTGGTCAGATTAGCTGAGAGGTGGAGACTGAAGGACTAGGAAAGAAAGGGGTGGAATGAACTTGGAGACAGGGACCTCTTTGGGGAAAAGAAAGGGCTAAGAGACCCAGAGGAGAGCTTTCTGCCCCACGCCCAGCCCCTTGGCCTCCCTCAGCGAGAAAGGAAGGAGAGGACAGAAAAGGGGAGGAAAAAACCAAAACAAGGGCCAAACTATACCACATGATTCCGCACCCAGCAACCAAACAGCAAGTCATGAGAAAAGGAGAGAAGTCCAGGGGAGGGGGATGGAGGCAGGTCACAGCCCTGCCTGGAACCTGCCCTAACCAGCTTCCCACTCCAGGCCGCAGAGCCACGGAGGCCCTTTCCTACACACGTTTTGAAAAATGTTCAAGGTCAGATCCTTTCTAACCAAATTCTGCTCTCATATGGGTCTATACCAGACTCATCCTTCTCCTCCGACAAGCCTTCCTAGATTTACTCAGATGGCATTCCACCTTTTCAGCATCTGTCCCCACCTATAGCACACCCCTGTCCCCATCCCCATTGGGTCCAGGGGAGGTGTCACCCCAGTTAACCCCTTAAATGATCCACAGCAGGTGGTCAACCCTGGGGACTGGCTTCCAGATCCTGCCCAAGTCCAAACAGGAAATGGGGCTCCAAGTCTGAAGCCTTGATCTTAACACCGGGAAGGTTAAACACTGCCAAGATAAATGATTAAAAAACGCACAGGCCCTTCTAGGTGGAAGTGGCACGGAGATGATCTCCTGCTGTGCATTAGCCATGACGCTGCCTTCACCTCAAGCAGGACAGGCAGGACATTTGAAGGCTGACTGAAGGGTTTCCTTCCTTTAGTTTAGCAGGAGGCCCTCCTGCTTTCAGAATAGGGACACAGAGGGGCAGGGTTCCAGAGGCATCTGTCTCTAGGTGGCAGAGGGCATCCAAATACCAGGCAAGAAGCAGATGCCCTCTGCAGTCTCCAGATTTGGTGGGGCATCTCCGGTCAATCTCGCGCTCAAGTAGAACACTGCACCTTCCTTCCCCAACAGGGCGAGGCAGCGCCTCTCCATTCCCCTGCGGGCCTGGCTTGGGGCAGGCGACTGCAGTGCCCCTCCCCTTCCAGGAAAGGGAGACAGGCCCGGAGGCCCTAAGAATGGCTCCAAAATTTTCCTTCTTGAGGTTCCCACAGTCCAAGGGCCTCTGGATCCCACTCCTAACTTTACTTGGCAATCTGCTCCTACGGCTAGGCCACCAATCATACCTCCCCCTAGGCTTCGCAAGGACACACCAGCAACCAAGCACAGACCGTCGCAAGGAAGGGGATCAGAAGGGGACCCAAAATGCAAAATAGCAACTGGTCGGTTTACGCCCTTGAGCTCGCGGCAAAGGGCGCACCGCCCCGGGCAGACGTTCGGGGTCCCGCTCCCCGGCCAGCCCCGCCCAGCGAGCTCTCCTTTAACCGTTTCCGCGCCCTCCGCGCCCCTCACTCACTGCGTATGCTGGGCGCGGCCTGCGCCGAAGACCTCGTCCAGCGCCACCGTGGCCTGGCCCAGGAACTTGTCGACGCCGATGAGCGAGCGGTGCATGGTGGTGAGCACCAGCTCGCAGGCGGCGGCGGAGCCCGCGGCCCACGGAGCCGGGCCCGCATCGGCCTCCTGCGCCCGCAGCAGCCCGTCCAGAGCACCGGGCGGCAGCTCGAAAGAGCACTCCTCGCGCCACTCCGGGCAGCCCTGCGTCTTCTCCACCACCGACGTGCTGTACTTCTCGCGGCCCACCTGGATCACCGTGTACGCGTCGCTAGTGCTGCCGGCTCCTGAGCTCTTGCCCCGCAGCCCGCGGGCCCGCAGCACAGTCACCTGGACGTGCGTGGGTAGCCAGCGGGAGGGCCCCGCCGCGGGCTCGGCGCCCCGCACCAGGGCCATGGCGGAGGAGGCGGCGGCGGACGAGGCCAGCAGAAGTGGGCACAGACACGGGGACCGTGAGAGGAGCCGGGCAGCGGCGGAGGGCGGTCAGGAGCCGGCTCCGAGCGCCGCCGCCGCCGCCACCGGGCCGCCGCAGCTGCGGGCTGGGCTGGGCCGAGCGGGCAGCCGCCTCCCCGCCTCCCCGGCCGCCGGCCGCGCCGCGACGTCAGCGCCCCGCCTCCCGCCCCGCCCCGCGACCCAGACCCGCGAGGCGGTGCGGCAGTGCGGCGGGGCCCCTAGCTGTCGCGCCCCGGCACTGGCCTCCGCACCCCGGCCTGGAGCTGGAGAGGGCGACCCGGACCAAGGGGTGGGGCGTGCGGCCTCCGCAGAGGGGTGGGCGGGGCTCCCCTGTTGGCCCCGCCCCGGGCTGGGGGCGCCCGCGGAACCCCGCCTCGCTTGCGGGAGCTCCGCACCCTCCGCCCGGTATGAAAAGCCCGCTCCGCGTCTCCTGGCCAATCCCAAATCTTTCTTGGAGATGTCCCTGCTCCGAAAGCCCTGCCCTAAACTGCCCCGGCCCGCCCCTCCTGGGATGGCCATCCCCTTGGCGCCGGCAAGTGGGTGTGGGGCGGGACTCCGCTTCCCCCCTGATCTCGAGCCGCGCTCTCTGTCCTCCAGCCCACCACTGCCCGGGAAGATGCTGCGTGAAACCAGAACTGATCCCCGCTCCGGCACGTGACAGGCCCGCATCAGCGAGCTGGAAGCCGGTGAGCTGCCGCCGCTTCCAACCTCCGCGCGCTTCAGGGTCCCACTGATGCGGCGAGACCGTGCCCCGGGAGGCCTGACGGCTGGGCTCGCCCTAAGCGGACACTGCGGCCGAGAGCCGAGTGATGAATAATAAATAAGTAACCACATCAATATTTAAACTGGGGCTCCTGCGTCACCGGTGGGCGGAAATTACAGGCTCTGGAGAGGGTTTTAAACAATTACTTCCACCCATTAAGTGCCTACTATGTGCCTGTGCGCAAAGCACAGGGTCTTATTTGAACGCTTGGTTTGTTATTAATAATGATAGCAATGGTTAGTAATTATAGATGCTGAATTTCGGCCAGTGCTGGTCCATGTACTTTATATACATTACCTCATTTTATCCTCGGAGCAACCCTCTGGGTGAGTGTGGTTTTTATTCGTTTTCCAGAAGATTAAATTGCAGCTAAACTGCCCAAGATCCATAATTGGCAAAGGTGGGATGTGTTTCCACACAGATGACCCCACAGCCTGTACTTTTAAAATCATAATTTTTAAATAAAATATAACACAGCTAAAAAAAAATCAAATAGAACAGACGCACTTTTGATGAAAAGCAAAACCCTCCCTCTCACCCCTGGATCCAAAGAAAACCCACTTATGGTCATTGGTGTTTTCAAACCTGGTGGGTACCTCCATCTCTCTACCTAAAATGCTTACATAGATGGATTTTGCAGGACGGCCATTATCTATTGCCTTCCTGCTATGATAGATGGTGTGTTTCACACCCACTTCCCTCCCTCAATCTTGTGTGGTTATCCTATTATTTTTAGTTCCTCTGTTGGATACCTTTATGGTGGAAACCTGTGTTTCTTCTTGGGAAGACTCTGCAGTACCCCCTTGACTTCCTGTACAGTGAGAGGAGGAAAAATCCCAACTGCAGGCCAGGTCCTCCAGCAGAATATGGGTGGTGGGACCCAGTACACCAGTCACTGGGGATTGGTGGGCACACACCCACCACAGGCCCAATGCTGACAGCCTGCCACCATGCCCCTGCTTTCTGAAGACAGGGGTGGAGGGGTCCTGGGCACTGAGCCCCATGGTCTAACAGGCATGTGCCCAGCACCTATCTTTGAGACAGCCAGATCTGCCTTTGGATCTTGGCTGCCTGCCACTTAGCAGCAATAAGACCTGAAAATTAAACCAGCTCTCTAACCTCTATCAGCCTCATTTCCTCGTCTGGAAAATGGGGATAATGATGCCTACTTCAAGAGTTGCTGAGAAGATTGTGTGACAAAATATTGTCAAAGATTTTAATGCAGTGGAGATCCCCACAAATGATCTCAAGGCATCTGAATCTCATACACAGCTTTTGATTATAAAAGTAACTTGGAAAATATAAAGAGATGCAAAGAAGGGAAAACAAATAGATCATAACCTCACCATCCAGAAATAAACACTGTTAACTTGTTGTCTTTCTACTGAATCTTTTCTCTAGACTCTGCTGTTGATTTGTATGCATTATGGCTGTGAGGCAACTGTACTGTAGTTTTGGAGTGGGCTTTGGAGTCCTGGTTCTACCGTTTAGATGTATGACCTCATTTACCCCTAAAGACAACCATTTAAGGCAAGTGCTATTGCGACCCTCACTTTCACTGATGAAGAAACTAAAGCCGAGAGCACTTGGATAATATTCTCCAAGTTTCTAACTGGAAAATCGCAGAGAATGGACTTGAACTCAAGTCTGAGTGACTAGTGCCTGTGGCACTCTGCTGTCGCCCTAGCTTGGTGGTGGTATAGGCACTACATCATTTGGGGTTGATAAAGCAGGAAACGTTGTCATACCCACTTCACAGATGAAGAAATTGAGGTATAAAGAGTGTTAACGGACTTAACCAGGGTTGCACTCAGGATGAAGCCCCAACTTTAAGAATGGTTTCCCCAAGGGCTTTGCAAATGAAGACATCTTTATCAAACTGCAACTAACATTTATTAGTCACCCTTCGTTAATGGTTCCATTTGACCTGCTTCCTAGTTCTCTAACGCAACTAGGCTAGGCCGCTGCCTCCTCCCCCCTCCCCCCACCTCCCCCATGGAGTAGCAAGGCTGCAGGAAAGGGCAAAAGAGAACTCAGATGGGCTACTCCCGCTCTCCTTCCTCCTGCCCTGGCCCACGCAGTTTGGCAAGCTCAGACTTCCTGCTGGCCTGGGATTGCAGCCATAGGAGGGCAGTGAAGCCAGGCAGGGTTCCCCTGCAGGTCCCTTGGCCCGAGGAAGAAGAGGCGGTTCTTTTAACTACCTGTGGTTGAGAAAAGAGCAGAAACTGTGAAACACTGAAGTCTTGACCACCTAGAGGTGTGTTTCCTCCTCAAAAAAATGAGACCACCAACACCCCCAACCCTGCAGCCTGCCATGAGGGTTAGTCAGAGGACCCTCTGGCTTCCTCTGCCTCCCTAGCGCTGGGTGTGCCCATGGGCCTCTCTAGTCTGGGCCTCTCTAGTCTGTTAAAGATAGGTCTTGCTATAAAAAAAAAGTGCTCATTTGTATAATTTCCACTTGTTGCTTCTCTCTGCAATACCTAAAAGCCCATTCGCCCTTCCACATAGGTACTTCAAATATCTTTGCCTGGCTCTTCAGGCTACATTCCCTGTTCTTCACCTCCCCTTTCCTGCTTCTGTTTTCTAGGTCCCTCACCATAACAGAGTCACACGACCCAAGTTCAGATTCTAATGCCACCACTCACCACCACTGTAAGCTTAGGAAAATCACTAAACCCCACTGAATCTCAGTTTCCACATCTATAAAATGGGCCTAATAATGGAAGTCACGTCTTAGGGTTGATAGAAGAGCTATCTCAACACACACAAGCAGTAATGAGTATTATCACCTTAGAAATCTTTGCCAAAAGCAAAAGCTTGTACATCCTTGTTTCTCTTGCATTTCTCTGATTGCCAATGAGATTGAACATTTTTTCAGTTCTTAGTCATTTATATTTCCTTTTACTGAATTGTCTATTCCCTGAATTGTCTATCTTCTATGCTCATTTTTCTTTGAAGTCTTAATTTCCTATTAATTTATATTAATGTTTTCTATGTTAAGAATAACACTTTGTCCTGGGCACCTGGGTGGCTCAATCGGTTGATTAAGTGTCTGCCTTCAGCTCGGGTCATGGTCTCAGGGTCTTGAGATCAAGCCCTGCATTGTCAGGCAGGATGGGAGAAAATATTTGTAAATCATACATCTGATAAGAGACTAGTATCTGGAATTAAAAAGTCTCACAATTCAACAATAGAAAGATAACCCAAATTTTAAAAAAGGCAAATAATTTGAATAGATATTCCCTATAGAAGATGGACAAATGGCCAATATACACATGAAAAGAAACCAAAAACATTAACCATTAGGAAATGTAATCAAAACTGCAATGAGACACCACTTTATACCCACTAGAATGGATATAACAAAAAAGACAGATAATAACAAGTGTTGTCAGGATGTGGAGACATGGAGCCCTCATACATTGCTGGTGGGAATGTAAAAAGGTGCAGCTGCTTTGCAGAACAGTTTGGTGGTTCCTCAAATAGTTAAATATAGGAGTTACCGTATGACCCAGCAATTTCATCAGAGTAGAAATATACACATATACACCCAAGAGAAATGAAAACAGGCATCCATATAAAAAGTTGTACATGAATATTCATTTCCAGATTCCTACCCCAAACCTACAAACCAATCACCACCTATATTTCTCCCATTTCAGAGGAAGAGGTGTTTCTATGTGCTGAATTTCCCTCTCTTTGCCTTACGGCAGTCCAGTTTCCATCTCCTCCTTCATTTCAGTATATCTCATCCATTGGCTCCTCTGTTCTTCATATAAATATGCTCAAGTCCCTCCCAAGAAAAACACAGAACATATCCAACTTCTTCTATCAGCCTATGCCATGTTCTCCTTTCCATCAGCTTTCCCAAAGATGATTTACCCTCCTCGTCTCTATCCCCTCACTTCTCCATTCACACCCCAAATCACGGCAGCCTGGCTCTCCATGCTCCCACCCATTCCTAATTGCAAAATCCCAAGGCCCTCCCTCAGTCCTTATCTCACTTGACCTCTCTTTGGCATTCAGTAGTTAGCCACTGCCTTCTCCAAACTCCCTCAACCCTGTCTGCCCCAGGCTCCATTCTTCCATGCTTTTGCTCCTGCCTCTCCCTCAACCTACTACCTCTGGGTCTCCTTCAAGGGCTTCTCTTCCCCCTTTCTTAACATTGGTCTATTTCTCAGCCCTCTTCGCTTTTCACTCTTCAGACTCTCCCTGGAGACTCAACTCTACTCACCTCTATCCACCCTGTATGTGTTCCCAACTCCCGCATGTCTACTTCCAGCCTAGTCCTCCTTCCTGAACCCCAGGTCCACACTCACAACTGCCAAGCAACATCTAGAGATGCTTCAAACTCAAGTTCATATGAATTTGCTAAGGCTGCCATAACAAAATGCCACAGACCGGGTGGTTTAAACCACACAAACTCACTTTCTCACAGTTCTGGAGGGTACAAGTCTAAGATCAAGGTGCTGCTGACAAGTTAATTTCTTCTAAGGCCTCTCTCCTTGGCGTCCAGATGGCCATTTTCTTGCCGCATTCTCACATGGCTGTGCCTTGGTCTGTGTGTTGTCTGTGTCCTAATCTTGTGTTCTCATAAAGGACACCAGTCATTTTGGAACCTCTCAAGACTCTAACCAGAAGGTACAGTTTCCTCTTCAAAAGTGGGCCTAAGCGGAGGCGCTCTCACCAAACCTAGAGGCTGCAGAGGGCATCTGCCTCTTGCCTGCTTCCCAGATTCCATATTAGAAGCAAGCCATCAAAGACTACCAGGATTGTCAGAAAGGACCAGAAGTCAACTTGAGAAGCTTCCACTGGCCAAAGGTGCAACAAATAGAGCATGGCCAAGGATAATAATCAATGGATTGAAATACATTAAATATATTTAAATCCATGATTTCATAATGATTTTTTAGAGTTAAATTTCTCATCATTAGAAGATGCGAAGAAAATTTGTCTGGAGGTTCTAGCACCGTTACTCACATACCCTTGACAGAAGGATGGTCCTCCTCTGTCAGGGAAGGTCATCCTGTTCTACCGAGTGACCAAGTGCTCGGCTTCAGGAGGCACACACATGGAGTGGTCTGGGAGGAAGGGGACACCCATCTAGCTGGCCAGATTAGACAAATCAACACTGGTGATCAATGGGGTGACAGATGTTGCTTTATTTTGAAAACTGCTAAATAAAGGGAAAGAACCCTGCCCCTTCTATAAGAACTGTAACAGTAGGTAACAAAATAGTAAATGAGAAGACTCTCTTTATAGAAGTGTTCCAGCAGATGAATGAAGAAGAAATGATTGAACTGGAGCATCACCATGCCTAGCCCCTAATGGATAAATAGAGCTGGGCAGTGATTAGCAATGGCTGCTGAATTACACCACAAGAGATAACCAGGAATTATTGCCTCCTAATAAAAGAACGCACCACCAACTATGAAGTAGTCTTGTCCAAAAAATCTAACCAGAATCTGATCAAGCCTCTTTACAGAAACTATATGGACTGAGAAAAATGTGAACAACTCAAAGATACAATCAGCAAAAACCAGGCTGTGGGAAACCACACGATAAACAATCCAGTTTTTTCTTTTCAAAAAGAACATTACAAGGGGAAAAAAGAGCTAGAAGAGGAACCTAGAAACAAGAAAAATACATTTTAAAATATAAGTAAACATGGAGTGCCTGGGTGGCCTAGTCATTTAAGCATCTGGCTCTTGGTTTTGGTTCAGGTCATGATCTCGGGGTTGCGAGATAGAGCCCTGCATCGGGCTCTGTGCTCAGCATGGAGTCTGCTGGTCTCTCTCCCTCTGCTCCTTCCCCTGCTTGATCTCAATCTCTCTCTCTCAAAAATAAATAAATAAAATCTTTTTAAAAAATTAATAAACATACCAATAGCAATGAGCACATCTACCACAAAGATCATGGTTTCTAAGTATCATTCTTCATGCAAAAAAACCAGACTCCTTTGAGAAATGATTCCAGGACTAAGGCAATTAAAAATCATGAAGGTGGTACATGAATGAGAACAGTTTGCTTATTTTGCAGATGACTAAAACCAAGGCAAGGAAGAGTTTTGCTCAAGGTCCTATAGCTTCAGAGTGGCCAAGCAGGAATGAAGCCTCTGACCACCTTGATCTCCTGCTGGAGAAATGTCTAGGTTTCATTCCTAGATCCTCGTGGCTAGAGAGGACAGACTAGATAGTAGGAATTTGGATGTGGGCACCAGGTGGCCTGTTGGGAGTCATAGAAGAATATGGGAAAGAAGGAGGAAACCAAATGGAACAGAGAAGGCTGGAGTGTGATAATAAGCCTTCAATTCAGTCTGGGCTGCTGATGGCTTAAAATTGAGTTTTAAATTTTGGAATAATATCAGATTTTACATAAAAGTTGCAAAGATAGTACAGAGAGTTCCCGTACACCTTCACCTGACTTCTGTTAATGTTAACATTCTACAGATACATTTGTCCAAACTAAGAAACCAATAGAAACCAACAATATCATTAACTAGGCTACAAACTTTATTCCAATTTCACCAATTTTTCCATTAATATAATTTTTTCTGTCCCAGGTTCCAATCCAGGATCCACCACTGCATTTGGTCATCATGTTTCATTAGTCTCCTCCTATCTGTGATGTTTACTTGGTAATTCATTAAAGGGAATACATGCTTTATTTGATTTTCAGAATTTGTGTTATATTTAATAACAAATTAAAAACAAAACAGAATTGTAATGGTTTCTCATTGCTTTTTAGAATAAGGGCAGCCATCCTCAGCCTGGCCAGCAAGACCCAAATGACCCACCTCTACAGCCTCTCCTTGCCTCATGGTGGTCTAGTCAAGCTGTCCTCCTTCCAGTCTCTTGTATTTTACCTTGCTCCCTTCTGTCACAGGGCCTTTGCACCTGCTGTTTCTTCTGCCTGGCAAACTCTCCTCTCCTCTTTGCCAAGGTAGCTCCTACTCCTCTGTGGGTATCATTCCAACATCCCTCTGTCAGTCCAGCCTTGCCTGGCCCCCCCAGCTGGGCAGAATCTCCTTACCATAGGCTCTCATTACGGTCCCCAAGGGTGACGCTATACTGGTTTGGGTGGCTATTTGCTTTCATGTCTCTCTCCTTGCTTGACCATAAGGTCCATGAGAGCAGGGACCACATTGTAAAATTCATCTCTATCCTCGGCTTCCTCCACAGTGCCTGCCATGTCTTAGGTGCTCGATAATATTTGTTGATTTCAGAAATGAACAAAAAGTGTAAAATATGCCCAAAATGTAGGTGTGGAAGGGAGAGAGAAAAGGGGAATTGTCACAGTATTTATAGCTTACTCATTCCTTTTTCATGGAGATGGGGATGAAAGCCAATAGATGGTGGTTGTATGTGAAGTTGCCATTAAAAACTTCTTAGGAGGGCAGGACCTAGTAAGTCAGAAGATGACCCATTTGTTTCTGCTGGGTACCTGGAGGACTTCCAGATGAAGAAAGTTGGCCTAGGAGCTGAGCTTTTGAGGAGACCTGGAGAACCTGAAATGCTGTGTAGAGTGAGAATTTCAAGTTTCCCAGAGTCATCTACCAATCCAGGAGGGAAGGGCAGGTGAGAGTGATCTGAGGCGAAAGCGGAGTGAGCAAAATTGCAAAAGGCATGTGCTTTTAAGCCTCACTTTTGTTATTAATTTATAATTTTGTGCATTATGGGCAGATGACATGACCCATAATTAATTGATTCTGTGAAATTTATTACAGCTCCTTTTATGGTCAATGCAAATGTTCTTCCTGGGCTCAAAAAGAATGTGAATTCTCTCTTGGGTGTGGAATTCCATTCTACCTAATATATCAAATGCATTAGTTGTATTTTTAGATCTTCAATATCTCTATTTTTTGTCTGCTTGCTCTCTTGGTTTCTGAGAGGAGTGACTCTGCAGTTATATAGGCTTAAGGGTATTTATTTAAAAGCAAAAAAAATGAAGATTAACATTTAAAAGTTACACATTTTTCAAATTTGGGGGGGTAGGGAGAAACAATAAAGAAAACAGACCAGGGGCGCCTGGGTGGCTCAGTCGTTAAGCGTCTGCCTTCGGCTCAGGGCGTGATCCCGGCGTTCTGGGATCGAGCCCTGCATCAGGCTCCTCTGCTGGGAGCCTGCTTCTTCCTCTCCCACTCCCCCTGCTTGTGGTCCCTCTCTCACTGGCTGTGTCTCTCTCTGTCAAATAAACAAAATCTTAAAAAAAAAAAAAAGAAAAGAAAACAGACCATAAAGCGAATGATGGAAAGCAGCAAGGGTGTATTAAAAAACAAGCTGAAATTATAAAAGATGATAATATCTATCTATCTTTATAGCAATAACTGAATGGGAGAAACTTGCCGACTCAAAGAAAACACTTTCAGATATGGTTTAAAAATGCAAAAATATGCCACCAATAAAAGATATACCTAAAACAAAGTTGCTCAAGGAGTTTGAGAGTAGAAGAAATGAAAATCTCAGTGGGTTTGAAAATAATTTGACATTATTGACTCCAAAGTATATTCAAAAGAATAGATGTAGAGTAACAAGTATTTTTTGAGAGCCTACTAGGTACCAGGCATGTGTTATAAAGCTGCAATGATTAAGACAATGTAGGGTGGAGCCAGAAGCAGGCAAATGGTCAGCAGGAACAGAAAAGAGCCTGGAAACTGTCTTACACTTGCATAAGAATTTAATCTATGATAGGGGCTCCTGGGTGGCACAGTCGTTAAGCGTCTGCCTTTGGCTCAGGGCGTGATCCCAGTGTTCTGGGATCGAGCCCGACATCAGGCTCCTTTGCTGGGAGCCTGCTTCTTCCTCTCCCACTCCCCCTGCTTGTGTTCCCTCTCTCGCTGGCTGTCTCTATCTCTGTCAAATTAATAAAACCTTTAAAAAAATAATAATTTAATCTATGATAAAGATAGTATTTCAAATATGTAGGAGAAGGACAACTTTAACTTCCATCTGTAAAAAACAATCATAATAGGGGTACCTGGCTGGCTCAGTCAGTAGAGCATGCAACACTTGCTCTTGGGGTTGTGAGTTCAAGCCCCACATTGGGTATAGAGATTACTTAAAAGTAAATACATAAACTTTAAAAAATAATAGTAATAAATATTAAACACAAAGTTAGAGTTCCAACTCATAAAAAAATGATGCCTGATAGGTTAAAGATTGGGACATTAAAACTCACTCAAGTAGTAGAATAAAACATAGGAGTACTTTTTTTTTATATGTATATATTCGGGGCTATACCTGAACTGTTCAAAGAATTTGAATAAACAGTTCACAGGGGAAACACAAAGGGCAATCATACATATGAAAAAATGCTTAACCTCACTACTAGTTTAAGATTACAAATTAGCACAATAGTGCTATCCAGCGTGGGGGAGGCCAAAGGATACCCTTGGCATGAGTTTGAAGTGGTACAGCCTTTTTGAAGATCAATTCAGCAGTCCCTATCAATTTAAAATGGGTCATCCCTTGGGGCGCCTGGGTGGCACAGCGGTTGGGCGTCTGCCTTTGGCTCAGGTCGTGATCCCGGCGTTCCGGGATCGAGTCCCACATCGGGCTCCTCAGCTGGGAGCCTGCTTCTTCCTCTCCCACTCCCCCTGCTTGTGTTCCCTCTCTCGTTGACTGTCTCTCTGTCAAATAAATAAATAAAATCTTTAAAAAAAAAATGGGTCATCCCTTTAATCTGGGAATTCCATTTCTAGGAATTTATGCTGTGGAAATCCTCACACAACTGTTCAAAGATCTGGGCACCTGGGTGGCTCAGTCGGTTAAACATCTGACTCTTGGTTTTGGCTCGGGTCATGATTTCAGGGTCATGACATCAAGCCCCATCATGGGCTCCACGCTCAGCACGGAGTCTGCTTGAGCGTCTCTCTCCCTCGCCCTCTGCCCCTCCCCCCGCTCTCTCCCTCTAAAATAAATTAATAGAAAACCCCAAGCATTCAAAGATCTTTGTATAAGGATGTTCATTTCCAGATGATTAAAAACAGCAAACCACTTGGGGTAGAGCCCGAATATCCATTAACGAAAGTGAAGAGGTCAGAGCACGTGAGAAAAGGCCAGGAAGTCTGTGCGCTGCTGAGGGAAGGGGAGCTATGCGGTCAGCGTCCCTCATCCCTAAGCCGGCCTCCCCACCTGGCCCCTGTGCTGAGGAAAACTCTCCTCTCCGGAGACCTTGGCCTCACAGTCCCAGAAGACTCAGCCCGTCAACCCCCACCTGGAAGGAGCTGCGGTCTCCTAGCGTCGGGGTTTCTTTGTGTTCCTGGACATCATCTCTGCTGACTGACTTCACCTTTATTTTGAGAAAACCCCTTAAGCCTTGGGCCTTTTGGTCGGGCAATTTATAAAGATACGTCCAACATCCCCTTTTAATTACAAAGGTTCAAAACAGTAAGAAGTTCTACATATTTTAAATTGTTGGGAATGGAGGGGGAGAAAGTACCTTTGTAAATGGTTCCCTTTCCTTCATTTATTGATTCAATAAATGTGGGACAGATGACACAGCCCCTCAAGAAGCTCCGCCCATGAGGAGAGGAACACTCATGAGGGAGACAATAACTACGTAACGCCAGACATAAAACTGTAACAGTAAGGGCTGTGAAGGGAGAGTGTGAGATTATGGGAGGCTGTAGTATAGGGTTCTCTGTAGGGAACTGTACAGGGAATATAGGGGAACTTCAGTCCGGTTGGGAGGTCAGAGAAGGTTTCCCTGAGGAAATTGCATTAGGCAAGACCAGAGAAAGATGAGAAGTGAAAAAGAATCCCATGAGAGTTTGCGTAAAGAAGGAAGGGTTTGTGCAAAAGCCCAAGTCAGGGAATACCTGGGAGTATTTATGCCATTATGAGTGTTAAGGCTGGTGTGGCCTGAGCACTGAGAGGGATGGCAAGAGGGAACGGCCGAAGCTACCCTTCCAGGATCTGTGGGCCACTTTAACGACTACGAATTTCCTAATAAGGGCAATGCAAAACTATTTATAGATTAGGAAAACGTTTCTTTTTAACAAATAATATTCACACTGAACAGTGTCTGCAGCCGTGTTTTGGGCGGGGGTGTGGGTATACACTGGTCAAAGCAGTTACCCACAGGACATTGGGAGGAGAGCTAGGTGGGCAACCAAAAGGTCCTGAGGCGAATGTCCTCTTCAGAATGGAGACCCCTGAGAGGCCTCCAATGGCAGTGCCGAAGCCTTCATTGGGCTGTTCCACAAGGCTGTGAACAAGCTACACTCCAGATGCTGGGTGGTGCACTGATGAGGGCTGGGGTGTTCTTGGGTGGGGAAGGGGTGCGGTAAGTGAGTAGGTTTCTGGAAAGCTGTGAGTCTTTCTGGAAAGGTCAGAGTGTGGAAAAACCAACATTCGCATCTGACCTAAGAAAGGTCTGCAGGAGCCCAGGCCTTCATGGTGTTGGGCGTTGCTGTCCGTCTCATCTTCTTGAGGGATAGGAGAGCAGGAGTGCCCAGAAAGGAGCTGACGTGAGGCCCTTGGCTTTTCAATACTGGAGCATTCTAATACCTACTTTTAAGATTTCTTTTTCGTGCCTTATAATTCACCCAAGATTTCAGTGAAGACTGCCAACCTCTCACCTGTGCTGAAGAGAATCACTGAAAAGGTCTGTGTTCCACATGTCAGATTCAAGAACAGCTTCCCCAGCAGCCCCTCCTGCGTCTCTTCAGAGGCCTCCAAGGGGCTAACGGCACCTTTCAAGTGATGGTAGTGGTCCTGGAATCCCAGGAGATAAGGGATCAGTCCATGCTAAAGTGGAAAAAACAAGCCAAGTGTGAACATGAGAGACTCCCCACCCTTTCTATTCTAGAAAGGCCAGAAGCTTGACAGACAAAATGAGTCCCTGCGATCATGTGGACAAGGGCTTTTCGGTCAACACTTGCGCTAAGTGACATAGGATGAACTAATTAGGCAGCTTCATAAGTGACCCCTCTTTCCTCCTTGACCCTCTCAAAAAGGAGATCATTACAGTCCATGCGAGTGAGGAAGATGCCCCATTCAGGGCCATGTCCTCAGAAGCAGAAAGCTATGGTGACTGTTCTTCAGAATGGTTAGAGGAACAAACTCTCACATGCCTGTAGGAGCCAGGCGGATAGAAGAGCAAGCAGATCATGGGAAGCCGGCGAAGCTGATGGAACATGACCCAGTTCGGGGCGATTACTATTACGTTCATGGGGAAGATCTATGCTGCCTAAAATTTCCACTTAAAAAAAGCCCATATAAATTCAGATATAATGTGAAATTAAAAGTTTTTGTTTTTCCAGCTAATTCAAAATTTATAATATACGGGTCACCTGGGTGGCACAGCGGTTAAGCATCTGCCTTCGGCTCAGGGCGTGATCCCGGCGTTATGGGATCGAGCCCCACATCAGGCTCCTCCGCTAGGAGCCTGCTTCTTCCTCTCCCACTTCCCCTGCTTGTGTACCCTCTCTCGCTGGCTGTCTCTCTGTCAAATAAATAAAATCTTTAAAAAAAAATTTATAATATACACCAAATCTGTTTAAGGTTGGCTCTTCTATAGTTTCCTATGGCACTGTAATAAATGACCACAAACTTGGTGACCTGACACGGCACAAATGTATTCCCTGGAGGCCAGGAGTCTACTATCCATTTTACTGGGCTAACGTCAGGGCATCAGCAGGGCCACATTCCTAATGGAGGCTTGAGGGGAGAATCTGCTTCTTTGCATTTCCTAGCTTCTGGAGGAAGCCTATGTTCCAGGGCTCATGACTCCTTCCTTGGTCTTTTGTTTCCATATTCTCAACTCTTACCTCTATGTCAAACCTCCTCCTACCTCCATCTTACAAAGGTACTTGTGATTACATGGAGGGCTTACCTATCTGGATAATCCAGAATAATCTTCCCATTTCTAGACCCTTAACTTAATCATATCTGCAAAGTCTCTTTTGCCACTTACGATTATACTCACGGGTTCCAGGGATTAGGATCTGAATATCTTTGGAGCCATTATTCTGCCCATCACAGGTTTGCAGTTGGATATAGCCCTCAGATTTAAACCTATCACAGATTTTCCCCCAGCTAGAACAAAATATCCCTAAATTATCCCAATACTCTGGTCCCTGAACTTATGATCCTTTAACAGCTTTATTAGAGTTTATTCTTTTATTCATTGTTTACATTAACATATAATGTATTATTTGTTTCAGGGGTAGAGGTCTGATTCATCAGTCTTTTTTTTTAAATAATTTTTTATTATGTTACATTAGTCACCATACAGTACATCCTTAGTTTTTGATGTAATGTTTCATAATTCAGTATTTGCATATAACACCCAGTGATTCATCAGTCTTATACAATACCCAGTGGTCATTACAACACATATCCTCCCCAATGTCTAACACCCAGTTACCCCATTCCCCACCCCTCTCCCCTCCAGCAACCCTCGGTTTGTTTCCTAAGATTAAGAATCTCTTATGGTTTGTCTTCCTCTCTGGTTTCATCTTGTTTCATTTTTTCCTCTTTCCCCCATGATCCTTTACCTTGTTTCTTAAATTCCACATGAGTGAGATCATATAATTGTCTTTCTCTGATTGACGTATTTTGCTTAGCATAACACCCTCTAGTTCCATCCATGTTGTTGCAAATGGCAAGATTTCGATTTTGATGGCTGAGCAGTATTCCATTGTATATATATATACAATATCTTCTTTATCCATTCATCTGTCGATGGACATCTGGGCTTCTTTCATAGTTTGGCTATTGTGGACGCTGCTGTTATAAACATTGGGGTGCAGGTGCCCCTTTGGATCACTACCTTTGTATCTTTGCAGTTAATACCCAGTAGTGCAATTGCTGGGTCATAGGGTAGCTCTATTTTCAACTTTTTGTGGACCCTCCATACCGTTTTCCAGAGTGGCTGCACCAGCTTGCATTCCCACCAACAGTGTAGGAGGTCTCCCCTTTCTCCACATCCTCACCAACATCTGTCATTTCCTGACTTGTTAATTTTAGCCATTCTGACCAGTGTGAGGTGGTATCTCATTGTGGGTTTGATTTGCATTTCCCTGATGCCAAGTGATGTTGAGCACTTTTTCATGTGTCTGTTGGCCATTTGTATGTCTTCTTTGGAGAAATGTCTGTTCATGTCTTCTGACCATTTCTTGATTGGATTATTCTTTGGGGTGTTGAGTTTGATAAGTTCTTTATAGATTTTGGATACTAGTCCTTTATCTGATATGTCATTTGCAATATCGTCTCCCATTCTGTCCGTTGTCTTTTGGTTTTGTTGACTGTTTCCTTTGCTGTGCAAAAGCTTTTTATCTTAATGAAGTCCCAATAGTTCATTTTTGCTTTTGTTCCCCGTGCCTTTAGAGACATGTTTTGCAAGAAGTTGCCGTGGCTGAGGTTGAAGAGGTTGCTGCCTGTGTTCTCCTCAAGGATTTTGATGGATTCCTGTCCCACATTGAGGTGTTTCAACCATTCTGAGCCTGTTTTTGTGTATGGTGTAAGGAAATGGTCCAGTTTCATTCTTCTGCATGTGGCTGTCCAATTTTCCCAACACGATTTGTTGAAGAGACTGTCTTTTTTCCATTAGATATTCTTCCCCGCTTTGTCAAAGATTAGTTGACCATAGAGTTGAGGGTCCATTTCTGAGTTCTCTATTCTGTTTCATTGATCTATGTGTCTGTTTTTGTGTCAGTACCATACTGTCTTGATGATTACAGCTTTACAATAGAGCTTGAAGTCCGGAATTATGATGCCACCAGCTTTGGTTTTCTTTTTCAACATTCCTTTGGCTATTCAGGGTCTTTTCTGGTTCCATACACATTTTAGGATTGTTTCAACTCTGTGAAAAAAGTTGATGGTATTTTGATAGGAATTGCATTGAATGTGTAGATTGCTCTAGGTAGCATAGACATTTTAATAATATTTGTTCTTCCAATCCATGAGCATGGAATGTTTTTCCATTTCTTTGTGTCTTCCTCAATTTCTTTCATGAGTATTCTATAGTTTTCTGAGTACATATCCTTTGCCTCTTTGGTTAGGTTTATTCCTAGGTATCTTATGGTTTTTGGGTGCAATTGTAAATAGGATTGACTCCTTAATTTCTCTTTCTTCTGTCTCATTGTTAGTGTATAGAAATGCAACTGATTTCTGTGCATTGATTTTATATCCTGACACTTAGCTGAATTCCTATATGAGTTCTAGCAATTTTGGGGTGGAGTCTTTTGGGTTTTCCACATACAGTATCATGTCATCTGTGAAGAGTGAGAGTTTGACCTCTTCTTTGTCAATTTGGATGCCTTTTATTTCTTTTTGTTGTCTGACTGATGAGGCTAGGACTTCTCGTACTATGTTGAACAGCAGTGGTCATTGTGGACATCCCTGCAGTGTTCCAGACCTTAGGGGGAAAGCTCTGTTTTTCCCCATTGAGAATGATATTCACTGTGGGCTTTCTGCATGTGGCTTTTATGATACTGAGGTATGTTCTATCCCTATACTGTGAAGAGTTTTAATCAAGAAAGTATGCTGTACTTTGTCAAATGCTTTTTCTGCATCTATTGATCTTTTATTAATGTAGTGTATCACATTGATTGATTTGTGGATGTTGAACCACCCTTGCAGCCCAGGAGTAAATCCCGCTTGGTCGTGGTAAATAATCCTTTTAATGTACTGTTGGATCCAATTGGCTAGTATCTTGGTGAGAAGTTTTGCATCCATGTTCATCAGGGAAATTGGTCTGTAATTATCCTTTTTTTGTGGGATCTCTGTCTCGTTTTGGGATCAAGGTAATGCTGGCCTCATAGAAAGAGCTTGGAAGTTTTCCTTCCATTTCTATTTTTTGAAACAGCTTCAGAAGAATAAGTATTAATTCTTCTTTAAATGTTCGTTAGAATTCCCCTGGGAAGCCATCTGGCCCTGTGTTCTTGCTCATTGGGAGATTTTTGATCACTGCTTCGATTTCCTTACTGGTTATGGGTCTGTTCAGGTTTTCTGTTTCTTTCTGTTTCAGTTTTGGTAGTTTATATGTCTCTAGGAATGCATCCATTTTTCCAGATGGCCTAATTTGTTGGCATATAGTGGCTTATATGTTCTTATATGTATACTTGTTCTTATGTTCTTATAAATATGTTTGTTCTTATATGTTCTTATGTTTGTATTTCTTCTGTATTGTTGGTTGTGATCTCTCCTTTTCCATTTATGATTTTATTTATTTGGGTCCTCTTTTCTGAGAAGTCTAGCCAGGGGGTTATCAATCTTATTAATTCTTTCAAAGAACCAGCTCCCAGTTTCGTTGATCTATTCTTCTGTTGTTTTGATTTCTATTTCATTGATTTCTGCTCTAATCTTTATTAATTCTCTTCTCCTGCTGGGTTTAGGCTTTATTTGCTGTTCTTCCTCCAGCTCCTTTAGGTATACAGTTAGGTTGTATATTTGAGACCTTTCTTGTTTCTTGAGAAAGGCTTGTAATGCTACATACTTTCCTTTTAGGACCGCCTTTGCTACATCTCAAAGATTTTGGAGAATTGTGTTTTCAATCTCATTTGTTTCCATGAATTTTTAAAATTCTTCTTTAATTTCCTGATAAACCATTCATTCTTTAGTAGGATGCTCTTTAGCCTCCACGTATTTGAGTTTTTTCCAACTTTCCTCTTGTGATTGAGTTCCAGTTTCAAAGCACCGTGGCCTGAAAATATGCAGGGGAAGATCCCAATCTTTTGGTACTGGTTGAGACCTGCTTTGTGACCCAGGATGTGATCTATTCTGGAGAATGTTCCATGTGCACTCGAAAAGAATGTGTATTCTGTTGTTTTGGGATGGAATGTTCTGAATATATCTGTGAAGTCCATCTGGTCCAGTGTGTCATTCAAAGCCCTTATTTCCTTGTTGATCTTCTGCTTAGATGATCTGTCCGTTGCAGTGAGGGGGGTGATAAAGTCCCCTATTATTATTCTATTATATTAATGTGGGTTTTTTTTTTATTTTGTTATTAATTGGCTTATATAATTGGTTGCTCGCTTTATTGGAGTTTAATGTATATACCATAAAATAACATATTCACCTATTGCAAGTATACAATTCAATTATTTTTAGTAAACTTATAGAGTTGTGCAATTATCCAACAATCCATATTTAGAACATTTCCATCATTCCAAAAAGCTCCCTTGTGCTCATTTGCAGTCAGTCCCTACCCCCAGATCCATATCAGGCAACCGCTGATCTACTTCTATCTGTATAGATTTGCCTTTTCTATATACGTCATATAAATGGGATCATACAATTTATAGTCTTTTGCATCTAGCTTTCATTTAGTATAATGTTTTTGAGGTTCATCTAGGTCATGTGTATATCAATACTCAGTAATTATTCCTTTTTATTGCTGAGTAGTGTTCCAGTGTGAATACACCACATCTGGTTTATCCATTAACCTGATGGACATTTGGATTGGTATGATGAACAATGCTGTTATGAATATTCATGTACCAGTCTTTGTGTGGACATGTTTTTGTTTCTCTCAGTAGATACCTAGGAATGGAACTGCTGGGTCAAAGGGTAGGTTTATTTTTAACTTTTTAAGAAACTGCCAAACTGTTCTCCAAAGTGGCTGTACCATTTTACATTCCTATCAGGAATATATGAGGGACTTGATTTCTCCACTTCCTTGCCAGCACTTGTATAGAATATCTTTTTCCCATTCAACTTCCTTGGTACTCTGCCAAAAATAAATTGACCTTACATGTGAAGGCTTATTTGGGACTCTCAATTCTAGTCCATTGGTCTATATGTCCATCTTACTACCTGTACCACATTGTTGTGATTACTGTAGTTTTGTAGTAAGTTTTGCACTCAGAAAATGTGAGTCCTCCAACTTTGTCCTTTTTCAAAAGTTTTTTGGCCAGTCTGGATCCTTTGCATTTCCACATTAGTTACAGAATTAGTTTGTCAATTTCTGCAAAAAAAGACAGCTGGGGGGCACCTGGGTGGCACAGCGGTTGAGCGTCTGCCTTCGGCTCAGGGCGTGATCCCGGCGTTGTGGGATCGAGCCCCACATCGGGCTCTTGTGCTATGAGCCTGCTTCTTCCTCTCCCACTCCCCCTGCTTGTGTTCCCTCTCTCGCTGGCTGTCTCTATCTCTGTCAAATGAATAAATAAATTTAAAAAATCTTAAAAAAAAAAAAAGACAGCTGGGACTTCGATAGGGATTGCATTAAATTTTTAGATCAATGTAGGCAGTATTACCATCTTAACAATTGTAGTTTTTTGTTAATTTCTTAGGATTTTCTATATATAGGACTGTGTCATCTGTGAATACGGTTTTATTGCATCTCCAATCTGGATACCTTTTTTTATGTTTTACTTTTTGGCTTTGTCACACTATCTAAAACCGCCAGTACAATGTTGATTAACAGTGGCAAAAGCAGACACCTTTGCCTTGTTCCTATGGGGAAACATTCAGTCTTTCACCATTATATAACATTGTATGTTTTAGTTAAATATATTTTATCAAATTGAGAAAGTCCTCTTTCATTCCTAGCTTAAGAGCTTTTATCATTAATGGATGTTGGAGTTTGTCAAATGTTTTTTTCTACATCTACTGAGATGATCATATGGTTTTTGCCCCTTATTTTATTAATATGGTGATTTATCTTAATTGATTTTCAGATGTTAAACTGACCTTGCACTCTTGGGATAAAGGCCACTTGGTCATGATATAGAATTCTATTTATATATTGCTGAATTTTATTTGCTAATATTGTGTTAAGGATTTTTGTATCTATGTTCACAAAGAACATATAGTTTCATACAGTGAGTTGGGACATATTCCCTTCTCCTCCACTTTATAAAAGAATTTGTGAAAGATGGGTACTATGTCATCTTTAAATATCTGATAGAATTCACCAGTGAAATATTCTGGGAATGAGTTTTTTTTTAATAGGAAGATTTTAAGTACTATTCTTTAATTGTTATAGAGCCATCCAGATTTTCTATTTCTTTTTTTTTTAAAGATTTTATTTATTTATTCAACAGAGATAGAGACAGCCAGCGAGAGAGGGAACACAAGCAGGGGGAGTGGGAGAGGAAGAAGCAGGCTCATAGCAGAGGAGCCTGATGTGGGGTTCGATCCCACAACACCGGGATCACGCCCTGAGCTGAAGGCAGACGCTTAACCGCTGTGCCACCCAGACGCCCCCAGATTTTCTATTTCTTGATTCAATTTTCGTAATTTATATCTTGCTAGAAATTTGTCCATTTCAACCAAGTTATTGAATTTGTAATGTTCCCTTATATTCTTTTTATTTCTGTAGGGTTGGTAGTGATTTCATAATTTATATTTCTTCTTCTTCTTCTTCTTTTTTTTTTTAATCTTGGTCAGCCTAACTGAAGATTTGTCAATTTTGTTAATCTTTTTCAAAAAAAACCCCAACTTTTTGTTTTATCGATTTTTGTCTCTGTTGTTTTTCTGTTTCACTTATTTACACTCTAATCTTTATTATTTTCCTCCTTCTGCTTGCTTTGGATTTAATTGGCTCCTTTTCTCCAGGTTCTTACAGTGGAAACTTAAGTTATTGATATGAGACCATTTTTCTTTTCTAATATAGGTGTTTAAAACTATACATTTCCCTATAAAAGCTGCTTTTGCAGCATCTCGTAAATTTCAACATGTCAAATTTCCTTTTTTATTTAGTTCAAAAGATTAATAATTTTCCTTGTGATTTCTTCTTTGACCCATGGGTTATATCAAAATGTGTTGTTTAATTTCTAAGCACTTGTGGATTTCCCAAATTTCTATCTATACTTCCAATCCACTATCAATCTAGTATTGTCTAGAATATTAATTTGGGACTATCGTGAACGTACTTCCTCTTTTTTGTTTTTTTAATCTTAAGTTTGTTGTTCTTGCTGTTGTTGTTTAGACAACAGAAAATTTTACCGACATGTCAAATCACTCTTACTCTATATGTTTCTTGCAAAGTCTCCTGGATTTGTATCCCTTATTTGTGTATTGCCTCCAAAATGTTTTAAACCTTTTTTTTTTTACTATGAAAGTTTCCAAATTTCCAGAAAAGTAGAAATGATAGTATAATGAACAGCAATAGATGTAACAGTTGCTAATGTCTTTTGAACAGTCTGCTTTCTATATTAGATTAAACCATTTGAAATCGCTCCGTTTATCTTTTCATGTGTCCTTGCTTCCTGGCCCCCCAGAGATGTTTTTCGATATGGGTCTTTTTATGGCAAGCATTTTGAGGCCTGGCTGCCTGAGAATATCTTTCACATATGAATGACAACCTGGCTGGATATAAAATTGTAAGTTCAAAGTTATTTTCTTTTAGCACTTAAGAAATATTATTCCACTATCTTCTTACACCTCGTGTTGCCACCGAGAGATCTAATGTCTGTCGATCTAATACTTTGATAGTTTTCTCTTCGGTGTTTAGATTTTACCATCTGGTATCTTGTGTGAATTTCCCCTTCTCTCCTTTATTTTCCACTCTACAGCCCTTTCAATCTGAGGTCATTCTATTTTGTTTTATTTGATCATTCATCCTTTTTAAACCTGATGAATGTGTGTCTATTGTTTCCTCAAACATACTCTTCTATCCCTTTTCATTTTTTCCTTCTGAATTCCTGCTATGGATGTCGGCTTTCTACCTCTACCTTCTTTACCCTAACTTTTAGTTTTTATCTCCTCGGTCTTTAACGCATCCTTCTTGGAATGTTTCTCAATATGATAATCTTGAAATAATTTAGCTTCCATCTGTTATATATCTCACTTATTGTGTTCTTTATTTCAACTATTATCTTCTTCATACCTAATATTTTCACTTAGTTCTTTTAAATTTTTCTTGTTTTTGTTTTACACTGCTAATATTACTTTTGTATATTGATAGAGCTGATGTGAAATCCTTGGTCCGTGTGTACTAATACTCCTGCTTTCATCCTCCTGGTTCTGATGTGACACATGGTGAATTTTACTTTCCTTTTGGTTGAATTTTATGCTTTGAGTGTCCCACTAGTTAGGCTTGTGAGCCCATATTCCCTGAGGGTATTGTCTATTCTGCTCCATACTGCCTTTTGGGGAAGGACAGAAGTCCACTGGGTATCTGTTCAGCTGTCAAGTTCAAGGAGAGAACAGGGACTCAGGTCTCAAGGGGGCACCGCAGGCATCACACAATCACGTGGCATCATGTCTGCTTGTCTTCACCTGCCAAAAACTCCTTGGGGTCTTGGTTTTACTTTCCACCCTGTGCTGGAAGGAAGCTGCCTGCAGTGATTGGAAGGGCCAGCCTGGGGATTTAGAGGGCAAGGGGTGAAGGAGTGAGGATACACTCAAAAACAGTTGTTCCCCTAATGTATCAACTCTTGACCCTGACAGGGCTTTCCTGCTGCTCTGAGTTCCTCCCTGCGGACACCCTGACCAGTGCCCTGAGCCACTGCCTCTGCAGTTCTGCACTGAAAGGCAAGCAATGTCTGTCCAATGCAAAGGTGTGGGAGAAGCAAGAGCTGAAAGTCCATCATTTTTCTTCTATCCTTATCATCACTGTCACCTCTGCCTGAGGCTGCAGCTACTCTACACACACACACACACACACACACACACACGCGCGCGCGCGCGCGCTTTCTCGTTCTAAACAGCCTTTTCCCCAGGCTGTTCTTCTTTGCTGTTCCCCAGGCATTTCTTCTTTGCTGTTGCTATTTCCTGAATTTTGCACTGCCCTCCGTAATGCCTCCTGTGTTTAGTTTGGGGAGGAAGCCAGCAGCCCAAGTGAATTCTCATCTTGGCAGGAACTGGAGCAGCCAAGTGATGCCTATTAGTCAACTCATAGGAGAGATAAACTAGACTGTCGGGTAGATAAGGAAGAGCATAGACTGGGCCTAGAGTACATATTTGGGAGTCGTCAGGGCATACATGCTTTTTCAAGCCATGAGCCTGGATGAGATCTCCTGGGGAAGGATTGTAGATATACGAGGCACCTTTTGAAAAATATACTCCTTACTGTAAATAAAAATTGAGATCTGGCTTGTATATCTGACTTGTATATCAGTTTGGGCAGTGTGAATCAGTCCTGGTGAGACTGTTCACTTTGGGGACCCCACAAAATTCAAGTGTCTGGTTCAGCAAGTCTAAAGCTCAGACTCTGACCCGTAGGGTCTCCACGGTCATGTACCATTTCCTGTTCCCACCACCAGACTCCCTCTGCTAATATTTACTGTATCATTTTAACTTCCTGAGATAATGTGAGTAGAAAAAAATGGTGCTCATGAAAAAGTTTTGGCAAGTCACAGGTTCTGAACAACTGTAAAATACCTAATCATTCTAACTGTAATGGGCCCTCTCTCTCTCTGAGCAGGCGGATAGGTGCTCCCATCAACACAAGAAACTCAAGGACGTGAGGAGCAGCGCGCACACGGGCTGAGGATCCAGGAACGAGGTGGCAGCAGATCCCCAGGCAGATGGAAGAGCACTACTGGTATGCTGTGAGTGCTTGGGGTGGGGGTGCCCAGCAGCTCAGGCACTCTCCAACTCAGCCAGCAAGCTAACCGAAGGGCGAGGGAAGGCACAGGGAAAGGAGAATGTACGATCAAAGACCAGAGAGTAGGGAGGCCACAGACAAAAGCTTAGAAAAGCGGAGACCTGGTAGGAAAGGAGGACACTCCAATTCTCAAGATCTCCCAACACTCATAAACCCTCACTGTTCCGTGATCTCCTGAACAGCCCTTGCCCCCCAGCCCGCACCGTCAAGCCCTGGCTGAGCTTTGGTCACGACCAAAATCATCCCACTGTTGAAATCACCACCTCTCCGTATCTCATTTTCTGACCACGACCTCCTACCCCTCAAGTTTTTACACCCTTCGTCTCACAACACATGCTCTCCAATCTTACCGAGGCTTCTAATCCCTTGACAACAGTCAACGAGTACTGACAGAGTACCTACTATGTGCCAGGCATGGTATCAGGTGCGTTCTTTCCTCATTCCCTTCCTTATTCAATCGGACTCCACGTGACATCACTTCACCTGTCTCTGACAGCACTCTCAACCTGGCCCCTCAGCCTCCCCTGTACCTTCCCCAAACAAGGGTCCACCGTTCACCCTCAATGATCCTGCTCTGCAAGGCTCCTTCAGTCAGGCACCAACACACACTCAGATAAATGAGCCACTAATGTCCTGGAATAATATTCACAGGCCGCTTCCCGAACAAATCATCCTGACCCATCTACCGTGCTCACCCCGTCCCTGATCCTTCAGACTCTGTCTCTAGTTTCCTGTTTGCCTGTTCAGAACCACAGCTCACTCTTCACACCTGGTTCAGGCAGATGTCTTCATTCCAAAATTCCATCTTATTAAAACCTTTACTCACCTGCTCCTATTTGCTCTCTTCCCTGCCCGCCTGCCCCTTTTCACAGGTGCACTTCCCATCTCGATGCTCCTGGCTCTCTCCTCACCCCTGCAGTGTGCCATCCACCTCACCAGCAGCTCTTCCTAAAGTCACCAGTAGCCTCCGGGTGCCAAATTCAGTGGACTCTCCGGTCCTACCTTGGCTTCTCGGAGGCAAGTGATACTACAGACATCTTCCTTTTTAACAGGAAATTTACAGAAGTAATATGTAAGTATATTCTCATTGTACCAAAAAAAAGAAATCAAACCATACTGATGTATATAAAGCGTAAAACTCAGCCATACTCCTCACCCCTACTTGAGCTTCCTCCTGCCCCAGAGGTAACTATTATTAACAGATTGCTGGGGACTCTCCAACGCCTGTTTCTACTTATTTGCCTCCATATATATTGCCTTGGACTTTTTCTTTTCTTTTTTTTTTTAAGATTTTATTTATTCATTTTAGAGAAAGAGAGCATGCGCACCAGTGGGGTGGGGGGAGGGCAGAGGAGGAGTGAGAGAGTCTCAAGCAGACTCCCCGATGAGCACAGAGCCCCATGTGGGGCTCGGTCTCATGACCCTGAGATCATGGCCTGAGCTGAAACCAAGAGTTGGATGCTCAACCAACTGAGCCACCCAGGCCCCCTGACTTGGACTTTTTCTAACATATAAGTTGGACCATGCCACATAGCATTCTAGCTTGCTTTAGTCATTTAACTGTATTAGCAATTTTCCATGTCATTACACGTAGATCCATCTGTTCTTGATTTAAACTACTCCAGAGAGTCCCATTGCACTGGTAACCCACAGTTCATTAAATTGTTGCCCTACTGATAGACATTCAAGTTGTTCCACATCCGAATTCTACAAATTGTGCTGCAGGCTCCCACGTCCAGGAGTATAGCCTACTAGACACCGAAGAAGGGCCCTCCAACTACAAAATAACGAGAGGCCGCACAAAACATGATGTTTTTGCTGGGCTCACTGGAAATGAGAAAAATCTCGAAAAAGAAAAAAAAAGAAAACAAATAGAAATATCAGTTATATACACACTCTTCTCTCAAGTTCATATAAATTATGCACAGAAATAAAAGTGTAATCCAGTGTCAGCGGAAGAGATAAGGAAAGTAGAGAAGACCGCAGCCCATGCAACACATTTGAGCAGGGAGAAGAAAGCCATAGAGCTACTCAGACCAACATGAACAAATCTCATGACCGTGAAAAGCTAACTGCAGAGAAACACCTTCAGTGTGATTTATAGAAAAGTCAAAACTAAATAACACAACATATTGCTTAGGAAGGGGTACCAGGTTGGACCATATGAAAAACTGCTTAGTACGTATGTGGTAAATTCTAAAGAAAAATAAAGAAGTGAAAACACAAAAGCCCAAACACCTTAATGTCCTTGGGAATGAAAGGGACTGGGATCTGGAAAGAGCAGCAAGGATTTCAAAAGCTGTGGCTTACTAACTGGGTGGTGGGTCCCCTGATGTTCATTTTGCTTTTATTCCTTGCATTATACACAAATGTAGTACCGATTCTTCTGTATTTGGTCAGTATTTAATAAGACCATATATTTAGAAGAATGAAAGGAAATATATTTCGGTGATATTTAGTGCTGCATATGGGCATTTTGATTAAATGTGATTTTTCTCCCTCGTCTATATTTTTATATGTTGTAAACATTTTGTACAGTGAACATATATCACTGTTACCACATATATCAGAAAAAAGGCTCCTAGCTGAGTTGGAAAGTTGGCAGCAAGAGGATTAATGTTTCCAGAAATGAGTCTCATATTGGAATATTAAAAAAAAAATCAAGAAAATTTAGGTGAGGGGCGCCTGGGTGGCTCAGTCGTTAGATGTCTGCCTTCGGCTCAGGGCGTGATCCCGGCGTTGTGGGATCGAGCCCCACATCAGGCTCCTCCGCTGGGAGCCTGCTTCTTCCTCTCCCACTCCCCCTGCTGTCTTCCCTCTCTGGCTGGCTGATTCTCTGTCAAATAAATAAATTAATTTTTTTTTTAAAAAAAGGGAAAAAAAGCAAATTTAGGTGAGATGTTTTACTAGTCTTCATATAGAAAGCAGTGTGTTTTGTTTTGTTTTGCTTGAGGGTGGTGATGTCTACAACATACATGATTGCAGTGTCCCCAAATTGATGACGCTTTGAGAATCTTACCCAGTACTTTTAAGTATTGATTACTGTGAGAAATCAATAAAAAAGACTAAGCAAAAATTGTTCAGACAGAATTTATAAAGCATTCTATAACAGTAAGACTTGGGAGATTTTTGTAGCTATTAACAGGATATAGTATAATATCCTTCTCTAAAGATTTAAAAATAACTTATTATGGACAATTTCAAACATATCCAAAATGTGGGGAGAACAGTTTAATGAATTCCCATATGACTATTACCCAATTCAACAATTACCAAAATTTTGTCAAACTTGCATCATCCTTTCCTCATGCATGTGGTGTATGTTTGCTGCTGAAGTATTTTTAAATAAATTCTACACTTAATGCACCTCTAAAATATGTAGATGTTTTCTTATATAGATGCAATGCCATGATCACATTTAACAAAATTAAATTCCTTAGAATTCCCTACTACTAGAGTCATATTCAAATTGTCTCAAAAATGTCTTTTTGGGGGGCACCTGGGTGCCTCAGTTGATTAAGCGTCCGACTCTTAATTTCCGCTCAGGTCGTGATCTCAGGGTTGTGAGATCAAGCTCTGCATTGGACTCCGCACTCAAGGGGAGCCCGCTTAAGACTCTCTCTCCCTCCCATCTGACTCTCCCCCTCTTCCTCTCTTAAAAAAAAAAAAAAAAAAGTCTTTTTTTGGTAGCTGGTCTACTTGTATTAGGACCCACATAATGCATTTGGTAATTGTGTCTCTGAAATTTCTCTTAGTCTAGAGCAATCCTTTTTTTGTTGTTGTTTTTGTTTATACATTTTTTAAAAATATTTTATTTATTTATTTGTCAGAGAGAGAGAGAGAGTACAAGCAGGGGAGCGGCAGGCAGAAGGAGAAGCAGGCTCCCCGCTGAGCAGGAAGCCCAATGTCGGACTCAATCCCAGGACCCTGGGATCGTGACCTGAGCCGAAGGCAGACGCTTAACCGACTAAGCCACCCAGGTGTCCCTTTACACTATTTTTTTTTAACTTTATAAATACCATGTGAAGACTTCATAGTATTCATTTTATGTACATAAAATAATTTACGTAAGCATTCAGCTGATGAAATGTAATCTTCCTCCAGTTTCTCATCCATAAACAATACCACAATAAAAAACATTTCATTGAGTACATTGAATATTAAACACAGATTAGACACAGCTGAAAAGAGAAATAGTGAAGAAAGAGATGAAGGAATTACTTAAAACACAGCAAAGAGAAACAGGAGAAGAAAAATGTGGCAGAAGATTTAAGAGCTATGGAGCACAGAATGAAACAGCCTGTCATTTGTCTAATTAAAATCGCAGGAGGGCATTATGGAAAGAACGCAGTAGAAGCAATATGTGAAGAGAAAAAGGAAGAGTATTCCAGAACTGATAAAATAAATGAATTCACAATACAGGATGCACCATATAATAACAAACAGGATAAATAAAAAGAAATCTGCCCCTAAATGCTTGTAAGGAAACTGAAGAATACTAAAGACAAAGGGAGAGTTGTAAAAGCAGCCAGAGATTAAAATTTGTTTAAGTTCAGTTAAAAACTTTCATAATCTTAAAATTGATTTGGAAACATCGATATGAACTCATGGCTTACTTTTCTTTCTAAATAATAGGTATAATAGGTATTTTCCAGCTCTGTTCTCTGTAGAAATGACAACCAGTAGCAATGAGCACTCTCAACAACCAAAGTTTGCTCTCTAAATACCATTTCTCACTAGAAGGAACGAGCATTCCCTGGAGAAATGGCTGATTCCAGTTCTAGGACAGGAAGTATCCAAGATGAACATAGGAGATTTCATTGACTCATAAAGTAACAAAGTTGTCAATGACTACCAGAGTCATGTTGAAAGGATACAGGAGCCAACCTGAAGGAATACTGGCTAAAGATGAGATAATCTCAGCACCAAAAAGAATAGTAAATAATAATGACTACATATTGAGCACATGAAATATATAATCTTCCATAATTTGATAATCGTACACACACACCCTAATTAACTGCCTTGATACGACATCAACTGCATTTCAATCAAGCAGTTGATGAAAAGTTTCTAGTAGATTAATTCCATCAAATAAATGGAGAAGGCATGATAGAATTAGAAGGAAATCACCGTTTCACACCCTCTAATTCAGTAATGGATGCATTGACCATCAAAGTGCAATAACCAAACACAATGTGCCTCTTAGCATAATGCAACAGGCGTGCCAGCTATAACAGCATTTTGTCAAAATAATTTAACCTAAATCTAATCAAAGATCTAGCCAGAACTGCCAATTTATGGGAAATACAGGAGCTAGAGGAACAAGTGAGATGACACCATGAGGAAACAGACAAATCCTGACTGTGGGATATTCCAGAAGACAAGGGGCCTATTTTTTTTTTTAAGATTTTATTTATTTATTTGACAGAGAGAGAGACAGCCAGGGAGAGAGAGAACACAAGCAGGGGGAGTGGGAGAAGAAGAAGCAGGCTCTCAGCAGAGGAGCCTGATGCGGGGCTCGATCCCAGAGCGCTGGAATCACTCCCTGAGACAAAGGCAGACACTTAACGACTGCACCACCCAGGTGCCCCAAGGGGCCTATTTTTATCAACAAATGAACGGCATAAAAAAGGAGGTGGAGTGGGGCTGTGACTGATGAAAAGAGACTTAGTAAACGTGCATGAGGAATTAGATGATATTAGGAGATTAACAAAGAAATAAAGCAAAAGGTCCTTAGCTATCAGGGATACAATCTGATCTGTATATATATCTGGAATTTGCTTTCTTCTTTCAATTTTTAAAGTTAAAAGCACGCAACATGGTGCTTGAACTCACGACCCTGAGATCAAGAGTCACATGTTCTACTGACTGAGCCAGCCAGGCACCTGTGGAATTTGCTTTAAAGGCTCCAGCAAAAACAAAACCAAAAAATGCCTCAGGGAAAGGGAGCCAGACTGGAGGAAATACTGTTGACAAAATATTGCTAACTGTTGATGCCAGGTGTTGGGATTGTGGAAGTTCATTAAACTCTTCTCTCTACTTTGGGGTGCATTTGAAATTCTCCATAGGAAAAAAAAAACACTTTTTAAAGGCCATCAGAAAGTCGTATCACCTACAAATAAACAGCAATTAAGCTGACAAAGATTTGTCAACAGCGAGAATAGAATAGAGAAGATAGCAAAACAATATACTAAAGGATTAAGAGGAAATAACAGTCACGATAGAATTATATATTCAGCAAAACTATCTTTGAAGAGCCAGGTGAATTAGGGACATATCTAGATAAACAAAAACTGAGTTTAGCTCTAGTAAATCTGTACTATGGGACTGCTAAAGAATGTTCTTTCAGGAAGAAGGAAAATAATCCTAGAAGGAAAGTCAGAGACTCAAGAAAGAAAGGTGAACAGAGAAATCAGTAAACATGTAGGTAATGTAGACTGTATAAAATAATTCCAGTAATGTCTAGCTCATGGGGTGTAAAAACAGACTTAAAATACCAAACAATAACAGCATCTGGGAACGTGGTGTGTCTCTTCACTTATCTCACCTTTCTTCTTTTCTTTCAAGCAATGCTTAAGAGTTTTCTTCATATGGATGGTTCACTTTTTTAAAAAATTAATTTAAATCCTATAGTATCTATTTTTTGGTATAAAATATAGATAAAATTTACCATTTTAATAATTTTAACTGTAAATGTATTGTATTTTATAGTTTCTAGTTGCTATTGGAAATAGTATGTTTTGACCTTTATGTTTTTTAATCACTTACGACTGGTATGTGGGAGAACTGTTGATTTTTGTATGTTGATTTTATATTGGTCACTTAATTCTCTTCTTAGTTATAATAGTTGTTCGGGGACCTCTCTTTCCTAGCGACATAATAACAACATCTGCAAATGATGATATCTGGTTTCTTCTTTTCCAAGAATTACACTTTTTGTCTTCTTGTCCAAGTAGCACTACAATGTTGAATAATGGCAGCAATAAAGGACATAGAATTTTATCTTGGTCTCCTATTTTATAGGACTGCCTTCAACATTTTACCATTAAGTTTGCTATTGATTTCTGGGAATTTTCTTTTCTTAAGGAAGTTTTGTTTTGTTTTGTTGTTTTAATATGTTGTTTCTATTAAGTACTTAGCACCTCTCTAGCTAAGGGCGCCACTGTCGCTCCAACCTCTTAGTTTTGTCTCTCTTTTCCCACTCTCAGGATCATACATCATAAAGATCCTGGGACCAGGCTGGCAAAGTCTCTTCTCTAGAGGGCTGGCAACAGGGACATTCATACACTTTAAAATGCCCCCATCCCTTGCATCCACCACACTGTCCCCTGGTTATTCTACAACCTCTCTGACATGCTCTCTTTTCCCAGCCCCTTAAAAAATCCTGATGCTCCCCAGACCTCTGCCTTTGGCCTGCCTCTTGCTCATGCTCCCTGGGCAATCTCAGCTACCTCAGGCATTGCACCATTGCAATGTGACCCCAAACCTGCATATTTAACCCCAATCTTCCCCATAGCTCCAGAACTGTATACTAGTTGCCCAGTGCACAGCTCCCGCAGGATGTCCCTCCGGACCTCACATTCCACAAGTTCAAACCCACTCACTTTCCCTGCATTCCTGAGTTTGGGATGTCATACATGAGAGAAGCGCGGAAGTCAGCTCATTTCTCATTCATACTTGCTCCCCACATTCTGTAGCTTCTGCCAACCTTCCCATCAGAGCTTACCTCACACACCCCGGCGCCGCACGGAGCAGAGGCGAACTGAGTGCGCCCTCTGCTGGTAATTTTCAGAACTACAAACCCTTTGAGTGGCTGCTCTCCCAGAGTGGCTGGCCTAAACAGGCCTTCGGACGCGAGTGTTTCCGCGGAGTAAGATTGCTTTTCCCCAACCAGCAAGACTGCCCTTTGGGAAGGTCGGCGAGCAGCGAGGAAATCAATCATCCCCTCCTCTCCCAGACCCTGGCCATCCTCATTGCCCCCATATTTCCACCACGCACACTGCCCCTCCACCCCTTTCCCTCGCTGCTCCTCCCTCCTGTCGGGGCTCACAGCCGGGATGCAACCTCCTGAACACAGGAGCCCCTTTTCTCTTGGGCTCAGCCATCCGAGCCAATGTAAGGTGGACGTGCTTCCTGCTGGACCAGATAATGGACATGGATGGATCTCATCTCGCTTTTCAGTGTTTAGAAAGAAGTGCCCCCTCGGATGCAGCCCTGAGGATATGCAGCTTCAAAGGCACCCCTTCCCCCTGGATGGAGGAGGGTGGGGCTGGGGCTTCGAGAGGGGAATCCCTGTGCGAGGTCCCACCACCTGGTGCCCTGAGAGCATGCTGGATTTCATTCTCCCACAGCATCCTGTTAACGTGTCCTGGGTTCACGGCTCTGCCGCCTCTTAGGTCCCACAGAGTAATGAGGAAACAAAAATAACAGACCACAGAAGACGGTGGAGGGAGGCAGTTTTAGTGTCATTCAGAAGGTGGAATCAACCGGGCTGGACGGTTGATTAAAGTCATTAAATTAATATGAATTGAATGTTCCTGAGTGTCAGGCACCGCGTGGAGTCTGAGGAAGACAGGGAAGTTCCTTGCCTGAGAAACTGAACTGGGGACAGAGAAGAAGAGATTGAAGAGACTTGGGGAGGGAGATGATGGGCCTTGTGTAGTGAACCTGAGACAACCAAGTGAGAGACCCAGAGGCCGGCTGACATACAGGAGGGAGCCCAGGCTCCACCTCAGACCGCCTATGGGAGCTGGTGGGAGCCCTCGACACACAGGTGTAACTGAAGCCAAGGGGTGAGTGAGCTCCTCGGGAAGGGGGTGTGGAGTGAGGAGAGAAGAGGACGGAAGAGAGAAGCCCCAAGAGCACTGGCTCTAGAGGGGCCCCAGAAGAGCAGGCGGACAGGGAGAAAGGGAGAAAGTGGGTGGAAACCCAGAAGTAAGAGGGAAGGGGCAACAGCAGGAAGTCTGGGGCAATAAAGGACCCAAGAAGTGTCTATTAGACTTCGCCACGAGGAGAGGAGACGGGGGCTGGGGGGCACTTTTGCTGAATGGATGCTGGCAGGAGGTCTACTACAGTGGACCAAGGGGTGGGGAGCGAGGAAGGGGGAAGCTGTTGATGTAGGCATTATTGGGGAAAGAAGCGGGAAAAACCAGAGCAAGGTTTGGGAAGGAATCAAGGAGTGGATGGTGGAAGCTAAAGGACAACAGGGAGTGAAAGAATAGGAAGTATAACATGTGGCCCCAAACAATTTGACCGAAAGTAATCTAGTTGGAGATGGGATGGAATTACTTAAATAGCCAAAAAGCAATTGGTTATGTCATATAAATGTCTAACAATATGGGACTCATTGCAAAAAATTGTCCAATAATAGGTAACTAATCGGAACAAACACAATCTCTAATAACATAATTTTAAATGTTTTGTTATGTTTTCTTATCATAAAGTTAATACATATTTATTTCAGGAGAAATCAGAATATACCATCAAACAAAGGCTCTTAAAAAAAAAACACCCATAATTCTACTCACCCAAAGTCACTTATACTGGTATTTTTGGTCCCAGATCCTTTTCTATGAATGTATCATCATTCTGCAAGAACTGGGATCATAGCATGTGTATTAGGGTGTTTTAAATATCTTCCGCTGCAGAGCAAATTACCCCAGTTCTTACTGGCCTAAAACAACAGATATTTACAGTTAATGCTCATTATTCATGTATTCTGTATCTGTGAACTTACCCACTTGCTAAAACTAACTTATAAGCCCCAAATCAATATTTGAAGTGCTTCTGTGGTCATCTGCAGACAGGCACAGAGCAAGGAGAAGTTTAAGTTGCCCTATACTCACATTCCCAGCTGAGACTGAACCACGTGATGCTCCCTTCCTTGCTTCAGCTTTCATACTGTGAACAGGTATCCTTGTCACAGTCTGTTCAGTGCCATGTTTTTCACATTTTTGTACTTTTTGTTGGTGATTTTCAACAAAATGGCCCCCAAGTGCAGTGCTTACGTGCTGTCTAGTGGTCTTCAGCACAAGAAAGCTTATGGAGAAAATGTGTGTTAGATAACCTTTGTGCAGACATAAGTTACAGTGCTGCTGGCCAGGAGTTCAATGTTAACGAATCCACAACGTATATTAAATATGGTGTTCTTAAACAGAAACACACATCAAACAAGGTTATATATTGATCAGTTGAAAATGTGACCAGAGGCTAGCAAGAACCTAACTGTGTATCTCCCCTAGGAGCAACGCTTCACTATTTGAGAAGTCAGTGTGCTTGGTGACTTCATAGACCCTAACTGCTGGGAAAAGCAAGTATCAACTGTGTTATCTCGCAATTTCTGTAGGGCAGAAATTTGGGAACTGCTCAGCTGGGGGGGTGTTGGCTCATGGTATCTCACGAGGTTGCAGTCAAATGTCAGTGGGCACTGTGATTATCTGAAGGCTTGTCCGAGGCTGGAGGCTCTACTCCCAGGATGGTTCCTTCGTGTGGCTGCTGGCAGGAGGCCTCGCTTCCCTGTCTCTCTAGAGGCTACTTGAGTGTCCTTGTGACGTGGCAGCTCAATTGCACTGTGAGACCACGGCAAGGGGGAGGCTTCCCTAGTCTTTGAAGTCTACCCAACACCACAAGCAAGTCCCAAAGTCCAGCCCACACACAAGGGAGGAGAAAGTCCCACCACAAAATAGATCTGAAAAAAAATACACAAGATACTAATAATGTTTGTTTCCTGTGAGGAAAAGAACTGGGTGCATGGGAGATGGAAAGGAGGGGGGAGATTTTACTTTGTATCTTTTTATCTTTAGAATTTTTAACACTGCAAACCTATTCATTATCCAAACATTAAAAAAATTGAATTTTAAATGACTGTAATATTCTTTTTTTCTTTTTCTTTTTTTCTTTTCCTTTTTTTTTTAATACCAAATAGCTATTCCGTTCAGATTGATTTTGGCCAAACTGGTTTCAGTCTAGCATAATTTCTAAAATGAGATCGCCAGGAAGATAGGACTGGTTGGAGTGGGAGCAGAGGCTGGAATTCTGTGTTAAAAAGAAGAGAAGTAGTTTGGGGGCAAGCACTGAGGCTTGCCTTTTTTTTTTTTTTTTTTTTAAGATTTTATTTATTTATTTGACAGAGATAGAGACAGCCAGCGAGAGAGGGAACACAAGCAGGGGGAGTGGGAGAGGAAGAAGCAGGCTCATAGCAGAAGAGCCTGATGTGGGGCTCGATCCCATAACACCGGGATCACGCCCTGAGCCGAAGGCAGATGCTTAACCGCTGTGCCACCCAGGCGCCCCGAGGCTTGCCTTTTTAAGGCAGTACTTTCTCTGTGATGTGGGGGACTCTGGAAGAGGTGGCATTTACCTAAGACGTAAAGGAGAGGACAGATTTGCCCTGGTTGAGATGAGGGGTGATGGCACCCCCAGTAAGAGAATGTGTGAGCCAATATGGACATGTGGGAATGAGAACACACACCAGAAGAGCTGGAGGTTTGGGTGCACACTGGGGGAGGGAGGAGATGGGCAGGGTGGGCCCAGCGCATGGAGGGCCTTGAATGGCAAGCCTGGCATCAGGGCTCTATTTGGAGGCAGTGAAGTCATTCATTTGATCAGAGCTGTGGTGTAATTATAGCAATATTTTAGGAAGATCAATCTGTGAGAGTGACAGTTGGATGTGGCAAGGTCTGGGGGCCAGATGATCTATAGTAAGACAATCTCGATGAGTAAGGAGGCACAGTGGTGTAGTCGGAAGCACAGGCTCTGGGCTGCTGGGGACCAAACCCTGGTCCACCACTTCCTAGATGTGTTATTGAACCTGAGCTTTAAAAAGCTAATAGCATCTTTCTTATAGGGCTGTGTGAGGTGTATGTTTGATTGGTAATTCTTGCACTGTGCCTGGCACAGTGTTATGGGAAGCACAGACCCAGGGAGTGATTGTTCCTGGGATCAGAAGAGGAAGAACGATGAGAAGGGCACCTTTTGGTGAATAATTAAGGGAAGAAAAGAGTGAGGGGATAGAGTGCCTGTCTGTGCACGAGAAGGGGACACAAGGTCTCCCAGTTTCCTGGCAGCATGGCAGACCCAGAAATAAAGCCAGGGCAGGCAGGTGAGGTCAAGCTTTGGAGGGTAGTGAGATGCTGCGTTAGGTTTGGGGTGTCGGTCTCACAGTGTGGGCAGGAAGTTGACAACTGAGAACAGAGGTCAGGACTGCGGACATAAAGTGGGAGCTACCTGGAAGCAAGTGTGGCTGAAGATGTGGGGGGCAGGAGAGAGCCGAGTGGACCCTGCTGAACGTCTGCAGCAGGGCTGGGGGGAAGTGGAAACAGGAAAGAGACCGTGAGGGGCGCCTGGGTGGCACAGCGGTTAAGCATCTGCCTTCGGCTCAGGGCGTGATCCCGGCGTTATGGGATCGAGCCCCACATCAGGCTCTTCTGCTATGAGCCTGCTTCTTCCTCTCCCACTCCCCCTGCTTGTGTTCCCTCTCTCGCTGGCTGTCTCTATCTCTGTCAAATAAATAAATAAAATATTTAAAAAAAAAAAAAAAAAAAAGGAAAGAGACCGTGAGAGAGGTGGGAAACCAAGACAGACCAGAAGCCCTGGAAAGGAATATTTCAAACAGAAGGATGGGGTCAGCAACATCGCCTGCCTCAGGGAATCCAGGAGGATGGGGGATGAATGGCCAGCGGTGGCCTTGGTGAGAGCAGATTCACTACTGGGGTGGGGGCACAAGCCGCAATGCTCTGGGCCAAGGAGGAGCAGAGCAAGAGGGCAACCAGTGATTGGGATGAATCGTATTCTTTTAAGAACTCCACCTGTGAGTTACCCTGCAGTTGCGCTCAACGTTGGCACAAGAAGCATATTCACGAATGTTCATGACAACATGGTAATTTCCAAAAAAATCAGAAATCATCAATATGTGTTTGCTAAATAAAGCATGGTTACACCCATGTACGGAACACTATGTAGCTACAGAAAAGAATGAGACAGAAGTATATGAATTAAGAGGGCATAATCTTCAATATCCATTAAGTGAAAAAGACAACAAATGCAAATTATGTGTATTATCTGATTTGGTTTTTTTTTTTTTAAGATTTTATGTTCTCCCTCCCTCTCTCTCTCTTATACATGCATGCATGCAGGCACACACACACACACACACACACACACACACACCCCTTTGGAAAAACACAAAGAAAAAGGTAAGGGAGGTTGCCTAGAGAGCCAGAAGACTGGGAAGGAGATTTGCTCTCTTTCTTTATTTTTAAATAAATTGCATATGACCTAGCAACCCCACGCCTAGGTATTTACCCAAGACAAGTGAAAACTTACGTTCTTGCAAAAACCTGTACACTGATGTCTAAATAGCAGCTTTTTAAATTACAGCCCCCAACCAGAAAGTGTCCGAATATCTATCAACCTCTAAGGGGTATGCGAGCTGTGGTCCACCTGTGCCGTAGAATGCTACTTAGCGGTAAAAAGGAACAACTGTTAACACACGCAACAACATGAATGAACCTCCCATGCATTCTGCTGAGTGCAAGAAGACGACTTCAAAGGCTACATGCTCTAGCATTCTAATTACACGACATTTAAGGAAAAGGTAAAACTTCAGGGAAGAAGTACAAAGCAGCAATTGTAAGAGGCTGGGTGGAGGAGAAGCTGCTTAAAAGGAGACAGGAGGAGGCATTTTGGAGGGCGATGGGAGTGTTCTATATCTTGGCCTCAGTGGCGGTTACAGGGCTTTCTGCATTTGTCAAAACTCATAAAACTGTATACCAAAAAGTATCAATTTACCATATACTGTATTTGTTCCGCCCTTTTGTTGTCTCAATTGACCTAATTCCAAAAGAAAAAACATGACCGTTCAGAAGGTTACTTTTAATACTTCGGGATGCTGTTTTCAGGTTTCTAAATAGACAGCAGCATGCCCTGATAGTGGGATGGCCCAGTGATGGCCGAGATAGGCCTGGCTTGGGGTGTGCATAGGAACTCGGGTCACAGAAAGGTCTTTCTGGAGCGGGGTGCTTCAAGAGCCCTTAGCTAGGCTGGAGAGGAGTGGAGGGAGGCTGGCCAGAGCCACGCACCTGCTACCCGGGGTGGAGTGCCCAGGTGTGGATGAGGTGAGGGGGGACGCCCCACTTTCGCAGGGGTGTTTAGAAGGCAGAGGGTGGGGTGAGCCATTCCGACTCCACCACGGGTGTCTGCCTCCCACCCCACCTGTCGAGGTCAGGGGGCGGGGTGGGCCTGGCGTGGGGGCCCGTGATGGCAGAGATAGGCCTGGTTCTGGGGGTGTGTGGGAGCGGGGGAGACGGGGGGGGGCAGCGGCCAAGCCCCCGGGGTGCAGTCACAAGGGAGCGGGAGTCATGGCTTATCAGCGCCATCAGAACCCGCCACACTCCATCTCCCCTCACCCCCACCGCTCCAGCCCACTGCCCCGCCAAGGGGAGAGGGTGGAAATGGGCTCTCCCAGATTTCATTCATTTCTGCAGGCAATTGACCTCTAAAGCACTTCCCGGCAGACTGCCCACCTCACCCCCATAGCGGGAGCAGTCAAGAGGGAAAGCAGTACAGTAAAAGCCTACACTTACTGACCACTGGCACTGTTCTGAGGGCTCTGTATGTATTAACCCATTTGATCTTTACAACTCCTTGAGGGAAGGAGGTTATTTTTATCTATGCCCATTTTACGGATGAAGAAACTGAGAGGCAGAGAGATTAAGGAACTTGCCCAAGGCCATACAGCTAGCAGTGAGGACTTGGGTTTTAAACATCCGTAGGATTTGGTTTCCATCTTTCAGACCAGGATAGTCCAGTCAAGTTGATCTCACTCATGTGGAGTGTTTTGCTTTTCTTTCTCTCTCTCTCTCTCCCTCCCTTCTTCTTTCCTTCCTTCCTCCCTCTTTCTCCTCCCTCCCTTCTTTCCTTCCTCCCTTCCTTCCTCATTTCTTCCTGTCTTAGGTGGGTAGTAGGCAATGGTTCTGTTCTAGTTCATAATGTTTAATTCTGGTTCATAATGGTTCCAAGACAGACCTGTGGGCTGGTGGCAAATGCAGCCAGTGCAGCCTTCCTGTGGTCCTGCCCGCGAAGATGATCTCTCCCTGGGGGAAGGGGTACCTGAGGGCTTGATGGCCAAGCCTTTTCTAAGAGACCCATCAGTTTAGGCAGTGTTTTTCAAACGAGCTTGGAACCCATTAATACTCATGGAACCTGTTTGGAGTCTCACAACTAGTATATTTAAAGGAAAATGAGAAAAGAATAGAAAACACTAAGGTGCAGGATATGTACCAATGCAGACATCATTTTGTGGAATTGCTACTTCAAATATATATAGACACGTACACGTACGTGCTCTGCTGGAAACGGACTTCTATGACATGAGGCCAAAATAATTGGAAAATACTGATTCAAGAACCTATTCCCTAGGGTTAAGAATCTATTTTCTTCAATTTATCATAACTCCTACATCTCCCTCTGTGCCATATTTTTTTAAACATAGCTATTTTAAAAATTTTTTAAGAGTATTCCTCACTACATTTTTTGTTTTAATTATAGAAGTGATAGAAGAATACATTCTCGTTGTAAGAGTCCAGCATTTCAGGAGTGCGGAGAGTAGAACACCTCACTCACTCTGGGCACAGGGCTCAGCCCCGGGAGCAGTCCGGGGTGCTTTCTCTGGCCTTCTTTCATAGATGTACAGGCACACGGATTCATGTGCACGTTATTTATTATTTTTTTTAAAGGCCTGTCTTCTGGGACCACTCCTTTTTTTTTTTTTTTTTAAGATTTTATTTATTCATTTGACAGAGAGACAGCCAGAGAGAGAGGGAACACAAGCAGGGGGAGTGGGAGAGGAAGAAGCAGGCTCACAGCGGAGGAGCCTGATGCTGGGCTCGATCCCAGAACGCTGGGATCACGCCCTGAGCCGAAGGCAGACGCTTAACGACTGCGCCACCCAGGCACCCCATGTGCACGTTATTTTCACTTATATTAAGTTTAACTGTATCCACTGGTATCTGCATTTTTTTTTTCACTTATCATATCTTGGAGATCTTTTGCTGTCCATTCCACATAAACTTATTCATTTAAGGACTGAGTGATATTCCACAGTATGAATGAACCATAACATACTTAGCCTCCCCCCTATAGGCGCCTTACTCCATGGCCTACTGCCCCTCCTATGGCCTCAGCCTCCCTATTCTAAGCACCCCTCCTGTCCCTCCCTCCCCAGGGCACTTGTCTCCTTCATCCAGGCCTGGAAACAATGGGCACCCAAGCCTCCTGGCTCCTCCCGCCAGCCTCTTCTGCGACGGTATTGGCCAGGCCCCGGCTGGCAGCAGCCACGGCCTGGCATGAGGAAGCCTCCAGGACTGGAAGACATTTGCTAAGGATGCTTAGCAACACTGAGTTAATTATTTAATTGGGTGAAACATCCATTAGGGAGGATTCTCACTTTCCAGACAGCCTGTGAGTAAACATGTCGAAAAGAGAAGAGTGAGGTGTTGGCGAAAGCTGCCATTCACCCTGGCTCCTCCCCCACCCCCCATTCCCCAGCTGGGGAATGGGACCCGAAGGACTCTGCCCAGATGTTTCCTCTGGCTGGGCCACGGCAGGCTGGCCAGGCTGACCTCCGAGACAGGCTGTGTCCATGAGGAGGGAAGATGGGGCTCAGGGGCCCAATACCAGCACAGCACGTATGGGGAATGCAGTGTCAGGAAACCCACTCACACCAGGTCGCTCACTGCGGAGGGGATTTGATTTGAGAACCCAGTTACAGGAATGTTGGGAGAATCAAAAAGGGGAAGGTGAGGCAACCTCAAGATGAACAGTTGCAAGAAGTCGCTCCTACCCCTGGAGCTGGACAGTGGAGGAGAGGGTGTCTCCCAGAGCCCGGAGCTGGGACCGCCAGGTGGGAGCTATGACTTGGAGGGGCCAACAGCTGGGAGCTGGAGCCATTTGAGGGGAGTGTCTGGCAGAAGCTGGCTGCACAGATTAGATGCCACTGTTAGCAAAGAGAGAGAGAAGACAAGAAATTCTCTGGCCTTTTCCTTCTTCCTGCCCTCCAGTGCCTTGCCTTGGCTGAACCCCACAGGAAACCAGTGGGCAGAGCAGCCAGAGACCTGTGATCCACAGCCAGGGGCTCCTGCATGCAGAACAGAGCAGGGGAAGGGCAGGAAATGAATGCCAGTGCAAAGAGGCAGTGACCAGCACCTGAGCTGGGCAGCTCAGAGGCCGATCATGGTGCTGGGTCTGCTGGCATAAAGAAGTTTTCTTTAGGAGAAGGACACCTAGGTTAGGTGCGAGACTGTGGGTGTCTAGGAGAAGAAGAAGGCCTGCTTTGCACCTGTGCCTGTCAAGGCTCTGTGTAGAAAACCCCTCTGGGCATTTTAACCAAGGATATATTTAATACAGAGAATCAGGTGCTTTCAAAATTTTTGGAGGGGCCAGAATAGTGGATTCTAACCTGAAATCCAGGAATGATTTCCAGAAGAATTCTGAACTGACCCCGGTGGCACTACCCCCTCTGAAACCATCCCTTGAACTATGGGTTTAAAACCACTGTATCTGCAATACAGAGATCACAAAATCAGAATTGAGCCACTACTGACATTGTCACCACTGTCTTTGCCTTGTGATACCCAGAAGCTAGAGAATGGATCATGGGAAGCTGCTGCAGAAAACAAACAAAGAACCAGAAAGAACCAGAGGCAGGAAACAACCTCAGCTTCATACCTACCTTCCAGATATCAAGGTATAACTGACTGGTCGAATCCTATTCACTTCCAGAACCCTAGCTGCAAGGGATTCTGGGAAATTCCGTTTTTCATTTTCCAACCTCTCCAGCCAAAAAGGTGGTCACATGGGAGGCTGAAGGAGCCCTTCCTCAGTGTCCACCACACCACTTGGGGAAAACTCAGCCAGGTGGAAGAAATGGCACAAGACTGGGGGACACCATACATGTTGGGGACTCCAAATGGCACAGCAGTTCTGAGAGGGGCAGCTCACCCTTTGGCCTCCCAGGGTGGTAAGCTAACATGCACGTTTAAGAGGGCTGGCCCCCTGTACCAGCTCATTCTGTCTTCCCATGCACCTCAGGGGACAGGGTTGAGTACATCCCCATTTACTCACAGGGAGGCGAAGGCTGAGAAATTAACTGCCCGAGAGCACATGCAGTAAAGGGCAGAGCTGGGCGTAGTGCTAGGCTGCTTGACCGCAAAGCTCTTTGGCTGGGTATGAAGAGAGCGATGGAAACAGAGTAGATGGGGAGGAGGTGGGGGGGGCTGAAGAAGAGCCCCCAGGTGAGGATCTCGGCATAAGCAGACACACAGAAGGCTTTGGGTGTAGTGAACATGGCCTGCTGTGAGTAGGAGGTATTGTGGGGAGTGGGCATTCCGAGGGGGAGGGCAGACAAGGGCGAGGCCATGTTTGGAAGGAGGCTTCCTGTGCATATACCATGAGGGACACTCAGTAGGCACAGAGGGAAGGGGAGCTGCAGGGCCTGGCACAGGTGTAGGAGCCCATGGGAAAGGGGCCGGAATGGGGAGTCACGCACTGGTGAGGGAAAGAGCAGGGCCAAGGCCAAAGGAGAAAGCTGAGGCTCAGGTGAGCACCAGAGCATGGAGGGTCCCTCGCCCAGCTGGGAGCTGTTTTCTCCACCACCAAGTAAACATCATTTCTGGGCTGCAGAACAGCTGCGTCAAGGGGAAACATAGCTGTGCTGAAAACTATTCAGAAACTGGGGGTTCCTGCCTCATTCCTCCTCCAGAAAGCCTTCTTAGATTACCTCCACCCAGCACTCCTGGAGCCAGGGCCGGTGGCATGGGTGTATGGTCTGCACAGTTGCCCAGGCCCCCTGCTCAGAAGGAGGCCCCCATATTTGATTTGATGCTCTGCCATCACCATCTGGAAATTCTCAATCATTTTTTTTTTAAAGATTTTATTTATTTATTTGACAGAGATAGAGACAGCCAGCGAGAGAGGGAACACAAGCAGGGGGAGTGGGAGAGGAAGAAGCAGGCTCATAGAGGGAGGAGCCTGACGTGGGGCTCATCCCGTAACGCCGGGATCACGCCCTGAGCCGAAGGCAGACGCTTAAACGCTGTGCCACCCAGGCGCCCCAAGGAAATTCTCAATAATTTTTTAACCACGGGCCCTGCGTTTTCATTTTGCACTGGTCCCTGCAAGCTATGAAGTTTGTCCTGCCCGGAATGAAGAATACTTTAAGAAAGGTGTCCATGCAGGACTCCTGGGGATGGGGAGAAGGAAGCTCCCTCTGGACCTTTCAGGGAGGGTTGAAGGCCTGGAAAGGAATTCCTCATGTTATTTGGATTTCATGTCTATCCCTGATTCCTGCACCTCACGCACACCACACAGTCCTGTATAAACCTGTGTGATTTCCCCATATCCTGGGCCCAGCCTTGCTCTCAACTCTGAGAAGCAGGGCCTGTGTCATCCATCTGTTTAGTGAGCACTGCCCCTGACCCCCGACCCCCTCTGACTCCACAGAGCCAGGCACACAGTGGGTGCTCCGTGGGGCTTGCTGAGCTGATCAGAAGGCCAGGCTGGGATCCCGGTGGCTAGACTGGCCATCTACTATGGTCCCCTTCAGCAGCCTGGGCAGGAGCACAGGAGGGAAAGAAGGGAGGGAGCGTGAGTGCGTGTGTGTGTGTGTGTGTGTGTGTGTGTGTGTGTGCGCGCGCGCGCATGTGTGTGTGAAGGAGGGGGCGCATAAAACAGAAACAAATAAAGAGTTCAAATGTGAAACGATTAAAAAAAAATAAATCGAAGGGAGTGAGATAAGGCAGCAGAGCCTCTGCTCCCTAGTTAACATTCATTGGATTGAATAATCAGGCTTCATTATCTCAAATTGTCTGCATATTTGCCCTCAAAATGCTAATTTACAGTTGGCTGGGAGCAGTCTCGGCCTATTTTGACTAAAATATTATTTCACTTTATTGAGCATTGTTCTTAGCTGTCGGGCATCTTGCTTTGCGAGGGAAAGGAGGGGAAGAAATAGAGGGAGAGAGGAAAACATTTTCTATCAAAGCTCTGCCCCGCTCAAGTCTGATTATGGGCTCCCTGTTTTGCGTAGAAATGGCATTTCTAAGCCTCCAAGTAAAATTAGAGTCTTTATCATTTTCTTTTAGGGGACAGACAGTTTATCATTAATCTCAGAAGAGGAAATAGGAGAAATAATTTTTTTGTTTTACTGAAGGGGTGAAAAATCTTGCTCATCACTCCCTCCTCGCTCCTGAGCGCTGAGGCAGCCAGCTCCTCCTCCACTTCCCTCCGACCTCCAAAGGCCCGAATCCTCTGCCTCTTGCCCTTCTCTGTCCTCCAGGCCCCAATAACCCAAGCAATGCTCACAGGCTATGACTCACATCGGCTCTGGAGTTTGGCTGGAGTTTCTAAGAATCTTAGCCCTGACAGTCTATAGATGTCAGCTCCAAATTCAATTCTAGAATTGAGTTAGAAAGGCATAGCCCTCCTTGGAACTCAAAGTCCGTAATAGTCTTTGTTCACACACGAGCACAGTGCTCCCGACAGCGAGATGGGGCTTGGGGCTGGGTTTTCAGTGTGGGCATGGGCTGCACTGAGACATCCACATTCTCCATCCCCACCCCCACCCCAGTGTCCCTGTGAATGGGAACAGGAACTAGTGTGACCCCCATCTGGGTCAGCCCAGGCCAGGCCAGTTCTGTGTTAGAGTCATGGGGAAAAGAACCTTAAAATCATATTATCCCAACCCCCTGAATCAGGTGACAAAACTGAAGCCAGGAAGAAGTTAGTAGTCAGAGGTTACAAATCTAGTTCTGGGTCCTCTTAGGGACTCCGGTGACTGCTTGGAGGCTTCTCTCTACCAGACTCCTTTCTGAAGGTTCTTTTTGGTCAGCCAACTTTCTACTTTTTTGTAGTCTCTTCCCTGTCATAGCTCTTCCGTGGGCAATGAATAGCCATTCTGGCACTCTGTGAAGCAGTAAGTTTCTAGATTACTGGTACCTTCTGCCCTGTCTTCACTGTGAAGGCTAGCCCAGAAGACAGTATGCCCAGCCAGCAGGCCTCTAGCTACCCTGCTCCAAAGCCATCCCCACCCCAGTCAGACAGGCCTTCCCTCTCCTCCAAAGCCCAAGGAGGACATCCTCTTCTTTGCTCCAGAAGGAGAAGTTGCAGGTGCCAAGGCCCAGAGTTACTGTGTACAGTTGGGCAGGTTGTACATTGCACAAGGGTACCTGGCCAGGTGGGCAGTGGGGCTGAGAGCCTACTCTTGCTTTCTTCACTGAGTCCTGCACCCTGCAGGACATGGAGCTGCCTTTGCCTGGAAGGAGGCCAATGGGGCTACTGTCCAGACCTGGCTCACTTCTCTACCCTGCCTGCCCAAGCATCTGAGCTCAGCCTTCTCCCAGCACTCCTCTCCTTCTGAATTGTGCTGAGACTGAAGATGTTGCCTGGATTGAGATCCAGACTTGACATGTCCTGTCCGCTTCCCTGCCTGGGATCTGTGTGGGGCAGGCGGCCTTGCCCTCTGTGTTCAATAGGATTGAGACTCCAGGTGCTGCTCTGTCTACTCACTGCAGCCAGCCCCTGTCCCAGCCTGGGCTTCCGTGTGCCCTGGTCATAACAGTTACTGCTATCCTGGGGCTTCCTGACCTCCTGTGTCACTGCACTCCCAGGCCCTCCAGCCCAGGCACAGGGGCAGCAGCCTTTGCCCCGGCGTAGGGTAACTGGGCAGGGGATATCATCAGGCATTCTACACAGAAGTTTCCGGAAGGCAGCGTCACAATACAGCCTACAGGCACGACAGCCACCCACATGCACACAGAGCAGACATTACACACATACATCCCAGCCAGCACTGCACACGC